>NC_092052.1:71799454-72513819 GCF_003086295.3 Arachis hypogaea
CAGAATTACCTCAAAGAAAGGATCCAGAAAATTCTCATACCTTGTACCATAGGCACCATGACCTTTGAGAAGGCTCTGTGTGACCTGGGGTCAGGAAAAACCTCATGCCTCTCTCTGTAATGGAGAAACTGGGATCTTGAGGTACAAACTGCAAGAATCTCACTAGAGATGGCAGACAATCAAGAACAGGCTTATGGACTGTAGAGGATGCTTGTAAAGTTGAGGCCCTACATCCCTGCTGATTTCATAATCCTAGACACTGGAAGGATGGATGAATCCATCATCCTTGGCAGATGGTAAACCCATATTTTATATATATTTTGTGCTTAATTGAGTGATTTATTCATCCTTCACCCACTTATTCATATTAATTGCATGGTTTTACTTTCCTTCCTTATTATGTGATGTATGTGAAAAACATGTTTCCTATGCTTAAAATTAATTATTTTAATTACCTTTATTACATTCGATTCGTACAGTGTGTTGAGTAGTTTCAGATCTTCTAAGACAGGAATGACTCAAGGATGGAAAGGAAACATACAAAAATGGAAGGAAGCACAAAACGGAGTTTTTAAGAAACGGGCATCCACGCGATCGCATGGGCGACGCGGATGCATGCCAAGTGCGAATCAACAGCGACGCGGCCGCATGACTAATGCGACCGCGCGCCTTAAGCAAAACACATATGACGCGGCCGCATGACTGACGCGACCGCGTGACAAGAAAGCTCCGAATGACGCGACCACGTGACCACGCGAACCGTGAAGAGGCCACATACCAGAAATTGCAGAAAATGCTCCCAGCGATTTCTGAAGCCCTTTTTTGGCCCAAATCCAAGTCCAGAAGGCATAGACCAGAGTTATGAAGTGAGGGAATGCATCCATTCAAGGAGAGCTCTCCAATTTAGTTACTTCTCATGATTTAGATTTAGTTTGGAGAGAGGTTCTCTCCTCTCTCTCTTAGGATTTAGGATTTCTCTTATTTTAGGAGTGACTCTCGATCCCAGGTTTAGTGTTCCTTTACTTTAAGCTTCCCTTTCACTTTATTCATTCCATTACTTTAGTTGATTATTTACTTTTGCCATTTAATTTATGAATTCTTCTATGTTCCAGATTATTTGAATTAATGTTATTTGAGGTATTTCAGTTTATTATTGCTTTCTTTATTTATGTCACCATTGTTTTCAATCTGAAGACATTTTTATTCCAGCAAATTTACTTTTTCCCTTTTGGTCTTGGTTAAGAAATCAGTAACTCAGGAGTTATCTTAGCTCAACATAATTGATAACTGTTATCTTTGCTAATTGAATTGACTTTCAATAATCCAATCTTTTCTTAGGAATAAATAGGATTCGAAGGTCAAACTAATTAATCCCTTTACTTTCCTTTGCTTTAGCAAAGGTTAACTAAGTGGAATTAAGATTCAATCTTCTTTATTATTGAGAAGGGTAACTAATTTGGACTTCTAATTTCTCATCCCTTGCAAAAGTTTGCTTTACAGTATTTATTTATTTTAATTGCTATTTAAATTATTTGTCATATTTGTTCCTCATTCTTGAAACCCCGAATTTACAATCTCCATAACCAATAATAAGAACATACTTCCCTGCAGTTCCTTGAGAAGACGACCCGGGGTTTGAATACTTCGGTTAACAATTTATTTAGGGGTTTGTTACTTGTGACAACCAAAACGTTTGTATGAAAGGACTTTTGAAGGTTTAGAGACTATACTTGCAACGAGGATTTATCCGCAAATTTCTAGACCACGCAAAAGTTCTTCGTCAAATGGCGCCGTTGTCGGGGAACTGCTAACGTGTGCCTTATTATTGGTTATTATAAATATTTTTCTTTTACTTGTTTATTTACTTCTGTTTTTTTCCTTTTTAATTTTATTTGCTACTATGAACTCTCACCCCTCTCGCTTTGAGTTTGGTTCTAACTTTGTTGAAGGAAATAGAAGCCATAGCAGGAATATGCATCAAGGTCAGACCAATCAAGGATGGATGGAGCCAAGAGGATCTAATCAACCCTTTAGGCAACAACACCCTCCAAGATATCATGGACAATGACCATTCTACAATGCATACCTAGCTGATAGATATGGTGGACAACCTTGTAACTACCAGCAAGCCCCCCACGTGCTATAGACCATCCTCTCAACATAACCTCGAACCACCACACTCACAAGCTTCTCTTCACCATTCGCCACCACATGATCTCTATTTACCCCAGTTCCAATCCAATCACTCCCAAGCACCACCACTTTCCTATGTATCATGTCCAAATCCGTGACCCGAGAATCAGAGGTTTGCCTCAAGGAAACAGTAAATAAACTTCAAACAACCATTCGACAACTGGAGCAAGCAGTAATTCAATTAGTTTCTAGACGTTCGAACATTCAAGGACCAACCACAGCCCCATGTGGACAATCTAACGAAGAGCGTAGCATGAAGGAAATACTAGAAACTCCAGTAGACAAGACAGAGAATGAATTCGTACTAGAACAAGTAAAAGAAGCTGTCATTACGCAAGAAGAAGAGTTGATTGAAGATCTAGGAGACGCTGAACCTCCATGGGAATTCAGAGTTGAGGAGAACTCCGTCAAGGACGTTACAGTTGATGCTAAGGAGGACAGTGTACAATCCCCAAGGCAAGTCGTTTATGAAGAACTAGACGGAATAACCCAGGACACAAATTCCTTTGATGATGATAGTCACAAGTCAAGTTCTCTTAGTAATGAACTTGCATCCGCAAGTGAATTCTCTGAGATCGAAGAATCTTCCCCAAATGAATACGAAGATGATGCAGAGGTAGATTTCTCTCAACCTCCAATCTATGACTCGAGTGATGAGGAAGACACAGAAGACTTTGACCAGGACACAGATGCATTTGAAGAACCTTGCAAAGAAGTGAAGGAATTCACAGAAGAGCACAAGGGAGTAGAACTTACAGAACCACTGGAAACACCTACCCCAAGGCCATTACCACCCAATACAAGCTTCAAGTGGGTACAATCCTTAACCTTTAACTTTACTTTTTTACTTGAATATGGTTTGCTTGAAACAGATGGCCAGCTTAGAGCTCTCTGCGACTTTAAGAGTAAGAGGGAAATGGCTCGTGCTCAGAGCTGGTGCACAGGGTTCAATAAGGTTCCACGCTTCAACTTGAAGTGCACGGATTGGTATCATGTTCAATTGAATGGATCTCGGAAAAAGTTTGGTCACCATGGTGAGAATCTACTTTCTAAACCGCCCGAATGGAAAAGTATAGATCAAGACGGAGGCGGATTTAAAAGCAAAGTTTGGGATCCTGGAATCTATTCTGACATTCGTCATTCCGGGAGCCTAAAAATTTGTTTGAAGCTGCTCAGGAGCTTTACATGCCTAATTTGGGACCCGGGAGGCTATTGGCATTCCAAGCATTGGTGGAGATTTTTGGATGAATTTAAACATAAGCCGCCATAACAGGAAGCCCCTCCAATGTCCAACTTAAGGACTTTAACTAAAAGTGCTAGGTGGGAGACAACCCACCATGGTATGATCGTTCATTTTCAATTTTTATTTCATTTTGTTTGTTTTCAAGTTTTATTTTATTTTATAATATTGAACCTGGAATTTTGAATCGCATTCATATTAATCATTGCATTCTGCATATTGCATAAAAAAAAGAGAAAAAAAAGGTTGTGCGACGCGACCCCATCACTCATGCGATCGCGTCATATTGCAAAAAACACTACCCACGCGACCGCGTAATCCATGTGGTCGCGTGATATGGAAATCAGCGTAAAGATCCAACGTCCAGAAAGTTAGGCTGGAATCGTGCGGCCATTGTGCGTTTTGCACAAGATGCCCACGCGATCGCGTGGCCCATGCAATCGCGTCACTTACACACAACCAATCCCACGCGACCGCGTGAGCGACGCGATTGCGTCGCATGGATTGCACAACACCCCAAAAGGAGACAGAGAGTTGCGCTAAAATGACGCTGGAATCGTGCATTTAGCACAACTTCCAGCGACGCGATCGCATGCCCCAGGCGATCGCGTCATTCCCTCTTTTTACCCCTCCCATGCGATCGCGCGACCCACGCGATCGCATCACACCCTTTTTTTCGCTCCAGTCACTTGACCGCGTCCCCCACGCGGCCGCGTGGATTCTAATATACTAACCCCCTCAGCCACGCAAACCCTATGCATCGCGCCCCCAAAACCCTTCTCCTCCCACTCTTCTCTCCAACATCTGAACCACCCCCCAGCCCCCACCACCAACCACCGCCAGCCACCGTCCCGCCGCCGACCACCCAGAAGCCACCACCACGCCACCCCCCTTCCTTCTTCCCCCTCTTTCTTCTTCTTCTTTCCTCTTCTCTCTCCACCCCCACTGTCCCACCTCCGCGCCCACCACTCACCGTGCCGCCGTCAACCACCGCGCCCCCACCACCACCCACAACTCCCAACCCTTCCCCTCCTACCCCCATTCCCCTTCCCAAACTCCCCTGCCTCCGAACAGCCGCCATCCCCGCCGCGCCAAACACCTCTGCCGCGCCAGCCGCCACTGCCACCACCCCCCAGACACCTCTCTGCCCCAATCTCCTTCATTAGCCTTCCAGGTTCCGTAAAACGTCACCCTTTTATCCATTCGTAGTTAGTTCATATTTTTCTGTTTATGTTCATATTTAGGCTAGTTAGATATACATGCTGTAGTGGATCTTAGGATGTTAGGTAGCCTAGGATGTGGTTAGTGGATTTAGGTCTTTTTAATTGCGCTGTTCATGTTTCATTATTTTCGCAATTCTGCTGTTGCTGTGATGATTATAATGTTCATATGCTGTACTTTCTTGTTTCTTGCTGCTCTTTGCACTGAATTTTCATGTTTATGTTCCTTCTATGTAATTGCAGCCTTATTTTTTATTCATATGAACTATTTGACTGCTGTTTATTTTCCGGGACAATCCAATTTTAGCCGGAATGCTGCCCAAATTTCTGTAAAATATTTTCATTCATGTTTTGGTTTTGACATTTTGAAATCTGCTTTCCTCTGCTTTACCCAAACCCATTCATGAATGCCAGGCACGCATTCTTATTCTCTTTGATTTTCTGGTTCATATATTCCATTTTTGATATTTGATTCCAATTTTTGCTATTTCTATATCTATTTGAATCATCATCAACCTGTTTTCCTTGTTTGGTTATGAGTTACCTATCGCTTCTAATTATGAATGCTTGTTACTTAGAAACTTATCCTTATGCCACTTACCTTAACCCATTTTTCATTAACTCACTAATTCTAATTTCCTGAACTCTTTTTTTAATTCTAACCAAACTAACCTTTTAAAATCTTTTTTCTGGTTTTTCACTTTCTTTTAACCCTCTAACCATGGCATACTGATAATTTTTCCTACTTAACATGCCTTCTATTACATTTTGGATTGTGAATTTTTCCTTTCGAACTTTTAACTCCTATACAATCCTTAATGCACATTTACTTAACTCATTTACCTCATTCTACTTCTTTTTTGCCACTTTGTGTTTCTTTCGACTATTTGCCTATTTGTTTTCCTATTTTTATTATATCCTAGTTTTCTGTTTTTCAGGATGTCAGATTCCCAGAGAATGGGAAAAGGAAAGGCTACCACTGGCAAACATAAAAGAGGAGAATCATCTATGTCTATCATAGATCTCATGCATGATGCCTCCTGGCGGGAGAAAAACTTCACCCCGTAGGAGAAGGCTGACCAGCTGCTCCCTGCTAATGACCCAGTGAAGTTTGCAAACCGATACTATGAGCTGAAGTATCCGGTGTTTGCAAACTCCAGGAACCTATACCTGGAGAGGACTCTGAAGATCCCAGGAGAACTCCAGCAATACCCCTCTGATCAGATCAAACAAAGAGGCTGGTTCTTTCTGGAGAGAAACCTGTCTGAGGTCAATGCATATTGGGTAAGGGAATTCTACTGCAATTACTTCAAGACTTCCCTAGATGCAGTGAACCTTAGAGGGAAGCAGATTCTGGTCACTGAAGAGGCAATTGAAGATGTTCTGAAGTTTCTGCCTAAATCTGATCAGCCGGATGGTTATCAGAAAGCTGAGGAAGACATGCGCTTTATGAAGTTTGATTGGGATGCAGTCAAGGCGAGGATTGCCCTTGACCCGACCGTTCCTTGGATAATGGGTCAGAACACCACGATGCCCAAGGGAATCAAGCGGGCGTACTTGAATGATGAGGCTCGGCTATAGCATCAGATACTTAGCAACTTCATTATGCCGAGTACTCATGAGACGGATATACCAGCCGCTATGATCACCCTCCTCTGGTGTGATGGAGGGTAAGGAGCTGTACCTACCACGCTTTATCCGGTTCTACATGGCCAGGGTCCACGTCCGAGGCACTCTTCCCTTTCCCTATTTGGTTACACAGCTGGGCCGTCGAGCTGACGTGCCTTGGGAGGATGCCGATGAGAGGCCACCTGCTGCAGAATGCAAGAAGATTATCCCACACAGCAGGAACTTTCTAGCCTTGGGCTACAGACCTCCAGTCCTCACTGCTCTTGGTGACACTGCCACACCATCTGCCGGCCCCTCTTCCTCCACAGCTACACCTGCCACCACCACTGCACCTCCACCTGCCCCAAAGCCCATCTATCATCTAGTGCACCGCCTGTTTCGACGGCTTGACCAGATGGAGCATCGCAACAAGCGACGCTATGAGCACTTGAAGCTGATGATACGATCTGGCGACATCCCCTCCGAGCCTGACACACCATCCGAGGCATCTGAGGAGGAGGCGGATGCGCCCGAGGCTGCGCCTCATCCACAGCAGGAGGCAGCGCAGGCAGGCACCTAGCAGGCATCACACCAGCAGGAGATCCCACATCAGATCCAGGCTGCAGACTCCGAGATCCATATCCAATCAGCACCTCCTCTACAACAGCCAGATGCTCAGACCGCCACCACAGAGACTCCGGCTACACATCCTTCCGGTGATGACACCCCTTCACACCCTGCTTGAGTGAGCATCAGGGACGATGCTTCATTTTAAGTATGGGGAGGTCGCCATCTCTGGCGTATTTTTTTTTTGGTGAACCACTACAGACCCTTTTTCCTTTATTTTGACTATTTTCTTGTATTTTTTTCTCTTTATTTTTCAGTACTTATACATTGCTATTTTCATGTATTTATACTCTATTTATGCATTTTGCATCTTTAGTTCATATTTTAGCCTCTTAGTTTAGTTGCATTTCTAACTTACTAGTTATAGAAATTATGGATTGATTAGTATAGTTTACCCTTTTTAGCATAGGATAACTCGGAATAGATTGAAAAGAAAAAGGAAGTAAACTAGGGACTTTAACAGAATCAAAATAACCCACACCTTGTATATATAGCATTACATGTTAGTTAGTTAACAACATTTCATCAAGGAGAAACACTAGAACTTTAAAGCCATTCAATATAAGTTTTACATTGAGAATAATGGGAATTTTTAACTAAACCTGCATGACATACATAACTGATAAATAATTTTTGAGCTAGAGAACACACAGCCTGTGAGTTTAGAGCTTAATTGTATGGTTACATTCAAACCATAATTTTTTTCTATGTGTTCCGCCCTTCTTATTTATTCTGGTGTTCTTTACTTTGTTTTAATCTATATGTCCGATTATAGAATAGAAATACATACCAAGAGAGTGATTGAGGCCATTATTTGATTTTAGCTCACTTATCCCAAAATAGCCTACCCTTTACATCACCCTTGTTAGCCCCTTGAGCCTGTAAATCCCCTTTTATTCTATCAGCCACATTACTAGCCTTAAGCAGAAAGACAAAATAAAAATCCCAAGTTGAATCCTTGGTTAGCTTAAGATAGGAAGTATGTATGGTTTAAATGTGGGAAAACCTATTGGGAACATGGATGATAAAAATAAAAGGTAGAAAAGTTGAAAAGAATAAAATAACTCAAATAAAAAGTTTTGGGAAGCATGCTCATGTAAAATCAAAATAATTGAATTACCATGTGCATTAAAAAAAGTGTTATGAATAAAGGGGACACAAAAAGAATTCCCCAATTATGAAATAAAGCAATGCACATGGGGGATAAAAATAAATATTGAGATATGAGCATGTAACATCAAAAGTGAGAAAATATGGAAAATAGGTAAAGAAGCTTTGATTTAGAAAGTATGTATGTTAGGGGAGATCTTAGTCTAATTAAGGATTCAGTTATTAGCTCACTTAGCCTTATACATATACCCTTACCTTCACATTGGCCCCATTACAACCTTACTTAAGACCTCATGATTTTTGGTATGACTATATTCTATGATTGTTGATTGGTTAGACGAAGAACAAAGTTATGGAAAGTAAGAATAAAAAGAAGAATAGAGTGATTAACCCAATAAACACTGAGTGATTAGAGAGTAAACACAAAATCCAGTGAGGGTTCAATAGCTCATTAACATATATCTCTGCTTAAATTATTAATTGTCTTGCAAGCTTTTTGTAAAATGTTTTTCTCTCCCATCTCAATTGTAAAGGCACTTTATCACTATCTAAGGCTTGGCTATATATATATATATATATATATATATATATATACATGACTCGTTGAGAATGTGAATTAATTTAACTACATGCAAGCTTTATATTCAAGTGAATAAAAAAATTAGAATTGCATAATGCATCATTCATCTAGGTAGTTGCATTCAGATTAGATTGCATTGCATGACATTCCACCACTTTAACCTTACTTTTTACCTTGGATTTAGCATGAGGACATGCTATTGTTTAAGTGTGGGGAGGTTGATAAACCCATATTTTATGATATATTTTGTGCTTAAATTGAGTGATTTATTCAATCCTTCACCCACTTATTCATATTAATTGCATGATTTTACTTCTCCTTCCTTATTATGTGATGTATGTGAAAAACATGTTTCCTATGCTTAAAAAATTAATTATTTTAATTACCCTTATTATCATTCGATGCCGTGATTAGTGTGTTGAGTAGTTTCAGATCTTCTAAGGCAGGAATGACTCAAGTATGGAAAGGAAACATACAAAAAATGGAAGGAAGGCACAAAACGGAGTTTTTGGAGAAACTGGCATCCACGCGATCGCATGGGTGACGCGGACACATGCCAAGCGCGAATCAACAGCAACGCGGCCGCATGACTGACGTGACCGCGCACCTTAAGCAAAACACATATGACGCGGCCGCATGACTGACGCGACCGCGTGACAAGAAAAGCTCCGAATGACGCAACCGCGTGACCCACGCGGACGCGTGACAGAGGCCACGCACTAGAAATTACAGAAAACGCTCCCAGCGATTTCTAAAGCCCTTTTTTGGCCCAAATCCAAGTCCAGAAGGCATAGACCAGAGGTTATGAAGTGAGGGAATGCATCCATTCAAGGAGAGCTCGCCAATTTAGTTACTTCTCATGATTTAGATTTAGTTTGGAGAGAGGTTCTCTCCTCTCTCTCTTAGGATTTAGGATTTCTCTTAATTTTAGGAGTGACTCTCGATCCCAGGTTTAATGTTCCTTTACTTTAAGCTTCCCTTTCACTTTTATTCATTCCATTACTTTAGTTGATTGTTTACTTTTGCCATTTAATTTATGAATTCTTCTATGTTCCAGATTATTTGAATTAATGTTATTTGAGGTATTTCAGTTTTATCATTGCTTTCTTTTATTTATGTCACCATTGTTTTCAATCTGAAGACATTTTTATTCCAGCAAATTTACTTTTTCCCTTTTGGTCTTAGTTAAGAAATCAGTAACTCAGAAGTTATCTTAGCTCAACATAATTGATAACTGTTATCTTTGCTAATTGAATTGACTTTCAATAATCCCAATCTTTTCTTAGGAAATAAATAGGATTCGAAGGTCAAACTAATTAATCCCTTGACTTTCCTTTGCTTTAGCAAAGGTTAACTAAGTGGAATTAAGATTCAATCTTCTTTATTATTGAGAAGGGTAACTAATTTAGACTTCCAATTTCTCATCCCTTGCCAAAAGTTTACTTTACAGTATTTATTTATTTTAATTGCTATTTAAATTATTTGTCATATTTGTTCCTCATTCTTGAAACCCCGAATTTACAATCTCCATAACCAATAATAAGAACATACTTTCCTGCAGTTCCTTGAGAAGACGACCCGAGGTTTGAATACTTCGGTTAACAATTTATTTAGGGGTTTGTTACTTGTGACAACCAAAACGTTTCTATGAAAGGACTTTTGAAGGTTTAGAAACTATACTTGCAACGAGGATTTATCCGGAAATTTCTAGACCACGCAAAAGTTCTATCATCAGCAGACCCTTCCTAGCCACAGCAAAAGCTGTGATTGATGTTGACTGAGAAGAATTGGTCCTTCAAGTGAATGAGGACTCCCTTGTGTTTAAAGCTCAAGGATCTCCCTCTGTAACCATGGAGAGGAAGCATGAAAAGCTTCTCTCAATGCAGAGTCAAATAGAACCCCCACATTCAAACTCTAAGTTTGGTGTTAGGAGGCCATCATCATGCTCTGAGTATCTGTGAGGCTCCATGAGAGCCCACTGTTAAGCTATTGACATTAAAGAAGCGCTTGTTGGGAGGCAACCCAATTTAATCATATCTATTTATTTTCCATTATTATTTTATGTTTTCTGTAGGTTGATAATCATGTGAAGTCACAAAAACAACTGAAAGAGCAAAAACAGAATAAAAATAGTATTAAAAACAGCACACCCTGGAGGAGAAGCTTACTGGCATTTTAACGCCAGTAAGGGGCATAGAGCTGGCGTTCAATGCCAGAAATGGGCACAGAGCTGGCGTTCAACGCCAGAAATGGGCACAGAGCTGGCGTTCAACGCTAGAAATGGGCACAGAGCTAGCATTAAACGCTAGAAAGGGGAGAAAAACAAGCGTTAAATGCCAGAAATGGGCAGCAACCTGGCGTTTAACACCAGGATTGGCAATCAAGGGGGCGTTTACACGCCACATGGTGCAGGGATGAGAAATCCTTGACACCTCAGGATCTGTAGACCCCACAGGATCCCCACCTACTTCATCTCTCTCTCTCTCTCTTCTTCACACCACTCCATAACAACCTTTCCCAAATACCCTCCACCAATCACCTCAATACCTCTTCCCCAAATACCCCTCACCTATAAAATCCTACCCTCTTCTCTGTAATCTCTTCACCAATCCACATCCATCCATCATAAAACCCCACCTACCTCACCATTCAAATTCAAACCACTTTCCCTCCCAAACCTACCCATACATGGCCGAACCCTAGCCCTCTCTCCACTCCTATATAAACCCATCTTCACTCCTTCATTTTCACACATCATACACACTACTTCTCCCCCTTGACTGAACGACAAAATCCCCTCCATCTCCTCCATTATCTTCTTCTACTCTTTTCTTTATTTTTTTGCTCGAAGGCGAGCAAACCTTCTAAGTTTGGTGTGGTAAAAGCGTTGCTTTTTGTTTTTCCATAACTATTTATGGCACCAAAGGCCGGAGAAACCTCTAGAAAGAGGAATGGAAAGGCAAAAGCTTCCACCTCTGAGTCATGGGAGATGGAGAGATTCATCTCAAGGGTGCATCAAGACCACTTCTATGAAGTTGTGGCCAAGAAAAAGGTGATCCCCGAGGTCCCTTTCAAGCTCAAAAAGGGTGAATATCCGGAGATCCGACATGAGATTCGAAGAAGAGGTTGGGAAATTCTCACCAACCCTATTCAACAAGTCAGGATCTTAATGGTTCAAGAGTTCTATGCCAATGCATGGATCACCAAGAACCATGATCAAAGTGTGAACCCGGACCCTAAGAATTGGCTCACAATGGTTCGGGGGAAATGCTTAGATTTCAGTCCGGAAAATGTAAGGTTGGCATTCAACTTGCCCATGATACAAGGAGATGCACATCCCTACATTAGAAGGGTCAACTTTGATCAAAGGTTGGACCAAGTCCTCATAGACATTTGTGAAGAGGGCGCTCAATGGAAGAGAGATTTAAGAGGGAAGCCGGTTCAACTAAGAAGGCATGACCTCAAGCCTGTTGCTAGGGGATAGTTGGAGTTCATCCAACGCTCAATCATTCCCACTAGCAACCAGTCTGAAGTTACTATAGACTGGGCCATCATGATCCATAGCATCATGATTGGAGAGGAAGTAGAAGTTCATGAGGTTATATCCCTAGAACTCTACAAGGTGGCGGACAAGTCCTCTACTTTGGGAAGGTTAGCCTTCCCTCATCTCATTTGTCACCTCTGCAATTCAGCTGGAATTGACATAGAGGAAGACATCCTCATTGATGAGGACAAGCCCATCACTAAGAAAAGGATGGAGCAAACAAGAGATCCCACTCATGGGCAAGAGCATGAGGAAATTCCTCATCATGAAATCCCTGAGATGCCTCAAGGGATGCACTTTCCTCCACAAAATTATTGGGAGCAAATTAATGCCTCCCTAGGAGAATTGAGTTCCAATATGAGACAACTAAGGGTGGAGCACCAAGAGCATTCTATCCTCCTCCATGAAATTAGAGAAGACCAAAGAGTCATGAGGGAGGAGCAACAAAGGCAAGGAAGAGACATTGAGGAGCTCAAGCACTCAATAAGATCTTCAAGAGGAAGAACAAGCCGCCATCACTAAGGTGGACCCGTTCTTTAATTTCCTTGTTCTTTATTTTTCTGTTTTTCGAAAATTATGCTTTAGGTTTATCTATGTTTGTGTCTTTATTACATGATCATTAGTGTCTTAGTGTCTATGTCTTAAAGTTATGAATGTCCTATGAATCCATCACCTTTCTTAAATGAAAAATGTTTTTAATTAAAAAAGAAAAAGAAGTACATGAATTTCGAATTTTAAAATAGTTTAATTATTTTGATGTGGTGGCAATACTTTTTGTTTTTCTGAATGAATGCTTGAATAGTGCATATTTTTGAATTTGTTATTTATGAATGTTAAAATTGTTGGCTCTTGAAAGAATAATGAAAAAGGAAAAATGCTATTAATAATCTGAAAAATCATAAAATTGATTCTTGAAGCAAGAAAAAGCAGTGAAAAGCTTGCAAAAAAAATATATGCGAAAAAAAAAGAAGAAGAAAAGAAAAAGAAAGAAAAAGAAAAAAAGCAAGCAGAAAAAGCCAATAGCCCTTTAAACCAAAAGGCAAGGGTAAAATAAATAGGATCCAAGGCTTTGAGCATCAGTGGATAGGAGGGCCCACAGGAATAAAATCCTAGCCTAAGCGGCTAAACCAAGCTGTCCCTAACCATGTGCTTGTGGCGTAAAGGTGTCAAGTGAAAGGCTTGAGACTGAGCGGTCAAAGTCGTGATCCAAAGTAAAAAGAGTGTGTTTAAGAGCTCTGGACACCTCTAATTGGGGACTCTAGCAAAGCTAAGTCACAATCTGAAAAGGTTCACCCAGTTATGTGTCTGTGGCATTTATGAATCCGGTGGTAATATTGGAAAACAAAATGCTTAGGGTCACTAATGAGCGGATAATTTATACGCTTTTTGGCATTGTTTTTAGTATGTTTTTAGTAGAATCTAGTTACTTTTAGGGATGTTTTCATTAGTTTTTATGTTAAATTCACATTTCTGGACTTTACTATGAGTTTGTGAGTTTTTCTGTAATTTCAGGTATTTTCTGGCTGAAATTGAGGGACTTGAGCAAAAATCAGATTCAGAGGTTGAAGAAGGACTGCTGATGCTGTTGGATTCTGACCTCCCTGCACTCAAAGTGGATTTTCTGGAGCTACAGAACTCGAAATGGCGCGCTTCCAATTGCGTTGGAACGTAGACATCCAGGGCTTTGCATCAATATATAATAGTCCATACTTTACCCAAGTTTAGATGACGCAAACTGGCATTCAACGCCAGCTCTCTGCCCAATTCTGGCGTCCAGCGCCAAAAACAAGTTGCAAAGTGGAGTTCAACGCCCAAAATGGCACAGAAGGTGGCGTTCAACTCCAGAAAGAGCCTCTGCATGTGTAACATTCAAGCTCAGCCCAAGCACACACCAAGTGGGCCCCAGAAGTGGATTTATGCATCAATTACTTACTTCTGTAAACCCTAGTAACTAGTTTATTATAAATAGGACTTTTTACTATTGTATTTGACATCCTGGATTGTATTGTTGATCCTGTGATCTTGTTTTGGGGGCTGGCCTCTCGGCTATGCCTGGACCTTTCACTTATGTATTTTCAACGGTAGAGTTTTTGCACTCCATAGATTAAGGTGTGGAGCTCTGCTGTTCCTCAAAGATTAATGCAAAGTACTACTGTTTTCTATTCAATTCATCTTATTTCGCTTCTAAGATATTCATTTGCTCTTCAACCTGAATGTGATGAACGTGACAATCATCATCATTCCCTATGAACGCGTGCCTGACAACCACTTCCGTTCTACCTTCGACTGAATGAGTATCTCTTAGATCTCTTAATCGGAATCTTCGTGGTGTAAGCTAGAATGATGGCGGCATTCAAGAGAATCCGGAAAGTCTAAACCTTGTCTGTGGTATTCCGAGTAGGATTCAATAATTGAATGACTGTGATGAGCTTCAAACTCACGATTGCTGGGCGTAGTGACAGACGCAAAAGGATAGTAAATCCTATTCCAGCATGATCGAGAACCGACAGATGAATAGCCGTGCCGTGACAGGGTGTGTTGACCATTTTCACTGAGAGGATAGGATGTAACCATTGACAATGGTGATGCCTCCAGACGATTAGCCGTGCCGTGACAGGGCATTTGGATCATTTTCCCGAGAGAAGACCGAAAGTAGCCATTGACAATGGTGATGCATTACATAAAGCCAGCCATGGAAAGGAGTAAGACTGATTGGATGAAGATAGCAGGAAAGCAGAGGTTCAGAGGAACGAAAGCATCTCTATTCGCTTATCTGAAATTCTCACCAATGATTTACATAAGTATTTCTATCCCTGTTTTATTAATTATTTTCAAAAACCCCATTACTATTTTATATCCGCCTGACTGAGATTTACAAGGTGACCATAGCTTGCTTCATACCAACAATCTCCGTGGGATTCGACCCTTACTCACGTAAGGTATTACTTGGACGACCCAGTGCACTTGCTGGTTAGTTGTGCGAAGTTGTGAACCATGGTATTGGCATCATGTTTTTGGCGCCACTACCAGGGAAAGAAAGAGCGATAAATTTTACATAATCAAAGTGTAATCACAATTTCTGCGCACCAAGTTTTTGGCACCGTTGCCGGGGATTGTTCAAGTTTGGACAACTGACGGTTCATCTTGTTGCTCATATTAGGTAATTTTCTTTTTGTTTTATTTTCAAAAATTTTTCAAAAATCTTTCAAAAATTTTCCTTTTGTTTTCGAAAAAAAAAAGAAATTTTTTTTTTAAAATAAAAATGTTTTCCAAAAAGAATATATTTTTTTCTTCAGAATTTTTAAGAATGAATTCTAGTGTTTCATAAAGCATGTTGAAGCCTGGTTGGCTGTAAAGCCACGACTGTAGGGCATGTTAGACGTGTCATGTCTGGATTACATACTAAAGCTTGGCTGGCTATTAAGCCATGCCTGACCCTTTGATTGGAGCTTTAGACTAAGAATGCTAGATTCCTGGAATTCATATTAAAAATTTTGGAATCCTTATTTTTGTTTTTCAAATAATTTTCGAAAAAATACAAAAAAATTAGAAAATCATAAAAAAAAAATCAAAAATATTGTGTGTTTCTTGTTTGAGTCTTGAGTCACGTTATAAGTTTGGTGTCAATTGCATGTGCATCTTGCATTTTTCGAAAATTCTCATGCATTCATAGTGTTCTTCATGATCTTCAAGTTGTTCTTGGTAAGTCTTCTTGTTTGATCTTTGCATTTGCATGTTTTGTGTCTTTTCTTGTTTTTCATATGCATTTCTGAATTCTTTATGTCTAAGCATTAAAGAATTCTAAGTTTGGTGTCTTGCATGTTTTCCTTGCATTAAAAATTTTTCAAAAATGTGTTCTTGATGTTCATCATGATCTTCATAGTGTTCTTGGTGTTCATCTTGACATTCATAGCATTCTTGCATGCATCACATGTTTTGATTTAAAATTCTCATGCATTGCATAATTTTCATGTTTTTCTCTCTCATCATTAAAAATTCAAAAAATCAAAAAAATATCTTTCCCTCTTTTCTCTCATAATTTCAAAAATTAGATTTGACTTTTTCAAAACTTTTTAAAATCTAGTTGTTTTTGTGAGTCAAATCAAATTTTCAATTTAAAAATCTTATCTTTTTCAAAATCTTTTTCAAAAATCAAATCTTTTTCATTTCTCTTAGTTATTTTCGAAAATTTCAAAAATGTTTTTCAAAAATTTTTTTCTTAATTTTACATCATATTTTCGAAAATAACAATAACAATTAATGTTTTGATTCAAAAATTTCAAGTTTGTTACTTACTTGTTAAGAAAGATTCAAACTTTAAGTTCTAGAATCATATCTTGTGATTTCTTGTGAATCAAGTCATTAATTGTGATTTTAAAAATCAAATCTTTTTCAAAACTAATTTCAATCATATCTTTTCAAAAATATCTTCTTATCTTATCTTTTTCAAAAATTTGATTTCAAAAATATCTTTTCTAACCTCTTATCTTCTTATCTTTTCAAAATTGATTTTCAAAATTTGTTTCAACTAACTAACTAACTTTTTGTTTGTTTCTCATCTTTTTCAAAACCACCTAACTAACTCTCTCTCTCTATTTTCAAAAATATCTTCCCCCTTTTCCAAAAATTTCTTTTTAATTAACTAATTATTTTATTTTTTTATTTGAATTTTCGAAAAAAACTACTAACCTTTTTCAAAATTATTTTTCAAAATCACTAACTCTTTTTTCAAAAATAATTTTCGAAAATTCTCTTTTCCCTCATCTCCTTCTAATTATTTATTCATCTACTAACACTTCTCTTCATCCCACATCACTGCTCCTATCCTTACCCTTGTGTTTGGATTCTTCATTCTTCTTCACCCCTATTCCTTTTCTTCTTCTACTAACAATAAGGAACCTCTTTATTGTGAGATAGAGGATTCCTCTTCTTTTCTTTATCTCTTCTCTTTCTTATGAGCAGGGACAAAGAAAAAGGCATTCTTGTTGAAGCTGATCTAGAACCTGAAAGGACTCTGAAGAGGAAACTAAGAGAAGCTAAATTACAACAATCCAGAGACAACCTTATTGAAAATTTTGAACAAGTAAAGGAGATGGCAGCCGAACCCAACAACAATAATGCAAGGAGAATGCTTGGTGACTTTACTGCACCTAATTCCAATTTACATGGAAGGAGCATCTCCATTCCTGCCATTGGAGCAAACAACTTTGAGCTGAAACCTCAGCTAGTTTCTCTGATGCAGCAGAACTGCAAGTTTCATGGACTTCCATCTGAAGATCCTTTTCAGTTCTTAACTGAATTCTTGCAGATCTGTGATACTGTTAAGACTAATGGAGTAGATCCTGAAGTCTACAGGCTCATGCTTTTCCCTTTTGCTGTAAGAGACAGAGCTAGAGTGTGGTTGGACTCTCAACCCAGAGATAGCCTGAACTCTTAGGATAAGCTGGTCACGGCTTTCTTAGCCAAGTTCTTTCCTCCTCAAAAGCTTAGTAAACTTAGAGTGGACGTTCAGACCTTCAGACAGAAAGAAGGTGAATCCCTCTATGAAGCTTGGGAAAGATACAAGCAGCTGACCAAAAAGTGTCCTTCTGACATGCTTTCAGAATGGACCATCCTGGATATATTCTATGATGGTTTATCTGAGCTATCAAAGATGTCATTGGATACTTCTGCAGGTAGATCCATTCACCTAAAGAAAACACCTGCAGAAGCTCAAGAACTCATTGACATGGTTGCTAATAACCAGTTTATGTACACACTTCTGAGAGGAATCCTGTGAGTAATGGGACGCCTATGAAGAAGGAAGTTCTTAAAGTTGATACTCTAAATGCCATATTGGCTCAGAACAAAATATTAACTCAGCAAGTCAATATGATTTCTCAGAGTATGAATGGAATGTAAGCTGCATCCAACAGTACTCAAGAGGCATCTTCTGAAGAAGAAGCTTATGATCCTGAAAACCCTACAATAGCAGAGGTAAATTACATGGGTGAACCTTATGGAAACACCTATCATCCATCATGGAGAAATCATCCAAATCTCTCATGGAAGGATCAAAGGCCTCAACAAGGCTTTAATAATGGTGGAAGAAACAGGTTTAGCAATAGCAAGCCTTTTCCATCATCCACTCAGCAACAGACAGAGAATTCTGAACAAAATACCTCTAATTTGGCAAACTTAGTCTCTGATCTGTCCAAGGCCACTGTAAGTTTCATGAATGAAACAAGGTCTTCCATTAGAAATTTGGAAGCACAAGTGGGCCAGCTGAGTAAGAGGATCACTGAAATCCCTCCTAGTACTCTCCCAAGCAATACAGAAGAGAACCCAAAAAAAGAGTGCAAGGCCATTGACATAAGCACCATGGCCGAACCTGTAAGGGAAGGAGAGGACGTGAATCCCAAGGAGGAAGACCTCCTGGGACGTCCAGTGACCAATAAGGAGCTTCTCTCTGAGGAACCAAAGGAATCTGAGGCTCATCTAGAGACCATAGAGATTCCATTGAACCTCCTTATGCCATTCATGAGCTCTGATGAGTATTCCTCTTCTGAAGAGAATGAGGATGTTACTGAAGAGAAAACTGCCAAGTTTCTTGGTGCAATCATGAAGCTGAATGCCAAATTATTTGGCATTGAGACTTGGGAAGATGAACCTCCCTTGTTCACCAATGAACTAAGTGATCTGGATCAACTGACATTGCCTCAGAAGAGACAGGATCCTGGAAAGTTCATAATACCTTACCAAAGGCACCATGATCTTTAAGGCTCTGTGTAACCTGGGTTCAGGAATAAACCTCATGCCCCTCTCTGTAATAGAGAAACTGGGAATCTATGGGGTGCAAGTTGCTAAAATCTCATTAGAGATGGCAGATAATTCAAGAAAACAGGCTTATGGACAAGTAGAGGACGTGTTAGTAAAGGTTGAAGGCCTTTACATCCCTGCTGATTTCATAGTCCTAGATACTGGAAAGGAAGAGGATGAATCCATCATCCTAGGAAGACCTTTCCTAGCCACAGCAAGAGCTGTGATTGATGTGGACAGAGGAGAATTGATCCTTCAAATGAATGAGGACAACCTTGTGTTTACAACTTAAGGATCTCTCTATGCATCAATGGAGAGGAAGCAGAAAAAGCTTCTCTCAAAGCAGAGTCAACCAAGGCCCCCACAGTCAAACTCTAAGTTTGGTGTTGGGAGGTCTCAACAAAGCTCTGCACATCTGTGAGGCTCCATGAGAGCCCACTGTCAAGCTATTGACATTAAAGAAGTGCTTGTTGGGAGGTAACCCAATGTTTATTCATCTAATTTTATTTTTGTTTTTCATATTTTCTTAGGTTCATGATCATGTGGAGTCACAAAATAAATCAAAAAATTGAAAACGGAATCAAAAACAGCAGAAGAAAAATCACACCCTGGAAGAAGCACCTGCCTGGCGTTCAATGCCAGAACAGAGCATGGTTCTGGCACTGAACGCCCAAAATGGGCAGTGTCTGGGCATTGAATACCCAAAATGGGCATCATCTGGGCGCTGAACGCCAGAATTGCACCCTGGAGAGGAGCTGGCGCTGAACGCCCAGAACAAGCATGGTTTTGGCGTTCAACGCCAGAAATGGGCAATAAATGGGCGTTGAACGCCCAAAATGGGCACCAACCTGGCGCTGAACGCCCAGAGTTGTGTGCAAGGGCATTTTACATGCCTAATCTGGTGCAAGGTTGTAAATTCTTGAACACCTCAGGATCTGTGGACCCCACAGAATCATCTCAGGATCTGTGGACCCCACAGGATCCCCACCTACCTCATCATCTCTCTTTCCATTCATGACCATCCCTTCTGTTTTCCATTTACCACTCACATCCATACACCCACCTACCTTCAAAATTCACATCTCTCTCCCACCCAATCCCACCCATATGGCCAAATACACACATCCCTCCATCTCCTCCATATCTTCTTCTTCTTCTTCTATTCTTTCTTCTTTTGCTCGAGGGCGAGCAACATTCTAAGTTTAGTGTGATAAAAGTATAGATTTTTTTGTTTTTCCATAACCATTAATGGCACCTAAGGCCAGAAAAACCTCAAGAAAGAGGAAAGGGAAGACAATTGCTTCCACCTCTGAGCCATGGGAGATGGAAAGATCCATCTCACAAGCCCATCACTAAGAAAAGGATGGAGCAAACAAGAGAGCACATTCATGGATCTCAACAGGCACATGAAGAAGCTCATCATCAAGAAATCCCTGAGATACCTCAGGGGATACAGTTTCCTCCACAGAATTTTTGGGAGCAAATCAACAACTCCCTAGGAGAATTAAGTTCCAATATGGGACAACTAAGGGTGGAACATCAAGAGCACTCCATCATCCTTCATGAAATTAGAGAAGATCAAAAAGCAATGAGGGAGGAGCAACAAAGACAAGGAAGAGACATAGAAGAGCTCAAGGACATCATTGGTTCCTCAAGAAGGAAACGCCACCATCACTAAGGTGGACTCATTCCTTGTTCTTACTTTCTCTGTTTTTCGTTTTCTATATTAAGTGCTTATCTATGTTTGTGTCTTCATTACATGATCATTAGTAGTTAGTAACTTTGTCTTAAAGTTATGAATGTCCTATGAATCCATCACCTCTCTTAAATAAAAAATGTTTTAATTCAAAAGAACAAGAAGTACATGAGTTTTGAATTTATCCTTGAACTTAGCTTAATTATATTGATGTGGTGACAATGCTTTTTGTTTTCTGAATGAATGCTTAAACAGTGCATATGTCTTTTGAAGTTGTTGTTTAAGAATGTTAAATATGTTGGCTCTTGAAAGAATGATGACAAGGAGACATGTTATTTGATAATCTGAAAAATCATAAAAATGATTCTTGAAGCAAGAAAAAGCAGCAAAGAACAAAGCTTGCAGAAAAAAATATAGGCGAAAAAAAATAGGAAGAAAAAGAAAAAGCAAGCAGAAAAAGCCAAAGCTCTTAAAACCAAGAGGCAAGAGCAAAAAGCCAATAACCCTTAAAACCAAAAGGCAAAGGGAAATAAAAAGGATCCCAAGGCTTTGAGCATCAGTGGATAGGAGGGCCTAAAGGAATAAAATCCTGGTCTAAGCGGCTAAACCAAGCTGTCCCTAACCATGTGCTTGTGGCGTGAAGGTGTCAAGTGAAAACTTGAGACTGAGCGGTTAAAGTCGAGGACCAAAGCAAAAAAAAAAAGAGTGTGCTTAAGAACCCTGGACACCTCTAATTGGGGACTTTAGCAAAGCTGAGTCACAATCTGAAAAGGTTCACCCAATTATGTGTCTGTGGCATTTATGTATCCGGTGGTAATACTGGAAAACAAAGTGCTTAGGGCCACGGCCAAGACTCATAAAGAAGCTGTGTTCAAGAATCATCATACTGAACTAGGAGAATCAATAACACTATCTGAACTCTGAGTTCCTATAGATGCTAATCATTCTGAACCTCAATGGATAAAGTGAGATGCCAAAACTATTCAAGAGGCAAAAAGCTACAAGTCCCGCTCATCTGATTGGAGCTATGTTTCATTGATAGTTCGGAATTTATAGTATATTCTCTTCTTTTTATCCTATTTGATTTTCAGTTGCTTGGGGACAAGCAACAATTTAAGTTTGGTGTTGTGATGAGCGGATAATTTATACGCTTTTTGGCATTGTTTTTAGTATGCTTTTAGTAGAATCTAGTTACTTTTAGGGATGTTTTCATTAGTTTTTATGTTAAATTCACATTTCTGGACTTTACTATGAGTTTGTGTGTTTTTTTGTAATTTCAGGTATTTTCTGGCTAAAATTGAGGGACTTGAGCAAAAATCAGATTCAGAGGTTGAAGAAGGACTGCTGATGCTGTTGGATTCTGACCTTCTTGAACTCAAAGTGGATTTTCTGGAGCTACAAAACTCGAAATGGTGCGATTCAAATTGCATTGGAAATTAGACATCCAGGGCTTTCCAGCAATATATAATAGTTCATACTTTGCCCAAGTTTAGATGACGTAAACTGGCGTTCAACGCCAGCACTCTGCCCAATTCTGGCGTCCAGCGCCAGAAACAAGTTGCAAAGTGGAGTTCAACGCCCAAAATGGCACAAAAGGTGGCGTTCAACTCCAGAAAGAGCCTCTACACGTGTAACATTCAAGCTCAGCCCAAGCACACACCAAGTGGGCCCCAGAAGTGGATTTATGCATCAATTACTTACTTCTGTAAACCTAGTAACTAGTTTATTATAAATAGGACTTTTTACTATTGTATTTGACATCCTGGATTGTATTGTTGATCCTGTGATCTCGTTTTGGGAGCTGGCCTCTCAGCCATGCCTGGACCTTTCACTTGTGTATTTTCAACGGTAGAGTTTCTGCACTCCATAGATTAAGGTGTGGAGCTCTGCTGTTCCTCAAAGATTAATGCAAAGTACTACTGTTTTCTATTCAATTCATCTTATTTCGCTTCTAAGATATTCATTTGCTCTTCAACCTGAATGTGATGAACGTGACAATTATCATCATTCCCTATGAACGCGTGCCTGACAACCACTTCCGTTCTACCTTCGACTGAATGATTATCTCTTAGATCTCTTAATCGGAATCTTCGTGGTGTAAATTAGAATGATGGCGGCATTCAAGAGAATCCGGAAAGTTTAAACCTTGTCTGTGGTATTTCGAGTAGGATTCAATGATTGAATGACTGTGACGAGCTTCAAACTCGCGATTGCTGGGCGTAGTGACAGACGCAAAAGGATAGTAAATCCTATTCCAGCATGATCGAGAACCGACAGATGAATAGTCGTGCCGTGACAGGGTGCGTTGACCATTTTCACTGAGAGGATAGGATGTAACCATTGACAAGGGTGATGCCTCCAGACGATTAGCCGTGCCGTGACAGGGCATTTGGATCATTTTCCCGAGAGAAGACCGAAAGTAGCCATTGACAATGGTGATGCATTACATAAAGCCAGCCATGGAAAGGAGTAAGACTGATTGGATGAAGATAGCAGGAAAGCAGAGGTTCAGAGGAACGAAAGCATCTCTATTCGCTTATCTGAAATTCTCACCAATGATTTACATAAGTATTTCTATCCCTGTTTTATTAATTATTTTCGAAAACCCCATTACTATTTTATATCCGCCTGACTGAGATTTACAAGGTGACCATAGCTTGCTTCATACCAACAATCTCCGTGGGATTCGACCTTTACTCACGTAAGGTATTACTTGGACGACCCAGTGCACTTGCTGGTTAGTTGTGCGAAGTTGTGAGCCATGGTATTGGCATCATGCTTTTGGCGCCACTACCAGGGAAAGAAAGAGCGATGAATTTTACATAATCAAAGTCTAATCACAATTTCTGCGCACCAGTCACGGCCAAGACTCATAAAGTAACTGTGTTCAAGAATCAACATACTTAACTAGGAGAATCAATAACACTATCTGAATTCTGAGTTCCTATAGATGACAATCATTCTGAACTTCAAGGGATAAAGTGAGATGCCAAAACTGTTCGGAAGCAAAAAGCTAATAGCCCCGCTCATCTAATTAAGACTGATCTTCATAGATGCTTTTTGGAATTCATTGTATATTCTCTTCTTTTTATCCTACTTTGTTTTTAGTTTCTTGGGGACAAGCAACAATTTAAGTTTGGTGTTGTGATGAGCGGATAATTTATACGCTTTTTGGCATTGTTTTTAGTATGTTTTTAGTATGTTTTAGTTAGTTTTTTTATTATATTTTTATTAGTTTTTAAATAAAAATCACATTTCTGGACTTTACTATGAGTTTGTGTGTTTTTCTGTGATTTCAGGTATTTTCTGGCTGAAATTGAGGGACCTGAGCAAAAATCTGATTCAAAGGCTGAAAAAGGACTGCAGATGCTGTTGGATTCTGACCTCCCTGCATTGGAAGTGGATTTTCTGGAGCTACAGAAGCCTAATTGGTGCGCTCTCAATTGCTTTGGAAAGTAGACATCCTGGGCTTTCCAGCAATACACAATAGTCCATACTTTTCTCAAGATTTGATGGCCCAAACCGGCATTCCATGTCAGCATAGAAATTCTGGCGTCAAAACGCCAGAACTGGCATAAAAGCTGGAGTTAAACGCCCAAACTGGCACAAAAGCTGGCGTTTAACTCTAAGAAAAGTCTCTACATGTGAAAGCTTCAATGCTTAGCCCAAGCACACACCAAGTGGGCCCAGAAGATTTCTGCATTAATTACCTATTTCTATAATCCTAGGCTACTAGTTTTCTATAAATAGGACCTTTTGCTATTGTATTTTCATCTTTCAATTCATCTTTTGATCATCTTTGAATCATGTTTTGATGATTGAACCCTTTTTGGGAGGCTGGCCATTCGGCCATGCCTAGACCTTTTGTTCTTATGTATTTTCAACGGTGGAGTTCTACACACCATAGATTAAGGTGTGGAGCTCTGCTGTTCTTCATGAATTAATGCAATTACTACTAATTTCTATTCAACTCACTCCTACTTCTTCTCCAAGATATACTCTCGTACTTAATTCAATTAAGTCAGAATAAAGGAGTGATCAGTGACAATCACCCAATCTTCGTTACTCGCTTAGCCAAGGTCGCGTGCCTGACAACCACAAAGCGATCTACATGATGTTCAACGTAGTCATTGGACGACAGCTGGAGTATACTCTCTTGGGTTTCTAATCTAAGATTAGAACCTTCGTGGTATAGGCTAGAACTATTGGCGGCCATTCCTGAGATCCGGGAAGTCTAAACCTTGTATGTGGTATTCCGAGTAGGATCTGGGAAGGGATGACTATGACAAGTTTCAAACTCGCGAGTGTTGGGCGTAGTGACAGACGCAAAAGGATCAATGGATCCTATTCCAACATGATCGAGAACCGACAGATGATTAGCCGTGCGGTGACAACGCATTTGGACCATTTTTACTGAGAGGACGGGAGGTAGACATTGACAACGATGAAACCCAACATAAAGCTTGCCATGGAAAGGAGTATGAATGATTGGATGAAGACAATAGGAAAGCAGAAGTTCAGGAGGAACAAAGCATCTTCGTGCGCTTACCTGAAATTCTCACCAATGAATTACATAAGTATCTCTATCTTATTTTATATTTCATTCATGTTTTAATTATCAATTCTCCATAACCATTTGAATCCGCCTGACTGAGATTTACAAGATGACCATAGCTTGCTTCAAGCCGACAATCTCTGTGGGATCGACCCTTACTCACGTAAGGTTTATTACTTGGACGATCCAGTACACTTGCTGGTTAGTTGTACGGAATTGTGACAAAGAGTTGAGATTATAATTGTGCGTACCAAGTTAGTGGGCTCTCTTGTTTGCTCCATCCTCTTCTTAGTGATGGGCTTATCTCCTTCAATGAGGATGTCTCCCTCTATGACAATTCTAGCTGAATTGCATAGGGTACAGATGAGATGAGGGAAGGCTAACCTTGCCAAGGTAGAGGGCTTGTCCACTACCTTGTAGAGTTCTAGGGATATGATCTCATGAAATTCTACTTCCTCTCCAATCATTATGCTATGGATCATGATAGCCCAATCTATTGTAATTTCAGACCGGTTGCTAGTAGGAATGATAGAGCGTTGGATAAACTCCAACCATCCCCTAGCCACAGGTTTGAGGTCAAGTCTTTTTAATTGAACTGGCTTGCCTCTTGAATCTCTCTTCCATTGAGCTCCTTCCACACAAATGTCCCTAAGGACTTGGTCCAACCTTTCATCAAAGTTGACCCTTCTAGTGAAAGGATGAGGATCTCCTTGCATCATTGGCAAGTTGAATGCCAACCTCACATTTTCCGGACTAAAATCCAAGTAATTTCCCCGAACCATTGTGAGCCAATTCTTTGGGTTCGGGTTCATACTTTGGTCATGGTTCCTAGTGATCCATGCATTAGCATAGAAATCTTGAACCATTAAGATTCCGACTTGTTAAATGGGATTGGTGAGAGTTTTCCAACCTCTTCTTTAAATTTCATGTCGGATCTCTGGATATTCACTCTTTTTGAGTTTGAAAGGGACCTCGAGAATCACCTTTTTCTTGGTCACAACTTCATAGAAGTGATCTTGAAGGACCTTTGAGATGAATCTCTCCATCTCCCATGACTCGGATGTGGAAGCAATTGCCTTCCGTTTCCTCTTTCTAGAGGTTTCTCCGGCCTTAGGTGCCATTGATGGTTATGGAAAAACAAAAAAAAAAAGCTTAGCTTTTCCCATACCAAACTTAGAATTGTTGCTCATCCTCGAGCAAAAGAAGAAAGAAAGGAGTAGAAAAAGAAGAAATGGAGGAGATGGAGGGTAGTGGTGGTTTCGGCCAAGGGGGTAGTAGTGTGTATGATGTGTAAAATTGAAGGTAGTGAGGAGGGGTATTTATAGGGTAAGAGAAAGGGGGAATTCGGTCATGAAGGGGTGGGTTTAAGAGGGAAATAGTTTGAATTTGAATGGTGAGGTAGGTGGGGTTTATGATGGATGGATGTGAGTGGTGAAGAGAATGGGGAAGGGGGTAAGATTTGATAGGTGAAGGGTATTTGGTGAAGAGTTATTGATGGGATTGGTCAAGGGTATTTAGGGAAGAGTGTTATGGAAAGGTGTGAAGATGAGAAAGGAAGAGGTAGGGTAGGTGGGGATCCTGTGGGGCCCACATATCCTGAGGTGTCAAGGAATTCTGCTCCCTACACCAATCTAGCGTTTAAACACCCACTGTGTGCCAATCCTGGCGTTTAACGCCAGCTCTGCTACCTTTCCTGGTGTTAAACGCCAGTCTGCTGCCCATTTCTGGCGTTAAACGCCAGCCAGATGCCCATTCCTAGCATTTAACGCCAACCATATGCCAAACAGCCCTTTCTGGCATTAAATGCCCAGAGTGCTGCCCATTCTGGCGTTTAACGCCCAGAATGCTGCCAGGCTGGGTGTTAAACGCCCATTCTGCTATCCTTACTAGCGTTTAAACTGGAAACGCCAGTAAGCCTGTCCTCCAGGGTGTGCTGTTTTTGATGTTGTTTTTCATTTTGCTTTAATTTTGCAGTTGTTTTTATGACTTCACATGATCATCAACCTAAAGAAAACATAGAATAACAATGGAATATAAATAAATATAATTAAATAACATTGGGTTGCCTCCCAACAAGCGCTTCTTTAATGTCAATAGCTTGACAGTGAGCTCTTAAAGAGCTTCACAGAGACTTAGAGCTTAATGGTGGCCTCCCAACACCAAACTTAGAAGTTGAGTGTGGGGGCTCTGTTTGACTCTGTATTGAGAGAAGCTTTTCATGCTTCTTCTCCATGGTTACAGAAGAAGATCCTTGAGCCTTAAACACAAGGTAGTCCTCATTCAATTGAAGGACTAACTCTCCTCTGTCCACATCAATCACAGCTCTTGCTGTGGCTAGGAAGGGTTTTCCAAGGATGATGAAATCATCTTCATCCTTCCTAGTGTCTAGGATTATGAAGTCAGCAGGGATGTAATAGCCTTCAACCTTTACTAAGACATCCTCTACAAGTCCATAAGCCTGTTTCCCTGAATTGTCTGCCATCTCTAGTGAGATTCTTGCAGCTTGTACCTCAAAGATCCCTAGTTTCTCCATTACAGAGAGTGGCATGAGGTTTATACTTGAACCAAGGTCACACAGAGCCTTCTCAAAGGTCATGGTGCCTATGGTACAAGGTATTAAGAACTTTCTGGGATCCGGTTTCTTCTGAGGCAATTTCTGTTGAACCAAGGCATTTAGTTCATTGATGAGCAATGGAGGTTCATCCTCCCAAGTCTCAATACCAAATAACTTGGCATTCAGCTTCATGATTGCTCCTAGATATTGAGCAACTTACTCTTCAATAATATCTTCATCCTCTTCAGAGGAAGAATACTCATCAGAGCTTATGAATGGCAACAGTAAGTTCAGTGGAATCTTTATGGCCTCTATATGAGCCTCAAATTCCTTTAGTTCCTCATTAGGGAACTCCTTATTGGCTAGTGGACGTCCAGCAAGGTCTTCCTCACTGGAAATCACTGCCTCTTCCTCCTCTACAGGTTCGGCCATGTTGGGTATATTGATGGCCTTGCTCTCTTTTTAGATTCTTTTTTGTATTGCTTGGGAGAGTACTATGAGGGATTTCAGTAACTCTTTTACTTAGTTGAGCCACTTGTGCCTCCAAATTTCTAATGGAGGACCTTGTTTCAGTCATGAAACTGAGAGTGGTCTTAGATAGATCAGAGACTATGGTTGCTAAATCAGAGAGGCTCTGCTTAGAATTCTCTGTCTGTTGCTCAGAAGATGATGGAAAAGGCTTGCTATTGCCAAACCTATTTCTCCGACCATTATTATTATTGAATCCTTGATTAGGCTTCTGCTGATCCTTCCATGAGAAATTTGGATGATTTCTCCATGAAGGATTATAGGTGTTTCCATAGGATTCTCCCATGTAATTCACCTCTTCCATTGCAGGATTCTCAGGGTCATAAGCTTCTTCTTCAGAGGAAGCTTCTTTAGTACTACCGGCTGCAGCTTGCATTCCAGTCAGACTCTGAGAAATCATATTGACTTGCTGAGTCAATATTTTATTCTGAGCCAATATTGCATTCAGAGTATCAATCTCAAGAACTCCTTTCTTCTGAGTTATCCCATTATTCACAGGATTTCTTTTAGAAGTGTACATGAATTGATTATTTGCAACCATTTCAATGAGTTCTTGGGCTTCTGCAAGCATCTTCTTCATATGAAGAGATCCACTAGCAGAGTGGTCCAATGACATCTTGGACAATTCAGACAGACTATCATAGAATATACATAAGATGCTCCATTCTGAAATCATGTCAGAAGGACACCTTCTGATCAATTGCTTGTATCTTTCCCAAGCTTCATAGAGGGATTCACCTTCCTTCTGTCTGAAGGTTTGGACTTCCACTCTAAGCTTGCTCAACTTTTGAGGTGGAAAGAATTTGGCCAAGAAAGCATTGACTAACTTTTTCCAAGAGTTCAGGCTTTCTTTAGGTTGTGAGTCCAACCATGTCCTAGCTCTATCTCTTACAACAAAGGGGAAAAGCATAAGTCTATAGACCTCAAGATTAACCCCATTGGTCTTTACAGTGTTATAGATTTGCAAGAATTCAGCTAAAAACTGATGAGGATCTTCCAATGGAAGTCCATGAAACTTGCAATTCTGCTGCATTAGAGAAACTAATTGAGGCTTAAGCTCAAAGTTGTTTGCTCCAATTACAGGAATTGAGATGCTTCTTCCATAGAAGTCAGAAGTGGGTGCAGTAAAGTCAACAAGCATCTTCCTTGCATCTCCACCATTGTTGTTATTTTGGCTGCCATAACTACTTCTTTTTTGAAAATTTCTGTTAGGTCCTCTCCTGAGTGTTGTGTTTTAGCTTCTCTTAGCTTCCTCTTCAGAGTCCTTTCAGGTTCAAGATCAGCTTCAACAAGAATGTTCTTATCCTTGTTCTTGCTCATATAAAAAAGAAGAGAACAGAAAAGAATAGGAATCCTCTATGTCACAGTATAGAGATTCCTTTATGTGAGTAGAAGAATAGAAGAAATAGAATGAAGAAGGGAGAAGAAGAATTCGAACACAGAGAGAGGGAGAGGGTTCGAATTATAAGAAGAAGAGAAGTGTTAGTAAATAAATAAATTAAATAGAAAGAGATGAGAGAGAGTATTCAAAAATTAATTCAAAAGAAAAGAAAAATATTTTTGTTTTTATTTTAATTATTAGTTAGAATTCGAATTTAAGAAGGAAAATAAAATAAAATTAGAATTTAAAACAATTAGTTAATTAAAAAGAATTTTGAAAAAGTGGTTAGTGATTTTCGAAAATTAGAGAGAGAGAAAAGTAGTTAGGTGGTTTTGAAAAAGATAAGAAATAGTAAAACAAACAAAAAGTCAAGTGGTTAATTGAAAAAGATTTGAAAATCAATTTTGAAAAGATAAGAAGTTAGAAAAAGATTTTGAAATCAAAATTATAAAGAGATATGATTGAAAATCATTTTGAAAAAGATTTGAATTGGAAATTAAAAAGAATTGATTTTTGAAATTAAGGTTGATTACTTGACTAACAAGAAACTAAAAGATATGATTCTAGAATTTAAAGATTGAACCTTTCTTAATAGGCAAGTAACAACCATAAATTTTTGAATCAAAACATTAAATGTTAGTAATGATTTCGAAAATTATGAAACAAAAATAAGAAAATATTTTGAAAATCAATTTTTAAAATTTTCAAAAATATTAAGAAGAAAAATGAAAAAGATTTGATTTTTGAAAAAAAAAAGGATTGAAAAGATAGAATTTTCTTTTAAATTGAAATTTTGACTTGACTAATAAGAAACAACTAAATTTTAAAATATTTTTACCAAATCAACTCAAAATTTCGAAATTTATTAGTAAAATAAAGGAAAGATATTATTTTTTATTTTTGAATTTTTAATGAGAAGAGAGAAAAACAACTAAATTACACAAGACATAAAAATTTAAGATTAAGACAAAAATGCATGCAAGAACACTTTGAATGTCAAGATGAATACCAAGAACACTTTGAAGATCATGATGAACATCAAGAACATATTTTTGAAAATTTTTAAGAAAAGAAAGACATGCAAGACACCAAACTTAAAAAATTTTTATTGTTTAGACACTATGAATTCGAAATTGCACAAGAAAAATAAGAAAAGATACAAAACAAGAAAAATCAAAGATCAAACAAGGAAAATCATCAAGAACAATTTGAAGATCAAAGAAGAACACAATGCATATATTTTTCGAAAATTTAAGAAAAAGAAAAAACATGCAATTGACACCAAACTTAAAACTTGACACAAGACTCAAACAAGAAACACAAAATGTTTTTGTTTTTATGGTTTATTAATTTTTTTTTGTATTTTTCAAAAATTATTTGGAAAAAAAATAAAGAAATTCAAAATTTTTAATAAGAATTCCAAGAATCCTGCAATGTTAGTCTAATGCTTCGGTCCAAAAATTTAGACATGGCTAAATAGCCAGCCAAGCTTTATGTGAAAGCTTCGGTCCAAAAGATTAGACATGGCCAAATGGCCAGCCAAGCTTCAGCAGAGCATTACATTCAACAGCCAAATTGATGGGAATCAAAAAGCTCCTGCAGTGATAAGTGAAAGCCTCAGTCCAAAAAAAAATTAGACATGGCTTAGCAGCCAGTCAGGCTTCACATATCATCTGAAACTCTAGAATTCATTCTTAAAAATTCTAAAGAACAAAATTTTTTTTTGAATTTTTCGAAAATAAAAATAAAAAGCGTAAACATAAAATAAAATTACTCAATCTAAGCAACAAGATGAACCATCAGTTGTCCAAACTCGAACAATCCCCGACAACGGCTCAAAAAACTTGGTACACGGAATCGTGATCTCACACTTTCCTCACAACTCCGTGCAGCTGACCAGCAAGTGCACTGGGTCGTCCAAGTAATAAACCTTACGTGAGTAAGGGTCGATCCCACGGAGATTGTCAGCTTGAAGCAAGCTATGGTCATCCTTATAAATCTTAGTCAGGCGGATTCAATTGGTTATGAGATTTTGATAATTAAAATATAAATAAAACATAAAATAAGATAAAGTAACTTATGTAATTCATTGGTGGGAGTTTCAGATAAGCGTCTGGAGATGCTTTGTTGCTTATGAACCTCTGCTTTCCTTCTGCCTCCTTCCAACCATGCGTTACTTCCTTCCATGGCAAGCTGTAAGATCCTCTCAGTGAAAATGGTCCTCTACGATTTCTGCACGGCTAATCAACTGTTGGATTTCTCGTCTCAGATGAAAAATACCAGGTACAACTACCGCATGGCTAATCATCTGTCGGTTCCCGCTAGCATCGGAATAAAATCCATTGATCCTTTTACACACTGTCACTTGCGCCCAATATTCGCAGGTTTGAAGCTCGTCACAGTCATCCCTTCCTGGATCCTACTCAGAATACCACAGACAAGGTTTAGACTTTCCGGATCCTAGGAATGACTAATAATAATTTTAGCCTATACCACGAAGATACTAATCTCATGGACTCGGTCCGTGTATTAGATATCCAAGAGAATATACTTCAGCTGTCATCCAATGACTACGTTGAACATCATGTAGACCGCTTTGTGGTTGTCAGGCACGCGGATCTTGGCTAAGCGAGTAACAAAGATTGGGTGTTTGTCACGAGTCACCCCTTCATTCTGACTTAAATGAATTAAGTACGAGAGTATATCTTGGAGAAGAAGCAGGCGTGAATTGAATAGAAAACTGTAGTAATTACATTAATTCATGAAGAACAGCAGAGCTCCACACCTTAATCTATGGGGTGTAGAAACTCCACCGTAGAAAATACATAAGTGAAAAGAGGTCTAGGCATGGCCGTGAGGCCAGCCTCCAAACGTGAACAATAGCATAATATGGTAAAAGTCTCCCTCTATGGTACGAATACAATAGTAAAAAGTGCTATTTATACTAAACTAGTTACTAGGTATTACAGAAAATGAGTAACTAAGTGTAGATAGTGTAGAAATCCACTTTCGGGGCCCACTTGGTGTGTGCTTGGACTGAGCATTGAAGCTTTTTCGTGCATAGGCTGTTCCTGGAGTTAAACGCCAGCTTTGGTGCCAGTTTGGGCATTTTACGCCAAGATGTTTTAAGCTGTCTTTGAACACCAGTTTGGGTCATCAAATATCGGGCAAAGTATGGACTATTATATATTGCTGAAAAGCCCAGAATGTCTAATTTCTAACACAATTGAGAGCGCACCAATGGAGCTTCTGTATCTCCAGAAAATCCACTTTGAGTGAAGGAGGGTCACAATCCAACAGCATCTGCAGTCCTTTTTCAGCCTCTGAATCAGATTTTTGCTCAAGTCCCTCAATTTCAGCCAGAAAATACCTGAAATCATAGAAAAATATACAAACTCATAGTAAAGTCTAGAAATGTGATTTTTGAATAAAAACTAATAAACATATAATAAAAAGTAATCAAAACAAACTAAAAACTATGCAAAAACAATGCCAAAAAGGGTATAAATTATCCGCTCATCAAGGATCTAATTGTAAATTTGACAAAACTATAAAGACCAAACAGAGTAATTAAATCTTTAAAATAATAAAATACAAACAATTTATTTTTTTTAAAGATTTAATTACTCTGTTAGTCTCTATAGTTTTACCCAATTTGTAATTAGGTTTTTATACTTTTTTCTTTCAATTTAGTCCCTACATTATTTTTTAATTTTGTAATTAAGTCCTTGCCAGTGTAAAAAATATTACATTTAAAGAGAATATTTATTCGCAATTTAAAAGTACCTATAATTAAAAATCTAATTAAATCATTGACCACAAATTTTTTAAAAGAATATTACATTAATTGTGACGTTTTTCACACAAAAAAGATCTCATTACAAAATTTAACAATAGTATAAAAATCTAACTAAAAAAATATAAATATATAATTACAAAAATTATAAAACTAACTAATTAAACCTTCTAAAAAGTATATATTTTATATATAAATATATTATTTTATTATATTCAATTAAATCTTTACATTTTTAAATTCCTATTCTACCCATTTAAACCTTGATATTTTACCTACATAAGTCAAAGTCAAGAAAGGTAGAAAAACTAAAGACAACAGAATAAAAGTAGATGTCAAGTGAATATTACCTACCTAAGTCAAAGTTAGGAATGTCAACGGGATAGAGTGGGGCAGAAAATGCCTCCCTGCTCCCCATTCTCGCCTCCAGATTTGCTCTTTGTCTCTGTCCCCATTCTTCACTGTGGGAAAATATTGCTCCCCATCCCCATTCCTCACAAGATAAGGTGCCATTTTTCGCGGGGACCCCATTCTCCATCTTTCTGATAGTTTTGACTAATTATTATTTTTCATAGAAATAGAATAGAAAGTATTCATCCTATACAAAAATAACAAGATTTTATACAAAAAGTCTAAACGACAAGATGGTAACTTCTTTTAAAATGATGCAGTGGGGACGCCACGTACGAGTCAGAGCACAAAGCAGTGGATGAGGTGGGGGATGCAGCAGCAGAGAGGGGAATAGACATGACAACAGAGTTGTGGAAAGGAATGCCACGAATATAGAGAACAAGGCGGTGAAGGTGATGGAACGATGAAGGGTGACAATGTGGTGAGACGGGAGAGTGGCGAGGGAGTGGCTGCAGAGAGGTTGAATGGAGTATAGATGACGCTAAAGATTTATGAATTGAAGAAGAGTTATGCAAATAAGGATTAGCAATTTTGGGTTTCTCTTTCTCTCTTTATATATACTAGCGGCTTAACAGGCACATGTTCAGTCGCTTTTTCTATGGGATTTAAAGTTGATTATTTTAATGATTTTTGAAATTTTAAATTTGAATAACTTAAAAATAATAATATAGAATAGCTTATGATAATATAGAAATGTTTAAATTAAAATAATCATATATTACCTATGTATAAACAATAACAATATGAAAATAATTTAATTATAATGAACACATACGTCACTTATCTAATAACATAATTCATAAAATAGTAATTATTATAATATATTATCTTCTTTTATCTAACTCAAAGTCATAAAAATAAATATAAAAATATGATTATTTACAAAAGATGAGCCATATTAAAAAGTCATATTTTTTTCTTTATTTAGGGACCTTTTTCTTTAAGTGGTAAGCCAAAGTACGGATCTGTATTTCAAGAATCTTTCATGTGCCTGCAAAAAGTGTAAAGAAGAAAAATAATTATGTCTTTTTTTTGGAAATTATAGATCAAACTATAAGTAAAAACGTTAAGATAAACCTAAAGTAATTTCTGAATTTGTACCGAGTAAAAATCTTTAGCAATTCCTCATACATCTCCTTAACAATAAATTCTTAAGCCTTGAAGAACTACAAAATTTAGAAATCAATAAAATATACCATATGCCAATAAAAATTTCATTATATTTGAACGACAATATAACAATAAAAAAAAATTAAACCTGTAAAATTGAAATTTCTTGTTTGAGATTGGATTTCCTACACATGCGCAACAAAAGAAGCCATTAAACCCTCTCTAGAGCATTCAAATCTATAATGATCCAATATTACCTCTATTTTATGTGGTTTCTTAATCTAATGATAGGTACCTGCAATGTTGTTCTTTACTAACATCAGTTGGTTCCGCTCCTGTGAGTTTGTTGCTGGAAAAAGAAAAATGTTTAATTTATTATCATTGGTTTAAAATTATTTTTTGTAACTTTATTTAACATGGAAAACATAATCTCCATTACAATCTCAGAGTAACCTTTTAATATTTTAGGCATATACTTTTTTCCTTTATTTAATAGTAAAAGAAGAACATAGAAGGGGATAGATAATAGGCATATCAATAACATTCTAATTACGATGATTGCATTTTCTTGTATGTTGTTGGAGTAGTATTTCCTTTTTTATCATCTTTCAGAATTAGGTCTTGTCTGTTTTAACCGTTCCTCCCCAACCAATAGAATAAATTTGAAGGGAATGAACCTATTAGATAACATATGATTATGATTACTAACATAGAAATAAAAGTATGTATATTTAATGCAATTTTGACAGTAATTAATTTAAAAAATTACTTTATTGTCTATTGGTTTGATTGATGTAATTGCTTGCTCATCTTTCTATGCACTCCAAAGACTTTAGAATCCTTCTTCCTGTAATTGATATTTGTTAATATATTTCTAGTATATCTAGTATGTCTTAGTTAATGATAATTAGTATGTACCTGTGGCGTAAAATAGATGTTCAAGTTCGTTGTCTTTATCTCCTGGCAGATATTGATGATCTCCTTTGAAATCAAATTGTCTATTAAAAAAATATAAGTCGTTAGTCGTCAATAAATTGAAGTTTGTATACAAAAATATCTATATCAATGAAAAAGATTTAAAGATTAAAATTATATGTAGACTCAATTGTACCAAGAAGTAACTACACACACTTACTAAGAATATAAATTACATGTGGTGAAGGTAACAATATTTTTTTGAAAACTACATTTCTGGTAAATTCTCCACTTGTTCCATCTATTTTTCCTTCTTTGACTAAAATTTTGTTGTTGACTGAGAAATACTTCGAGACAGAGCTACATATAATTGGCCTTGGCTAAACACATGTCTAGAGAGATAGATCCCTATTTTAGGAATGGTCTGTCCTTGTGATTTATTTATTGTTATTGCAAAACTCAACCTTACAGGAAATTGCTTCCGGGTAAGTATAAAAGGCAGTCCTGAATTCTCTGTGGTTTTGTGTTTTATCCGAGGCAAGAAAGCTCTTCTTCCACAGTGATGGCCGGTTAAAATTTCTACATCCAACATGTTTTGAAAAGTTCCACAACATAGTAACCTTATACCATTGCATAAGCAAGCCTTAAGGTCTTTGTTTCTGAATAACATCAAAGGTTCCCCTTTTTTCACCTTCAACACATGAGGTGGCAACCCGCCTGTAGAAACTGAGTTAAGGTATTCTTGTTAATATAAATTATTAGCATCTCCTTCTACCTCATGAAATGAGACTAAGGGCCCGTTTGAGAAGCTTCAAAAGTAACTTTTTTTGAGCTTTTGACTTATGAAAAGTAGTAGTATTAATGTCTGGTGCAATTTTCAAAACCAAATTACAGCTTTCTAAGAAGCTATTTAAGAACTTATAGAGAAGTTAAAAAAAATAACTTCTCTCATAATGTTACTACTTTTTATCACATTTCTATAAAATAAGTACTTTTAGAACTAAAAACCCAAACACAAAATAACTTATTTATAAGCTACTTTTAATATAATCATTTATTATTTAAGCTATTTTTCAAAATTAGCTTAATTAAGTTGTTTACCCAAACTGGGCCTAAATTTTGTTTTTCTCCTAGAAACTGGTTGATAATTATATCATTAAGTTGTTGCATATCATGATTTTTTGGCGTCAATATTGCCCTACCATGTAAGAAGCGTCCCACCCATGAGATTGTAAGTTTGAAAATATTTCTTCTATTAACTTGTGTAACGATGTTTCACCCTCCCACAGAATTGCCGTTTTTGCGTGTATCCGTACAAAGTCTTCATGTATGGTGGGCTCAATTCCATCACCAATGTGCACAAAAACATGGTTATTAGAAGATTGCATATTTTGTCGCAAATAGAAAATTTTAGTGGAAGCCCATAAATGAGACTTAACTATAGAAGCTGAAATCATTTGTGATTGACTACCTTTCGGTACGACAGGCGGTACTTGGCGGAAATCTCCTCCCATCACCATCACTTTTCCTCTAAATGGCATATCGTTTGCTAATATGCCTCTCAGAGTGCGGTTTAATGATTGCACCGATTCTTTATTTGCCATTGGTGCTTCATCCCAGATGATTGTCATTGTTTGTCTAATCAGCTTTGCAAGATCTGATTGTTTGCTTATGTTGCAAATAGATGATGGTTGTGCATTAATTGGGATCTTAAACCTAGAATGAGTTGTTCGACCCCCAAGCAATAATGTTGCAGCTATTCCTGATGATGCAGTTACCAAGACAATATGACCCTTATTTCTCAATTCTGTAATTATAGCTCTGTAAAGAAATGTTTTGCCTGCTCTTCCTGGCCCATCAACAAAGAACACTCCACTTTCTCTTCAATCAATTGTATTCATAATGCACTTGAAAGCTTTAGATTGGTCATTGTTCAATCTTTCTATAGAACACAGGTCTTCCCGAGGTACTTCGACCAACAGTTCTTCTTGAATAACTCTGGGTATCGAGTTTTCATTGTCATTTTCATGAGTTAGAGCTGGCAAATCCTATTGTATAATCTGTTTTCATGCTAAAGGAGTATATCATTTATATCCCTGAGTAGCCGATTTGTGAACACTAAGGCTGTTGTAGTGCTGGTTGACGGATAATCATCCACCATATATGGAAAAAATTCCTCCCATAAGCTTCTTACATCTGTAGGCTCACAAAATATTAAGATGGTTGCAAACAACCTTCGTAAAGTACATGGCAATCGTAAAACAAAAGCCTCAACCAAACACGCATGGACGCTACTGTCACTCTCTAACAATCCTTGGTGTTGAGCAGATTGCTTGAAGGACGAATATTGGACCCCGTTCACTGTTAGCAAGTCATCCCAAATGATTGGTCCTCTAACATTAGATAACAGAATACGCAAATAGAATTTTTCTCCTTCTGAAGGTGATACAGTATAAATTCTACCGATGGATCTCCTCTGTGTCTTGCGTCGACGCCATTCCTTTTCCTTGTTGTGCCAAGTGTAATACTCTAGAATTTCCCTATACAGAAGATGCCTAGATTGTTGGTCCTCCTCACGATTTAGGGCAACGAAATCAGTGAGTATTGTTCTAGAGAAATAATCATCATTAAGTATTTCAGGAATGGTTTACTGATCATAGAAGCTCACTTGATGTTGATTTGGAAAATGAATTTGTAACCTTTCAACTAATGGATACATTCGGTAAAGGTTAAATTAAAATATTCTCAACATGCCTCTGGAGCAGCGATCCATCTTGCATCAACAAACTGTTGGACCTCGTCAACATTAAAACCGTTGTGAACTTCCATTGCAACCCGGTCTGGACCCTTGTAGCAATACTTGTAGAGATGCTTTATACTCTTGATACTACTACATATCTCAACATTAATATGGCAATCATACTTTAGTAGTAGCCAAGGGTTGTACGGAACTACCCATCTATTGTCAACTGTGATATTTGGGTTGATGGGTACTGGTGTGTCGAATCATCGCTTATATTGCGGACATGAGTCGTCACCTCGTCGTGTTTCTGCTGCGAACTCTTTTGGGTAGTTGCGTTTACATTGGCCATTTTTCATACAGGGTGAAGATTGATCAAGTGTTTTGCAAGGACCATGAATCATATGTTTTAGCACTGCATCATGTAGGTGTGGTTCTACTTCTTTAGATGGTATCTCTGCACGTACCAAACTATCATAATGCTCCGGGTCAATTAACTTGTCATTGTTTTCTAAGATTAGCAACATATGTACATGTGGCAACCCTCTTTTTTGAAACTCAATGACATTAATATAGCTCTTCACCTTTCCCAAGACACCCTTAGTAATTACATCCTCTTTCAGCTGTTCAAATTTGGCTTGAAAAATTCTTGTTGTTAGATCTGGACGATCTTGTGGAGTTTGAACTTGGTTGAGTTCTGAAGTTATTTCACTCCAAGATGGATTGCATGTCATTGTGAGAAAAATATATGGCTTGCCCTCTTTAAGAACAATCGTCATTCCATCTTCATATCGTTGGGTCGTGTCGCGATGGCTACCAATGAACGACGATGGTAATATTGTTCTTTTTCTTCCAACATTTTCTGGAGACAAATATAGAGAGAAATATTATTAGTTTTAATAATTATTTTGGGTAATTCTTAATTATTTATGAAGTAGGAATTAGATACAACAATATTTACCTGCATTGGTTTCTCCTGTGTTCAAGGCATCTTGTAAGCCTTGGTATAATTCAGCTCATAATTTCTTCTATCTAGTTCAAACCCATATTAATTTTCCGGTTTCAATTTTCACATAGTTATCAACAACATATTGTTGTAGTAGTCGCCCTGCTTGCAATACGGTGGAATGATCATCGGGATGGATCTACAAATTTTTAAGAATTTGCAAAAAAGATTAGATACATTGAACAATTTTTTGGCAGAATTTTATTGAAGTCTATACTGCGTAGGAAATGGGGATTTGTGCCTGGAGCATATAGCTATTATATGTTCGGCATGATACTTTGCCACCACTTTGACTTCGAGTATTGATATCCCATCCATGAGTTCCAAATGGAAAAAGAAGTGGATATTATAGTGGATCGTAATAGCCAACAAATTCCTAAATCCTTCATAGGCTACCAGTATGAGTTTGCACCTTAATATCTCACCCACGAATCATTGTTTCAACATCATCACCAACAATTATAGCTGCTACCTGCAACGTAGTTGGAAAACTATATTGTGGCTGATTAGTATCATATATGTACTGTTGCAAATAACGTGGTCGCGTGCCTTGATCTGGATAAAATTCCCTTATACTGTGATATATTGAGCCTTGAGCACGAAATATATATTTACCACGACCTATTATAGCTAGTTGTTCGTCTATGTGCACACTACACGAAGTGAAGGAAAATACATGATTGTATCCACGAATATATTTTCTAAAACGGTTTCCTTCTGCAGAGGGGTCCAGGAAGATTTCAAGCAATTCCTGAGGAGCATTTACTCGGGGAAGAGAGACTTTCTCCCATTACAGCACATCTCGAACGTCTCATGGTAAAATAGACGTACGCTACAGTAATTACATGTCCTTGGGATTGGTAGCGGAGTTCGAATTATTGTTGCATCCTCTTGAAAATTTCAAGCACAATTGTGGGATGCTCGAACATTTTGTCTAATTTCTGTACTCGTATTAAATTTACATATATTTGGTTACATTCATAATGAAAATCAGAAAATGATTAATTTTGTAACAACTAAAAAAATAGTACTTTGTTGATTATAAATACAAAGAATTACTTCCATTATAGTGATCATAAAAAAGAGATAAGTAACTATCAAATATTTAAGTGATGTTTCAATAATTTTTTTAATTTTGTTACACTGTATAATATTATGATGCTGTTTGACTTTATTTTTTTAATAAAATCATTTTGTTTAAAACCTTTTATTCGAAACTGTTATAACCAAGTTAAAACCACATACGATCTATAAAAACATTATATTATTTTAAATATTTATTATTTCCTTGTTCCATTATATGTTTTTGAGTTATATGTTAACATTATGTTTGTTATGGACTATTTTTTTTAGATTAAATAGTCAATTCAATATAGTTTGAGTCTGAAATAAATAAAAGTTTTTTTTTAAAAATGCTATCTTTATATATCATAATTTTTTTTTGTATAAAGTTCTCATTTGCATCAGTTGTCTTATAGCATTTTTTAGTTAATTATTTCATATAGGGTATGACGATTTTTGCCTTTGGCTAAATTTTTTAGTTTGTATGTTTTGTTTCATGTTTTAAATGTTTAGATATTACTGGTCGAAGTAATACAATTGAAGATAATATTGGTTCATATTTTATTTGTTCTATTACTTCTAATAATTTTTATTTTGTATGCTTTCGCCTAGAGTTATCATTTTAATTTTTACTATTCATTTTATTTCCTAAAATATATTTTATTTAATTATTTTATTTTTTGATATTTGTGTAAATTATAACAAAATAATTCAATAAAATATAAAGTTTTTTAAATTAACTAATTTTTCATTTTTGCTAAAGTTTACATATTTTTCATTTTAATTGGCAAATAAATATTTTAAGTATCATTTTGATTTTTATAAATTTTTTTGTATATAGATTTTAATTTTTTTTGTTAGGCACTGTCACTCTTTTTTTATAATTGGTTCTTGTAATGATCTTAAATAAATAAATTTTTTAACATCAATTATGCTCACACTTAATGTTTACTATGAATTCATTAATATGCTAACATATAAGGATAAAATAATAATTTTTTTATAAATTTATTTACCTATTAAAATTGTGTCACAATACTAAATATATAAAGAAAAAAAAAGTAGAATACTAACCAGTTATATTTTCTTCACATCTACTGTTTTGATCAGATCTATTTCCATAAATTTCTGATAGTATGTAAAAAGAACACATTAACAAAATTATAAAATTGTTCAATAAATTAAGTTTGTACAGTATCCATGGTAATTGAGAAGTTACTTTATAAGAAACAAATTATACAAAATTAAATTCATTGGAAGTAATAGAATACGTAGAATACCCATTAATATCATAATTATCCAAATCCTGAATAACTAAAAAAATAGATAGTGAACGTAAAATATAAATACATGATAGACTGTTTGAGTTCCTGTAAAAAGTTACCATTTGAAAAATGATTCAAGTGTAACCGTATAATAGATTTATTGAGTGAAGAAATTATCATTTATAATTTACAATATTATATATTTATGAAAAATATTTGAACCTTTTTTGTGTATTAAATAAAACGTTTAAAAGAATTGTAGAATATTAAAAAAGATATGAAATGTAAAATTCTCTTAGATATCAATTGGACCACTATTATTATGAGCATCTGAATAATAGCAATCATATTATTGGAACGACAATAATGTATTTTAAATGATTATATTTTACAGTGTATAATTATTCTTTAGAGATAAGTAATTCGTGAATATAAAAATTATATTAAACTGGTAGTATAATAATTCACTACTAGAAAATTAGTTATTACACACGGATATTTCCGACGGATTTTATCCCATGAAAATACAGACGAAATTTCAGAGGAATTTTTTGCGGAAAACAGAAAAAATGAATTAGCATAAATTACAGACGGAAAATAGAATCCGTCAATAATTCCATCGGTAAAATTATTTTTTTTCGTGGAAAATGGTTATAGACGAAAAATTCATCTGTAATTAAATAGACAAAACACTGCGTTTTATTAAATTATTACAGATGGAAAATCCGTCTGTAATTTAAATTTTCCATCGGAAATGTTGAGGTAACCCTAATTTTATCACCACCCATTCACACTCCATTTGAACGTTTCCAGCAGCCCTCATCCCTCGAACTCTTCTCCTCCGGTAGAAGGTGCTGTCGCCGCCGGCGGGGATAGACCGTGGGTACCTTCGTCATCTGTGGAAGCTCTACTCGGCCCTCTTCGCATCATTCCTCCTCTCCTCGCTATCGCATGAAGTTCTGAGTTAAGCTCGTGGCATCGCCGTCGCGAAGGGTTCCTCCCCTCCTCGCCGTGCGTTGTTTCTGATTCTCTGCTCCTCGCCATTTTTTATTTAGGATTAAGCTAGCGTTTGCCTTTGATTTTGTGATTTCATTTCTGATTTTGTGATTTAATCTCTGCTTCCTTTAATTCTTTTTAGTGCATTTACGAACCTCTCCCTTACATGACAGAGCACCTAGGTTGCAGATCCATAATGAATTTCGAGTTTTCTCGCTCACATCAATCTGTAAGTTTTTTTCACGCTGATCTCAATTTCTTCCCCTTTAATACCACTTGAGTTTCTCAATATAACCCTAATTTTAACGACATTTATCTTATTTCACTTATTGACTTCCTTTGACTTGTCCATTTGCAATTTGGGATTTTTAGCTACTTATATTGTACATAAGCATAACTATGTAAGAATTCCCAAATCTCCCATTCTAATTTCAGGAAGAAGCAACTGAAGTAATTACTAAGAAGCAACTGAAGTAATTACTATTGTTTTGGTGTTTCATTATTTAATGTTAAGCAGGTGTTTAGCGTATAATTAGCTAATTGGGATTAAGCTAGCATTTGCCTTTGATTTAGTCTCTTCTGAGGAAGAAAACACTATGAATATTAAAGATGAATTGATATTTTCTGATAAAAACTGCATCAATCTGCACAATACTAAGTAATGAATCTGCATGAGATACAATCTTATTTTCCGAGGCAGAAATAGCTATCTGATTCAATAAACATTATCTGAATTCTTGAATACACATTAGCACAAAAATTTCTGGAAAATATCTATTCAATCTTATATAATACTAACTACTAAGTAATGAGTATATGCAGAACGTACAATTTTTGAGGCATAAAGTAAGGCCAGAACTGCTTGCATTCATATGCTCAACATTTTTTGTTACTTTATTATCATGTACAAGTTTTATAGGTAGCTCTAAGAATAAATGAAAATCTACCACCTTTACATAAGGAAATAATGTTTTCTGCATAATTGTGTGTTTTCCTATATAGAGTAACCAAGCTGGACTATCTTTCTGCATAATTGTGTGTTTTCTTCCTGCATCAGGTTTACTTTCTTAAAAGGTTCCAAATTTTTTTGATGGATAAGGTTGCCCTGCATTTGCAAAATAGTTAAAAAGGTAAATCAGAGTTATATCTTATAAATTTTTTAGAGAAAGATCATTGACCATTGCTGCGTCACACAACCTTTTGGTTTAGCTCTTTGATTTCTTCTGTTAGAATTTGTTCCTGCAGAATTTGATTTAGTAAGTAACACCCTCAAACACTCCATTTTTCTCCTTTATTTTTTCACTTTCAATTCTGAAATATCATTGTTTGTTTTAATCGGTTTTGTAATTCTATGATTTCAGAGAGGCATCAACCAAGTTGAACTCTGAAGGCTCCATACAAAAATCTAAAGATCTGAAAAAGGTAACTGTTCTGCTGAACTGAACAGAATTTTACCAGTTAGCATTAATTTTGTTGTGATAATGGAAATTTGAGAGTATGATAGTTATGCTAAGTGTGGTTCATGCCATTATTTTGGTTTTTGTGAAAAAGGGAGTTGATTGCGTTCGGCAGAGGACCCAATCTGTTTTGGACAGAAGCTTAGCTATTTGGGAAAAATACTACTTACTTCACTATTTTGCTGTTCCCCAAGGCTTTTACATGCCAAACATTGTATGATCTCTCTCTCTTTCTCTCATTACATTAGAATGATTATTACAAAATATCCATGTCTAAAATGGAGGATTATTATGATCTATCATATTCATAAGGCATTATAAGTTGTCCTTAATATCAGGTTCTGGTACATAGACAAAAACTTATGACTTTCACACGGATCACTTCTGAAAGAAACCTCACTTTTATCTATGTGACAACATATGATTTTATGACGGTCTAAGAATTAGTTCTGTTAACCGGCTATGAATATGCAATATAATACAAGTATACTATATTATAATATTATATATGCGTATGTACTAACTGAAGCATTTCTTATCCTCAGTAAGGATTTTCATTTTGTGAATTGATTATCTAACTTTAGGAAGACAATGTACTTCCAGGACAAGTCAAATGAGAATGGCCTCCATCCAGATGCTCCTTTTATCATGTAGAACTTGTTCCTTTAGAATTTGTTCCTGCAGAATTTGATTTAGTTAGTTACATTCTGCAGAAATTTAAGATGATGGCCAATTCTATATACATGCCTTCTATATTAATTATTTGTGACTAGCAATGTTGGACTAGGCGTTAATTTTATATGTAAGATTATTACTTGATGAGGATTGATTGTTCTGCTTATATATAATAACATGATTATTTCATATTTTGATTACTTTTATGCATCAGACTAACTACTATAAATATATGAAAGAGCTTGCTATGTAGCTTACTACCTAGTTTCCATTTTATTGTATTAATTTAGTTCGTATCTTTATCACACTATACTTTGATTTGTTTGTCAGTACTTGGAAATCATCATCAATTCCCACACACTTCACGTTGTTTTGTTATTGTCATAGTAATTAATATATGTTACTCTCTCAAACGGGTTGAACTACTGCCAAATGCATGCATTCCTGACCTTAGTTTATTTAATTTAATTTAGTTTCTTAATTAGGCATGCATAATTATTAGACCCCAGAAATTGAACTTGCTGATATACAAATTGAAAGTACTCAAGCGTTTCCTATATTATTAAAGAAGTTATTAGTTAAGAACGTTAAATAATAATTTAATTAAATATGTTAAAATATTTAATAATTTTTAATTAATAACTTCATTTATCATTCTATTCCTTTGAGATTCACCGTTCTGCAATCTATACACATTCTCTTCTTGTTTCTTCTAAATTCTTGACTTGCTGGACACGATTTCACATAAGAATTATAAACTTATCTATAATCTTTAATTTTCTTTTTTATATATAGTTAGTAAAAGATATTTTAGTCAAATATATATTACTTTAATCTTGAAATATTATTTTATAAATATTCATAAATTTGTGTGTTGATTTTATAAAAATAATACTCTAACACACACTCTCTCTCTCTCTCTGTCATTGCATAGTAGTTGATTATTAGAAGACTAATTTGTGTGTTCGCTCAGAGATTTTTGGTCCAATCCCTTCAAATTTTTGCTTGGAGTTAAGGTTAGTACAATTCTTGTGTTGTAAACTTCATTGATTTCTAGGGTATTGTATGATAAATGAAATATTACTTGTGTTGTGTTGCTACTTGTATTGCATTGAAAATATTGATATGGTTAAATATTGATAGGATGTTATATGATAGATGAAATATTGCTTGTGTTGGATGATTTATAGGTACTAAAAATATCGAATTTGTAAAAAATGTCTTGGCACCATCGAGTGTGGATGTATGATAGGTTGAACCTAACAAGAAGAGGTATTAAACCTGAGTTTTATGACAAGGTTGAGGAGTTTATAGAAAACATGGAATATTCTGTTGACTAATTGATAATATGGATGGAAATTGATTATAGCTGAACTTAGTATATATAGTTGACTCAATGATTCAGGTAGGGTCATGTTAGGAGATTAGGGATTAGGGTGGCCCATCAAGACTCTTACCAATCCAAGTATTATAAAATAGACTAATTCATGTTTTTTGTAACTGAATTTCACTATTTGGTCTCTTCAATGAGATAAATATTTAAATATCGCATTTATTTTTATTATTTATTTAAAAAATGAATAATAAATGTATGTAGACGGTGGTACATCACATTACATTTTGTAATGGTAAGTATAACTTGTGGCACACTTGTTATTAGGGGATAGACAGAGGATAAGGACTAAAAATTGGAGACAGCTATATCCTGAATCACCATCTTAACTTGTTTAAATAATTGATTAGAGTCTCTCACTCAATATCCAATCGGATCTACAACACATTACACTGTGTGGTGTGCAGCCACGCACAGAAATCATTGCTGGGTTGCTCAGAAATAAATATCAGATAATAAAGTATTTATTTGTCTTTAATATTGTTTTAATATTGTCTTTAATATATATGTAAGTCATGGCTCCTCGGGTCAAGGGTAAAAGTGTCAAGGGTCATAGAGGTTCTCGCAACACTGCCGCAGCCGCTATTTTGTTTATATTTTGAATTATATTGACTTGCTTGTTTATAGTACTTCATAATACGATGAATTTGTTTATTTTTTTTTGAAATATTATAAATATTCGAATATAAATTAGATAAAAATTTGTATTAAATTTATATTTATTTTGTATGAAAACAAGTTTATTTTGTAATTAGAAAAATAAAAAATATTCTATTTTATCTTACAGACGAATTTACAGATGGATTTCTATCTGTAATCAGAATGTGAGATGATTTTCCAAAAGTTCAAATTACAGACGAAAAATCTGTCGAAAAATTCGTCTATAATTACAGACAGAAAATCCGTCTGAAAATCCGTCTGTAACTACAGACGGAAAATCCATCGGAAAGTTCGTCGCCTTCGGGAAATGGATGGAGAATTTACAGAGGGAAAAATCCGTCGGTAAATGGTAAAAATCCGTCAGTAATTTTTCGACGGAAAAAAATTTGTCGGTAAATAATGTCCGACGGGGCTTTTACAGAGGGACAAAATCCATCGGTAACCAAAATTCCGTCTGTAATAAAGACTAAATCTGTCTGTAAATCTATCTGTATTAATCCATTTTCTAATTATATTAAAAATAGTAAATTTATCAATTTAAATTTATGTAGTGAACAAATTGCCACTTCTTATATATCTAATTTTTAGAAGGAAAAGTATAGAAAAATATCAAAATTATATGCAAATTTTTTTTGTTATACACTGAAAAAATTTAAGTTACAATTATATTATTAAACATATATCTAATATAATTTTTTTTAATGATACGGTGGGAACATTTTATTTATTCTTATAATAATATTATTTAGGACAATAATGAAAGTTTTATTGAATTAAAATTTAAGAAAAAATAAATTACTATTAATTAAATAAATATACAAGAGTCCTACCCATATTTATTACCATTCGATCTATTACTTGAATCAGTTTCGCTTTTATTATGAGTATTCAAATATTTAAAAAATTTATTATTAAATTAAAAATAATGTATGTTGAGAACTTAAGAGTACATTCGATAGAGAAATTACAGATAAATAGTACTAAGAGTACATTAACATAGAGATATTGTAGAAATAATTCAAATTAAATGGCAAGCTAAATTGTAGAAAAAATTTAAAAAAAAATACCAGAATTATCCACTAAGTTTTTTGTTACAGAGTCAGAAAATTTAATAACAAATATATTATTAAACATTAAACATATATATTTTTCTTATAATAATACAGTTATATAAATTTTATACGTATATAATATTATATTAAAAATTATTAAATTATCTAATAATTGAGATTATAATTATGTAAAGTACATTAAGACAATATAATAATATCTATAATAATATTATTTAGGCAAATAATAAAAGATTTATTGAATTAAAATTTAAAGAAAAATAAATTATTATTAATTAAATAAAAGTACCCATATTTGGACCATATTTGGACCTATTAAATAAAAGTACCCATATTTGGACCAAATAATAAAAGTACCCATATTTGGACCATTCGGTATATTACTTGAACCAGCTCCGCTGTTATTGTGAGTATCTGTATATTTAGAAAAATTATTACTAAGATGAAAATAGTGTAATTTTATCATTTAAGGGTACACTCAAGAGATAAATTATATATAATTGGTACTAAGTACAGTAATATAGATATATCGTAAAAAATAATTTATATTAAATGATAAACTAACAACATAAATTTATTAATGGGAAGTATAACTTAGAGTACCTGATACAGAATATTGATGAACGGGTGTATTTGTGATATCTTGTAATGGTGTTGTCATGTTAGTTCCACTCGATGTATCGATTTGTTTTCCTCGTCTAATACTCTCTCAGTAACAGGCACGCCTTCTGGCAAGGTGTTGCTGCCTCTGTTCTTCGCTCATCTTTTGTCTTCATTGCCTGGCATAGTCTTGCCAAGTTTGTCGACCCCTTTCATGTGAATCTTCCATTGGAATGTTGTCAACTTGATACGTAAAAATTAAATTTATTACGTAATTACTATCGGCAAGTATACCGGGTCGCATCAAGTAATAAAACTCACTAAGAGTGAGATCGATCCCATGAGGATTGGTGGACTAAGCAATTTTAGTTAAATGATGCTCTAGTTAGGGAAACAATTTTTGGTATGGTTTCTTGTTAACTTAAGCATGAAAGTAGAATGCAGGAATATAAATGACAATGAATTTAAATGACTAAAAGTAAATGAGAATAAAATTAATGATTGAAAATGTAAGAACAGAAACTTAAAGTGCAAGAAAATAAGAACTGAAATGTAAATGACTGAAGCTTAAATTGCAAGTAAGTAAAAGCTGAATGTAATTGACAGAAATTGTAAATTGCAAGAATGTAAACAAGGGAATTGGGTACTGGGTAACATGAAATCTAAAAGAACAGAAGTAAAGATTGATAATGGGTGAGATCACTAGGGATCAAAGATGTTGATTTCTCATGAATTAATGGTGATCAATTCCTTCTCAATCATATGAATAGATCTATGGAAGATTGTAAATAATTAAGTCCCAATCTCTTGGTGACTCAATTTCTCTCAACACAATCAATTGCCACTCTCGTGATCTAATTGGTCATGAGAAGAGATGAAGTTCAGTTTCTAATCCAAAGACCACATAACTCTCAGGATTTCAATTCAGGGTGGTTACATCTCACATACCAACCCAGAATATATCAATCAGGAGAATCATGAGAGGATAAATCCCAAACTGAATTCTATGACTCCTTTCTCAAGTTTATCACACAATTCAAATAGATTCAATCCCTCTCTCGATAGTAATTGAATCGAGAAGAAAAGAAGAAGTATTAATTCATTGAAAACCAACAGAGCTCCTCTCCCTAGTGAAAATAGGGTTCAGTGATTCATAGCTCTAAGTTTAAACAAAATTCTCAAATTGGAAATTAGACTAAAAATAGAAAAGAAAGAGAAAATAAAACTGGAAACAAAACAAAATGAAAACTGAAAAGTAAAATTCAGAACTGGAAAATAAAATTGTAAACAGAAAGTAGAGTCTCAGCAGAAGGTAAATTTCAAAAGTGCAAAAGTACAAAAGAGATCTGAAAAGAAAAAGAAACCAAAAAAGAAGATCCAGAAGAAGTCCTTCATGATTCCAAATGTACCTTATTTATACTAGTTCAATGGCTGCTTCAGGTGAACTTGTAAGTTTGTACCTGGAAAAAGATACCCTGCTCCAGGAGAACGTAGCGCTTTCAGGAAAACATAGCGCTCACATATCCACGCGTATGTGTGACCCTTCACTAATGCCACACCCACGCGTACGCGTCACTGACACGTACACGTCGCCAGCCAAACTTTGAATCCAACTTTGAAGGTTGTCGCAGGCACTCTTTGAAAAAGAGCGTAACGCTCTTGGCTGAAGAGCGTAGATCCCTCTCACACGAACGCGTTATCCACGCGTATGCGTGGCCCTTCGAAGATGCTGTTCCACGCGTACGCGTCACATACGTGTATGCGTCGCTGAAGAACGTAGCGCTCTTTGAAAGAGAGCGTAGCGCCTAGGGGTGTGCTGCAGGGGAACGTAGCGTTCTTCAAATGAGCGTAGCGCTTATCTCCCCTGCCATGATCACAAAACAACATCTCATCAAAGCTCTGCATCTCAAATTTTTAAAATTCAAGTATTTAACACTTTCCTTATGTCATTTGCATAGAATCAACCACAAAATCACTTAGCCTTTGACATATTAATGTATAATGAGAACTTCATTCAAATGCTTTTTTATTTTGAATAAAATGCATGATATTAAGCTAAAACTACTTAAACTAACTAGCTAATCTAAAACAAATTGCGAATGCATCACAACACCAAACTTAAAACCTTGCTTGTCCTCACGCAAGAAAAGAATTATGCACACAAGTTTCTTTTACTTGGAATGGATTGAAGGATAGCTCATAATGCCTTGCTGAGTGAAGTGATTAAGTGATAGTGGGGTGAACTATGAATTATATGCTCATGTAAGGATTCCAGTGCTCATTAGTCCCTATATTTTGAAGTCTTAGGTTTTAGGACTTTCATTCGAATTGTATTATGGAAATCTCTTTATAGATAGTCACCTTGAAGCGGCATTTATTCATCTCAGCCTTGACTCTAGGTGTCATGTCTCAAAGTGGCCCTTTAAGATAAGTTTTCAATCAATACTCCCAACCCACTTGGATTAAGGTATTAGGTGATGAAGCACCCCTTAGGATTTACTAGCTCAGACCTCTCTCTTTGACACAAACCCACCACAAGCATGTCACTAGAATATTAACTCTTTGAGTTTTTGTATCTTTCTTCTAATTCCTAGTAATTGATGCTCAGAGCCTTGGGCTTGTTCTTTGTTTTTCTTTCTCTTTTGTTTTCTTTTACTATTGCTTCTTGGATCAATAGATTTTTGAGATTTTCCATAACACTCCTCCAAATTTCATTTCTTGCCTATGAGCTCCCACACAGGTTTTCACAAACATGCAACCTCAATACATAATCATACAATCAGAACCACCACTCCTCTTAATCTTTTACTTGCCTCAACATTTTTTGGGATTCTTCAATCCTTCTTTTCAAAGAAATGTTTTCTGTTTGCATTCCTAGAAATATTGAGTGCAAGCAATTTTTCAAGAGTATGGTGCTGTGAGATATCAAGCATTATAGTTATTAAGCTACAAAGGAACTATGCTAAACAGATATGAATGTCACACAAGTAAAACAACCAATCATAAAAGTGCAGAACATAAAAAAAACTTGGAAGGCATATCATTTTTCAGATATGCATCCTCCTTATTTACTAACACTATGAAAGGAGCTTCACCACCTCTAGTTCTTGTAGCCCTTCCCTTTGCTTGATTCTCCTTTCTTCTCTTTATTCTTTGACTGCTGCTTTTTCTTTTTGTTTTCCTCTTGCCGTTTTCTAGTTTGTTCTACCTCATACCACAGTCCAGCATCTTTCAATTTTTGTTTCATTCTTTCCCCGTTTTTTCTTGCTCTTGCTAGTTGTCCCTCTAGTGGCTTGATCTGTAGGTATGGTATAGTCTCCTTATTTAATATAGGCATACTAGAAATGAGTGTCACACAAGTTATTAAGCTACAAAGGAACTATGCTAAACAGATATGAGTGTCACACAAGTAAAACAACCAATCATAAAAGTGCAGAACATAAAAAAAAACTTGGAAGGCATATCATTTTTCAGATATGCATCCTCCTTATTTACTAACACTATGAAAGGAGCTTCACCACCTCTAGTTCTTGTAGCCCTTCCCTTTGCTTGATTCTCCTTTCTTCTCTTTATTCTTTGACTACTACTTTTTCTTTTTGTTTTCCTCTTGTCGTTTTCCAGTTTGTTCTACCTCATCCCACAGTCCAGCATCTTTCAATTTTTGTTTCATTCTTTCCCCGTTTTTTCTTGCTCTTGCTAGTTGTCCTTCTAGTGGCTTGATCTGTAGGTATGGTATAGTCTCCTTATTTAATATAGGCATACTGAAAATGAGGTAGTCAAGCTTGGCTTGGGTATCCACATCATATTCCACTCTGTCCAAGTGTCTAGCCTCCTCAGCTGTGTGGTATATATTTTTCCAAGCCAACAAGTTATCAAGGTACCCTTCAAGTTGATCTTGTTGATAAGATATTTTTTTGAAAGACTCTTGGAATTGATCAAATTGTTCTTTGTGCTGGTCCAGTAGTCTTGCTTGAAAATCCCTTTGCTGATCCATCATCCTTAGCTAGAAATTCTCTTGTTGTTCCATCATTTTTATATATTGCTCTTGTTGCTGCTCCTGACTCCTTGTATTGCTCTTGTTGCTGCTCTTGAGCCCTCATATATTGCTGAGACAGTCTTTTAATGGCACTCTGAATTTGGCTTAAATCAATTGTACTAGAAGCTTGTCCCTCTTCTAATTGTGTTTCCCTTCTTCTTCTCTGAGGTCTTCTCTCACCCTGAGTGCTACTGACATTGTCCATCCTCATCTTAGTAATAGGCTTGCCTTCCTTCACCCAATCTGTGTCTTGGTTCTCAAAAAGCACTCCTGCCCTATTGCACAGACGTAATATGGTACTTGAGTGGCTGAGTCTGGTTGATTTATTACTGTCCTCGGCTAGCTCTTGAATGCTGTCTGCTATAAGCTATGGCACATTTATCCCCCTTCCCCCTTTGATTATGCAGTGTATCATGATTGCTCTCTTGATTGTGATTTCTGAAGTGTTTGCAGTGGGGGAGATTGATCTTCTCACTATTTTATACCAACCCTTGCATTCAGGTGAGAGATCAATCCTTTTCAAGTGGCATGGATTATTATTTGAATCTCTCACCCAGTCTTTACATTCCAGACATATATCATTCACTATCTCATCGGGATCATTTTTGCCCTTCATTCTTTCTTCAAAACTGGGCTCTCTGAATGGTATTGCTCTTATTTGTAGAACCCTCATGATTGTTGCTGGGCTGAAGTCTACTTCTATCCCTCTCACATAACTCTTGTAGGGAGGGCTGGTTTTGTTTTCACTGATTGCATTTGCATAGAACTCCCTTACAAGGGTTGCACTTATGTCTATCTCTGGATCGCATAAGAACTCCCATCTTCTCTTTTCTATCACTTCTCTCATTATAGGATATTCACCTTCCTGCAATCTAAATCCTATTTCGGGGATGACTTCCTTATTCTCCATCCACCCATGATAATTGAGTTCATGGAAGTGAGATTTGAATCTCTTTTTATCATAAGTGGGTGGTTCAGCCAGTTGCTTTCCTTTTCTTCTTTTAGAACTTGGTGAGGCCATTGAATGGAGAGGAGAAGGCCGAGTCTTCCAACACCAAACTTAAATGGTGCTTGTCCTCAAGCACAAGAGAAATTATGAGTAAAGCTAAGAAGAAAGGTTTGGGAGAATAAGGTGTATGAATACGGTTTGAAGTGATAATGTAGAATTGAGAAAAGAATCTTGAACAGAGCAAGGCTTGAGAAGAAAGGTGACTTGCGGTGTATGAAAAAGTGTGTTCGGTTTTGGACAGAGGAGTTGGTGATGAATAAAGCAAATATGTGAATACAGCAAAGATGTGTGAGCAAAAGGGAAGCTGCTTGCCAATTTAAAGCAATGGAATGAGTTATTGGAGCAAGACAAAGGAGGTTTGTGTTCGGCCACTTTGAAATGGAAGGTGAGGATTTAGTGAGTATTGTAAGGATAGATGGCTCATATGAGGAGGTGGACTGAAGATAAGAATTGAGATTGGTTGTGGCAGTGATTATAGCTTGGTCATGACATTTGGAGTGCAGGTGTCCTAGCTAGCTAATGCATGTCAGGGTGCCTTTCCCAAGGCACAAAACTCCAGGCCATGTGATTCCTTATGTTGTCCGGTTCTTCCTTTGCCCATGTGACCCCACTATGCTCCAATACCCTCCTTGCTTCCATCACACCTTCTTTTTAGTTTTCCTGCAAGATAAAACAAAGCATCAACTCATCTTTTAAAAAAAATAATAAAAATTAATGGAAGACAAATCTAACTCTACTTCTTAATGAGAACAATTAATTAATGTTGTTTCTTTATGCTTAAAGGCATTAAATCGCTTGTCTCAAAATTTAATATTTGTGTAGCTTATGTGAACACCAAACTTAGATTGTGACAATATGCTGCAGAATTAATTAATTAATTCACTTAGATAGACTCAATTAATATCAATGACTCATGAAGCTATCATAAAGTGTCTTTATTCACACCAAACTTGGTGTTTATCATAGGCTACATGCAACCTTAATAACTTTCTGTGACAATTGATTTTTGTTTCTTTGAGTGCATAAGAAGAAACATTTTATTTCTAACTACCAAAGCATAAAAATTAAAGGATACTATGCATGAGTTGCCTCCCATGAAGCACTCTTTTATTGTCATTAGCTTGACATTGTGATGAGCGGATAATTTATACGCTTTTTGGCATTATTTTTACATAGTTTTTAGTATGATTTAGTTAGTTTTTAATATATTTTTATTAGTTTTTAAATAAAAATCACATTTTTGGACTTTATTATGAGTTTGTATGTTTTTCTGTGATTTTAGGTATTTTCTGGCTGAAATTGAGGGACTTGAGCAAAAATCAGATTCAGAGGTTGAAGAAGTACTGTAGATGTTGTTGGATTCTGACCTCCCTGTACTCAAAGAGGATTTTCTAGAGCTATAGAACTCCAAATGGCGCTCTCTCAATTGCGTTGGAAATTATACATCCAAGGCTTTCCATCAATATATAATAGTCCATACTTTGCCCGAGTTTAGATGACGCAAATTGGCGTTCAACGCCAGCTCCCTGCCCTATTCTAGAGTTAAACGCCAGAAACAGGTTGCAAAGTGGAGTTAAATGCCAGAAACAGGTTATAAACTGGCGTTTAATTCCAGGAAAGACCTCTCCACGTGAAAGCTTCAATGCTCAGCCCAAGCACACACCAAGTGGGCCCCAGAAGTGGATTTCTGCATCATTTACTTATCTCTGTAACCCTAGTAACTAGTTTAGCATAAATAGGACTTTTTACTATTGTATTCAGGGATCTTTGGGACGTTTAGTTCTGAGATCATGGAGGCTGGCCTCTCGGCCATGCCTAGACCTTGTTCTTATGTATTTTCAGCGGTAGAGTTTTTACACACCATAGATTAAGGTGTGGAGCTCTGCTGTTCCTCGAGTATTAATGCAAAGTACTATTATTTTTCTATTCAATTCAAGCTTATTCCTATTCTAAGATATTCATTCGCACCCAAGAACATGATGAATGTGATGATTATGTGACGCTTATCTCCATTCTCACTTATGAACACGTGCCTGACAACCACTTCCGTTCTACATGAAGATGAGATAAAATGAGTATCTCTTAGATATCTAATACAGGGGGACCGAGTCTGAGATATTAGAGTCTTCGTGGTATAAGTTAGAACCCATGGACGGCCATTCCTGAGATCCGGAAAGTCTAAACCTTGTCTGTGGTATTCCGAGTAGGATCCGGGAAGGGATGGCTGTGACGAGCTTCAAACTCGCGAGTGCTGGGCGTAGTGACAGACGCAAAAGGATAGTAAATCCTATTCCAGTATGATCGAGAACCGACAGATGATTAGCCATGCAGTGACAGCGCATTGGACCATTTTCACAGAGAAGACGGGATGTAGCCATTGACAACGGTGATGCCCAACATACAGCTTGCCATGGAAAGGAGTAGGAATGATTGGATGAAGACAGCAGGAAACAGAGGTTCAGGAGGAACGAAAGCATCTCTATACGCTTATCTGAAATTCTCACCAATGAATTACATAAGTATCTCTATCCTAGTTTATATTTTAATTATGTTTTAATTATCAATTCTCTATAACCATTTGAATCCGCCTGACTGAGATTTACAAGGTGACCATAGCTTGCTTCAAGCCGACAATCTCCGTGGGATCGACCCTTACTCACGTAAGGTTTATTACTTGGACGACCCAGTGCACTTGCTGGTTAGTTGTGCGAAGTTGTGACAAAGTGTGATTCACGTTTGAGAGTACCAAGTCTTTGGCGCCATTGTTGATGATCACAATTTCGTGCACCAAGTTTTTGGCGCCGTTACCGGGGATTGTTCGAGTTTGGACAACTGACGGTTCATCTTGTTGCTCAGATTAGGTAAATTTATTTTAATTTTAAGCTTTTCGTTTTTATTATTCTTAATTTCAAAAAAAAATTTAAAAATAAATATTTTCAAAAATATATTTTTCTTCAGAATTGTTAAGAATGAATTCTAGTGTTTCATGATGATTTGTTGAATCCTGGCTGGCTGTAAGCCATGTCTAATCTTTTGGACCGGAGTTTCAACTTATCATCACAAGAGCTTGTTGATCTTCACCCATTTTGCAGTTACACACATAGTTGTTGTATACATGGGAGGTAGGCAATATCTGCTGAAGCTTGGCTGGCCATTGGCCATGTCTAGTGTTTTGGACTGGAGCTTTCACTGAAAGCTTGGCTGGCTAGTAAGCCATGTCTAATTCCTGGACCAGAGCTTTAGACTAACATTGCAGATTCTTGGAATTCTTATTGAAAATTTTGAAATCCTTATTTTCTTTTTCAAAATTAATTTTCGAAAAAAAAATACAAAAAAAATTAATAAAATCATAAAAATCAAAAAAATAATTTGATGTTTCTTGCTTGAATCTAGTGTCAAGTCATAAGTTTGGTGTCAATTGTATGTTTATCTCTTTCTTGCATTTTTCAAAATTTCATGCATTGCATTCTTCATGATCTTCAATTTGTTCTTGGTAAGTCTTCTTGTTTGATCTTCATATTTTCTTGTTTTGTGTCTTTTCTTGCTTTTCATATGCATTTTCAATTTGTTAGTGTCTAAAGTTTGAAAATTTCTAAGTTTGGTGTCTTGCATGTTTTCTTTTCTTGAAAATTTTACAAAAATAAGTTCTTGATGTTCATCATGATCTTAAAAGTGTTCTTGGTGTTCATCTTGACATTCATAGTGTTCTTGCATGCATCATTTGTTTTGATCCAAAATTTTCATGCATTGAGTCTTTTTCATGTTTTTCTCTTCCATCATTAAAAATTCAAAAATCAAAAAAATATCTTTCCCTTTTCTTCTCATAAAATTCGAATATTTGACTTGACTTTTTCAAAAATTTTTAAAATCTAGTTGTTTCTTATGAGTCAAATCAAATTTTCAATTTAAAAATTCTATCTTTTTCAAATCTTTTTCAAAAATCAAATCTTTTTCACTTTTTCTTTTATATTTTCGAAAATTTCAAATTGATTTTCAAAAATCTTTTTCTTATTTTGTTTCATAATTTCAAAATCTTTACTAACAATTAATGTGATTGATTCAAAAATTTTAAGTTTGTTACTTGTAAGAAAGGTTCAATCTTTAAATTTTAAATCATATCTTTTTGTTTCTTGTTAGTCAAGTAATCAACTTTAACTTTCAAAATCAAATCTTTTTAAATTTCTTTTTCAAATCTTTTTCAAAATAAGTTTCAATCACATCTTTTTCAAAATCAATTTCAAAATCTTTTCTAACTTCTTTTCTAACTCCTTATCTTTTCAAAAATTGATTTTCAAATCTTTTTCAATTAACTACTAGACTTTTTGTTTGATTTTAAAAAAGTTTACTATTTCAATCATATCTTTTTCAAAACTACCTAACTAATTCTCTCTCTAATTTTCAAAAATCACCTTCCTCATTTTTCAAAGTTCCTTTTTAATTAACCAATTATTCTAAATTTTAATTTTAATTTTATTTCTTTTCTTAATTTTGAATTTTAATTTTAATTTTAAATTAAAAAAAACAAAAATACTTTTATTTTAATTTTGTTTAATTTTCGAATTCTCTCATCTCTCATCCCCTTCTGTTTATTTATTCATCTACTAACACCCCTCTTTCACTCAAGAATTCGAACCCATTCCTCTCCCCTGTATTTAGATTCTTATCTGTTTCTTTTTGCTACTCTTCTCTTCTTATACTTACATAAGGAATTTCTATACTGTGACATAGAGGATTCCATACTTTCTTTTGTGTTCTCTTCTTTTTCACATGAGCAGGAGCAAGGATAAGAACATTCTTGTTGAAGCTGATCCGGAATCTGAAAGGACTCTGAAGAGGAAGCTAAGAGAAGCTAAAACACAACACTCTGAAGAGGACTTTACTGAAATTTTCGAAAAAGAAGGAGACATGGCCGAAAATAATAACAATGCAAGGAAGATGCTTGGTGACTTTACTGCACCAAATTCCAACTTACATGGAAGAAGCATCTCAATCCCTGCCATTGGAGCAAACAATTTTGAGCTAAAGCCTCAATTAGTTTCTTTGATGCAATAGAATTGCAAGTTTCATGGACTTCCATCTGAAGATCCTTTTCAGTTCTTAACTGAATTCTTGTAAATCTGTGATACTGTTAAGACCAATGGGGTTGATCCTGAGGTCTACAAGTTTATGCTTTTCCCATTTGCTGTAAGAGACAGAGCTAGAGTATGGTTGGACTCTCAACCTAAAGATAGCCTGAACTCTTGGGATAAGCTGGTCACAGATTTCTTAGCCAAGTTCATTCCTCCTCAAAAGCTTAGCAAGCTTAGAGTGGATGTTCAAACCTTCAAACAGAAAGAAGGTGAATCCCTCTATGAAGCTTGGGAGAGATACAAGGAACTGACCAAAAAGTGTCCTTCTGACATGCTTTCAGAATGGACCATCCTGGATATATTCCATGATGGTCTGTTTGAGCTATCAAAGATGTCACTGGACCATTCTACCTAAAGAAAATGCCTGCAGAAGCTGATGATTAGACTTTTGTGTGGTTTAGAATTCACAATTGAAATCTCGTTGTAAGTATAGTTTCTAAACCAACAATAGTCCTTTCATACAAAAGATTGTTTGTCACAAGTAACAAACCCCTAAATTTATAAACCGAAGTATTGAACATCGGGTCGTTCTCCCTAGGAATTACAATGAAGTGTCTTGTTATTGGTTATGAGGTATTTTGGGGTTTTTGGATAAGAAACATGAAAAGTAAATGGCAATGAAAATAAACTAACAACTAAAAAGGTCTTGGCAAAGGTTGGTGGTCAAGGATCTCTATACTAATCACTAACCACAACATGAGAATTGGCAAGGATCAACCCCACTAAGTCATCCTCTAACTAATAAAGGAAAGTCAAGTGAGATATGTCAATCCAAGACCATAAGTCCTAGTTCTCCACCAAATCAATTAGTGAGATCTAGCGTTAATGGCTCCCAATCGTCAATCACTTGGACATTAGTAATTCGAGAGTTCCTAAGTTACCTTTCCAAGACAAGAACATAAAATTATACTCTAAAATCCAACCAAGCATTTTATTAAACACTTGGAAGGCATCAAAGGAAAGCATAGTAAAAAGTGCAAGGAAAGTAAATCTACACTACTCAATTGCAAGAAATTAAACAACAACAAATCAAATGAACAATAAAGGAACATGAAAATATAAATTGCATTTAAATGAAAATAGAAGAAATAAAAGTGCATGAACATAAAAGTAAAGGATTACAAGAATTAAATGCTAAACTAGAGAGAGAAAAGGTAGAAGAAGAAGAATTGAAAAAGGAAAAGTAAATCAAAGCATGAAATTAACCTAGATCTAAGAATTCCTAATCTAGATCTAACCTACTCCTAATCCTAAAGAGAAGTGAGAGCTTCTCTCTCTAGAAACTAACTAAAAGCATGTGAAAACTAAACTAATGACTAGATGTCTCATCCCTCTTCAATCCTTAGGTCAAATAGCATCAGAAAATGAGTTGGATTGGGCCCACAAGGCTTTAGAATTCGCTGGCCACTACTTTGCTTTTAATAATTCACGTGCAAATCGGCGCGTGCGTGCCCCCCTAAACTTGATGCAAATATGGAAAATCTTATATCATTTCGAAGCTCCGGATGTTAGCTTTCCAACGCAACTAGAACCGCATCATTTGGATCTCTGTAGCTCAAGTTATGGTCGATTAAGTGTGAAGAGGTCGGCTTGACAGCTTTTGCGATTCCTTCATTTCTTCATGAGTTCTCCATTTTTACATGCTTTTCCTTCATTTCCTTGATCCAATCTTTGCCTCCTAAATCTAAAATCACTTAACAAACATATCAAGGCATCTAATGGAATCAAAGGTAAATCAAGATTAAACAATTAAGCACAATTAAAGGAGAATTTATAAAACCATGCTATTTCATTGAATAAATGTGGGTAAAAGGTTATAAAATCCCTTAAATGAGCCATAAGATAAACCCTACAAATGGGGTTTATCAACCTCCCCACACTTAAACCAAGCATGTCCTCATGCTTAAACCAAGAGAAAGCAAAGGGGCATCGACATTTATTCAATGAAATCTAACTAAATGCAACCTAAACTATATGCAATTATCTACATGAATGCAATTGCTTGGTCAAAATAAATCAATGTCCAAGAAGCATATATGCACAAGGGCTAAAGGTATTAACAACCATGCCAAACCACAATTGAATTGAGCTATTAAATAATTTTACAAACTTGCATGAAGAATGATGATCATAGGTGAAAACATGTAATTGAGCATCAAACCCTCACCGGATGTGTTTGCACTCTATTCGCTCAAGTGTGTAGGATTGATTCAATCAATTCTTTCCTAATCATACTTTCCAAGATTTGTTTTTCTTCTAACAATCAACATTTATTTCATGCATGCATACAAGTATCATGAGGTCTTTTTATTGGTTGTAATGGGGCTAGGGTTAAGGTAGGATGCATATATGGTTAAGTGAGCTTGAAATTTGAATCTTTGATAAGCTTAGACTTCCCACCTAGCCTATGACATCCTATACAATTAAGTTCTAATCTAACTACCCATTTTTCACTTTTTCATCTGCTCATGCATTTTCTTTTCATTTCACAACACATATGCATTGATTTTATTGAGCTTCACTTGCTTTGGGGCATTTTGTCCCCTTTTATTTTTTTTCTTTTTCTTTTTCTATTTTTTTCTTTTCTTTTCCATATTTTTTTCTTTTTCTTTCGTCTTTCTAATTTTTCTTTCTTTTGCTTTGCAATATATACAAAAACATCAATGCATAAGGTTTTACATTTGCTTAAAACATGAGCATGCACCCAATTCCCAATGTTTACAACAAAATACAAAACTACCCTTTTATTCTCCCAATGTCCCAAGGTTCCCACACTTGAATGATACACACACACTAGCCTAAGCTAATCAAAAATCCAAATAAGGACATTTATTGTTTTCCGCTTTAGGCTTGTAATGTGCTAAATTAAGAACAAGTGGGTTAATCGTAGGCTCAAATTGGCTAACAATGGAAGATAAAAGGTAAGGCTATTTGGGTAAGTGAGCTAAATGAAACGATGGCCTCAATCATATAAATGTATGAATACACAAAATAATGGACATAGAGAATCAAACAAATCAAAGTTACAATCATAGAAAGAGAATAATGCACACAAGAAGGAAAAATAAGTGGCTATATAATGTAACCACACCATTAGGCTCAAATCTCACTTGCTTGTGTTCTTAGCTCAAAAACATTATCCATAATATATATAATTCAAGCAAGTTCTATGAAAAGTTTTCACTCAAATCAATTGGTGCCCTATAGATAATTTCTCAAAAAATTTCATCATTTTGACTAAGCTTATTGTGTATATATATACAAAAATAAGAAAATACAAGTAAAAATCCTAAAAACCTAAAATAAAATGCAAAAGTGTTGGAATTAGAAATTTGTCACCCAAAATCGCCGATCGGTCGGACGACCTCCCCACACTTAAAAGTTTGCACCGTCCTCGGTGCACTCAAAGATGAGCAAGGGGGTACGGCGACTCTCCGGATTGCTACCTTCAGCTGGTAGATCAACCTGTTGCTGCACGTTCTTTCTTCCGCTTCAATTTTACTTGTGGTGCGTCAATCATGAAAAAACAAAAATATAACACCATAAGAGAAGAAAATACAAAAAGCAAGGAAGTATACATTGTTGGAATGAGGTACTAATTACTAGAATTGAGTGAGTGAATTAGTGTGACATTAATGACAATAGGAATGTGTGAATTCTAAATTGCGCGCTTTTAGAACACACATTAGCATAAAAACGATGTCACAAAAGAAGTATGCACTTCACTTATCTTAGTGTGCTTGAGATGCTTTAAGTAAACTTGTAAGGTAAACAAGCATTAAAGAAGCATGAGAGCCTTCAAGCTAAAAAGCATATGGATTCATATAATCATGAAACACAATATATTAAAGTAAATGCTCAACATCCAATATCAAGAGATTGCCTAATCAAAGAATAGGGTTCAAATCACATGTTGGCCAAATCATGTAATTCAAGAAGAGTTACAAGCTCGAAGGCAATTCTCATCACTTGGTATCCTTAAAAGGTAAGCATGAAAAACTCAAAACCAAGTAGCAAAATATAACCTCAACAATAGAAACCAACAATTGAAATAAAAAAAATGGATGTTAAACTAACAACCTATCAATTATCAGCAGCAGGAGATAGTAAACAAGATTAATAATCCAACACTTATAACGAAAAAATAGAAAATGAAATGAAAATGAAACTAACTAACTGATCAACTAACTAGCTAACTATTTAACTAACTAAAATAAATGGTTATGAATGGTGTTTGGGAGTGTTAGATGAGGGGTAGAAGAAGGGAAGAAGAAAGGATAAGGAAAGAAATGGAAAGAGGAGAAGAAAAGAGATGTGTTGAAGGAAGGACATCCGCACGTACGCGCGCATGCCGCGTCCGCGTCGATGGCTTATTTCGAGAGTGACGTGTACGCGTCATGTACGCGTACGCGCGAGTTGGTTTGTGCGAAAGGCACAATGCGCACTCAACACTTGCACAACTCTCGGGTCAATGTATGGAGGAATGAAAATTTGGTATCCACGCGTACGCGTACATGGCGCGTGTGCGTGGGTAGGTGAAAATGCTTGATGCACGCCTACGCGTGCAGTGCGCGTACGCGTGGATGGTGCTCTTTTTTTCAAAATTTTTCTATGTTTTTGCACCAATCCAAGCATTCCAAACCTCCAAATAGCTACCAAAACACCATAAAACCTTATTTAACATACTAAACTACCAAATATACTCAACAAATCAACAAAAACCTGAATTTAAATTAATTACCAATATGTACAAAAAGAGAAAATGAAAAGAAGTTACCACCGTGGGGTGTCTCCCACCTAGCACTTTTGTTAATGTCCTTAAGTTGGACTTATGGGGAGCTCCATCAAGGTGGCTTGTGCTTGAAACCATCCTTGAACACCCACCAATGCTTGAATTTCCAATAAGCTTCATTCTTCAAGTTCAATTTTCCCAAGCTTTGATGGAGTTCTTCATAGATTATGGGCTCCCAAAATTGATCCTCATGTATTCCCGGATCCCATATCTTGTTGTCACACCCATCTTTGAGTTGATTATCATTATTCCATTTGGGTGGCATGACCTTAGAATTCTCAATAAAGTGACCAAACATTCTCCTAGACCCAAACAATCTAGCTCTACACCAAACCTTGCAATTAAGCTTTGAACATGCAACCATAATGAGCCTAGAATAATGTTTCCAACCACTAGTCATCTCTCTTTTACTCTTAAAGCCACAAATATGTCTAAGTTGACCATCCGTATCAAGCAAATCATATTCAAGGGGAATAATAAAGCTTAAGTATAAGGAATTTACCCTTTTGAATGAAAGAATGGATGGTGGTGGCTTGGGGGGAGGTATCTCCAATGTGCTTGTAAGCTCTACTCCCTTGTGTTCTTCCTTGGTTACCTCCACCTCTTCACAAACTTCTTCAATTTCAACCCTTTGTTCATCAATTTCATCCAACTCTTTTCCATCACTCAAATCATAAATGGGAGGAAGAGAAAAATCTACCTCCACATTGCTTTCTATCTCATTGGGAGAAGGTTCGTCAAATTCAAAGGATTCACCACCAAGAAGGTTGGATGCATGATCTTCATCACCAAGGGAACTCAATTCTTGCTCCACTCCTTCCAAGTCTTCATTCAAAAATTGTTTTGGAGGTTGTGCACATTCCTCCTCAACACCAAATTCACTCTTCTTGGAGAGGTTTTCTTCAACTCTAGGTTCCCAAGGAGGTTCCGCATCTCCTAAGTCTTCAACCACTTCTTCCTCTTCTTCAATGATCATAGGCTCCTCCAATTGCTCTAATACAAAATAACATCCTTCATTCTCCACCGGGGTTTCCAATCTCTCCTTCATGCTATGCTCTTTAACTAATTCTCCACATGTGACCATGGGAGTGCTTTGAGGGCTCAAGTATTGGGAAACTAAAATGCTTACTACCTTGGTCAAGGTAGCCACAAATTCTATTGTCTCCTTTTGCATTTTTCCTTGCCCTTGAAGTATAAGGCTAAGGGTTTCATCAATTGAGGATTGGGGTGGATAAGAGGGTTCAATGTCTTGGAGAAAGGGTTCATGATAGGAAGGTGGTTCTTCTTGACAAGGTGGTAGTGTATAGTGAGGTGGTTCTTGGGAGCATTGATATTGGAATGGTGGTTCCATGTATGGCTCATATGGTTTAAAAGGTGGTTGGTATGGTGGATATGGATCAAGGTCATATGAAGGTGTTTGGTGAAAATAGGCTTGTGAGTATGGTTGAGGTTTATGTTGAGGACATGACTCATAGGAATATGGTGGTGGTTCTTGAAAGTCACAAGGAGATTCACCATAGCCATTGGATTGATATGCATCATAGAATGGCTCTTTTTCATAGTGCATTGGTGGAGGTTGTTGCCATGAAGATTGATCATATGCAAATGGCTCCTCCCACCTTTGGTTGTCCCATCCTTGGTACACATCCTCATTGAAGCTCTTATTTCCTACAACATAATTGTAATCACACTCATAGCCAAAGTGAGAATTCATAATGAAAAAAGAAAATAAAATTCAAAAGCTAATAGAAAAATAATGAAACAAAGTCCTAGACTAGAAAAGACTAGCAAGCAATCTAAAAATCAAGCTATTCACAATATTCACATATATACAATAACCAATAACACAACACCATTGCAACTCCCCGGCAACGGCGCCATTTTTGATGATTAGACTTTTGTGTGGTTTATAATTCACAATTGAAATCTCGTTGTAAGTATAGTTTCTAAACCAACAATAGTCCTTTCATACAAAAGATTGTTTGTCACAAGTAACAAACCCTAAATTTATAAACCGAAGTATTGAACTTCGGGTCGTTCTCCCTAGGAATTACAATGAAGTGTCTTGTTATTGGTTATGAGGTATTTTGGGGTTTTTGGATAAGAAACATGAAAAGTAAATGGCAATGAAAATAAACTAACAACTAAAAAGGTCTTGGCAAAGGTTGGTGGTCAAGGATCTCTATCCTAATCACTAACCACAACATGATAATTGGCAAGGATCAACCCCACTAAGTCATCCTCTAACTAATAAAGGAAAGTCAAGTGAGCTATGTCAATCCAAGACCATAAGTCCTAGTTCTCCACCAAATCAATTAGTGAGATCTAGCGTTAATGGCTCCCAATCGTCAATCACTTGGACATTACTAACTCAAGAGTTCCTAAGTTACCTTCCCAAGCCAAGAACATAAAATTCTACTCTAAAATCCAATCAAGCATTTTATCAAACACTTGGAAGGCATAAAAGGAAAGCATAGTAAAAAGTGCAAGGAAAGTAAATCTACACTACTCAATTGCAAGAAATTAAACAGCAACAAATCAAATGAACAATAAAGGAACTTGAAAATATAAATTGCATTGAAATGAAAATAGAAGAAACAAAAGTGCATGAACATAAAAGTAAAGGATTACAAGAATTAAATGCTAAAATAGAGAGAGGAAAGGTAGAAGAAGAAGAATTGCAAAAGGAAAAGTAAATCAAAGCATGATATTAACCTAGATCTAAGAATTCCTAATCTAGATCTAACCTACTCCTAATCCTAGAGAGAAGTGAGAGCTTCTCTCTCTAGAAACTAACTAAAAGCATGTGAAAACTAAACTAATGACTAGATGTCTCATCCCTCTTCAATCCTTGGGTCAAATAGCATCAGAAAATGAGTTGGATTGGGCCACAAGGCTTTAGAATTCGCTGGCCACTAATTTGCTTTTAATAATTCACGTGCAAATCGGCGCGTGCGTGCCCCCCTAAACGTGATGCAAATATGGCAAATATTATATCATTTCGAAGCCCCAGATGTTAGCTTTCCAACGCAACTGGAACCGCATCATTTGGACCTCTGTAGCGCAAGTTATGGTCGATTAAGTGCGAAGAGGTCGGCTTGACAGCTTTTGCGATTCCTTCATTTCTTCATGAGTTCTCCATTTTTACATGCTTTTCCTTCATTTCCTTGATCCAATCTTTGCCTCCTAAATCTGAAATCACTTAACAAACATATCAAGGCATCTAATGGAATCAAAGGTAAATCAAAATTAAACAATTAAGGACCTAAAAAGCATGTTTTCACTTTTTTGCACAATTAAAGGAGAATTTATAAAACCATGCTATTTTATTGAATAAATGTGGGTAAAAGGTTATAAAATCCCTTAAATGAGGCATAAGATAAACCCTACAAATGGAGTTTATCAGAAGCTCAGGAACTCATTGACATGGTTGCAAATAACCAGTTCATGTACACTTCTGAAAGGAATCCTGTGAGTAATGGGACGCCTCAGAGGATGGGAGTTCTTGAAATTGATACTCTGAATGCCATATTGGCTCAGAACAAAATATTGACTCAGCAAGTCAATATGATTTCTCAGAGTCTGAATGGAATGCAAGCTGCATCCAATAGTACTCAAGAGGCATCTTCTGTAGAAGAAGCTTATGATCCTGAGAACCCTGCAATAGCAGAGGTGAATTACATGGGTGAACCCTATGGAAACACCTATAATCCCTCATAGAGAAATCATCCAAATTTCTCAAGGAAGTATCAACAAAAGCCTCAACAAGACTTTAATAATGGTGGAAGAAACAGGTTTAGCAATAGCAAACCTTTTCCATCATCCACTCAGCAACAGACAGAGAATTCTGAGCAGAATCCATCTAGCTTAGCAAATATAGTCTCTAATCTATCTAAGGCCACTCTAAGTTTCATGAATGAAACTAGGTCCTCCATTAGAAATTTGGAGGCACAAGTGGGCCAGCTGAGTAAAAGAGTCACTGAAACTCCTCCTAGTACTCTCCCAAGCAATACAGAAGAGAATCCAAAAAGAGATTGCAAGGCCATTACCTTACTTGGTGTGGCCAAACCCAAAGAGGAGGAGGAAGATGTGAATCCTGGTGAGGAATACCTCCTGAGACGCTCAGTGACCAATAAGGAGTTTCCCTTTGAGGAACCAAAGGAATCTGAGGCTCATCTAGAGATCATAGAGATTCCATTGAACCTCCTTCTGTCCTTCATGAGCTCTGATGAGTATTCATCCTCTGAAGAGGATGAAGACATTACTGAAGAGCAAGTTGCTAAGTACCTTGGTGTAATCATGAAGCTGAATGCCAAATTATTTGGTAATGAGACTTGGGAAGATGAACCTCCCTTGCTCACTAATGAACTAAATGCATTGGATAGGCAGAAATTACCTCAAAAGAAACAGGATCCTGGTAAATTCTTAATACCCTGTAACATAGGCACCATAACCATTGATAAGGCTTTGTGTGACCTAGGGTCAGGAATAAACTTAATGCCACTCTCTGTAATGGAGAAACTTGGGATCTTTGAGGTGCAAGCTGCCAGAATCTCATTAGAGATGGCGGTCAACTCGAGAAAACAGGCTTATGGATTAGTAGAGGACGTGTTAGTGAAGGTTGAAGGCCTTTACATCCCTGCTGATTTCATAATCCTAGACACTGGGAAGGATGAGGATGAATCCATCATCCTTGGAAGACCCTTCCTAGCCACAGCAAGAGCTGTGATTGATGTGGACAGAGGAGAATTGATCCTTCAACTGAATGAGGACAACCTTGTGTTTAAAACTCAAGGATCTCCTTCTGTAACCATGGAGAGGAAGTATGAAAAGCTTCTCTCACTGCAGAGTCAACCAAAGCCCCCACAGTCAAACTTTAAGTTTGGTGTTGGGAGGCCACAACTAAACTCTAAGTTTGGTGTTGAACCCCTACATTCAAACTCTAAGTTTGGTGTTGGGAGGTCCCAACAATGCTCTGAACATCTGTGAGGCTCCATGAGAGCTCACTGTCAAGCTACTGACATTAAAGATGCGCTTGTAGGGAGGCAACCCAATGTTATTTAGTTATATCTATTTTATTTTTATTTTTATTTCGTGTTTTATTAGGTTGATGATCATGTGGAGTCACAAAAACTACTGAAAAATCAAAAACAGAATGAAAAATAGTATTAAAAATAGCACACCCTGGAGGAGGAGCATTTTGGCATTTAAACGCCAGAAACAAGCATCTGTCTGGCGTTTAACGCCAGAAACAAGCATCTACCTGGCGTTAAATGCCAGAAACAGGCTACATTTGGGCGTTTAACACCAGAAACAGGCAGCAGTCTGGCGTTAAATGCCAGGATTGCACAGCAAGGGCGTTTTACACGCCTAATTGGAGCAAGGATGTTAAACCCTTGACCCCCCAGGATCCCCACCACTTCTTCTCTCCTCTTCACACCTTTTCATAACTCTCTTCCCCAAATACCCTTCACCAATCACCTCCATTACTCCTCCAAAACCATCATACAACCCACCTACACCCACCCACTCAAATTCAAACCATCACTCCTTCCTTTTCACACATCATAACCACCTAAAACCCCCCTTGGCCAAACCACTCCCACCTCTCCATCTCATCTATTTTCTTCTTCTTCTACTCACTTCTTTCTTCTTTTGCTCGAGGACGAGCAAACGTTCTAAGTTTGGTGTGGTAAAAGCATTGCTTTTTGTTTTTCCATAACCATTTATGGCCCCTAAGGCCAGAGAAACCTCTAGAAAGAGGAAAGGGAAGGCAATTGCTTCCACCTCTGAGTCATGGGAGATGGAGAGATTCATCTCAAGGGTCCATAGCTCAGTAGTAGAGCATTTGACTGCATACAAGATTGCCCACTCATGGACCTCAACAAGAGCATGAGGAATTCCCTCACCAAGAAATTCCTGAGATGCCTCAAGGGATACATTTTCCTCCACACAACTATTGGGAGCAACTAAGGATAGGAGCACCAAAATCACTAGGGGTGAAGTAACAAAGGCAAGGAAGAGACATAGAGGAGTTCAAGAGCACCATTGGTTCTTCAAGAAGAGGAAGACGCCACCCTCACTAAGGTGGACCCGTTCCTTAATCTCCTTGTTCTTATTTTTCTATTTTTCGTTTACTATGCTTTATGTTTTATTTATGTTTGTGTCTTTACTATATGATCATTAGTGTTTAAGTGTCTATGTCTTAAAGCTATGAATGTCCTATGAATCCATCACCTCTCTTAAATGAAAAATGTTTTAATTACAAAAGAACAAGAAGTACATGGTTTTGAATTCATCCTTGAAATTGGTTTAATTATTTTGATGTGGTGACAATACTTTTTGTTTTCTGAATGAATGCTTGAACAGTGCATATGTCTTTTGAAATTGTTGTTTATGAATGTTAAATATGTTGGCTCTTGAAAGAATGATGAAAAAGAAGACATGTTATTTGATAATCTGAAAAATCATAAAATTGATTCTCGAAGCAAGAAAAAGCAGTGAATACAAAAGCTTGCGGAAAAAAAAAGAGAAAAGAAAAATGGCGAAAAAAAAAAGAGAGAGAAAGAAAAAGAAAAAGCAAGCAAAAAAATCCAAAAGCTCTTTAAACCAAAAGGCAAGAGCAAAAAGCCAATAGCCCTTAAAACCAAAAGGCAAGGGTAATAAAAAGGATCCAAGGCTTTGAGCATCAGTGGATAGGAGGGTCTAAAGGAATAAAATCCTGGCCTAAGAGGCTAAACCAAGCTGTCCCTAACCATGTGCTTGTGGCGTGAAGGTGTCAAGTGAAAACTTGAGACTGAGCAGTTAAAGTCGAGGTCCAAAGCAAAAGAAGAGTGTGCTTAAGAACCCTGGACACCTATAATTGGGGACTTTAGCAAAGCTGAGTCACAATCTGAAAAGGTTCACCCAGTTATGTGTCTGTGGCATTTATATATCCGGTGGTAATACTGGAAAACAAAGTGCTTAGGGCCACGGCCAAGACTCATAAAGTAGCTGTGTTCAAGAATCAACATACTGAACTAGGAGAATCAATAACACTACCTGAATTCTAAGTTCCTATAGATGCCAATCATTCTGAACTTCAAGGGATAAAGTGAGATGCCAAAACTATTCAAGAGACAAAAAGCTAATAGTCCCGCTCATCTGATTGGAGCTAAGTTTCATTGATATTTTGGAATTTATAGTATATTCTCTTCTTTTTATCCTATTTGATTTTCAGTTTCTTGGGGACAAGCAACAATTTAAGTTTGGTGTTGTGATGAGCGGATAATTTATACGCTTTTTGGCATTATTTTTACATAGTTTTTAGTATGATTTAGTTAGTTTTTAATATATTTTTATTAGTTTTTAAATAAAAATCACATTTCTGGACTTTACTATGAGTTTGTCTGTTTTTCTGTGATTTCAGGTATTTTCTGGCTGAAATTGAGGGACTTGAGCAAAAATCATATTCAGAGGTTGAAGAAGGACTGCAGATGCTGTTGGATTCTGACCTCCCTGCACTCAAAGTGGATTTTCCGGAGCTACAGAACTCCAAATGGTGTGCTCTCAATTGCGGTGGAAAGTAAACATTCAGGGCTTTTCAGAAATATATAATAGTTCATATTTTGCCCGAGTTTAGACGATGAAAACTGGCGTTCAATTCCAGCTCCCTGCCCTATTCTGGAGTCAAACGTCAGAAACAGGTTGCAAAGTGGAGTTAAACACCAGAAACAGGTTATAAACTGGCGTTTAACTCCAAGAAAGACCTCTCCACGTGAAAGCTTCAATGCTCAGCCCAAGCACACACCAAGTGGGCCCCGGAAGTGGATTTCTGCATCATTTACTTATCTCTGTAACCCTAGTAACTAGTTTAGCATAAATAGGACTTTTTACTATTGTATTCAGGGATCTTTGGGATGTTTAGTTCTGAGATCATGGAGGTTGGCCTCTCGGCCATGCCTAGACCTTGTTCTTATGTTTTTTCAACGGTAGAGTTTCTACACACCATAGATTAAGGTGTGGAGCTCTGCTATTCCTCGAGTATTAATGCAAAGTACTATTGTTTTTTTATTCAATTCAAGCTTATTCCTATTCTAAGATATTCATTCGCACCCAAGAACATGATGAATGTGATGATTATGTGACACTCATCACCATTCTCACTTATGAACACGTGCCTAACAACCACTTCCGTTCTACATGAAGATGAGATAGAATGAGTATCTCTTAGATATCTAATACAGGGGACTGAGTCCGAGATATTAGAGTCTTCGTGGTATAAGTTAGAACCCATGGATGGCCATTCCTGAGATTCGAAAAGTCTAAACCTTGTCTGTGGTATTCCGAGTAGGATCCGGGAAGGGATGGCTGTGACGAGCTTCAAACTCGCGAGTGCTGGGCATAGTGACAGATGCAAAAGGATAGTAAATCCTATTCCAGTATGATCGAGAACCGACAGATGATTAGGCATGCAGTGATAGCGCATTGGACTATTTTCACAGAGAGGACGAGATGTAGTCATTGACAACGGTGATGCCTAACATACAGCTTGCCATGGAAAGGAGTAGGAATGATTGGATGAAGACAACAGGAAAGCAGAAGTTCAGGAGGAACGAAAGCATCTCTATACGCTTATCTGAAATTCTCACCAATGAATTACATAAGTATCTCTATCCTAGTTTATATTTTAATTATGTTTTAATTATCAATTCTCTATAACCATTTGAATCTGCCTGACTGAGATTTACAAGGTGACCATAGCTTGCTTCAAGCCGACAATCTCCGTGGGATCGACCCTTACTCACGTAAGGTTTATTACTTGGACGATCCAGTGCACTTGCTGGTTAGTTGTGCGAAGTTGTGACAAAGTGTGATTCACGTTTGAGAGCACCAAGTCTTTTGGCGCCATTGTTGATGATCACAATTTCGTGCACCACGTTGCAACTTCTTTGTTCATGTCAGCAGATGCACACTTCCTTCCTTGTTCCATGATCCACCAAGGTAATGCTTCACTCTATGGCCATTGACTGTGAATGTTTCTTTTGAAATTTCATCAAGCAATTCTAAGTGACCATGAGGAAACACTTTGGTGATGGTATAAGGACCAGTCCATTTGGATATAAGCTTCCCAGGGAAAATTTTCAATCTTGAATTGAAAAGCAATACTTACTGTCCTGGTTCAAATATCCTAGGTGCAATCCTCTTGTCATGCCATTGCTTGGCTCTTTCTTTGTATATCCTGGCATTCTCATATGCTTCCAATCTAAATTCTTCCAATTCATTGAGCTGTAGCAATCTTTTCTCCCCAGCTGCTTGAGCATCCAAATTGAGGAGTTTTGTGGCCCAGAAAGCTTTGTGTTTGAGTTCCATAGGGAGATGGCAAGCTTTACCATACACTAGCTGGAAAGGAGACCTTCCAATAGGAGTTTTAAATGCTGTTCTATATGCCCAGAGGGCATCATCTAGTTTTCTTGCCCAGTATTTTCTTGTGGCTCCCACAGTTTTCTCCAAAATCTTCTTTAGCTCCCTATTTGCTAGCTCAGCCTGTCCATTGGTCTGTGGGTGGTAAGGTATAGCTACCTTATGTGTTACTCCATATCTATGAAGGAGGGTGTTCATATGTTTGTTACAAAAATGACTCCCACCATCACTTATGGGTCCCTTTGGTACTCCAAACCTAGTGAAAATATTTCTTCTGAGAAACTGCAAAACCACATTAGCATCACATGTGGTGGTTGCTATAGCTTCCACCCATTTTTAAATATATTCTACAGCCACCAGAATGTATTTGAAAGAGTATGATGGAAGGAAGGGGCCCATGAAGTCAATTACCCATATGTCAAATAGTTCCACCTCCAAAATATATTTCTGAGGCATCTCATTCTTCCTTGTGAAGCCTCCTGTTCTCTGGCATTCATTGCATTGGCTTACAAATTCTCTAGAATCCTTGAAAATAGAGGGCCAATAGAATCCACTTTGAAGGATTTTTGCAGTTGTTCTCCCTACTCCAAAGTGGCCACCATAGCTTGAATTGTGACAATGCCATAAAATATTTTTCATTTCCTCCTCTGGTATACATCTTCTAATCATTCCATCTGGGCATCTTTTGAACAGAAATGGCTCATCCCACAAGAATGACTTGGCTTCAGTGAGCAACTTCTTCACTTGCTGTCTAGTGAAATCTTGTGGTATGATTCTTCCTGCTTTGTAGTTTGCCATATCTGCAAACCAAGGAGCTTGTTGGATTTGCAAGAGATGTTCTTCTGGAAATTTTTCATTCACTGGTTGTGGAGATTCTTGGTTAGTCCCTTGTGGTAGTCTTGAAAGATTGTCTGCAACTTGGTTCTCACTTCATTTCCTATCCCTCACTTCAATATCAAACTCTTGTAGTAATAGCACCCATCTGATGAGCCTTGGCTTGGCATCCTGTTTAGACATGAGATACTTGAGAGTAGCATGGTTAGTATACACTACAACTTTTGAACCAATCAAGTATTGTCTAAATTTATCAAATGCATATACGATTGCCAAGAGTTATTTTTCTGTGGTGGTGTAATTTTTCTGGGCTTCATTTAACACCTTACTTGCATAGTATATAACATGATGCAGCTTATCTTTTTTCTGTCCCAATACAGCACCAATTGCAAAGTCACTTGCATCACACATGAGTTCAAAAGGCAATTCCCAATCTGGGGGTGTGATGGTTGGTGTTGTAGTGAGTTTATTTTTCAAAGTTTCAAAGGCATGTTTATAGCTATCATCAAAGACAAAAGGATTGTCAACCACTAACAAGTGTTGAAAAGTCTTTGATGAATCTCCTATAAAAACCAGCATGCCCCAAGAAACTTCTCACGGCTTTCACATCAGCTGGTATAGGAAGCTTTTCTATGATCTCTATCTTAGCTTTATCAACTTTTATACCCTTACTTGAAAAACCTTATGCCCAAAAACTATCCCCTCAGAAATCATGAAATGGCATTTTTTCCAATTTAAAACCAAATTAGTTTCTTGGCATCTTTTCAAGACAAGAGTTAAATGGTGCAAGCAAGTATCAAATGAATTGCCAAAGACAGAAAAATCATCCATGAAAACTTCTAAAAAATTTTCTACCATGTCAGAAAATATGGAAAGCATACACCTTTGAAAGGTAACAGGGGCATTGCACAGCCCAAAGGGCATTCTTCTGTAGGTAAAGACTCCAAATAGACAAGTGAAGGAGGTCTTTTCTTGGTCCTTGGGGTCCACCACTATCTAATTGTATCCATAGTACCCATCCAAGAAGCAATAGTAAGCATGGCCAACCAATCTTTCTAACATCTGATCAATGAAGGGAAGAGGGAAGTGGCCCTTCCTTGTGGCATCATTCAGCCTTCTATAGTCAATACACATCCTCCACCCTGTCAATATCCTTGTAGGGATGAGTTCATTCTGAACTACTTCCTTCATGGTTGGGTTAAGCCTCCTTTGAGGTTGTACCACTGGTCTTGAATCTTCTTCTAGCAAGATCTTGTGCATACAAACAGCAGGGCTTATACCTTTGATGTCATCAATTGTCCACCCTAAAGCTGTCTTGTGAGTTTTCAACACCCCAATCATTTTGGCTTCATCTTTCTTGCTCAAGGATGAATTAATGATTACTGGAAGGTTATCCTCTTCATCAAGGAATGCATATTTGAGATGAGGAGGGAGAGGTTTTAACTCTTGCTTTGGTGCCTCTTCCTCCTTAACTCCACTTGAATCTTTCAGTGCTTCTACCTCTTGTGAATCTTCCTCTTGAATGTCCTGAGCTTCCCCCTCATGGTCTTCACATTGGTCTGCTTCAAGTGCTTCTTCAACCAGATCATCTATCATATTAAGCCTCATGCAATTTTCGTTCTCCGCAGGTTATGGCATTGCTTTGAAAACATTGATAACCATTTGCTCCTCATGCACCCTGAGAACCATTTCTCCCTTCTTAACATCAATGATTGCCCTGGCAGTTGCTAGAAAAGGTCTTCTAAGGATGATTGAGTTGTTCCCTTCCTCATCCATATCCAGAATCACAAAATCAGCTGGAAAAATGAATTTTCCAACTTTCACCAGTAAGTTCTCCACCACTCCATTTGGTATTTTGAGGGATCTGTCAGCAAGTTGTAATGACATTCGTGTAGGCTTAACCTCTTTTATCATCAATTTCTTCATCATGGCAAGAGGCATCAGATTAATACTTGCCCCCAGGTCACATAGTGCTTTATCAATAGCTATATTCCCAATAGTGCATGGTATAAAGAAGCTCCTTGGATCTTTGAGTTTTGGTGGAAGTCCCTTTTTAATGATTGCACTACACTCTTGGGTGAAGATCACAGTTTCTTTTTCACTCCAACTTCTCTTCTTGTTGATGAGTGATGCGTGAGCATCTTTCCTATCTTTTCCTAGTGAATTTGCATCTAAATTGTTGAATTTAATAAAGAATTAATTATATTTTAGCCACTATGGATGCTATTTTGAGTTTTGTGCAATACTATTTATTTTAGGTAGCATTCGGCTGGATTTGATGGAGTTTCTGCAGAGAAAGAGAAGAAACCAAGGAGATGACCAGCGAATACCGATGCGGACGCATGGCTCACGCGACCGCGCAGAATAGAGGAGATCGCAATGACGTGATCGCGTGCCTGACGCGAACGCGTGGACTGGAATCTGCACAAATGACGCGAACGCGTGGACGACGCGGACGCGTCACATACGCCACGTGCAGAAAATGTAGAAAAACGCTGGGGGCGATTTCTGGGCCGTTTTGACCCAGTTCTTAGCCCAGAAATCACAGATTAGAAGGTGCAAAATGGATAAATCAAGTGGTCTCCACACATCAGCTGAAGACTTGTTAATTAATTCGAATTTAAATTCAAATCTTATTTTAGGAAAAGATATTATTTTAATTTTAAATTTAGATATTTGATTTTTAAATTATTAGGATTAGTTATAAAGGGATCCCAATAGGGTGGTTCCAGAATAACATATTCCACAACATTATTCCATACAAATTTACATTCCATATTCCATGAGCAACTAATCCTCCATTGTTAAGGTTAGGAGCTCTATCTATTGTATGGATTGATAATATTATTTTTCTATTTTAATTCATGTTTTGATTTATATTTCAATAATTGTTTTCGTTCTTTATTTTATGAATTTGGGTGGAACGGAAGTATGACCCATGTTCTATTTGAGTTCTTGTATAACTTGGAAAAGCTCTTTACTTGAATAATAGCTTGAAAATATATTATTTTGAATTTCTAATTGTTTGTATTTAACGGGATACATGACATATAATCCCTTTATTTTTGGACAATTAGGCTTCTTGTGGCATATAAATTGGAATTTAATCATCACCCTCTAATTGGAATTAATTGACCAAGGAATTGGCAGTTGATGAATTTTAGAGGAGACTAGGAAGGTCTAAGGAATTAGGGTCTAGTCACAAATAGTTTGCCATGAATTAAATCTTGCATGATTAGAATAGTTAATAAGAAAAGTCAATCCAGAAAATAGATAACTCTAAAGCCTTAACTATTTTCCCATATATATTTCACAACTCATTTGCTGCTTGTTTTCTGAAATTCTTGAATTTACTTTTTAATGCTTTTGAACTTCCAACACTATTTTCTGTTTGTCTAACTAATCCTATCAAACGCTATTGTTGTTTAATCCATCAATCCTCGTGGGATCGCCCCTTACTCATGTAAGGTATTACTTGGTACGACCCGGTGCACTTAACGGTAAGTTAGTGGGTTATAAATACCGCACCAAGTTTTTGGCGCCGTTGTCGGGGATTGATAGTGATTAACAACTATTAGTTATTTGATTGCTTAGATTAGGCGTTTTGATTTTTTAATTAGTTTTATTTTATTATTATAAATTTTTATTTTTAATTTTTGTTTATTTCCGTACGTTTCGTCTTGTTTTCCCCGTTCCCCCTGTCCCCATTTTCTTTATTGTTTTACTTCCTTTTGAATTTTTATTTTATCTTATTTATTTAAATCTCGTCATTTTTATTTTTTTTTTCTTTTCAGTTTCATTTTTTTTCCATTTTTTTTGCTTCTTTTTTTTGTTATTTTTTTTACTTTTTATATTCTATTAGTTTTATTTTATTTTATAAATATATATATATATATATATATTTATATATAGCACTAATATTTTTTTAATTTCTGAAATTAATTTTGGTGTCCTCTATTTATTTTTATTTTTATTTTAATTTTTTCTGTTTATTTTTATTTTTAAATTTTTTGAATTTTTATTTATTTACTTAGTATTTTTATTTTATTATTTTATACAGGTTACCTCACAGGGACTTCTCTACACTCTGACGTAGAGAGTTCCATATTTTCTTGTCTTCTGATTGTTTATGCGCAGGAACAGAGACAAAGAACATCTCTTAGACTTTGATCCTGAACCTGAAAGAACTTTCAGGCGACATTTACAACAAGCAAGACTTTGCAAGGCTGCAGAATCCATTATGGCAAATAATAATGCTAATGCCAATGTGGTAAATCCGAATGGGGATGATCAACAGAGGAGAGTGCTTGGCTCTTATTCTGCCCCTACTGCAGATCTTTATGGAAAAAGTATTGTGGTGCCTCCTATAAATGTAAACAACTTTGAGTTGAAGCCACAATTGGTCACCTTGGTGCAACAAAATTGCCAGTATCATGGACTTTCTCATGAAGATCCAAATCAGTTCATATCTGATTTTCTGCAAATATGATACTATGAAGACAAATAGAGTGAATCCAGAGGTGTACAGACTCATGCTTTTCCCGTTTGCTTTGAGGGATAAAGCAAAGCTATGGCTAGATTCCCAACCAAAGGAGAGTCTGAATACTTGGGAAAAGGTCGTTACTGAATTTCTCACTAAATTTTTCCCACCAAAGAAGCTAACTAAGCTTAGGTTGGAGGTTCAGACTTTCAGACAGAAGGAGGGTGAAACTCTTTATGAAGCTTGGGAGAGATACAAGCTGCTGACTAGGCAATGCCCTCCAAACATGTTCTCCAAATGGACCCAACTGGATATCTTTTATGAAGGCTTAGGTGAGATGTCCAAGATGAGCTTAGATACTTCTGCAGGCGGTTCATTGCACAAGAAGAAGACACCAAAGGAGACTATTGAGCTGATTGAATTGGTTGCAAGCAACCATTTTATATTCATCTAACAGGAATCCTGTGAACTCTGAGACCCCTCAGAAGAGAGGCGTGTTGGAAGTAGAAGCTATTAATGTTCTTCTTGCTCAGAACAAACTTATGTCTCAGCAGATAAATCTACTTACTCAACAGATGGGTGGCATGCAAGTCTCAGCTATCAACACTCAAAATCCACCCCAAGATACCTCCCATGACATGACAGGTAACTTTATGCAAAATGATAATTATGATTATGCTCAACCCTCTTCTGAACAGGTGAATTACATGGGGAGTGGTCCTAGAAATCCCAACAATGATCCATATTCTAAGACATACAATCAGGGATGGAGGAATCACCCAAATTTTGGGTGGAGAGATCAACCTTAGAGACCTCAGAACTTCAACAATAGTTCTCAGGGTGGTTTTCAATAGAACAACCATAATAACTGCTAATTTCAGTCTCAGCAACAACAACCACCTCAGCAGGAAATTTTTAAATCCCAAGAAGATTCTAAATGGGAGATGATGATGAGTTTCATACAAGAAATTAGAGCCTCCATTAGAAACTTGGAGGTGCAAATGGGTCAAATGAGCAAGCAATTACCTGAAAGGTCTCAAATACGTTCCCTGGTGATACAGTGCTGAACCCAAGAGAAGATTGTAAGGCTATTCAATTGAGAAGTGGTAAGGTAGCTGGTTCTGAGACCAAGGTCAATGAAGATCTAGTTGAAAAGGAAACTCCAGAGGAGAAGAAGGAAGAAGTAGAGCACGCCCCTCCTAAACGTGCAGACAACCCATTTCTTGACTCTCTTGACACTTTTCCCACCTTACCAAAGGCCCCAGAATATAAGCCAAAAATGCCATATCCTCAGAGGCTTCAGAAGGCGTCCAAAGAAAAGCAATTCTCTAAATTTTTAGATGTCTTCAAGAAGCTGCAGATCAACATCCCTTTTGCAGAGGCTCTGGAGCAAATGCCTCTCTATGCTAAATTTATGAAAGAGTTGTTGACCCATAAGAGGAATTGGAAGGAGCAAGAAATCGTGGTGTTAACCAAGGAATGCAGTGCTATAATTCAACACACCCTTCCTGAGAAGATGCCAGACCCAGGGAGCTTTGTCATTCCTTGCACCATTGGAGAAGTCGGCATTCAGAGAGCTTTATGTGATCTTGGAGCTAGCATCAACCTCATGCCACTTTCAGTGATGAAAAAGCTTCAAATTGAGGAGGTAAAACCCACTCGTATTTCTCTTCAACTTGCTGACTTTTCTATTAAATTACCTGTGGGTGTGGTTGAAGATTTACTTGTTAAAGTAGGACCATTTATTTTTCCTGTTGATTTTGTTATATTAGACATGGAAGAGGAGGTAAAACCCTCTATTATACTTGGTAGACCCTTTTTAGCTACAGGTAGATCTCTGATTGATGTGCAAAAGGGTGAATTAACCCTGAGGGTCAATGAAGAACAGGTGGTCCTAAATGTTTTTGAAGCCCTCAAGCACCCCAATGATTCTGGGGGGTGTATGAAAATAGATGTTATTGAACCACTTGTTCAAGAAGTACTGGAAACTGAGGTACTTGATGATGATCTAGATCCTATTTCTGAGTGTAAATTAGTTGAAGTTGACGATTCACCACCCCAAAAGGAGCTGATGAACACGCCAATCAAGGAAGAGAAAGCCCCCAAGCTTGAGCTCAAACCCTTACTCCCTTCTCTGAAATATGTGTTCTTGGGTGAAAATGATTCATATCCAGTAATTATTAGTTCTTCCTTGAAGCCTGAAGAGGAAGAGGCGCTTGTTTCAGTGCTCAAGAGCCATAAAACAGCTCTTGAGTGGACCATTAGTGACTTGAAAGGGATTAGTCCAACCAAGTGTATGCATAAGATCCTCCTTGAAGATGATGCCAAACCAGTTGTGCAACCACAAAGGAGACTCAATCCAACGATGAAAGAGGTGGTCCAAAAAGAGGTAATGAAATTATGGAAAGCATGTATTATTTACCCTATTTCTGACAGTCCTTGGGTAAGTCCTGTGCAGGTAGTTCCCAAGAAAGGAGGGATGATAGTGATCAAGAATGAAAAGAATGAGCTTATTCCGACAAGAACAGTCACAGGATGGAGAATGTGCATAGACTACAGGAGGCTCAACACTGCTACAAGGAAGGATCATTTCCCCCTGCCTTTCATTGATCAGATGCTTGAGAGGTTAGTTGGTCATGCTTTTTATTATTTTCTAGATGGATATTCTGGATATAATCAAATTGCAGTGGATCCTCAAGATCAAGAGAAGACAGCATTCACATGCCCCTTTGGAGTATTTGCCTACAGGAGAATACCATTTGGACTCTGCAATGCTCCAGCAACTTTTCAGAGGTGTATGCTTTCAATTTTTTCTGATATGGTTGAAAAGTTTATTGAGATATTTATGGATGACTTTTCTGTTTTTGGTAATTCTTTTGAATCCTGTCTTAAACATTTATCTCTTGTCTTGAAACGGTGTCAAGAATCAAACCTTGTTTTAAATTGGAAAAAATTCCATTTTATGGTTACAGAAGGCATTGTTCTTGGACACCGGATTTCAAGTAAGGGAATTGAGGTTGACAGAGCAAAGGTGGAGGTAATTGAAAAATTACCACCACCAACCAATGTTAAGGCAATCAGGAGTTTCTTGGGTCATGCAGGATTTTATAGAAGATTTATAAAGGATTTTTCTAAAATTGATAAACCATTCAGCAACCTGTTGGTTGTTGATGTTCCTTTTGTCTTTAATTCTGATTGTCTGCATGCTTTCGAAACTCTGAAAGCAAACCTTACTTCTGCTCCCATTATAGCTTCCCCTGACTGGAATTTACCATTTGAATTAATGTGTGATGCTAGTGATTTTGCTATAGGAGCTGTTTTAGGACAGAGGCATGGTAAGCTTGTACATGTCATTTATTATGCGAGTCGTGTGTTAAATGATGCTCAAAAGAATTACACAACTACAGAAAAGGAATTATTAGTTGTTGTGTATGTTGTTGATAAGTTTAGGTCCTATTTACTTAGTTCTAAGGTTATTATTTACACTGACCATGCTGCTTTGAAGTACCTTCTAACCAAGCAGGATTCTAAACCAAGATTAATCAGATGGGTGTTGCTCCTTCAGGAGTTTGATATTGAGATAAAAGACAGGAAAGGGTCAGAAAATCAAGTAGCTAACCATCTCTCCAGAATTGAGCCTGAAGCAGGAGTGCAACCACCCACAGCTGTAACTGAGACATTTCCGGATGAGCAATTGTTCCTCATTCAGCAGGCTCCATGGTTTGCAGACATTGCAAATTATAAGGCCATGAATTTTATCCCAAGGGAGTACAGTAGGCAACAAGTGAAAAAGCTATTGACTGATGCAAAGTACTACATTTTGGGAGGAACCATACCTTTTTAAAAGGTGTTCAGATGGAATTATCTGGAGGTGTGTCTCAGATGAAGAAAAATAGCAGATTCTTTAGCACTGTCATGGTTCTGAGTATGGAGGCCACTTTGGTGGTGAAAGGACAGCTACAAAGGTTCTTCAGAGCGGGTTTTACTGGCCGACTCTCTTCAAAGACTCAAGAGCATTTGTAAAGCAATGTGACAGATGTGAAAAAGCAACGAATCTCCCTGCCAACCATGAAATGCCACAGTAGGGGATTCTTGAGGTTGAGTTGTTTGATGTGTGGGGAATTGATTTCATGGGACCTTTCCCAACCTCACATTCAAACAACTATATTCTAGTGGCAGTTGACTATGTGTCCAAGTGGGTGGAAGCTGTGGCTTTGCCCACTAATGATGCCAAGGTGGTAATGAGCTTTCTTCAGAGATATATCTTCAGCCGGTTTGGTGTCCCAAGGACACTCATTAGTGATGGAGGAAGCCACTTCTGTAACAGACAGCTGGACTCTCTTCTGCATAGATATGGAGTCCGTCATAAAGTAGCAACCCCCTATCACCCTCAGACAAGTGGGCAGGTTGAAGTTTCCAACAGGGAGCATAAGAGGATTCTGGAGAAGACCGTTAGTATTTCAAGAAAGGACTGGTCTAAGAAGCTTGATGATGCTCTCTGGGCTTACCGGACCGCATATAAGATTCCAATTGGCATGTCCCCATATCAATTGGTCTATGGCAAAGCCTGTCACTTGCCAGTTGAGCTGGAGCACAAGGCTTATTGGGCAATTAGGTACCTGAATCTTGATTCAGAAGCTACGGGAATTAAGCGGATGATTCAGTTGAATGAGCTTGATGAATTCAGATATTCAGCCTATGAGAATGCCAAGCTCTATAAGGAGAGAACTAAGCTATTGCATGACAAGAAGATAGCCATCAGAGTCTTTGAGCCAGGACAGAGTGCTTCTATATAATTCAAGGCTCAAATTCTCTCCCGGGAAGTTGAAATCCCGGTGGTTAGGACCGTTTGTGGTTATCAGAGCTTCACCATATGGTCATGTGGAAATACAGGAAGAGAATTCTGACAGGAAATTCACAGTGAATGGCCAGAGGTTGAAGCACTATCTTGAAGGCGAGATTGATCGCCAGAGGTCCACTCATCTGCTGAACTAGCAGAGCTGATTGTCAAGCTAGTGACGTTAAAGAAGTGCTTGTCGGGAGGCAACCCGATAAATTCATATACTTAGCTATTTTTCATAGTAGTAGTAGTTTTCTTAGTTATTTTATTTTTATTGAGTTCTTACTAATTTTCTGATCATGCAGCCATGTTCTTCCAGGAACCGAACACCTCAAGCTATATTTCAAAAAAAAAAAAAGGGAGGCACATGACGCGCAAGCGTCATTGACGCGGACGCGTCAATCATGTGTGCGTGAAAAATGAAAATTGACAGAGAGTTGCGCAGGAGTAGCGCTGGACTCATGCCTTTAGCAAAGACGATTCCACGCGAACGCGTACCCACGCGTTCGCGTCGTTTGTGATTTTCGCCATTCATGCGGTCGCGTCACCCACGCGGACACGTGACCCAAAAAATCAACGTAAAAGGTGTCTGGAGAGAGAGTTATGCTGGCTTGGGGCAAGAAGTGTGCTAAAAGCACAAATTTGGTCACGCAGACGCGTGACTGACGCGGTCGCGTCAGTTACACATATGGCCATCCACGCGTACGCATGCACGACGCGAACACGTCATATGAGAATTTGGCTCCCAAGCCATGCGAACAGAAAGTCACGCGGGCGCGTGGCTGGCTTCGCGCGAATCGCACAAAATCCAGGGCACGCAGACGCGTGCCTGACGCTAACGCGTCATTATGAAGAATGCGCGACGTACGCGATCGCATGCATAACGCGAACGCGTCGTTTGCGCCGCCAAGTTTTCTTTCTCTCTCTCTCCCAATCCTAATTCTCTCTTATTCTCTTATCCTTTTATTTTTCTTTCATCTTAATATTTGTCTCTTCTATTTTCAATTCTTGTTTGCTTGAGGACAAGCAAACCTTTAAGTTTGGTGTTAACGCTTTGCTTAAGGGTTTTCTGTTTATTCCTATGGCACAAAAAGGGATGCTAATCATCTTCACAAAGGAGCGCAACCTGAAGAATAAAACAACCGCTAAGATAACCCAGGTGGTTGAGTTCCTTTCATCTTTTATTCCCTCCCGCTTTTATTATTTATGTTCCAGTTTCCTGCTATTTTGTTTTGTTTATTGCATGATCCTTTATTAGTAGATTCTTAGGTTCTAGCTTAATTTTTCTGTTAAGTGCTTTAATTCTGAAAGATGTCTCATGCATTGCCCACTAAACTTGAAATCAAAAAGAAAGAAGAACATATGTAGTGCATGAGAATTTGAGTTTAATTTTTAGAGTAGTCTCATTTACTTAGATGTGGTGGTGTTTTCTGTGATTCTGAATGAATGCTTGAACAGTGCATATTTTTGATAGTGAAGTTTGTGAATGTTAAAAATTGTTGGCTCTTGAAAGAATAATGAAAAAAAAAAGAGAATTGTTATTGATAATCTGAAAAATCATAAAATTGATTCTTGAAGCAAGAAAAAGCAGTGAAAAACACAAAGCTTGCGAAAAAAATACAAAGAGAGAAAAAGAAAAAGCAAGCAGAAAAAGCCAATAACCCTTTAAACTAAAAGGCAAAGGGTAAAAAGGCTCCAAGACTTTGAGCATTAATGGATAGGAGGGTCTAAAGGAATAAAATTCTGGCCTAAGCGGCTAAATCAAGCTGTCCCTAACCATGTGCTTGTGGCGTGAAGGTGTCAAGTGAAAAGCTTGAGACTGAGTGGTTAAAGTCGTGATCCAAAGCAAAAAGAGTGTGCTTAAGAACTCTGGGCACCTCTAACTGGGGACTCTAGCAAAGCTGAGTCACAATCTGAAAAGGTTCACCCAGTTATGTGTCTGTGGTATTTATGTATCCGGTGGTAATACTAGAAAACAAAATGCTTAGGGTCATGGCCAAGACTCATAAAGTAGCTGTGTTCAAGAATCAACATACTGAACTAGGAGAATCAATAACACTATCTGGATTCTGAGTTCCTATAGATGCCAATCATTCTGAACTTCAAAGGATAAAGTGAGATGCCAAAACTATTCAGGATTGCAGTTGTAAACCCCACTATAAGAAGAGACATGAGCTTAATCGAACTCTCATTCTCATGCAAATTCACATCCTAAGCTTATATTAGTTTTTGGTTGCTTGAGGACAAGCAACAGTTTAAGTTTAGTGTTGTGATGCGTGAGCATCTTTCCTATCTATTCCTAGTGAATTTGCATCTAAATTGTTGAATTTAATAAAGAATTAATTATATTTTAGCCACTATGGATGCTATTTTGAGTTTTGTGCAATACTATTTATTTTAGGTAGCATTCGGCTGGATTTGATGGAGTTTCTGCAGAGAAAGAGAAGAAACCAAGGAGATTACCAGCGAATACCGACGCGGACGCATGGCTCACGCGACCGCACGGAATGGAGGAGATCGCAATGACGCGATCGCGTTCCTGACGTGAACGCGTGGACTGGAATCTGCACAAATGACGCGAACGGGTGGACGACGCGGACGCGTCACATGCGCCACGTGCAGAAAATGTAGAAAAATGCTGGGGGCGATTTCTGGGCTGTTTTCACCCAGTTCTTAGCCCAGAAATCACAGATTAGAAGCTGCAGAATGGACAAATCAAGTGGTCTCCACCCATCAGCTGAAGACTTCTTAATTAATTCGAATTTAAATTCAAATCTAATTTTAGGAAAAGATATTATTTTAATTTTAATTTTAGATATTTGATTTTTAAATTATTAGGATTAGTTATAAAGGGATCCCAATAGGGTGGTTCCAGAATAACATATTCCACAATATTATTCCATACAAATTTACATTCCATATTCCATGAGCAACTAATCCTCCATTGTTAAGGTTAGGAGCTCTGTCTATTGTATGGATTGATAATATTATTTTTCTATTTTAATTCATGTTTTGATTTATATTTCAATAATTGTTTTCGTTCTTTATTTTATGAATTTGGGTGGAACGGAAGTATGACCCATGTTCTATTTGAGTTCTTGTATAACTTGGAAAAGCTCTTTACTTGAACAATAGCTTGAAAATATTTTATCCTGAATTTCTAATTGTTTGTATTTAACGGGATACGTGACATTTAATCCCTTTATTTTTGGACAATTAGGATTCTTGTGGCATATAAACTGGAATTTAATCATCACCCTCTAATTGGAATTAATTGACCAAGAAATTGGCAGTTGATGAATTTTAGAGGAAACTAGGAAGGTCTAAGGAATTAGGGTCTAGTCACAAATAGTTTGCCATGAATTAAATCTTGCATGATTAGAATAGTTAATAAGAAAAGTCAATCCAGAAAATAGATAACTCTAAAGCCTTAACTGTTTTCCCATATATATTTCACAACTCATTTGCTGCTTGTTTTCTGAAATTCTTGAATTTTCTTTTTAATGCTTTTGAACTTCCAACACTATTTTCTGTTTGTCTAACTAATCCTATCAAACGCTATTGTTGTTTAATCCATCAATCCTCGTGGGATCGACTCTTACTCATGTAAGGTATTACTTGGTACGACCCGGTGCACTTGCCGGTAAGTTAGTGGGTTATAAATACCGCACCAATGAGTTCCTTGAAGAATTTTGCATACATGGCATTTGCTTCAAAGCTTCAGCAAGTGGGAGGTTAATTTCCAGCTTCTTGAAAATCTCTAAGAACTTGGGAAATTGCTGGTCTTTGATCTCCTTTTTCAACCTCTGAGGGTATGGCAAAGGAGGAATATATGGCTTCACCTCCTTTTTTTTCTCTTGTGGTTGCTCTTCCATGACTTGCTTTCCCTTCTTTGAAGATTGTGATTCCTCCTCCTTCTTGGAATTTTCTTGATCATTCTTGTCCTCTTCTACTTGTTTCTTGTTAGCACCCTTGTCATTTTCCATAGTCTTTCCATTCCTCAGCTGGATTGCTTTGCATTCCTCCCTTGGATTAGGGATTGTGTCACTGGGAAAAGCATTAGTTGGTCGTTCAGCAAATTGTCTAGCCAGTTGTCCCATTTGTCTCTCAAGATTTCTCATTGTGGCATTTTGTCTAGCCATATTAGCCTCTTGTCTAGCCATATTGGCCTCTTGTCTCTCTTGTCCCTTGACTAGGCTCTCTTGTCCTTTAGCTAAACTTTGTGTATTTTGAGCAAGTGTTTGTGTGGTTTGGTTAAGGGCTTGCAAGGTTCTTTCAAGGGTTGAGATTCTGGTTTCTTGGTGGTCAATGGGTGGTATGTTGGGGTACAATTTTTGTTGCTGGAAGTTTTTTGGGATGTTGAGGTGGGTGTTTTGTGAGTTGAATGGTGTTCATACCCCGGGTCGCGCTACCCGACCTGGGATGATTGGCGACAAAGCGACCGACCTCTTCAGGTCAGGCTATCCGACCTCTTCTCAAAGAGATCGGCCAAATCGACAAGAAATCCCAACAAAGGGCCCAAATAGAGGAACACGACCCACATCCAAAGGCAATCTAAGCCTATAAAGATAAAGACGGTTTCCTTGAAGATAAGCTGACTTCACCCCAAATAAGATAAGATAAGATAGGATAACTAACTTATCTTATTAGAAAGGTCAGCCCACACTACTATAAATACACTGGAGCACCTAGGTATAACTCATACTCTGATTCTACAAAAACCCTGCTTAATACCCGTGCTAACTTAAGCATCGAAGTCTCTTGCAGGTACCCCCCACCCTCCGGTGGCCAAGGATCAGCAGTACAGCAAGTCCAACAAGTCAGACACAACAGCTCCGGCCGTCATCAGCCAGCCAAACACGCCGTCTCCGAACAGTACAGAAGATCTCATCCGAGATCGACCTCCAGTTTCAGGTAACCCTCGGAACATTGGCGCCGTTGCCGGGGAACCTGGAAGTCATCCCAACACCATGGCGGACGGCCATGACAACGACCATGACTCAGATCTAGAAAACAGAACACCGCACAAGAACGTGGACACTACATCGAAGGATGCTCCAGAATCCAACGGAGACAAAAGCTCACCAAATCCGAGAGCAATAGAAGTGCTTCAAGATCGCTTAAAGCAACTTGGGAAAGAAACCCAACAACAACGGGAGATCGAAAAGGATCTGCAAAGAGAGGTACGACGACGTCGAGAATTGGAAGAAAAACTACAGCAATTAGAAGCCGTTCTCAAATCAAAAGCTCCTCGGACCACTCCTGAGGAAAATTCACGCAAAGAACAAGATCCATTCACCAGGAAAATCATGAAAACTAAAATTCCAAAAGACTTCAAGCTCCCAGATATGATTTTGTATGATGGCACCACAGATCCCAACCATCATCTCAGCAATTTCAGAAGCAGAATGTACCTTATCAACGCCTCAGATGCCGTTCGCTGCAAAGCTTTTCCAACAACTCTCACAAAGACAGCAATCAGATGGTTCGACAACTTACCTCCAAAGTCCATCTCAAACTTTGACGACCTGGCCAAAAAGTTCCTGGCCAGATTCTCCATCTAGAAAGATAAGGCCAAGCACGCCCCCAGTTTACTAGGGATCAAGCAAGGAGAACGGGAGAGCCTCCGCAACTACATGGAGAGATTCAACAAAACATGCATGGACATTCAAAGCTTACCAACAGAGGCCGCCATCATGGGACTCATCAACGGCCTACGGGAGGGACCTTTTAGCCAATCTATATCAAAGAAGTACCCTACCTCTTTAGACGAAGTACAGAAGCGAGCAGAAAAATACATCAACATGGAAGAAAATGCTCGATTGGGAGAAACCTCCAAATCCGGGGTCCCCTACCGAGATAAAGACAAGGAATCCAAAAAGAAAAGAAGATCGGCAAGGGGAGAAAATAAAAAAATAGCACAATTACACTCCTCTCAAGGTATCCCTAGTCGATGTATACAAAGAAGTCTGCCACACGGAGAAAATACCCCCAGCTCGGCCACTCAAAGGCAAAAGAGGGGGAGGAAATCGGAATGAGTATTGTGAATACCATCGAGTGCGAGGTCACTCCACCAATGAGTGCTTCAATTTAAAGAACATCATAGAAAAGTTGGTGAGGGAAGGAAAACTAGATCGGTTTCTAGCAACCTGAGATGATGATCAAAGAAAGAGACGAAGGGACGAAGATATCGGACGAACCGCGCGATCACCCCGTACACCAGAAAGACGTGTCTACATGATACATGGCGGATTCGCAGGGGGAGGAATCTCCAAATCATCTCGTAAAAGATATCTCAAAAAAGTATATCATGTCAAAGGAAAGAAGGAAGCACCCGATATCCCTGCAATCACGTTCACTAAAGAGGACGCATCTGGAATTATCTCGGGACACAACGACCCCATGGTCATTACCATCATACTGGAAAACGCCAATCTCCATCGCACACTAATAGATCAAGGAAGCTCTGCTGACATCTTATTCAAAACAGCTTTCGACAAACTCGGTTTAGAAGACAAGGAGCTTAAGGCATACCCGAACAGTCTGTTCGGACTGGGAGATACCCCGGTACAACCATTAGGATACATATCACTACATACAACCTTCGGAAAAGGGAACCAATCTAGGACCCTCAAAATAGACTACATTGTGGTCGACGTAAGTTCAGCCTACAATGCTCTAATAGGTCGGACAACACTCAATCAACTCGGCGCAATAGTCTCGACCCCACATCTATGCATGAAATTCCCAACTACAGAAGGGATAGCTACAATAAAAGCAGATCAAAAGATGGCGCACCGCTGTTATAACGAAAGTCTAAACCTCAGAGGCAGAGGAGAGGAGTTTCATACAATTGAGCTTGGCGGAGTGCAGCGACGAGAGGAACTCCGTCCGCAGCCAGAAGGCGAGATAAAGAAGGTTCAGATCGGAGACACCTCGGACAAAACAACTAATATCGGAACAATCCTAAGAGGAGACTCAAAAGAATTACTGATACAATTCTTACGCGATAATGTTGATCTATTCGCATGGAAAGCCACAGACATGCCAGGCATAGATCCCAAGCTAATGTGCCACAAGTTGGCGGTCTATCTAGGATCTCGGCCAGTGTAGCAGAGACGAAGAAAACTTGGGCCAGAGCGATCCCAAGCTGTGGAAGAGCAGGTACAGGCACTACTGGAGGCAGGATTCATAAGAGAAGTCAAGTATCCACTATGGTTAGCCAACGTCGTCTTGGTGAAAAAATCAAATGGGAAGTGGCGAATGTGTACTGATTACACCGATCTCAACAAAGCATGCCCAAAAGATCCTTACCCACTCCCAAATATCGACGCTCTGGTAGATGCTTCCTCCGAATACAGATACCTCTCGTTTATGGACGCATACTCGGGATACAACCAAATCCCCATGCATCCACCAGATCAAGAAAAGACCTCGTTTTTAACGCCGAAAGCAAATTACTGCTATATCGTGATGCCCTTCGGTCTCAAGAACGCGGGCGCTACTTATCAAAGGCTGATGAACAAAGTCTTCTCAGACCACATCGGAAAAGTCATGGAAGTCTATGTGGACGACATGTTAATAAAGACACAAAGCGAGGACACATTACTGTCCGACCTGACTCAAGTGTTCGACACTATAAGGAGGCATGACATGCGACTCAATCCTGCAAAATGCACCTTTGCGGTAGAAGCAGGAAAATTCCTAGGTTTCATGCTCACACAAAGAGGAATTGAAGCAAACCCGGATAAATGCCAAGCCATACTCAACATGAAGAGCCCCACCTGTGTCAAAGAAGTACAGCAACTCAACGGGAGATTGGCCGCCCTATCCAGATTCTTAGCAGGGGCAGCGATAAGATCTCTCCCCTTCTATGCTACCTTAAGAAAGGGAAAGCAGTTCGAATGGATGACAGAATGCGAACAAGCCTTCCAAGACTTCAAAGAGTTCTTAGGATGACCGCCTATCTTATCTCGACCACGAGAAGGAGAACCGCTCATATTATATCTCGCAGTAGGAAACCGGGCAATAGCCTCAGCACTAGTCAGAGAAGACGAAAGTGGGCAACAACCCATCTACTTCATTAGCAAAGCACTACAGGGATCCGAGCTGAACTACCAGAAGATAGAAAAGTTTGCCTATGCTCTCATCCTAACATCTCGACGACTTCGCCCGTACTTCCAGGCTCACACCATTAAGGTTCGAACCAACCAGCCCATAAAAGGAATACTACAAAAAACGGATTTAGCAGGCAGAATTTTACAATGGGCAGTCGAGTTATCAGAATTCGACCTCCAATATGAAGCTCGGACGGCCATTAAATCACAGCATCTGGCCGATTTTATCGCAGAATTCACAGACGCCTTGGAAACCCCCACAGAATGGAATCTCTATGTAGACGGCTCTTCAAATAAGACTGGAAGCGGTGCAGGCGTGATAATGGAAAGCAACCAAGGAACCCAAGTTGAGCTCTCCCTCAAGTTCGTGTTTCCGGCCTCAAACAACCAGGCGGAATATGAAGCATTATTAGCCGGTTTGAAGTTGGCTACAGAGGTTGGAGCTCAAAAACTCAACATTTACAGCGATTCACAAGTAGTCACCTCGCAGATAATAGGGAGCTATCAAGCCAAAGATCCCACCATGAAAAAGTATTTGGATAAAACCAAGGAACAGCTCGGATAACTCGGGGAATATAAGATCTACCACATACCCCGCAAACAAAACGCCCGAGCTGACGCACTCTCAAAACTAGCCAGCACCAAACCAGGGGGCAACAATAAAAGCCTCATCCAGGAAATGCTACAGAACCCATCAATTTCGGAAGAGAATGTCCTAGCCATAACAAGTCAGGACCAAGGATGGATGACCCCCATAATTAACTACCTCAAAGCAGAAACGCTCCCCACAGAGGAAAAAGAGGCGAAAAGATTAAAAAAAGGAGGCACAGTACTACACTATTATAAACAACGTCCTGTACAAAAGAGGGATCTCAATACCGCTACTAAAATGTGTGCTGACCAACAACACAAAGGAAGTGCTAGAAGAAGTACACGGCGGCGTGTGCGGCAACCATCTCGGAGCACGAGCTCTCGCCAAAAAAGTACTCCGAGCGGGATTTTATTGGCCAACCCTATAGAAAGAAGCTATAAAATTTGTAAAGACATGTCCACCATGTCAGAAACATGCCAACTTCCACATCGCCCCGCCAGAAGAGCTCATCAGTGTAACCTCGCCCTGGCCATTTGCAAAATGGGGACTTGATCTTCTCGGACCCTTTCCCCAGGGATCAGGACAAGTAAAATTCTTCATAGTCGGAGTAGACTATTTTACAAAATGGATTGAGGCAGAACCCCTAGCCAACGCCACCGCTCAAAGAAGCCGGAAATTCCTATACAGGAATATTGTCACGAGGTTCGGGGTTCCATACTCCATCACCACAGACAATGGCACTCAATTCACAGACGCAGGCTTCATGAGACTAGTAGCTGACTTGAATATAAAGCACCAGTTCACCTCTGTCGAACACTCTCAAGCCAATGGACAGGCCGAAGCTGCCAACAAAGTCATATTGGCTGGGTTAAAATGGAGACTACAAGATGCAAAGGGAGCTTGGGCCGAAGAACTTCTGCAAGTCCTATGGGCATATCAAACAACGCCACACTCCACAACAAATGAATCACCCTTTCGACTAGCATACGGAGTGGAGGCAATGATCCCAGTAGAGATTGAGGAAGGGTCACCCAGAGTAGTTCACTACAATGAAGAAGCCAACTCTCAACTTCAGAAGGAAGAACTCGACCTACTACCTGAAATCCAGGAAAGAGCTCGGATCAGGGAAGAAGCACTAAAATGTCGAATGGCTTCCAGATATAATCAAAAGGTAGTGCCAAGAAGTTTCACAGAGAATGATCTCATCCTAATCCGAAATGATATTGGAACAACTCGACCAGGAGAAGGAAAGTTGGCAGCAAACTGGAAAGGACCCTACCGAGTTGTAAAAGTACTTGGGAAGGGCTATTACAGACTGTCCAAACTCGATGGACGAGAGCTTCCCAGATCATGGCACGCCTGCAACCTAAGAAGGTACTACAGCTAGAAAAGTAAAAGATCTCACTATTGGATGCACTCTTTTTCCTGAAAAGGTTTTTTAATGAGGCACCAAGTTGAGACTCAAACACTATTCGACGTAAAAGGATGAAAAATTCCCACATGTATATATTCGCACTTTCCTTTGAATAAAACATATATTTTAGATATTCTACAAGATTTCAAGACGCATTAATCTGAAGCATTCATCGTCCAATTATAAAGCAACGGATCGGCAGAAAGTGAAAAACAATTTCACTGCACGATCACAATAAAGATAACCGTCCGATAAAAGTGAAAACGCGATTCACCCAAAAGATGATCTAGAGATGACAACCACTTTCTACAAATCGGCAAAGATGAACACAGAATAATGTAAGAAGTTATCGAAAGTGATCTAAAAAAGAACCTGACGAGGTCTTACGGATTGCTAAAATAATAACTTAAAGACTGGCCGACGTTAAGAAGTTGGACCAAGTCAACCCAAGTTATAAGTAAACCCTGGAAAGAGGTCTGGCCAACCCTATTAAAGAGGATTACTTTAACTTAGAAGGGCCCGACATAACAAAGTCGGCCCAAAATGAAAAAGTTATACAAGTAGTCTCTGAAAGAGACCTGACAAAAGGTCCAAAAAAGAGGACTACAAAAATAACTTAAAGGAGACCGACATAACGAAGTCGGACTCTTACTACTAAGGAGTTATAAAAGTAATCCCTGAAAGAGACCTGACAAAGGTCCAAAAAAGAGGACTACAAAAATAACTTAAAGGAGACCGACATAACGAAGTCGGACTCCTACTACTAAGAAGTTATAAAAGTAATCCCTGAAAGAGATCTGACAAAGATCCAAAAAAGAGGACTACAAAAATAACTTAAAGGAGACCGATATAACGAAGTCGGACTCCTACTACCAAAAAGTTATAAAAGTAATCCCTGAAAGAGATATGACAAAGATCCAAGAAAGAGGATTACAAAAATAACTTAGAAAAGGACGACGTAAAGAAGTCGCCCTACTACAAAGCAAGTTACAAAGGTAACCCCTGAGAAAGACGGAACAAAGGACTACCAAAACAACTTGGAGGACCAACTTGAAGAAATCGGTTATAAATCGTCAGAAATACGAGCAAAAGCGAGAAAACCGAAAAACAAGTCGGACCCACATAGCCATAACCTCAAAAGATCCAAGTTACAAACAATAAAGCAAATCCGAAGAGGACGAGCGGCAGGGTTCCAACATCCTCAGAAAACAAAAAGATACCAAGTTAAGTGCAAAAGCATGATATAATCTACAAAGTTATAAAGCTTCAGAGGCCACCAAAATCTACCTCAAAAGCTGGAAAGTTACTTTTGTTTGTCAAAACAAAAAGTTGCTAGGCAAGCAACGAGAAAGTACCAGCAGTTAACAAAACATAATGAGTTTAAAAAGCCCACAAGCCGGGCCAACTACGTAAATATCCAGAATAAATGGGCTAAGGGTCAGAAGACTTTCTAGCAGCATCAGTCCGAGGAGACGGAGGGCGAGTCTGGAGAGGAACAGCATCTACAGTACCATCATCCCGGTTTAAGATCTGACAGTCAGGACCAGAAGCGAGAGGGCCGACCTCGGCAGGAACAGCAGGAGTTGACACCTTGGCAGAGGACACAGGGGGAGGTTCAACATCATCATCATCCTTGTCATCAGGGACAATCTTGCCATCCCTGACAATGTTATCTAGGCTAAAGAGGGTCAGGTCGGCCTCAGGAGCAATAACCCGAACTTGTTCCTTCAGGTTCTCATAGGCAGCAGTTACACTACCAACAAGATGACCTTGGAGTTCGGAGTAATTAGCTCGGGCATTCTCCAACTCCTCCCTCAGGCGCAACACCTCCCGGTAAGATGTCACATAACTATCCTTATGTCTCATAGCCGTGTCCTTGGCCAGCCTCACAGAAGCCGCCAGAGAGATGGAACTCGCCTTCTCATTCTCCAAATCTTTTTCCAACTTGGCCACCTTCACTTCAAGCTCCTCCTTCAAGCCTTTCATCGGATCAAACTCCTGTTTGGCCTCCTCCATAAAAGCTTTAGTGGCATGGAGAGGAAGACTTTGAGCAGTTCGATAAAGGGCCACTCCCATGTGTGCCATCTTGATACTTGATGAGCGGATAATTTATACGCTTTTTGACATTGTTTTTAGTATATTTTTAGTAGGATCTAGTTACTTTTAGGGATATTTTCACTAGTTTTTATGTTAAATTCACATTTCTGGACTTTACTATGAGTTTGTGTGTTTTTCTGTGATTTCAGGTATTTTCTGGCTGAAATTGAGGGACTTGAGCAGAAATCAGATTCAGAGGTTGAAAAAGGACTGCTGATGCTGTTGGATTCTGACCTCCCTGCACTCAAAGTGGATTTTCTGGAGCTACAGAACTCTAAATGGCACGCTTCTAATTGCGTTGGAAAGTAGACATCCAGGGATTTCCAGCAATAAATAATAGTCCATACTTTGGCCAAGAATAGACGACGAAAACTGGCGTTCAACGCCAGATTTCTATCCAATTCTGGCGTCCAGCGCCAGAAAAGGAGCCAAAACTAGAGTTGAACGCCCAAACTGGCACAAATACTGGCGTTCAACTCCAAGAAGGACCTCTACACGTGCAACACTCAAGCCCAGCCCAAGCACACACCAAGTGGGCCCCGGAAGTGTATTTATGCATCAATTACTTATTTCTGTAAATCCTAGTGACTAGTTTATTATAAATAGGACCTCTTACTATTGTATTAGACATCTTTTGATCATCTTAGGATCTTAGGATCATCTTTGAATGCATAGTTCTCAGACCATGGGGGCTGGCCACACGGCCATGCCTGGACTTTCACTTATGTATTTTCAACGGTAGAGTTTCTACACTCCATAGATTAAGGTGTGGAGCTCTGCTGTTCCTCAAGGATCAATACAAAGTACTACTGTTTTCTATTCAATTCATCTTATTTCGCTTCTAAGATATCCATTCGCACCCAAGAACGTGATGAAGGTGATGATTATGTGTGACGCTCATCACCATTCTCCCCTATGAACACGTGCCTGACAAACACTTCCGTTCTACATGAAATAAGCTAGAATGAATATCTCTTAGATCTCCTAACCAGAATCTTCGTGGCGTAAGCTAGAATGATGGCGGCATTCAAGAGAATCCGGAAAGTCTAAACCTTGTCTGTGGTATTCCAAGTAGGATTCAATGATTGAATGACTGTGACGAGCTTCAAACTCGCGATTGTTGGGCGTTAGTGACAGACGCAAAAGGAGGGTGAATCCTATTCCAGCATGATTGAGAACCGACAGATGATTAGCCGTGCTGTGAAAGAGCATGTGAGCATATTTTTCACTGAGAGGAGGGGATGTAGCCACTGACAACGGTGATGCCCTTACATAAAGCCAGCCATGGAAAGGAGTAAGACTGATTGGATGAAGATAACAGGAAAGCAGAGGTTCAGAGGAACGAAAAGCATCTCCATTCGCTTATCTGAAATTCCTACCAATGATTTACATAAGTACCTCTATCCCTATTCTATTATTTATTATTCGAAAACACCATTATCAAATTATATCTGCCTAACTGAGATTTGCAAGGTGACCATAGCTTGCTTCATACCGACAATCTCCGTGGGATTCGACCCTTACTCACGTAAGGTATTACTTGGACGATCCAGTGCACTTGCTGGTTAGTTGTATCGAAGTTGTGAACCATGGTATTGGCACCATGTTCTTGGCGCCATTTCCAGGGAAAGAAAGAGCCATGAATTTTACATAATTAAAGTGTAATCACGATTACGCGTACCAAGTTGCTCACGTTGCCAGGGATTGTTCGAGCCTGGACATCACAATTTCGTGCACCAATACTACTCTGAGTTATATAATCAAAATGATGAAGAAGCGACACGTCGTCCATGGGGAGGACACCATAAGGGCCGATTTGTTGATCTACAAACTCGACCGCAGCAAAGTTAGGAGCATCAAAGTTGAAAGGCTCAATTGTTTTTTGCTTCTTACTAGGAGGGGCACCAGAAGCTGCAGCAGAAGATTGTGGAGGATCGACCAGACGAACCCGAGGAATAGGAATTGCTTTCCTCGGTCCAGGAGAACTCAGCACAGGAGGCATCATTGGAACCTGAGAAGATCCCTCTCCGGCCGCCTTGGCCGAGATGTTTAGAGCAGTAGTTGCCTTTTTCGCCTTCTTGTAGGCCTTCATAGAATCATTATTTTTCGACATCTCTGAAAATACAGAATCAACCACAAAAGACAAGTTACAACATAGGAGGAGAAAAGCTCAGAAGCAAGTATAAAAACAAGTCAGACAGTACCCAAAGCAGTTCGAACCAAAGATAGATCACTCAAGAATCTCTTCGTATCCAGATGGGGAGGTTTCCCCCACAAATCTTCAAGAACAACTACATAGGCCCGCTCAACCTCATTAAGCATCTCCCATGTATAACGTGGCACTCTCACATTCTTTTGCCACTCTAGAGGAAAAGCGGGCTCATCATTTTCATCAAGAAAAAAGGGGCGGACCCCCTCAACAGCACGAACTCGGAAGAAATAATTCTTAAAATCTTTAAACGACTCATCATACATGGCAAAAACTTTATGCCCTTGGGCCGATCTGAAAGAGACCCAGGAAGCTTTCTTTTTGGAGGAACCTCCGGGCTTGGCCGAGACGAAAAGATAAAGGAAAAGAGTTTCAGAAGGTGTTATGCCTAACTCTTGGCAAAGCAGTTGAAATATTTTGATAAAACCCCAGGAACTCGGGTGAAGCTGGGACGGAGCAATGTTACATGACCACAACAGGTCAGTTTCAAAAGCAGTAAAAGGAAAAGTAACGTTTAATTGGCTAAAGAAGTATTCATAAGCATAAAAGAAGGGACGCTCCCCCTCGATGGAAGTCGGAAAACAAACTCTCTCATCAGAATCAGGGGCAACAAGCTCATAATCCCCCTCACGGGCACTGTTACCACAAATCCTATGGCACTTCCTCAGCTCTGTACAAAATTCAGCATCCATAACAGAAACACACAACAAGACAAGGGAGTCCAGCCAATCGAACATCTCCTCGGGAACTCTGGAAGACATCTCTACAATGTTATTGCGAGAAGACATGAGGCCAACTAATCCTACAAGTAAGAAAAGAAGATGGGATTACTAAAAACATCTCGGACAAGGGAGAAAATAACTCAATACGATACAGGCGAACACACAGAAAAGGAAAACCCCAAGACTCAAACCAAAGTCCTGGGGAATCCTTTGGAGGCAATAATAAAGCAAGGTTTCTAGTAAAAATCTACTTCTCACACCCCAGCACCTTTCAAAACAAGAAAAGAAGGCTTCAAACAGCAAGCATTTTCCATCAGATTAAAACACAAAAGTCTTCAAAAACATTGCCTTTCAGTCTAAGCCAGCAAAAACCATCCCCAAACATCAAGCACGCCAAACAGAAACCATTAAAGATACAACCTTTTTCAGAAATCAGACAAAAGCAACCGTCAAATAAAGCAAGGAACAGATGCGGATAGTGGTACCAGAACAGAAACAACAGGGAACATGCAAAGCCTTAAAAGCATCAAGCAAAAACAAAAAGGATCATGCAGAAGGTGGAGAAACCCCCAGAATGCACATTTCAACAACAATAAGGCACGATGGAAACAGAAAGATCCAAACTTTCTCTAAAGGAAAACCAGAATCAAAACCTCATCACAAAAACAAAGAGAAAGCACAAAAGGAGCTTCGAGGAAGGAAAATAGAGGCGCAGAAATAAAAGCTGCCTAGAAAATCGCCAAACAAACGCCACAACATAAGAAAGCAGAAAGTGCAAACGAAAAACAGATAGCAAAGAGAGCGAAGAAAAGAAGTTACGAAAAGGGCGAAGGAGAGAAACCGTTTCTGGGTTTTCAAAATCAAAATAAAGAGCCAAAGGGAAACGGGGCAATTAATGTTAAAATTAATGAAAACATTAAACCCTCGCACGTTCCCGAAGCGCCGATATAAAAGCGCGCGCATTTAGAGAAAAAACGTTCTACATTCAAAAGCTTCTACAAAGAAAGCGACAAAATGCTTGAGTTCAGCTTCAAAAGACCAAAGTCAAAGACTCGACCTCGACAAAAGACCGAGCTCAAGCAGGGGCACTGTTCATACCCCGGGTCATGCTACCCGACCTGGGATGATTGGCGACAAAGCGACCGACCTCTTCAAGTCAGGCTATCCGACCTCTTCTTAAAGAGGTCGGCCAAATCGATAAGAAATCCCAACAAAGGGCCCAAATAGAGGAACACGACCCAAATCCAAAGGCAATCCAAGCCTATAAAGATAAAGGCGGTTCCCTTAAAGATAAGCTGACTTCACCCCAAATAAGATAAGATAAGATAGGATAACTAACTTATCTTATCAGAAAGGTCAGCCCACACTACTATAAATACACTGGAGCACCCAGGTATAACTCATACTCTGATTCTACAAAAAATCTGCTTAATACCCATGCTAACTTAAGCATCGGAGTCTCTTGCAGGTACCCCCCACCCTCCGGTGGCCAAGGATCAGCAGTACAGCAAGTCCAACAAGTCGGACACAACAGCTCCGGCCGTCACCAGCCAGCCGGACACGCCATCTCCGAACAGTACAGAAGATCTCATCTGAGATCGACCTCCAGTTTCAGGTAACCCTCAGAACAAATAGTGGTGTGGAAAAGTTGTTTTGGTGGGCTTGTGAGTTGTTGTGGGGTTGCTGATATGAGTTTTGTGATTTTCTATATTGGTTAGTGGTGGTGGATGAGTGATTTTGGTTGTTTGTGTTGCAGGAGTTGTTGGAATGGTTCTTCTGCCATGAATTTTGATTATCACCCCACCTCAAGTTAGGATGATACCTCCATGATGAATTGTATATATCACCATGGAAGTCACTTTGAGAAGAGCCTGAGGTGTTATTCATGTACTGAACTTGCTCTGGTTGTTGCTCATTATTGCATTTCTCAAAAACTTCTTCACCTTGGCCCCATTCACTTGAAGGTTGATTTGCTGTGTTCACTGCAGCCAATTGAAGTCCATCTATTCTCTTTGCCATCATCTCCATTTGCTGTTGGATTTTTTGGTGCATCAATTTGTTCTGTGCCAAGATAGTGTCCACACCTTCAAGTTCTAATACACCTTTCTTTGGAGCTGGTTGGTGTTGCCTTTAATGAGCATAAAAGTAGTGATTGTTGGTCACAGTGTCTATGAGATTCTGAGCTTCTTCAGCTATCTTTATTAGCTGTAGTGAACCTCCTACAGAGTAATCCAGGACCTCTTGAGCTTTTAGAGTCAAGCCCTCATAGAAATTCTGAAGTCTGTCCCATTCATTAAACATGTCAAGTGGACATTTCCTAATCAAGGCTTTGTATCTCTCCCATACCTCGTAGAGTGATTCTCCATCCATTTGAGTGAAAGTCTGCACCTTTGTCTTTAACCTGATGATTCTCTGGGGTGGATAGAACTTAGCCAGGAATTTTCTCACCAAATCATCCCAAGTATTGATGCTTTCTTTGGGAAATGTCTCCAGCCATTGAGATGCATTATCCCTCAAAGAGAATGGAAATAACAGCAACTTGTAGATATTTGGATGCACACTATTTGTTTTGACTGTTTCACATATCCTCAGAAAGACAGATAAGTGTTGATTTGGGTCTTCAAGAGGACCCCCTCCATAAGAACAATTATTTTGCACCAAAGTGATAAGTTGAGGTTTCAACTCAAAGTTATTGGCATGAACATTTGGAGTGAGTATACTACTCCCACAGTTTCTTGGGTTGGAGAAGGTGTACGAGGCTAGAACTCTCCTTGGAGGTTGACCATTGTTGTTGGCCACCTCCTCTGGTGGATTAGGGAGATTATCCTCCATCTCTTGATCTCCCTCTTCTGAATCTTCTTCTCCAATCACTCCCTTCCCTCTTGCTTCTCTTCTCAATCTCAAGAAGGTTCTCTCTGGTTCAGAATCAAAAGAGGCGGATGCACCTCTCCTTCCTCCCGGCATACAATCACAAACAAACCAAGTGAAATATGTACACTCTGATGACAGAGTGTTGTTAGAGGTTAGATGACACAAAGTGTCGAGCAGTTAATGTACTTTAAACAAAATGAAAGAAAAATGCCTAATCTAGACTACTACCAACTTAGTCATTGTTAATCTTCACCAATCCCCGGCAACGGTGCCAAAAACTTTATACGTAAAATTTAAATTTATTACGTAATTACTACCGGCAAGTATACCGGGTCGCATCAAGTAATAGAACTCACTGAGAGTGAGGTCGATCCCACGAGGATTGGTGGATTAAGTAATTTTAGTTAAATGATGTTCTAGTTAGGCAAACAATTTTTGGTGTGATTTCTTGTTATCTTAAGCATGAAAGTAGAATGCAGGAATATAAATGACAATTAATTTAAATAACTGAAAGTAAAGGAGAATAAAATTAATGACTAAAAATGTAAGAGCAGAAACTTAAAGTGCAAGAAAATAAGAACTGAAATGTAAATGACTGAAGCTTAAATTGCAAGTAAGTAAAAGCTGAATGTAATTGACAGAAATTGTAAATTGCAAGAATGTAAATAAGAGAATTGGGTATTGGGTAACGTGAAATCTAAAAGAACATATTTAAAGATTGATAATGGGTGAGATCACTAGGGATCAGAGATGTTGATTTCTCATGAATTAATGGTGATCAATTCCTTCTCAATCATGTTAATAGATCTATGGCAGATTGTAAATAATTAAGTCTCAATCTCTTGGTGACTCAATTTCTTTTAACACAATCAATTGCCACTCTCGTGATCTAATTGGTCATGAGAAGAGATGAAGTTCAATTTATAATCCAAAGACCACATAACTCTCAGGATTTCAATTCAGGGTGGTTACATCTCACATACCAACCCAGAATATATCAATCAGGAGAATCATGAGAGGATAAACCCCAAACTAAATTCAATGACTCCTTTCTCAAGTTCATCACACAATTCAAATAGATTCAATCCCTCTCTCGATAGTAATTGAATCTGTGAAGAACAGGAGTTTCCTCTTAGATAAATCAACTTGAATTGAGAAGAAAAGAAGAAGCATTAATTCATTGAAAACCAACAGAGCTCCTCTCCCTAGTGAAAAGAAGAAGTATTAATTCATTTAAAACCAACATAGCTCTAAGTTTAAACAGAATTCTCATATTGGAAATTAGACTGAACATAGAAGAGAAAGAGAAAATAAAACTAGAAACAAAAAAAATGAAAACTAAAAAGTAAAATCCAGCACTGGAAAATAAAATTGTAAACAGAAAGTTGAGTCTCAGCAGAAGGTAAATTTCAAAAGTGCAAAAGTACAAAAGAGATCAGAAAAGAAAAAAAACTGAAAAAGAAGATCTAGAAGAAGTCCTTCATGATTCCAAATGTCCCCTATTTATACTAGTTCAGTGGCTGCTTCAGGTGTACTTGTAAGTTGCTTCAATTGGGCTTTTTAGTTTGTACTTGGAAAAAGACACCCCATTCCAGGAGAACGTAGCGCTTTCAGGAAAACGTAGCACTCGCATATCCACGCGTATGCGTGACCCTTCACTAATGCCACACCCACGCGTACGCGGCACTGACGCGTACGCATCGCCAGCCAAACTTTGAATCCAACTTTGAAGGTTGTCGCAGGCGCTCTTTGAAAGAGCGCATAGCGCTCTTGGCTGAAGAGTGTAGATCCCTCCCACGCGTACGCATTATCCACGCGTACGCGTGGCCCTTCGAAGATGCTGTTCCACGCGTACGCGTCACATACGCGTACGCATCGCTGAAGAACGTAGCGCTCTTTGAAAGAGAGCGTAGCGCCTAGGGGTGTGCTGCAGGGGAACGTAGCACTCTTCAAATGAGCGTAGCGCTCTTCTTCCCTGCCATAATCACAAAACAACATCTCCTCAAAGCTCTGCATCTCAAATTTTTATAATTCAAGTATTTAACACTTTTCTTATGTCATTTGCGTAGAATCAACCACAAAATCACTTAGCCTTTGACATATTAATGTATAATGAGAATTTCATTCAAATGCTTATTTATTTTGAATAAAATACATGAAATTAAGCTAAAACTACTTAAACTAACTAGCTAATCTAAAGCAAAATGTGAATGCATCACAACACCAAACTTAAAACCTTGCTTGTCCTCAAGCAAGAAAATAATTATGCACACAAGTTTCTTTTACTTGGAATGGATTGAAGGATAGCTCATAATGCCTTGGTGAGTGAAGTGATTAAGTGATAGTGGGGTGAACTCTGAATTATATGCTCATGCAAGGATTCCAGTGCTCATTAGTCCCTATATTTTAAAGTCTTAGGTTTTAGGACTTTCATTCGAATTGTATTATGGAAATCTCTTTATAGATAGTCACCTTGAAGCAGCATTTATTCATCTCAGGCTTGACTCTAGGTGTCATGTCTCAAAGCGGCCCTTTAAAAGAAGTTTTCAATCAATACTTCCAACCCAGTTGGATTAAGGTATTAGGTGATGAAGCACCCCTTAGGATTTACTAGCTCAGACCTCTCTCTTTGACACAAACCCACCACAAGCATGTCACTAGAATATTAACTCTGAGTTTTTGTATCTTTCTTTTTCTTCCTAGTAATTGATGCTCAGAGCCTTGGGCTTGTTCTTTGTTTTTCTTTCTCTTTTGTTTTCTTTTGCTACTGCTTCTTGGATGAATAGATTTTTGAGATTTTCCATAACACTTCTCCAAATTTCATTTCCTGCCTATGAGCTCCCATACAGGTTTTTACAAACATGCAACCTCAATACATAATCATACAATCAGAACCACCACTCCTCTCACTCCTCTTAATCTTTTACTTGCCTCAACATTTTTTGGGATTCCTCAATCCTTCTTTTCAAAGAAATGTTTTCTGTCTGCATTCCTAGAAATATTGAGTGCAAGCAATTTTTCAAGAGTATGGTGATGTGAGATATCAAGCATTATAGTTATTAAGCTACAAAGGAACTATCTAAACAGACATGAGTGTCACACAAGTAAAACAACCAATCATAAGACTATGAAAGGAGCTTCACCACCTCTAGTTCTTGTGGCCCTTCCCTTTGCTTGATTCTCCTTTCTTCTCTTTATTATTTGACTGCTGCTTCTTCTTTTTGTTTTTCTCTTGCCGTTTTGCAGTTTGTTCTACCTCATCCCACAGTCCAGCATCTTTCAATTTTTGTTTCATTATTTCCCCATTTTTTCTTGCTCTTGCTAGTTGTCCCTCCAATGGCTTGATCTGTAGGTATGGTATAATCTCCCTATTTAATATAGGCATACTGGAAACGAGGTAGTCAAGCTTGGCTTGGGTATCCACATCATATTCCACTCTATCCAAGTGTCTAGCCTCCCCAGCTGTGTGGTATATATTTTTCCAGGCCAACAAGTTATCAAGGTACCCTTCAAGCTGATCTTGTTGTTAAGATATTTGTTTGAAAGACTCTTGGAATTGATCAAATTGTTCTTTGTGTTGGTCCAGTAGTCTTGCTTGAAAATTCCTTTGCTGATCCATCATCCTTAGCTGGAAATTCTCTTGTTGTTTCATCATTTTCATGTATTGCTCTTGTTGTTGCTCCTGACTCCTTGTGTATTGCTCTTGTTGCTGCTCTTGAGCCCTCATATATTGCTGAGACAGTCCTTCAATGGCACTCTGAATTTGGATTAAATCAATTGTACTAGAAGCTTGTCCCTCTTCTAATTGTGTTTTCCTTCTTCTTCTCTGAGGTCTTCACTCACCCTGAGTGCTACTAACATTGTCCATCCTCAGCTTAGTAATAGGCTTTCCTTCCTTCACCCAATCTGTGTCTTGGTCCTCAAAAAGCACTCCTGCCCTATTGTACAGACGCAATATGGTACTTGGGTGGCCGAGTCTGGTTGATTTACTACTGTCCTCGGCTAGCTCTTGAATGTTGTCTGCTATAAGCTGTGGCATATTTATCCCCCCCCCCCTTTGATTATGCAGTGTATCATGATTTCTCTCTTGATTGTGATTTTTGAAGTGTTTGCAGTGGGGGAGATTTATCTTCTCACTATTTCATACCAACCCTTACCTTCAGGTGAGAGATCAATCCTTTTCAAGTGGCATGGATTATTATTTGAATCTCTCACCCAGTCTTTACCATCCAGACATATATCATTCACTATCTCATCGGGATCATTTTCACCCTTCATTCTTTCTTTAAAACTGGGCTCTCTGAATAGTATTGCTCTTATTTATAGAACCCTCATGATTGTTGCTGGGCTGAAGTCTACTTCTACCCCTCTCACATAACTCTTGTAGGGAGGGCTGATTTTGTTTTCTCTGACTACATTTGCATAGAACTCTATTACAAGGGTTGCACTTATGTCTGTCTCTAGATCACACAAGAACTCCCATCTTCTCTTTTCTATCACTTCTCTCATTATAGGATATTCACCTTCTTGCAATATGAATCCTATTTCGGGGATGACTTCCTTATTCTCCATCCACCCATGATAACTGAGTTCATGGAAGTGAGATTTGAATCTCTTTTTATCATAAGTGGGTGGTTCAGCCAGTTGCTTTCTTTTTCTTCTTTTGGAACTTGGTGAGGCCATTAAATGGAGAGGAGAAGGCCGAGTCTTCCCTGTGATGCATTCGCATTTTGTTTTAGATTAGCTTGTTAGTTTAAGTAATTTTAGCTTAATTTCATGTATTTTATTCAAAATAAATAAGCATTTGAATGAAGTTCTCATTATACATTAATATGTCAAAGGCTAAGTGATTTTGTGGTTGATTCTATGCAAATAACATAAGAAAAGTGTTAAATACTTGAATTATAAAAATTTGAGATGCAGAGCTTTGATGAGATGTTGTTTTGTGATCATGGCAGGGGAGAAGAGCGCTATGCTCATTTGAAGAACGCTACGTTCCCCTGCAGCTAGGGGTGGGAAGCGGGGAAGTCCGCCCCGCCCCGCCCCGCCAGAAGTCCGCCCTTTGACGGGCTGGCCCGTCCCGCCCTGCCTAGTGGGACGGTTCCAGAATCCCAGCCCGCCCCGCTTAATGGCGGGCTAGTGGGCCGGCGGGCTAAGCCCACCAAATATCATCTTTTTTTTATTTTTAACCATTAAATAATATATATAAAGGCATAAAAAAAACTCTTCTGTTTTTTACTTTTAACTATTATAATTTCTAAAAGCATAAACAAATTATAATTTTTATATTCGCAAACATTAAAGTCTTTGTAATTATAAATCTATAACAATATATAAAGCCAATACAGAGAGTTGATTATGACTTTGGTGTCCAATTTTTTTAGACTATATTAACCCTACAATAAACTATTTCAGAAAATAAATTATGAGGACAAAATAGACATAAAATTTGTTTTGAAAAATCCAATAACTTCCCACTAAGATGAAAACAGTTTTGTTACGTCTGTAACTATAAAAACACATTTTCCAACAGAAAATATCAGACAGTCTGCAAATTGCTAATAAATAAAAAAAATGGACTGGTGTGAATATCAATATCTTTTCACATTCTTCACCATCTTCATGCTTTATTTAATTCTATGTTAGTTTTAGTTTATATCATTTGTTTTATCAGTGTCTTTGCATTCTTTACCATGTTCATATTTTGTTTAATTTTATATTAATTTTAGTTTATATCCTTTTGTTTTGAGTACGTTATACTCTCAGTAGTTTGGTTTTTACTTTTCTGTATTATTTTTGCTGTTCTGTTATTCTCCTTTCTTCAACACTCTCGCCTCCGTCCTCTTTCATTGCCTTCATCCACTGCAGTTGTAAATTTCATTCAATTTTGCAGCAGTTACTACTTTCACGTATAACGTTCACTTATATCTTTTCTTCTCTTTAGTTTACTTATCTAATCTATATTTTCAGTCATTCCCCTCCCTTTTTAATTTATTCCCAACTTTTGATGTATGAAAATAGTACTGTATCTCTTTTTTTATCAATTTAATATAGAAAGAAATAATTTTTTTTGTCTTATTAATTTTGATGCAGAAAAAAGTAGTTTCTTTTTATTTGATATGTATTTTTATATGTCTTTTATCTATCAATGATTGAATGAAAAAGTTCCATAAATATTTTGTTAACTTATTTTTTTTAAATTGCTTGACAATAATATTTTTTTAATTTTTTAAAATATTAATTATGTAGAATATTACGTTCAAAATTTGAATACATAAATATTTACTTTGACACTAAATTAAATTATTAATTTTGTCTACCACAATATTATTTATTTTGCATATTGGCTAAGTTATTTGATTGGCATATATATAGGACGCAAGAAAGTTCGCACCTATCAAGGATTTTTTAAAACTATTAATATATTAATTTTCTAAACTATCTAAGCTATTAATTATTTAGAGTACTGGATTTGATATTTAATTATATAGAGTACTAGGTCTGACATTTATTAATTTCCTAAATTGTATTGTAAAAGAATTAATTAATTTAATATTATTTATTTGTCACATAATTAACATATAAAAGATAAAAAAATCTACACCTACCAATGGTAGAATGAAAAATTCTCACGCATATTTTGTTATTTTTTTTATTTGTAATCTATTTTACATTGAATAATATTATTTTTTATTGATTATTAATTCGACATATAACATAATAAATGTAGCAATATAAGAATTTTGTTAATTGATTTTTCAAATAATCTGGGGACCTAAGATTAAGATTTTGTTAATTGATTTTGTTAATCTCTTTTTTATTTTTAATCTATTTTACATTAGATAATATTATTTTTTATTAATTATTAGATTTACATATAACATTTAAATGTGGCAAGATAAGAACTATGTTATACATTTTTTATTGTTTCAACCTTTATGATTATTTTTCTTCTCTTTATTTTTCTATCTCATCTCATGAGCCATGTAAGTTGTAATTTATTATTTTTCATATATATATATTCTATTTTTTAAACTATTTTATTTTATTAGGTTTTTTAATTTATTTTATTGTATTTTTCTTTTACTTTAAAAATTTTAGGGATCTAATGATCTTCTGTTTAAACGATTCCAATTATATGATCAAGAAATAGTTCAAGAGAATATGTTTGGATTTTGGTAATTTATTAAGTCTAATTATTATATAAAAAATTAAAATATTCTGAACTTAAAAAACTATTTAATAATAAAATTGTGTATTCAAAATCGTAAAGAGAGACAGAGAGAAAAAGAGAAAATTAAATTTTTTTAATTAATTACAAAAATTCACCACCATCAAAGCTATTAAGTTTGAGTATATTAAGTGATGTTTAATAAGAAACAAACCAGAACGATAAATCTAAAAGTTTTCTATCTCTCTTTATATAGTGTTTCACTTTAAGTAACTATTTTAAATGGACAGTATTTAAATGACTAACAAAATAATAAAAATATTTGCATTAGATTATGAAAATTAATCTCATCCTTATAATACAATGGCATTATTTCAAAATATGTAAAATAAAATAATAAAATACACTTAAATTAATGTGCAAAATAAAATAAATGTGAAACTTAGATAGTAGCAATCAAACATGAATAGCGCAATGGTTGCCTTTTGTCCCAAGGTACTATATTAAATTGTGACTTAAATTTATAATTATTAGTTAAAAAACTTATAATTATGTATTTTTTATTATTTTAGTTAAAAATAATATATTTTGATATTGTTTTTTAGGATGACTGACATCAAATTTTGATAATATGAAACAAAATTTTAAATGCTTTATGTCTTACTTCTTTTAACAAAACTTCAACAACTCATAAAAGTTAACAGAATAGATCGTTATAAATCAAAGTGATAGACAAGATTAAAAGTTGCAATAATAATATTCGGTGATAATTAATTACGGTCGAGGGAAGAGAAGGTGGAAGGAGAAGAAAAAATGAGAAAGGAGAACAAGGTAATATAATAATGGCGATGAGACAATACCAAGTACGTGTACAGAGAATAATAGTAAGAAAAAAGTGTTTGATATAGTAAGGGAATATAATAAAAATATAAATTAATAATTTTAAAAAAATAACAAAATTAAAGATAATTTAAAAAATTAAATATAAAATTAAAAAGAAAATTAAAATATTTTTTATCAATTGGAATTATGCATGAAGATAAATAGTGTTTTAAATATGAACTTTTATCTTGACTTCAAATTAAATACTATTAAAAATAAATAACAAAACTTAATAACGTTTATAAATAGTTAATTTGTAAATAATATTTCAAAATTTTTATTTTGATTTTGTTACCCATAATAACAACATAATAAATTTGTTTAATATCTTATTTAATTTAAATTTATAAATTTTATACATTCTAAAAGTTAATTTGATAATTTGGGTAAAAATTTTAAATGCTTTATAAAAGTTAACGTAATAGATGGTTATAAATCGAAGTGATAAACAAGATTAAAAGTTGCGATAATAATCCTTGGTGATAATTAATTACAGTCGGCTGAAGAGAAGGTGGAAGGAGAAGGAAAAAATGAGAAAGGAGAACAAGAAAATATAATAATGGCGATGAGACAATGACAAGTATGTGTTTAGAGAATAATAGTAAGAGAAAGAATAGTGTTTAATATAGTAAGGGGACATAATAAAAATATAAATTAATAATTTTAAAAAAATAATGAAATTAAAGAAAATTAAAAAAAATTAAAAAGAAAATTAAAAAGAAAAATAAAATATTTTTTAACAATTCGAATTATGCATGAAGATAAAGAATCTTTTAAATATAAATTTTTATCTCAACCTCAAATTAAATACTATTAAAATAAATAATTAAACTTAATAACGTTTATAAATAGTTAATTTGTAAATAATATTTTTAAATTTTTTTTATTTTTTTACACATAATTTTTAATTGAATAATGTTGAAGTGTTTATATAATTAATTTTATGGCCAATAAATCTGACGGTTTTTCAAGACTCAAGAAGTTATCGATAAGGAGATGTATGATGAATTATGAATGATTTTGTCCAGATACACAGTTTTTATACTCTCCTATTTTGATTATTAATTATTCTTATAGTTTGATATTTAAAAATGAAAAAAATAAGCATTCTAATTTCTTCTATTTTTCACTATTTATAAAAAAATGAAGGCATCTTCATATTCAGATTCATATTTTGCCCTACCACTTAAAAAAGATGAAGACAAATATGAATATCCATGACATTTAAGTAAAAATTATCTTTTGTAAATAACTAACATGTATTTTAGTTTATATATACTCTTTTTGAATCAAGATAATGTTATTATTATTTTTTTTAAATTATCTTTTTTCTGATAATATATATACCTCTTTATTGTGAGCTTTTATAATTTAATATTTTAAAGATTTTTATAGTAATTTTAATTTTAATAAATATGATATAAATAAGGTCACGTCAATATTAAAATAAAAAATACTTATCTAATAAATTTAAAGAATGAATAATATATTAACAAAAAAATAAAATTAATTTCTTAAAAACAATAAAAAAATCGTGCCTGTTGAGCCGCTAATATCTAATAAACATAATTATAAACCAAGTTTTCATCCAAAACATCATTATAAATATTGTTCCCAAAGCAAAATAAACATAATCTAAAACATAATTATAAATATTGTCTCTAAAACAAAATAAACATAATCCAAAACACTCAATTTTCATCTTCATTCTCTTGTAAGTTGGGTTGGGGAAAGTTGGATTTTGGCAAAAAAAATTGTAAAAATACCCCTTACCAAAAAAATACTAAGCCCGGCGGGAAGCCCGCCCTGCCCCGCCAAAGCCCGCGGTTTAAGTGGTGCGGGTTAGGCGGGCTTTTGCTATTTGGCGGTCCCAATTTTCCATCCCAGCCCGCCTTTCTTTGCGGGTTACGCGGGCCGGCCTGGCGGGTTTAGGCCCATTTGCCACCCCTACCTGCAGCACACCCCTAGGCGCTACGCTCTATTTCAAAGAGCGCTACGTTCTTCAGCGATGCATACACGTATGTGACGCGTACGCGTGGAACAGCATCTTCAAAGGGCTACGCATACGCGTGGGAGGGATCTACGATCTTTAACCAAAAGCGCTACACTCTCTTTCAAAGAGCGCCTGCGACAACCTTCAAAGTTGGATTCAAAGTTTGGTTGGCGATGCGTACGCATCAGTGACGAGTACGTGTGGGTGTGCCATTAGTAAAGGGTCACGCAAACGCGTGGATGGAGCGGCAGCGTGGAATTGATAGTTTGACATCCACGCGTGCGCGTGGACGACGCGCACGCATGGGAGAGCATTCTTGGCGCAAGCGCTACGCTCTCATGGAGAGCGCTATAAGGGACGTGTAGGCATATATGACACGTACGCGTGACAAGTACTGAGATGGTGATGTGGATATACGAGCACTACGTTTTCCTAAAAGCGCTACGTTCTCCTGGAGCGAGGTATCTTTTTCCAAGTACAAACTAAAAAGCCCAATTGAAGCAACTTACAAGTACACCTAAAGCAACCACTGAACTAGTATAAATAAGGGACATTTGGAATCATGAAGGACTTCTTCTGGATCTTCTTTTTTAGTTTCTTTTTCTTTTCAGATCTCTTTTGTACTTTTGCACTTTTGAAATTTACCTTCTGTTGAGACTCTACTTTCTGTTTACAATTTTATTTTCCAGTTCTGAATTTTACTTTTCAGTTTTCATTTTGTTTTGTTTCCAGTTTTATTTTCTCTTTTTTTTCTATGTTTAGTCTAATTTTCAATTTGAGAATTCTTTTTAAACTTAGAGCTATGAATCACTAAACCCTATTTTCACTAGGGAGAGGAGCTCTGTTGGTTTTCAATGAATTAATACTTCTTCTTTTCTTCTCAATTCAAGTTGATTTATCTAAGAGAAAACTCCTATTCTTCCCAGATTCAATTACTATCGAGAAAGGAATTGAATCTATTTGAATTGTATGATGAACTTGAGAAAGGAGTCATAGAATTCAGTTTGGGGTTTATCCTCTCATGATTCTCCTGATTGATATATTCTAGGTTGGTATGTGAGATGTAACCATCCTGAATTGAAATCCTGAGAGTTATGTGGTCTTTGGATTAGAAATTGAACTTCATCTCTTCTCGTGACCAATTAGATCACGAGAGTGGAAATTGATTGTGTTGAGAGAAATTGAGTCACCAAGAGATTGGGACTTAATTATTTACAATCTGCCATAGATCTATTCACATGATTGAAAAGGAATTGATCACCATTAATTCATGAGAAATCAACATCTCTGATCCCTAGTGATCTCACCCATTATCAATCTTTACTTCTGTTCTTTTAGATTTCACGTTACCCAATACCAAATTCCCTTGTTTACATTCTTGCAATTTACAATTTCTGTCAATTACATTCAGCTTTTACTTACTTGCAATTTAAGCTTCAGTCATTTACATTTCAGTTTTTATTTTCTTGCACTTTAAGTTTCTGCTCTTACATTTTCAATCATTAATTTTATTTTCCTTTATTTTTAGTCATTTAAATTCATTGTCATTTATATTCTTGCATTCTACTTTCATGCTTAAGATAACAAGAAATCACACCAAAAATTGTTTGCCTAACTAGAACATCATTTAACTAAAATTGCTTAATCCACCAATCCTCGTGGGATCGACCTCACTCTCGGTGAGTTTTATTACTTGATGTGACCCGGTATACTTGCCAGTAGTAATTACGTAATACATTTAATTTTTACGTATCAAGTTTTTGGCGTCGTTGCCGGGGATTGGTAAAGATTAACAATGACTAAGTTGGTGGTAGTATAGATTAGGCATTTTTCTTTCATTTTGTTTAAAGTACAAGCTTCAATGAAGGGAAAGAAAGTCATGGAAGAGCAACCCTCAAGAGAAAAAAAAGGAGGTGTAGCCATATATTCCTCCTCTGCCATACCCTCAGAGGTTAAAAAAGGAGATCAAAGACCAGCAATTTCCTAAGTTCTTAGAGATTTTCAAGAACCTGGAAATTAACCTCCCACTTGCTGAAGCTTTGGAGCAAATGTAATTGTATGCCAAATTTCCCAAGGAACTCATCAACAAGAAGAGAAGCTGGAGTAAAAAGGAAACTGTGATCTTGACCCAAGAGTGCAGTGCAATCATTCAAAAGGGACTTCCACCAAAACTCAAAGATCCAGGGAGCTTTCTTATACCATGCACTATTGGGAACATGGCTATTGATAAAGCACTCTGTGTCCTGGGGGCAAGTATTAATCTGATGCCTCTTGCCATGATGAAGAAATTGATGATAGAAGAGGTTAAGCCTACACGAATGTCATTACAACTTGCTGACAGATCCCTCAAAATACCAAATGGAGTGGTGGAGAACTTACTGGTGAAAGTTAGGAAATTCAGTTTTCCAGCTGATTTTGTGATTCTGGATATGGATGAGGAAGGAAACAACTCAATCATCCTTGGAAGACCTTTTCTAGAAACAGCCAGGGCAATCGTTGATGTTGAGAAGGGAGAAATGGTTCTCAGGGTGCATGAGGAGCAAATGGTTATCAATGTTTTCAAAGCAACGCAATACCCTGCGGAGAAAGAAAATTGCATGAGGCTTGATATGATAGATGATCTGGTTGAAGAAGCACTTGAAGCAGACCAATGTGAAGACCATGAGGGGGAAGCTCAGGACATTCAAGAGGAAGATTCACAAGAGGCAGAAGCACTGAAAGATTCAAGTGGAGTTAAGGAGGAAGAGGCACCAAAGCAAGAGTTAAAACCTTTCCCTCCTCATCTCAAATATGCATTCCTTGATGAAGAGGATAACCTGCCAGTAATCATTAATTTATCCTTGAGCAAACAAGATGAAGCCAAACTGATTGGGGTGTTGAAAACTCACAAGACAGCTTTAGGGTGGACAATTGATGACATCAAAGGTATAAGTGATGACAAGTCATCTTAGCCTAGTTTCACTAGCCTTTTTCTTTTGTTTTCAATTGAATTATGCACTTTCTTGAGCCATAAGCAAGCCAATTGGGTAGATTTTCATGCTTCCTTTGATTTAATCAACCATAGATGAATTAATGCAATTTCATGAGGTTTTATGCTATAATTGTCACATATTATGAAAGAATGAATATCTCATGATTTTGAGCATAGCTTTGATGTGTTTGGTTGATTAATGATAGGTGAAGAAAGCTTGGAGAAAGGTTGAAGCAAGAAGGAATGGCTAGGAGGAAGAGAGGACAAAAAGTTTGAGCAAAAGTTTGCCACAAACTTTAGCTCAAACTTTTGGAGTAATTGAAAATGAACCAGGGAGCAAAAAGCTTGACCAAAAGTTTGCCTCAAACTTTTGGGCAAAAAGTTGGAGCAAAAGTTTGCCTCAAACTTTTTGGCAAACTTTTGGCATCACAAATCAACACCCTGGAGAGCAAAAGTTTGCGCCAACGTTTGCCTCAAACTTTTTGGCAAACGTTGGCGCCATGAGTGTGCAAGGGGAGGCCAACGTTTGAGCAAAAGTTTGACCCCAAACTTTTGCCCAAACGTTGGTAGCAGCAAAATAGGGTGGCTGATGTGAAAAGTTTGAGTAAAAGTTTGCCTCAAACTTTTACTCAAACTTTTACTCAAGCTTTCATGATTCCAAATCCGGTTCACTTCGGTTCTTCTCCAAACTCCAAGAGCAATCAACCAAGGCCTCTATCAACCCAATTCCATCAAGAGCAAAGGCCCAATTGAAGGCTTGAAGACCATTTGAAGAGAGTGTATAAATAGCATAGGATTTAAGTTTTTCAGAGAGCTTCCCTTTTAGTTTTCATAAGAGCTTTCTTTTCGGTTTTGATTGGGTAGTTTGGTAGAGAGCTCACCTTTACATTTTGGCATTGTTGTTCTAGAATTCAAGAGAATTGGGGAGGAGAATTGATCTCTCTTCTTCCTTGTTCTTGCTTGAGCACTCTTTACTTTTCTTGCTTCGGATCTTGGGTGGAGAATTGAAGAACTTCTGTTTCAATCTCACCTTGAGATCTTGTTTAATTTTCTGCTTAATTGAATTCCCTTTTCTGTTAATCGCTTCTTATTCTATTCTCTCTACAATTTACACTTCTTCATTTCCTTTGCAGTTGTTCTTGTTGGATCTAGGAAGGCATTGAGATCTAGACTTGGTTATCTAGTCTCTTGAGTCCTGAGATCTGGATTCCCCATTTTTGATTCTCTGTTTAATGCTTTTCAAGCCCATTTACTATTCCGTTTTAGATCCAATTCAATTCAAGTCATCTTTTACTTTTCTGTTTATTGAATTTTACTTTTCCTTGTTTGATTTCTGAAAATCCCATTCCCAATTCCCTTTACAATTCAAGCCATTTACATTTCTTGCACTTTAAGATTCTGCAATTTACATTTCTTGCGTTCTACGTTTCTGCTATTTAATTTCTTGCTCTTTAAGATTCAGCCTCTTTAATCTCTCTATACTTTAAATTCATGCCAATTGTCCCTCTCCCTTTACTTTCCATTCAATTTAAATTCTGTTAATCACAAATCTCTCAACCAAATCATGATTCGCTTGACTAAATCAACCACTAAGCTAAAATTGCTCAATCCTTCAATCCCTGTGGGATCGACCTCACTCCCGTGAGTTTTTATTACTTGATGCGACCCGGTGCACTTGCCGGTGAGTTTTGTGTCGGATCGTTTTCCGCACATCAAGTTTTTGGCGTCGTTGCCGGGGATTGATTAGATTGACAATGATTAAGTGAGGTGGTGATCTAGATCAAGCACTTTTTCTTTTCTGTTTCTTTATTTTCGTTGCTAACCCGCTAACTGTTTGAATTTTTGCTTAAGCTAACTAATATTTCACTTCAGCCATGGATTGAAGTGTTATTGCCTTTCTGGTGTTGTGTGATTCTTATGTTTTGCTTGTATGTCAGATACAAGAAGAGAGATCCCTACCTTTCATGAAATTGACGAAAGAATCCTCCGAAGGCTAAAAAGAGAAGCAAGAGAAAAAAATGTTGCTGGAGAGGAAGAATCAGATGAAGAATATCATGAATTGGAGGAACACTCAACAAATCCAACAAATCCACCAGTGAGAATGGCCAACAACAATGGTCAACCCCAGAGGAGAGTCTTGGCTTCATATACACTTGCTAATCCAAGGCATTGTGGGAGTAGCATTCTTACCCCAAATGTCGATGCAAATAACTTTGAATTGAAGCCCCAACTCATCACCTTGGTGCAGAACAATTGTTCCTATGGAGGAGGCCCCTTGGAAGATCCAAACCAGCACCTATCCACCTTCCTGAGGATATGTAACACAGTGAAGACCAATGGTGTGCATCCTGACAGTTACAAATTGCTGCTATTTCCATTTTCCCTCAAAGACAAAGCCACTCAATGGTTGGAGTCATTTCCAAGAGATAGCATCAACAACTGGGATGATCTAGTAACCAAGTTTCTTGCCAAGTTTTACCCACCTCAAAGAGTTATTAGATTGAAGACTGAAGTACAAACATTCACACAAATGGATGTTGAACCCTTGTATGAGGCATGGGAACGATACAAAGCTCTAATCAGGAAGTGCCCTCCTGAGATGTTTAATGAATGGGATAAACTCCAAAATTTCTATGAAGGACTGACAATGAAAGCTCAAGAGGCACTTGACTATTCAGCAGGAGGCTCAATGCAACTCATGAAGACAGCTGAAGAAGCTCAGAACCTCATTGACATGGTGGCTAACAACCAATATTTCTTTGGCCATCAGAGACAACACCAACGATCACTAAGGAAAGGAGTGTTAGAAATGGAAGGGGTTGACACCCTCCTAGCTCAAAACAAGATAATGCAGCAGTAGATTCAAGAACAATTTGAGCAGATGGCTAAAAAGATTGATAGTTTACAAGTTGCAGCAGTGAATACAAGCCAACCATCAACCACATGGGGACAAAATGAAGAAAACCAAGAAAATCAGCAGCAGGAACAACCTCAATATGTGCACAACCAAGGCTCATGCCAAAATGAGGTTTATGGTGACACCTACAATCCATCCTGGAAGAACCATCCAAATCTCAGATGGGGAGATAACCACACCCACAGCCAGCAACCGTGGCAGAAAAACTCAAACCAAAACAACTCAAGAAACACAACTTACTCAAACCACGACCAGCAAAACGCTAATAATAATCAATACAAGAAACCACAAAATACATATCAACCACCCCACCACAATCCATAAACTCATCAAAATAGCATTTCCGCACCAACATCTAACCCCCAAAACTACCACACTACCCCTACAAATAACTTCCAGCAACCACATTCCACCCCCATCATACCACCAATAGACCATCATGAAAGTAGAATTTCAAGTCTTGAGGTAGCCATACAAGCAATTGCTCAGTCCACTCAAAGCTTGGTCAAAATGCAAGAGAGAAATGAAGCTACCATGAAGAGCCTTGAACGACAAGTGGGACAATTGGCCAAACAAGCTGAACGGCCAACCAATGTTCTCCCAAGTGATACAATCTCCAATCCAAAGGACAAAGGAAAAGCTACAAAGTGGGAGGAGTGCAAAGCAATCATAGTGGGAAGTGAAAAGACTAGGGAGAAGGAAGCCATCAATCAAGAAAAACACAACAGAGAAGTTCCACAAGAGACAGAAGAGAGAAGTGAAGAGGAGAGAAAGACCAAGAATGCAAAAAGCTCAAAGAAAGATGTGGACATCCTTGAAACACAGCTACAAGAGAAGAAGGAAGGGGTGAAGCCAGATGTCCCCAAACTTCCGTACCCTCAGAGGTTCAAAAAAGAAAACGAGGATAAGCAATACTCAAAATTCCTGGATATATTCAAGACTCTCAGCATCAATATTCCTTTCTTAGAAGCACTTGAACAGATGCCATTATATGCCAAATTTATGAAAGAAGTACTCACAAAGAAAAGATCCCTGAAGGAAGGACAGATTGTTGAGATGACAAAGGAATGTAATGCTATCCTCCAAAGAGAGTTGCCAGAGAAGAAAGATGATCCTGGGAGTTTTTACATACCTTGCACCATAGGAAACATAACAATTGAGAAGTCATTTTGTGACCTCGGTGCAGGTATAAACTTGATGCCTTTGTCTCTAATGAGGAAACTTCAAATTTCTGAGCTGAAGTCCACACGAATAGTTCTCCAAATGGCTGACAAATCCATTAAGCAAGCACTGGGAGTTGTGGAGAATATGTTGGTAAAAATGGGAAAATTCTTTCTCCCAGCTGATTTTGTCATCCTAGATATGGATGAAGACCCTAACACTCCCATCATCCTGGGGAGGCCTTTCCTGGCTACGGGCAGAGCATTGATAGATGTTGAAAAAGGAGAATTGTTGTTAAGAGTGCATGATGAGCACCTAGCATTCCATGTTTTTAAAATCCTGCATGAGCCTACTCAAGAAGAAGATTGTATGAAGGATAAGGCCAAGGATCAAAGCTTGAAGGAGGCATTCAATGAGTTAACTCCAAGACTTCTACATCCATGCTTGAAAGAAGTAGAGATGGTGCAACAGACCAAAGAAATCAAGGAGGAACTAGATCCAAAACCCCCAGATGAGAACCTCAACATTCCAGATAAAGAACCACCAAGGCATGAATCATCTCTTAAGAAAGAAGAGAAGAAGAAGAGGCCAAAAGGGTGGAAAAACAAGAAAATCCCCACTGAAGGCTTTTCACCAGGGGATAAAGTAATGTTAAACACCCAACCAATGAAGGTGTCCCCACAATCATCTGAATGCTATACTGTGAACCGGATCCTTTCACTTGAACACCTAGAGATCATCAAAGAGGAGACCGGAAAAAAGTTCACAGTAAGAGGAGAAAAGCTGAGGCACTATGATTTTCAACCTCCTTGATCAAAAGAACAAGATGTCAAGCTAGTGACAATAAAAGAGCGCTTGTTGGGAGGCAACCCAACCTGAGGTAGTTTTCTTTTCATAGCTTTTTCAATAAAAATGTTGAATAATTGATATGTATTGCAAGGAGCTAAGTTTGGTGTTGCACACCAAAAACAACTTAAGGGAGAATGGAGGATTCTAAGTTTGGTGTTCCACCAAAACCTCATTCAAAAGCACATTCTAACTTCCTGCACATTGCTAGTTCCAAGCAATCAAACAGATTATTCAACCACTTAACTGCTTTTTAGTCTTAACTTCATAACCTTTAGCAAGGACACAAGATTTTGCCTAGAGTTAACCTGTTGTACCCAGAGAAGTGGTAAGAAATTAAGTTTGGTGTTCCCACACCAAATTAAATCCACAAGCCACACTCAATTCATGCATACTAACTGGTCATCTAAGGGCTTGAGAAGCAAGCAACTTTTGAGAATTGTGCAGGGAATTCACCACCATTTGAAGACACTATGCATCATAACTCAAAAGGACACAACAGAAGGAAGGACAAAGGAACTGCAAACCAATAGGTTGTATTTACACTTAACTCTTGCTGTTGAAAAATGTTTTGACTTGTGTTTTGTTAAAGTGTTCATCTAATACAAGTAGAATCACTCTTAAAATAAGTAAGCTAGTCTATGTGTGTGCTTGTGTGTTTACTTTCACTGAACAAAAAGCATGTTTTGTCCCCTGCATCTTTAATTCAATAAAAGAAATGTTTGAAAGTGAAGTGAGATAGTTCTCTGTTAGATAGAAGTATAATAAAAGTAAGTGGTGGTATGTGTGTGTGATTGTATAATAGCTCACTTTTAGTGAATAAAAGAACTAGGATGTCTCCTTCTAAGTATAAAGTGGCCTACTGTCTATGAATCTCAATCAAATAAAAATCCTTGGTTAGAAAGAAAAACAAAAAGAAAGAAAAAAGGGGAGAAAAATAAACAGCCAAAGAGTGGCAGAACAAAAGAAAACAAAAAGAAACAAAGCTGGACACCAATAGCTTGAACCTTAGAATATATGCCTGTGGTGTCTTTGTATTAGGATCTGCTTGGACTACTAAGCTCTTTGGAGTGCATCAACACTCGGTGACTTGGGTTAACTAACCCGGGATCATCAGCTGAAAGTCCACTATCAAGAGCAACCTAACTACAAGGCATTTAGTAGCCCAAAGAGGTGCTGGGCATCAATGTTTTAAGAAGGAATGTGAGCCAAGTGTCTATAGTGAATAATGTGTCAAGTATAAAGAAAAGAAAATGAACTTGCTACACATGACACTCAAATAAATCTTATGAACAAAATAATAGCCAAGGATAAAGGAATAATGAGAGGTCATAGCAGTATGTTACTTGAAGCTTGAAGGAGACTTTCTAGGCTTAAGAGTCAATAAGAAGTGAGTGTTTACATATCCATATAAAACCCCATGAACTACCAATAACACTCTACTATCATGAACATCCTCTTCCATTTCAATCTTTCTTCTCAATAAATCTTTTCTTGCTTGGGGACAAGCAAGCTTTAAGTTTGGTGTTGTGATGACAAGTCATCTTAGCCTAGTTTCACTAGCCTTTTTCTTTTATTTTCAATTGATTTATGCACTTTCTTGAGCCATAAGCAAGCTAATTGGGTAGATTTTCATGCTTCCTTTGATTTAATCAACCATAGATGAATTAATGCAATTTCATGAGGTTTTATGCTATAATTGTCACATATTATGAAAGAATGAATATCTCATGATTTTGAGCATAGCTTTGATGTGTTTGGTTGATTAATGATAGGTGAAGAAAGCTTGGAGAAAGGTTGAAGCAAGAAGGAATGGCTAGGAGGAAGAGAGGACAAAAAGTTTGAGCAAAAGTTTGCCTCAAACTTTAGCTCAAACTTTTGGAATAGGTGAAAATGAACCAGGGAGCAAAAAGCTTGACCAAAAGTTTGCCTCAAACTTTTGTGCAAACTTTTGGGCAAAAAACTTGAGCAAAAGTTTGCCTCAAACTTTTTGGCAAACTTTTGGGCAAAAAGCTTGAGCAAAAGTTTGCCTCAAACTTTTTGGCAAACTTTTGGCATCACAAATCAACACCCTGGAGAGCAAAAGTTTGCGCCAACGTTTGCCTCAAACTTTTTGGCAAACGTTGGCACCATTAACAACACACCCTGGAGAGCAAAAGCTTGCGCCAACGTTTGCCTCAAACTTTTTGGCAAACGTTGGCGCCATGAGTGTGCAAGGGGGAGCCAACGTTTGAGCAAAAGTTTGACCCCAAAATTTGTCTCAAACGTTGGTATCAGCAAAGATGGAGTGGCTGATATGAAAAGTTTGAGTAAAAGTTTGCCTCAAACTTTTACTCAAACTTTTACTCAAGCTTTCATGATTCTAAACCCGGTTCACTTCGGTTCTTCTCCAAACTCCAAGAGCAATCAACCAAGGCCTCTATCAACCCAATTCCATCAAGAGCAAAGGCCCAATTGAAGACTTGAAGACCATTTGAAGAAAGTGTATAAATAGCATAGGATTTAAGTTTTTAAGGGAGCTTTCTTTTCGGTTTTGATTAGTACACTTAGTAGAGAGTTCACTTTACATTTCTTGGCATTGTTGTTTTAATTCAAGAGAATTTGGGAGGAGAATTGATCTATCTTCTCCCTTGTTCTTGCCCAGCACTCTTTACTTTCCTTGTCTTGGATCTTGGGTTGGAGAATCGAAGGAAATCTGTTTCAATCTCATCCTGAGATCTCTCTGTTTCATTTTACTGCATAATTGAATTTCCATTTTGGTTAATTGCTTCTGTCTTCTACTTTCTCTGCAATTTACAATTTACAATTCCTTTGCAATTGTTCTTGTTGGATCTAGGAAGGCATTGAGATCTAGACTTGGTTATCTAGTCTCTTGAGTCCTGAGATCTGAATTCTCATTTTACTTTCTCTGTTTAACGCTTTTCATGCTCATTTACAATTCTGTTTTTAGATCCGATTCAATCCAAGTCATCTTCTATTTCTCTGTTTGTTGCAATTTTACTTTTCCTTGTTTAATTTCTGCAAATCCAATTCCCAATTCCCTTTACAATTCAAGCCATTTACATTTCTTGCACTTTAAGATTCTGCAATTTACATTTCTTGCGTTCTAAGTTTCTGCCATTTAATTTCTTGTTCTTTAAGATTCAGCACTTTAAATTTCAGTTCTCTTTAAATTCAATGCAATTTACCCATTCCCTTTACTTTCCATGCAATCTAAATTCTGCAAATCACAAATCACTCAACCAAATCTTGATTCGCTTGACTAAATCAACCACTAAACTAAAATTGCTCAATCCTTCAATCCCTGTGGGATCGACCTCACTCCCGTGAGTTATTATTACTTGATGCGACCCGGTGCACTTGCCGGTGAGTTTTGTGTCGGATCGTTTTCCGCACATCAAGTTTTTGCCCAATTCTGAGTTATTATTACTCTGGTGTTGTGATGACAAGTCATCTTAGCCTAGTTTCACTAGCCTTTTTCTTTTATTTTCAATTGAATTGTGCACTTTCTTGAGCCATAAGCAAGCCAATTGGGTAGATTTTCATGTTTCCTTTGATTTAATCAACCATAGATGAATTAATGCAATTTCATGAGGTTTTATGCTATAATTGTCACATATTATGAAAGAATGAATATCTCATGATTTTGAGCATAGCTTTGATGTGTTTGGTTGATTAATGATAGGTGAAGAAAGCTTGGAGAAAGGTTGAAGCAAGAAGGAATGGCTAGGAGGAAGAGAGGACAAAAAGTTTGAGCAAAAGTTTGCCTCAAACTTTAGCTCAAACTTTTGGAATAAGTGAAAACGAACCAGGGAGCAAAAAGCTTGACCAAAAGTTTGCCTCAAATTTTTGTGCAAACTTTTGGGCAAAAAGCTTGAGCAAAAGTTTGCCTCAAACTTTTTGGCAAACTTTTGGCATCACAAATCAACACCCTGGAGAGCAAAAGTTTGCGCCAACGTTTGCCTCAAACTTTTTGGCAAACGTTGGCGCCATGAACAACACGCCCTGGAGAGCAAAAGCTTGCGCCAACGTTTGCCTCAAACTTTTTGGCAAACGTTGGCGCCATGAGTGTGCAAGGGGAGGCCAATGTTTGAGCAAAAGTTTGACCCCAAACTTTAGCTCAAACGTTGGTAGCAGCAAAATGGGGTGGCTGATATGAAAAGTTTGAGTAAAAGTTTGCCTCAAACTTTTACTCAAACTTTTACTCAAGCTTACATGATTCCAAACCCGGTTCACTTCGGTTCTTCTCCAAACTCCAAGAGCAATCAACCAAGGCCTCTATCAACCCAATTCCATCAAGAGCAAAGGCCTAATTCAAGGCTTGAAGACCATTTGAAGAAAGTGTATAAATAGCTTAGGATTTGAAGTTTCAGGGGAGCTTTCCTTTTAGTTTTCATAGGAGCTTCCCTTTTAGTTTTCATAGGAGCTTTCTTTTCGGCTTTGATTGGTTAGTTTTGTAGAGAGCTCACTTTTACATTCGAGCATTGTTGTTTTAATTCAAGAGAATTGGGGAGGAGAATTGATCTCTCTTCTTCCTTGTTCTTGCCCAGCACTCTTTAATTTTCTTGCTTCGGATCTTGGGTGGAGAATTGAAGAACTTCTGTTTCAATCTCACCTTGGGATCTTGTTTAATTTTCTGCTTAATTGAATTTCAGTTTCTGTTACTTGCTCTCTCATCTACTTTCTCTGCAATTTACATTTCCTTTGCAATTACTCTTGTTGGATCTAGGAAGGCATTGAGATCTAGACTTGGTTATCTAGTCTCTTGAGTCCTGAGATCTGGATTTCCCATTTTCAATTCTCTGTTTACTGCTTTCAAGCTCATTTACATTTCTGTTTTAAGATCCGGTTCAATTCAAGTCATCCTTTACTTCTCTGCTTGTTGCAATTTTACTTTTCCTTGTTTAATTTCTGCAAATCCAATTCCCAATTCCCTTTACAATTCAAGCCATTTACATTTCTTGCACTTTAAGATTCTGCAATTTACATTTCTTGTGTTCTAAGTTTCTGCCATTTAATTTCTTGTTCTTTAAGATTCAGCACTTTAAATTTCAGTTCTCTTTAATTTCATGCAATTTACCCATTCCCTTTACTTTCTATGCAATTTAAATTCTGCAAATCATAAATCTCTCAACCAAATCTTGATTCGCTTGACTAAATCAACCACTAAACTAAAATTGCTCAATCCTTCAATCCCTGTGGGATCGACCTCACTCCCGTGAGTTATTATTACTTGATGCAACCCGGTGCACTTGCCGGTTAGATTTGTGTGTTTGGAATTCGTTTTCCAAAAATACACATCAAGTTTTTGGCGCCGTTGCTGGGGATTGATTTAGATCAACAATGATTAAGTGGGTGAGAAGTCTAGATCAAGCATTCTCTTTATTTTTGTTCTCTGTTCTAAGTTGAAACCAAGGTGTTGGAGTTATTGCCTCACTAAGAAATTCTTTCTCTATGACATGAATTTCAAATTTCATTGATGTTTACAAAATACAAATGGAGTTCAACTCATCTTATGGTCAAACAAAATTTTATGGGATATCACCCACCATCACCAATCTCTAATGGTGGTTGGGAATATCACCAAAAAACTTCAAATTCTGGGCATTCCAATTCATGGAGCTATGCTTCAGAACCACAAGATGAGAAAGAAAATTATATGGGATATTTCCCTCCATCACAAAATGAGGCAAGTCATGATTCTAATAGTGGCTGGGGGGAGCAAAACCAGAAAACATTTGAGAACCCATATTTCACTTATCAAGAGCCATCTTCACTTGAACGTACCTCCAATTCACTTATGCAAAATTGTCCAACCTCACCTTCCAGTTTTTCATCTGAAAATTTTTCATCACTGGACTTTGGCTCCACACAAAATTCTTGCCAAAGCTCACCACCCACACAAATTTCAATGAACCAAGGCCTCTCAAAGCTTGAGATCATGTTTGAAAAATATGAGAGAGAAGCACAAATATCCTAGAAAAGGCAAGAAGCTCTCTCCAAAAATATGAATGAAGATTTAGAGAAAATAAGGAGGAGCTTAGAACCACTGAGCAAGAAAAATGAAGGCCAATTGATGGATATGAAGGAGAAAGTGGAAGAGCAAGATAAGGAGACCACTGCACCAAGTGAACTTTTAATAAAGAATGAGGTGGTTGAACCTGAAACTGCACTTGAGATGACAAGAGCACATGGCAACTCACAACTCTCACAAACCTCCCTGGACCAAAACGCCTCAACACTTGAATCTGTGATCGAGAAATATGAAGAGGAGATGAAGAAATGTTGGGAAGATCAACAAACCTCCTCCATGAAAGAGCTATTAAAACAAATGTTGAGTGTAAAAGAGGAAGTGGAGGAGCAAGAAAGTGAGGAAGTCATTCCAAACTCAAGTGAGGCAGAGAAGTACATAAAGGAGGAGTTCATGGAACCACCAATACAAGAGACTCTTGATGAAAAGAAGACTCCAACAATCACACAACCACTAAGACTTGGATTCAAAGAAGTGAAGGCAATTAACAAAAGCACCAAGAAGAGGATTGTGACCAAGATACCAAGGACAACATTCATGAGAAGGTCAACTGCAAACAATCCTCCCCCTGATCCAGCAAGCAAGATCAATCAAGCCAATTTCACAAGGAAGCTTACTGAGGAGAGACCAAGACAGGGGGCAATAGCTGAATCTTCTCCTCCCTTGAGGTCATTCCTCTTAACAAACTGGAAGAAGAGGAAGAAAGTAAAGAACAGGTAGACAGTAGGTACATTTCTTCTCCTTGCTTTGTTTAAATTTCAATAAATTAGCATATGATCACATTCTAAGTTTGGTGTTGCCTTGCAACAAATTGTTATCAATCTTTTTGGATGATTGCATCAAATCAAAAATGAAAGTGACGCACCAAGATTCTAAGTTTGGTGTGCCACCTATTTTTCTATGCAATGAATCCATCAACATCAATTGTCTGCATAATCATATTGCCTTTTACAGTGTTATTTTTCTTCTTAGTTGGATAATTTTTTTTTTCTCTTTGTTTCATTTATTTACTTGTTTTTAATGCTTTCCTTCATTAACTGTTTTTGTTAATACATCACCAAGACATCCTTATTCATAACAGACTCTTCATTCGGTGATTGTATTTAACATATAACAGTTTCTTTTGTTTAGTTTTAGTTCAAATAAATTGACATATGGTTGCATTCTAAGTTTGGTGTTGCTATGCAACAAAATTTGGTTCCAATTCTTACAAGATACTTGCATTAATTCCAAGTGAAAGTGTCACACTAAGTTTGGTGTGCCACTTATCTTTTATGTAATGTATTGTGCACACCTTCTTATCTATGCAATCATAATGTCTCTGTCTCTTATGCCTTAATTGTTATCTTTAATTTTGCTTGCTTGAAACACATGCACCACTAACATTCCATTGTGTAAGACATTTATGGTCCATCTTAGCCCTATAGCCACGGTTCTAATAGTTGCTTGAGGATGAGCAAGCATTCCGAGTTTGGTATGGGAAGGAGGAGAATGGGAGGAAAATGACAACAATAGAGAAGATGAACTACAAGGTTGTAAAGTTCCTTTTCCTCTCATTTATTTCAAGCACTATAAACTGCATGATTGTCTTTACCTTCTCTGTATGCATGTGTGTATGAAAAGGCATAATCTGAATTCTAAATTGCAACATGGTGCTGTGCCATTATGATTACCAACTTGAGTTTTGTGAATTCAAAAGCAATAAAGTATCATGATCATAAACAAACAAGGCATTAAAGAAGAATTTAGCATGTGCATACAAGAATTGGAAGGCTAGTATGGTTAATTGTTGCTCAATTGCATTGGATTTTATTTAATTGAAGTTTTCATCTAGGACATTTTGTGAAATCTTTTGAAAATCATGAAAACCTTGAAGAGGCAAATACAATTAAAGCAAGAAAAGAAAAAGGGAAAGAATGAGAAAGCTGAAGACTCTGAGTACCAATGGCAATTTATTTGTTAAGTACTTGTGGTGTTTATGTATCAAGCCAAATGCTTGAAAACAAAACACTTAGAAGTCAAGGTTAGGCTCAAAGTGCAAAAGCACTCCCTCAAAGCTCAAGGCTCTGAGCATCAATGATTAGAGAGTCAAGAAAAGAAAAGAAAAATGAGCTTAATGAAGTCCTCTAATCAAATGCTTGTGGTGCTTATGTATCAAGTGGTAATACTTGAAAACAAAGCATTTAGAAGTCGTAGCTTTGTTATTAACTCATGGGGCAAAGCACCCAAAAGGAGAAGCTAATAAGAAAAGCAAAAAGCTTGTTTCAAGGAAGAAATATAAGGAAAAGATTTCATAAAATGAGCTAGATAGAAGCATCAATCATTTACATTTCTTTTGTGATTGTAGCATGCTTAGAAAACTAGCTTACCATGAACATTGAGTTGCTATTCTTCTTACCTTGGATTGTCAATCTCTATTGCATGATTCTTTTCTTGCTTGGGGACAAGCAAGGTTTAAGTTTGGTGTTGTGATGACATGCCAACATGTCATATTTTTCTATGCTTTTTCATTTGTTTTCAATAGGTTTTATGCACTTTCTTGAGCCATAAGCAAGCCAATTGGGTAGATTTTCATGTTTCCTTTGATTCAATCAACCATGGATGAATTAATGCAATTTCATGAGATTTTATGCTATAATTGTCATATATTATGAAAGAATAACAAACTCATGATTTTGAGCAAAGCTTTGATGTGTTTGGTTGATTGATGATAGGTGAAAAGAGTTTTGAAGAAGGTTGAAGAAAGAAGGAATGGCTAGGAGCAAGAGAGAACAAAAAGTTTGAGCAAAAGTTTGCCTCAAACTTTAGCTCAAACTTTCGGAATAAGTGAAAACACCCCAGGGAACAAAAAGCTTGAGCAAAAGTTTGCCTCAAACTTTAGCTCAAACTTTTGAGAAAAAAGCTTGCGCCAACGTTTGCCTCAAACTTTTTGGCAAACGTTGGTGCCACACCAACACACCCAGGGGGGAAAAAGCTTGCGCCAACGTTTGCCTCAAGCTTTTTGGCAAAGGTTGGCGCCACAAGGCATACAAGGGGTATACTTCCAACAAAAATAACTTGAGCTACAAAGCTCCAAATGAGGTGATTCAAAAAGCAATGGAAAGTAGGAATCGAGAGCTTTCCAAGCATATATGGCACTGCATGGTGGGTACTAAAATTGAGGGAGAAAACTTCCCCGAAATGTGCATAAACGAACATGGTGGCAACTTGCAGTGAGGCCAACTGACCTCTGCACCTTCGACGGAGTATAACTCGAGCTGTGGAACTCCAAATGATGCGCTTCCAAAGGCATTGGAAAGTAGACATTCAGAGCTTTCCAACGATGTATAATAGTATGGGGTGAACAATGCGTTTGAGCCTCCAGAACTGGCGTTTTTAACCACGTTTGAGGCAAACTTTACCTCAAACGCTGCACACCAAAGCCAGCGACCTTGTCCTCTTCAAAGGGGCATAACTTGAGTTGTAGATGTCCAATTGAGGTGATTCCAATTGGGTTAGAAAGCTGACATTCAGAGCTTTCCAACCATATATAATAGTCTATAGTTGGCATGAAATTGGTAACGTTGACAAGAGGACAAAGTAGCACCCCACACATGCACTAGGGGGCCAACGTTTGAGCAAAAGTTTGACCCCAAACTTTGGCTCAAATGTTGGTAGCAGCAAGAATGGGGCAGCTGGTGTAAAAAGTTTGAGTAAAAGTTTACCTCAAACTTTTACTCAAACTTTTACTCAAGTTTTTAAGATTCACAACCCGGTTCACATTGGTTCTCTCTCCAACTCCAAGAGCAATCAACCAAGGCCTCTATCAACCCAATTCCATCAAGAGCAAGGGCCCAATTTACACCACTCAAAGGCACAAGAGATAGTTAGAATAGAAATTTCATTTTAATTGTAATTCGTTTTGAATTTCATTTTCATTTTGTAAAAATGCCTATAAATAGGTATCTGTTTCATTTTATTTGAGGAGGCGAGCTCCACTAGGGAGCATTAGGAATATAGAACTCTCTCTCTTTAGTTTTTCTTTTTGTTTTAAATCTTGGGTTGAGAATTGAAGAAATTCTGTTTCAATCTCACCTTGAGAATTCTCTCTGTTTTCTTCTTCTGCAAACTTTCAAGTGAATTGTGATTTGAATCAAAGTTCGTTTCATCGCTTTCATCTTTAATTTTCCTGCATCTTGTTTGCTAGCGGATCAAGGAAGGAATTGAGATCTAGACTTGTTTTCTAGTCTCATTGATTCCCTGAGATCTTTACTTGTCTTTTTTAAATTTCACAATTGAGATAAGCTACTTTCTGTTTTGATCCTTCAAGTGACTCTCTACTTCTGTTTGAATTTCCTGCACTTTTGTTCCTCTGTATTTTACATTTGAGCTACTGTAATCTGAATTTAATTTTCTTGCACTTTAAATTTCCTGTCACTTATTCTCAAGATCTTTTTGATTGCTTGCTTTATTGCTTTCTTTAATTTTCAGCACCCACTCCCCTTTAATTTCATGCAATTTACATTTCTTGCAATTTAAGATTCTTGCAATTTACATTTCTTGCTCTTTAAGTTACTTGCAATTTTACTTTCTGCACTTTATAATTCCTGTAAATTTACATTCTGTTGGCTTCAATTGTCACTCAAATCACTCAATGTTAGCTTGACTAAACTAATCACCCACTAAAGTTGCTTGATCCATCAATCCCTGTGGGATCGACCTCACTCCCGTGAGTTTTATTACTTGATGCGACCCGGTGCACTTGCCGGTGAGTTTTGTGTCGGATTCATTTTCTGCACATCAAGTTTTCTGTCGAATCGTTTTCCGCACATCAATTCATCTTAGCCTAGTTTCACTAGCTTTTTTCTTTTATTTTCAATTGATTTATGCACTTTCTTGAGCCATAAGCAAGCCAATTGGGTAGATTTTCATGCTTCCTTTGATTTAATCAACCATAGATGAATTAATGCAATTTCATGAAGTTTTATGCTATAATTGTCACATATTATAAAAGAATGAATATCTCATGATTTTGAGAATAGCTTTGATGTGTTTGGTTTATTAATGATAGGTGAAGAAAGCTTGGAGAAAGGTTGAAGCAAGAAGGAATGGCTAGGAGGAAGAGAGGACAAAAAGTTTGAGCAAAAGTTTGCCTCAAACTTTAGCTCAAACTTTTGGAGTAATTGAAAACGAACCAGGGAGCAAAAAGCTTGACCAAAAGTTTGCCTCAAACTTTTGGGCAAACTTTTGGGCAAAAAGCTGGAGCAAAAGTTTGCCTCAAACTTTTGTGCAAACTTTTGGGCAAAAAGCTTGAGCAAAAGTTTGCCTCAAACTTTTTGGCAAACTTTTGGCATCACAAATCAACACCCTGGAGAGCAAAAGTTTGCGCCAACGTTTGCCTCAAACTTTTTGGCAAACGTTGGCGCCATGAGTATGCAAGGGGAGGCCAACGTTTGAGCAAAAGTTTGACCCCAAACGTTGGTAGCAGCAAAATAGGGTGGCTGATGTGAAAAGTTTGAGTAAAAGTTTGCCTCAAACTTTTACTCAAACTTTTACTCAAGCTTTCATGATTCCAAACCCGGTTCACTTCGGTTCTTCTCCAAACTCTAAGAGCAATCAACCAAGGCCTCTATCAACCCAATTCCATCAAGAGCAAAGGCCCAATTGAAGGCTTGAAGACCATTTGAAGAGAGTGCATAAATAGCATAGGATTTAAGTTTTTCAGAGAGCTTCCCTTTTAGTTTTCATAAGAGCTTTCTTTTCGGTTTTGATTGGGTAGTTTGGTAGAGAGCTCACCTTTACATTTTGGCATTGTTGTTCTAGAATTCAAGAGAATTGGGGAGGAGAATTGATCTCTCTTCTTCCTTGTTCTTGCTTGAGCACTCTTTACTTTTCTTGCTTCGGATCTTGGGTGGAGAATTGAAGAACTTCTGTTTCAATCTCACCTTGAGATCTTGTTTAATTTTCTGCTTAATTGAATTCCCTTTTCTGTTAATCGCTTCTTATTCTATTCTCTCTGCAATTTACACTTCTTCATTTCCTTTGCAGTTGTTCTTGTTGGATCTAGGAAGGCATTGAGATCTAGACTTGGTTATCTAGTCTCTTGAGTCCTGAGATCTGGATTCCCCATTTTCGATTCTCTGTTTAATGCTTTTCAAGCCCATTTACTATTCCGTTTTAGATCCGATTCAATTCAAGTCATCTTTTACTTTTCTGTTTATTGAATTTTACTTTTCCTTGTTTGATTTCTGAAAATCCCATTCCCAATTCCCTTTACAATTCAAGCCATTTACATTTCTTGCACTTTAAGATTCTGCAATTTACATTTCTTGCGTTCTACGTTTCTGCTATTTAATTTCTTGCTCTTTAAGATTCAGCCTCTTTAATCTCTCTATACTTTAAATTCATGCCAATTGTCCCTCTCCCTTTACTTTCCATGCAATTTAAATTCTGTTAATCACAAATCTCTCAACCAAATCATGATTTGCTTGACTAAATCAACCACTAAGCTAAAATTGCTCAATCCTTCAATCCCTGTGGGATCGACCTCACTCCCGTGAGTTTTTATTACTTGATGCGACCTAGTGCACTTGCCGGTGAGTTTTGTGTCGGATCGTTTTCCGCACATCAAGTTTTTGGCGCCGTTGCCGGGCAGAGCATTGATAGATGTTGAAAAAGGAGAATTGTTGTTAAGAGAGCATGATGAGCACCTAGCATTCCATGTTTTTAAAATCCAGCCTGAGCCTACTCAAGAAGAAGATTGTATGAAGGATAAGGCCAAGGATCAAAGCTTGAAGGAGGCATTCAATGAGTTAACTCCAAGACTTCTACATCCATGCTTGAAAGAAGTAGAGATGGTGCAACAGACCAAAGAAATCAAGGAGGAACTAGATCCAAAACCCCCAGATGAGAACCTCAACATTCCAGATAAAGAACCACCAAGGCATGAATCATCTCTTAAGAAAGAAGAGAAGAAGAAGAGGCCAAAAGGGTGGAAAAACAAGAAAATCCCCACTGAAGGCTTTTCACCAGGGGATAAAGTAATGTTAAACACCCAACCAATGAAGGTGTCCCCACAATCATTTGAATGCTATACTGTGAACCGGATCCTTTCACTTGAACACCTAGAGATCATCAAAGAGGAGACCGGAAAAAAGTTCACAGTAAGAGGAGAAAAGCTGAGGCACTATGATTTTCAACCTCCTTGATCAAAAGAACAAGATGTCAAGCTAGTGACAATAAAAGAGCGCTTGTTGGGAGGCAACCCAACCTGAGGTAGTTTTCTTTTCATAGCTTTTTCAATAAAAATGTTGAATAATTGATATGTATTGCAAGGAGCTAAGTTTGGTGTTGCACACCAAAAACAACTTAAGGGAGAATGGAGGATTCTAAGTTTGGTGTTCCACCAAAACCTCATTCAAAAGCACATTCTAACTTCCTGCACATTGCTAGTTCCAAGCAATCAAACAGATTATTCAACCACTTAACTGCTTCTTAGTCTTAACTTCATAACCTTTAGCAAGGACACAAGATTTTGCCTAGAGTTAACCTGCTGTACCCAGAGAAGTGACAAGAAATTAAGTTTGGTGTTCCCACACCAAATTAAATCCACAAGCCACACTCAATTCATGCATACTAACTGGTCATCTAAGGGCTTGAGAAGCAAGCAACTTTTGAGAATTGTGCAGGGAATTCACCACCATTTGAAGATACTATGCATCATAACTCAAAAGGGCACAACAGAAGGAAGGACAAAGGAACTGCAAACCAATAGGTTGTATTTACACTTAACTCTTGCTGTTGAAAAATGTTTTGACTTGTGTTTTGTTAAAGTGTTCATCTAATACAAGTAGAATCACTCTTAAAATAAGTAAGCTAGTCTATGTGTGTGCTTGTGTGTTTACTTTCACTGAACAAAAAGCATGTTTTGTCCCCTGCATCTTTAATTCAATAAAAGAAATGTTTGAAAGTGAAGTGAAATAGTTCTTTGTTAGATAGAAGTATAATAAAAGTAAGTGGTGGTATGTGTGTGTGATTGTATAATAGCTCACTTTTAGTGAATAAAAGAACTAGGATGTCTCCTTCTAAGTATAAAGTGGCCTACTGTCTATGAATCTCAATCAAAAAAAAATCCTTGGTTAGAAAGAAAAACAAAAAGAAAGAAAAAAGGGGAAAAAAAGAAACAGCCAAAGAGTGGCAGAACAAAAGAAAACAAAAAGAAACAAAGCTGGACACCAATAGCTTGAACCTTAGAATATATGCCTGTAGTGTCTTTGTATTAGGATCTGCTTGGACTACTAAGCTCTTTGGAGTGCATCAACACTCGGTGACTTGGGTTAACTAACCCCGGATCATCAGCTGAAAGTCCACTATCAAGAGCAACCTAACTACAAGGCATTTAGTAGCCCAAAGAGGTGCTGGGCATCAATGTTTTAAGAAGGAATGTGAGCCAAGTGTCTATAGTAAATAATGTGTCAAGTATAAAGAAAAGAAAATGAACTTGCTACACATGACACTCAAATAAAGCTTATGAACAAAATAATAGCCAGGATAAAGGAATAATGAGAGGTTATAGCAGTATGTTACTTGAAGCAAGCCAATTGGGTAGATTTTCATGTTTCCTTTGATTTAATCAACCATGTATGAATTAATGCAATTTCATAAGGTTTTATGCTATAATTGTCACGTATTATGAAAGAATGAATATCTCATGATTTTGAGCATAGCTTTGATGTGTTTGTTTGATTAATGATAGGTGAAGAAAGCTTGGAGAAAGGTTGAAGCAAGAAGGAATGGCTAGGAGGAAGAGAGGACAAAAAGTTTGAGCAAAAGTTTGCCTCAAACTTTAGCTCAAACTTTTGGATTAATTGAAAACGAACCAAGGAGCAAAAAGCTTGACCAAAAGTTTACCTCAAACTTTTGGGCAAACTTTTGGGCAAAAAGCTGGAGCAAAAGTTTGCCTCAAACTTTTGGGCAAACTTTTGGGCAAAAAGCTGGAGCAAAAGTTTGCCTCAAACTTTTGTGCAAACTTTTGGGCAAAAAGCTTGAGCAAAAGTTTGCCTCAAACTTTTTGGCAAACTTTTGGCATCACAAATCAACACCCTGGAGAGCAAAAGTTTGCGCCAACGTTTGCCTCAAACTTTTTGGCAAACGTTGGCGCATGAACAACACACCCTGGAGAGCAAAAGTTTACGCCAACGTTTGCCTCTAACTTTTTGGCAAACGTTGGCGCCGTGAGTGTGCAAGGGGAGGCCAACGTTTGAGCAAAAGTTTGACCCCAAACTTTTGCCCAAACGTTGGTATCAGCAAAATAGGGTGGCTGATGTGAAAAGTTTGAGTAAAAGTTTGCCTCAAACTTTTACTCAAACTTTTACTCAAGCTTTCATGATTCCAAACCCGGTTCAATTCGGTTCTTCTCCAAACTCCAAGAGCAATCAACCAAGGCCTCTATCAACCCAATTCCATCAAGAGAAAAGGCCCAATTGAAGGCTTGAAGACCATTTGAAGAAAGTGTATAAATAGCATAGGATTTAAGTTTTTCGGGGAGCTTCCCTTTTAGTTTTCATAAGAGCTTTTCCTTTTAGTTTTCATAGAGAGTTTTCGGAGAGCTTTTGGTGTTAAGTGAATTTTAATTTCTAAGTCTCGGGGAAGGAGAATTGAATTCCCTTCCTCTTAGTTTTCTTGCTTTTAATTTCAATTACAATTGTCTTGGATCTTGGGTTGGAGAATTGAAGGAAATCTGTTTCAATCTCATCCTGAGACCTCTCTGTTTCTTTACTGCAAATTGAATTTAAATTTCTGTTAATTGCTTCTTCATCTACTTTCTCTGTAATTTACATTTCCTTTGCAATTGTTCTTGTTGGATCTAGGAAGGCATTGAGATCTAGACTTGATTATCTAGTCTCTTGGGTCCTGAGATCTGAATTCCAATTTTACATCCTCTGTTTAATGTTTTTCAATCTCATTTACATTTCTGTTTAAAGATCCGATTCAATCCAAGTGATCTTCTACTTCTCTGCTTGTTGAAATTTTACTTTCCCTTGTTTAATTTCTGCAAATCCAATTCCCAATTCCCTTTACCATTCAAGCCATTTACATTTCTTGCACTTTAAGATTCTGCAATTTACATTTCTTACGTTCTAAGTTTCTGCCATTTAATTTCTTGTTCTTTAAGATTCAGCACTTTAAATTTCAGTTCTCTTTACTTTCATGCAATTTACCCATTCCCTTTACTTTCCATGCAATTTAAATTTTGTTAATCACAAATCTCTCAACCAAATCTTGATTCGCTTGACTAAATCAACCACTAAACTAAAATTGCTCAATCCTTCAATCCCTGTGGGATCGACCTCACTCCCGTGAGTTATTATTACTTGATGCGACCCGGTGCACTTGCCGGTTAGATTTGTGTGTTTGGAATTCGTTTTCCAAAAATACACATCAAGTTTTTGGCGCCATTGCCGGTAGATTTGTGTGTTTGGAATTCGTTTTCCAAAAATACACATCAACAATTCATGCACTCTTAACAAAGTTTTTGCTTAAGCTAACTCAAACTTCATTCTAGCAATAGATTGAAGTGTTACTGGTTTTTGTGTGTTTCTTGTGTTTTTGCTTGTATGTCAGATACAAGAAGAGAGATCCCTACCTTTCAGGAAACTGACGAAAGAATCCTCCGAAGGCTCAGAAGAGAAGCAAGAGAAAAAAATGTTGTTGGAGAGGAAGAATCAGATGAAAAATATCATGAATTGGAGGAACACTCAACAAATCCAACAAATCCACCAGTGAGAATGGCCAACAACAATGGTCAACCCCAGAGGAGAGTCTTGGCTTTATATACATTTGCTAATCCAAGGCATTGTGGGAGTAGCATCCTTACCCCAAATGTCGATGCAAATAACTTTGAATTGAAGCCCCAACTCATCACCTTGGTGCAGAACAACTGTTCTTATGGAGGAGGCCCCTTGGAAGATCCAAACCAGTACCTATCCACCTTCCTGAGGATATGTAACACAGTGAAGACCAATGGTGTGCATCCTGACAGTTACAAATTGCTGCTATTTCCATTTTCCCTCAAAGACAAAGCCACTCAATGGTTGGAATCCTTCCCAAGAGATAGCATCAACAACTGGGATGATCTAGTAACCAAGTTCCTTGCCAAGTTTTACCCACCTCAAAGAGTTATTAGATTGAAGACTGAAGTACAAACATTCACATAAATGGATGCTGAACCCTTGTATGAGGCATGGGAACGATACAAAGCTCTAATCAGGAAGTGCCCTCCTGAGATGTTTAATGAATGGGATAAACTCCAAAATTTCTATGAAGGACTGACAATGAAAGCTCAAGAGGCACTTGACTATTCAGCAGGAGGCTCGATGCAACTTATGAAGACAGCTGAAGAAGCTCAAAACCTCATTGATATGGTGGCAAACAATCAATACTTCTTTGCTCATCAGAGACAACGCCAACCATCACTAAGGAAAGGAGTGTTAGAAATGGAAGGGGTGGACACCATCCTAGCTCAAAACAAGATAATGCAGCAGCAGATTCAAGAACAATTTGAACAGATGGCTAAAAAGATTGATAGTTTACAAGTTGCAGCAGTGAATACAAGCCAACCATCAACCACATGGGGACAAAATGAAGAAAACCAAGAAAATCAGCAGCAGGAACAACCTCAATATGTGCACAACCAAGGCTCAGGCCAAAATGAGGTTTATGGTGACACCTACAATCCATCCTGGAAGAACCATCCAAGTCTCAGATGGGGAGATAACCACACCCACAGCCAGCAACCGTGGCAGAAAAACTCAAACCAAAACAACTCAAGAAACACAACTTACTCAAACCACGACCAGCAAAACACTAATAATAATCAATACAAGAAACCACAAAATACATATCAACCACCCCACCACAATCCACAAACTCATCAAAATAGCATTTCCGCACCAACATCTAACCCCCAAAACTACCACACTACCCCTACAAATAACTTCCAGCAACCACATTCCACCCCCATCATACCACCAATAGACCATCATGAAAGTAGAATTTCAAGTCTTGAGGCAGCCATACAAGCAATTGCTCAGTCCACTCAAAGCTTGGTCAAAGTGCAAGAGAGAAATGAAGCTACCATGAAGAGCCTTAAACGACAAGTGGGACAATTGGCCAAACAAGCTGAACGGCCAACCAATGTTCTCCCAAGTGATACAATCTCCAATTCAAAGGACAAAGGAAAAGCTACAAAGTGGGAGGAGTGCAAAGCAATCATAGTGGGAAGTGAAAAGACTAGGGAGAAGGAAGCCATCAATCAAGAAGAACACAACAGAGAAGTTCCACAAGAAGAGACAAAAGAGAAAAGTGAAGAGGAGAGAAAGACCAAGAATGCAAAAAGCTCAAAGAAAGATGAGGACATCCTTGAAACACAGCTACAAGAGAAGAAGGAAGGGGTGAAGCCAGATGTCCCCAAACTTCCGTACCCTCAGAGGTTCAAAAAAGAAAATGAGGATAAGCAATACTCAAAATTCCTGGATATATTCAAGACTCTCAGCATCAATATTCCTTTCTTAGAAGCACTTGAACAGATGTCATTATATGCCAAATTTATGAAAGAAGTACTCACAAAGAAAAGATCCCTTAAGGAAGGACAGATTGTTGAGATGACAAAGGAATGTAGTGCTATCCTCCAAAGAGAGTTGCCAGAGAAGAAAGATGATCCTGGGAGTTTTTACATACCTTGCACCATAGGAAACATAACAATTGAGAAGTCATTTTGTGACCTCGGTGTAGGTATAAACTTGATGCCTTTGTCTCTAATGAGGAAACTTCAAATTTCTGAGCTGAAGTCCACACGAATAGTTCTCCAAATGGCTGACAAATCCATTAAGCAAGCATTGGGAGTTGTGGAAAATGTGTTGGTAAAAGTGGGAAAATTCTTTCTCCCAGCTGATTTTGTCATCCTGGATATGGATGAAGACCCTAACACTCCCATCATACTGGGGAGGCCTTTCCTGGCTACGGGCAGAGCATTGATAGATGTTGAAAAAGGAGAATTGTTGTTAAGAGTGCATGATGAGCACCTAGCATTCCATGTTTTTAAAATCCTGCATGAGCCCACTCAAGAAGAAGATTGTATGAAGGATAAGGCCAAGGATCAAAGCTTGAAGGAGGCATTCAATGAGTTAACTCCAAGACTTCTACATCCATGCTTGAAAGAAGTAGAGATGGTGCAACAGACCAAAAAAATCAAGGAGGAACTAGATCCAAAACCCCCAGATAAGAACCTCAACATTCCAGATAAAGAACCACCAAGGCATGAATCATCTCTTAAGAAAGAAGAGAAGAAGAAGAGGCCAAAAGGGTGGAAAAATAAGAAAATCCCCACTGAAGGCTTTTCACCAGGGGATAAAGTAGTGTTAAACACACAACCAATGAAGGTGTCCTCACAATCATCTAAATGCTATACTGTGAACCGGATCCTTTCACTTGAACACCTAGAGATCATCAAAGAGGAGACCGGAAGAAAGTTCACAGTAAGAGGAGAAAAGCTGAGGCACTATGATTTTCAACCTCCATGATCAAAGAACAAGATGTCAAGCTAGTGACATTAAAAGAGCGCTTGTTGGGAGGCAACCCAACCTGAGGTAGTTTTCTTTTCATAGCCTTTTCAATAAAAATGTTGTATAATTGGTATGCATTGCAAGGAGCTAAGTTTGGTGTTGCACACCAAAACAATTTAAGGGAGAATGAAGGATTCTAAGTTTGGTGTTCCACCAAAATCTCATTTAAAAGCACATTCTCACCTCCTGCACAATACTAGCTCTAAGTAATCAAACAGGTTATTCACTTACTTAACTGATTTCTAGTTTTAATTCCATAACCTTTAGTAAGGAAACAAGATTTTACATATAGTCAACCTGTTGCATCAGAGGAAGTGGCAAGGAATTAAGTTTGGTGTTCCCACACCAAATCAAACCCAAAAGCCACACTCAATTCATGCATACTAACCAGTCACCTAAGGGCTTGAGAAGCAAGCAACTTTTGAGAATTGTGCAGGAAACTCACTACCATTTGAAGACACTATGCATCATAACTCAAAAGGGCACAACAGAAGGAAGGACAAAGGAACTGCAAACCAATAGGTTGTATCTACACTTAACTCTTACTGTTGAAAAATGCTTTAACTTGTGTCTTGCTAAAGTGTTCATCTAGTACAAGTAGAATCACTCTTAAAATAAGTAAGCTAGCCTATGTGTGTGCTTGTGTGTTTACTTTCACTGAACAAAAAGCATGCTTTGTCCCCTGCATCTTTAATTCAATAAAAGAAATGTTTGAATGTGAAGTGAGATAGTTCTCTGTTAGATAGAAGTACAATAAAAGTAAGTGGTGGTATGAATGTGTGATTGTATAATAGCTCACTTTTAGTGAATAAAAGAACTAGGATGTCTCCCTCTAAGTAGAAAGTGGATTACTGTCTATGAATCTCAATCAAATAAAAGTCCTTGGTTGAAAAGAAAAACAAAAACAAAAAGAGAGAAGAAAAGCCAAAAATGGCAACAGAACAAAAGAAAAACAAAAAGAAACAAAGCTAGACACCAATAGCTTGAACCTTAGAATATATGCCTGTGGTGTCTTTGTACTAGGATCTGCTTGGATTATTAAGCTCTTTGGAGTGCATCAACACTTGGTGACTTGGGTTAACTAACCCGGGATCATCAGCTGAAAGTCCATTATCAAGAGCAACCTAACTACAAGGCATTTAGTAGCCCAAAGAGGTGCTGGGCATCAATGTTCTAAGAAGGAATGTGAGCCAAGTGTCTATAGTGAATAATGTGTCAAGTATAAAGAAAAGGAAATGAACTTGCTACACATGACACTCAAATAAAGCTTATGAACAAAATAATAGCCAAGGATAAAGAAATAATGAGAGGTCATAGCAGTATGTTACTTGAAGCTTGAAGGAGACTTTCTAGGCTTAAGAGTCAATAAGAGGTGAGTGTTTACATATCCACATAAAACCCCATGAACTACCAATAACACTCTACTAGCATGAACATCCTCTTCTATTTCATTCTTTCTTCTTAATAAATCATTTCTTGCTTGGGGACAAGCAAGCTTTAAGTTTGGTGTTGTGATGACAAGTCATCTTAGCCTAGTTTCACTAGCCTTTTTCTTTTGTTTTCAATTGAATTATGCACTTTCTTGAGCCATAAGCAAGCCAATTGGGTAGATTTTCATGCTTCCTTTGATTTAATCAACCATAGATGAATTAATGAAATTTCATGAGGTTTTATGCTATAATTGTCACATATTATGAAAGAATGAATATCTCATAATTTTGAGCATAGCTTTGATGTGTTTGGTTGATTAATGATAGGTGAAGAAAGCTTGGAGAAAGGTTGAAGCAAGAAGGAATGGCTAGGAGGAAGAGAGGACAAAAAGTTTGAGCAAAAGTTTGCCTCAAACTTTAGCTCAAACTTTTGGAGTAATTGAAAACGAACCAGGGAGCAAAAAGCTTGACCAAAAGTTTGCCTCAAACTTTTGGGCAAACTTTTGGGCAAAAAGCTGGAGCAAAAGTTTGCCTCAAACTTTTGTGCAAACTTTTGGGCAAAAATCTTGAGCAAAAGTTTGCCTCAAACTTTTTGGCAAACTTTTGGCATCACAAATCAACACCCTGGAGAGCAAAAGTTTGCGCCAACGTTTGCCTCAAACTTTTTGGCAAACGTTGGCGCCATGAGTGTGCAAGGGGAGGCCAACGTTTGAGCAAAAGTTTGACCCCAAACTTTTGCCCAAACGTTGGTAGCAGCAAAATAGGGTGGCTGATGTGAAAAGTTTGAGTAAAAGTTTGCCTCAAACTTTTACTCAAACTTTTACTCAAGCTTTCATGATTCCAAACCCGGTTCACTTCGGTTCTTCTCTAAACTCCAAGAGCAATCAACCAAGGCCTCTATCAACCCAATTCCATCAAGAGCAAAGGCCCAATTGAAGGCTTGAAGACCATTTGAAGAGAGTGTATAAATAGCATAGGATTTAAGTTTTTCAGAGAGCTTCCCTTTTAGTTTTCATAAGAGCTTTCTTTTCGGTTTTGATTGGGTAGTTTGGTAGAGAGCTCACCTTTACATTTTGGCATTGTTGTTCTAGAATTCAAGAGAATTGGGGAGGAGAATTGATCTCTCTTCTTCCTTGTTCTTGCTTGAGCACTCTTTACTTTTCTTGCTTCGGATCTTGGGTGGAGAATTGAAGAACTTCTGTTTCAATCTCACCTTGAGATCTTGTTTAATTTTCTGCTTAATTGAATTCCCTTTTCTGTTAATCGCTTCTTATTCTATTCTCTCTACAATTTACACTTCTTCATTTCCTTTGCAGTTGTTCTTGTTGGATCTAGGAAGGCATTGAGATCTAGACTTGGTTATCTAGTCTCTTGAGTCCTGAGATCTGGATTCCCCATTTTCGATTCTCTGTTTAATGCTTTTCAAGCCCATTTACTATTCTGTTGTAGATCCGATTCAATTCAAGTCATCTTTTACTTTTCTGTTTATTGAATTTTACTTTTCCTTGTTTGATTTCTGAAAATCCCATTCCCAATTCCCTTTACAATTCAAGCCATTTACATTTCTTGCACTTTAAGATTCTGCAATTTACATTTCTTGCGTTCTACGTTTCTGCTATTTAATTTCTTGCTCTTTAAGATTCAGCCTCTTTAATCTCTCTGTACTTTACATTCATGCCAATTGTCCCTCTCTCTTTACTTTCCATGCAATTTAAATTCTGTTAATCACAAATCTCTCAACCAAATCATGATTCGCTTGACTAAATCAACCACTAAGCTAAAATTGCTCAATTCTTCAATCCCTGTGGGATCGACCTCACTCCCATGAGTTTTTATTACTTGATGCGACCCGGTGCACTTGCCGGTGAGTTTTGTGTCGGATCGTTTTCCGCACATCAATAAGCCCTGCTGTTTGTATACACAATATCTTGCTAGAAGAAGATTCAAGACCAGTGGTTCAACCTCAAAGGAGGCTTAAACCAACCATGAAGGAAGTAGTTCAGAAGGAGGTAATGAAGTTATGGAATGCTGGAATCATATATCTAATTTCTGACAGATCTTAAGTGAGCCCAGTGCAAGTGGTACCATAAAAAGGAGGCATGACTGTCATCTTTAATGAGAAGAATGAACTCATCCCTACAAGGACAGTTACAGGGTAGAGGATGTGTAATAACTATAGAAGGCTGAATGATGCCACAAGGAAGGACCACTTCCCTTTTCCCTTCATTGATCAGATGTTAGAAAGATTGGCTGGCCATGCTTACTATTGCTTCTTGGATGGGTACTCTAGATACAATTAGATAGTGGTGGACCCCAAGGACCAAGAAAAGACCTCATTCACCTGTCCATTTGGAGTCTTTGCCTACAGAGGAATGCCCTTTGGGCTGTGCAATGCCCCTGCTACCTTTCAAAGGGGTATGCTTTCCATATTTTCTGACATGGTAGAAAAATTTTTAGAGGTTTTCATGGACGAGTTTTCTGTCTTTGGCAATTCATTTGATACTTGCTTGCATCATTTAACTCTTGTCTTGAAAATATGCCAAGAAACTAATTTGGTTTTAAATTGGGAAAAATATCATTTCATGGTTTCTGAGGGGATTGTTCTTGGGCATAAGGTTTCAAGTAAGGGTATAGAAGTTGATAAAGCTAAGATAGAGATCATAAAAAAGCTTCCTATATCAGCTAATGTGAAAGCAGTGAGAAGTTTCTTGGGGCATGCTGGTTTTTATAGGAGATTCATCAAAGACTTTTCAAAGATAGCTAAACCACTAAGCAACTTGTTAGTGGTTGACAATCCTTTTGTCTTTGATGATAGCTGTAAACATGCCTTTGAAACTTTGAAAAATAAACTCACTACAGCACCAATCATCATAGCCCTAGATTGGGAATTTCCTTTTGAACTCATGTGGATGCAAGTGAATTTGCAATTGGTGCTGTATTGGGACAGAAAAAAGATAAGCTGCATCATGTTATATACTATGCAAGTAAGGTGTTAAATGAAGCCCAAAAAAATTACACCACCACAGAAAAAGAACTCTTGGCAATCGTATATGCATTTGATAAATTTAGACAATACGTGATTGGTTCAAAAGTTGTAGTGTATACTGTGATATATTGAGCCTTGAGCACGAAATGTATATATACCACGACCTGTTATAACTAGTTGTTCGTCTATGTGCACACCACATGAAGTGAAGGAAAATACATGATTGTATCCACGAATATGTTTTCAAAAATGGTTTCCTTCTGTAGAGGGGTCCAGAAAGATTTCAAGCAATTCCTGAGGAGCATTTACTCGGGAAAGAAAGAATTTTCCCCCATTACAGCACATCTCGAATGTCTCATGGTGAAATAGACGTACGCTACAGTAATGATATGTCCTTAGGATTGGTAGCGGAGTTCAAATTATTGTTGCATCCTCTTGAAAATTTCGAGCACAATTATGGGATGCTCGAACATTTTGTCTAATTTTTGTACTCGTATTAAATTTACATATATTTGGTTACATTCATAATGAAAATAAGAAAATGATTAATTTTGTAACAACTAAAAAAATAGTACTTTGTTGATTATAAATACAAAGAATTACTTCCATTATAGTGATCATAAAAGAGATAAGTAACTATCAAATATTTAAGTGATGTTTCAATAATTTTTTTTAATTTTGTTACACTGTATAATATTGTGATGCTGTTTGACTTTATTTTTTTCAAATTTTGTTATTCAGATGTATTTAACAACCTTAATTATAAAATATTTTATTTTATTCTTTATAAAGATATTTTTATTCATTAAATAAATGTTTTATTCTTTTAATTATAAAGAAATATTATTTATTGTTTAGCAAAATAGTTTTATTCTTTTTTTTAAATAAAATTATTTTGTTTAAAATCTTTTATTCGAAATTGTTATAACCAAGTTAAAACCACATACGATCTATAACAACATTATATTATTTTAAATATTTATTATTTCCTTGTTCCATTATATGTTTTTGAGTTATATGTTAACATTATGTTTGTTATGGACTATTTTTTTAGATTAAATAGTCGATACAATATAGTTTGAGTTTGAAATAAATAAAAAATTTTTTAAAAATGCTATCTTTATATATCATAATTTTTTTTGTATAAAGTTCTTAGTTGCATCAGTTGTCTTATAGCATTTTGTAGTTAATTATCTCATATAGGGTATGACAATTTTTGTCTTTGGCTAAATTTTTTAGTTTGTATGTTTTGTTTCATGTTTTAAATGTTTAGATATTACTGGTCGAAGTAATACAATTGAAGATAATATTAGTTCATATTTTATTTGTTCTATTACTTCTAATAATTTTTATTTTGTATGCTTTCGCCTAGAGTTATCATTTTAATTTTTACTATTTATTTTATTTCCTAAAATATATTTTATTTAATTATTTTATTTTTTTATATTTGTGTGAATTATAACAAAACGATTCAACAAAATATAAAGTTTTTTAAATTAACTATTTTTTAGTTTTTGCTAAAGTTTACATATTTTTTATTTTAATTGGCAAATAAATATTTTAAGTATCATTTTGATTTTTATAAAATTATATAGATTTTAATTTTTTTGTTAGACACTATCACTCTTTTTTTATAATTGGTTCTTGTAATGATCTTAAATAAATAAATTTTTTAACATCAATTATGCTCACACTTAATGTTTACTATAAATACATTAATATGCTAACATATAAGGATAAAATAATAATTTTTTTATAAATTTATTTACCTATTAAAATTGTATCACAATACTAAATATATAAAGAAAAAAAAAAGTAGAATACTAACCAGTTATATTTTCTTCATATCTACTGTTTTGATCAGATCTATTTCCATGAATTTCTTATTGTATGTAAAAAGGAACACATTAACAAAATTATAAAATTGTTCAATAAATTAGGTTTGTACAGTATCAATGGTAATTGAGAAGTTACTTTATAAGAAACAAATCATACATTATTAAATTGATTGGAAGTAATAGAATACGTAGAATACCCATTAACATCATAATTATCCAAACTCTGAATAACTGAAAAAATTAATAGTGAACGTAAAATATAAATACATGATAGACCGTTTGAGTTCCTGTAAAAAGTTACCATTTGAAAAATGATTCAAGTGTAACCGTATAATAGATTTATTAAGTGAAAAAATTATCATTTATAATTTACAATGTTATATATATTTATAAAAAATATTTGAATTTTTTTGTGTATTAAATAAAACGTTTAAAAGAATTGTAGAATAGTAAAAAAGATATGAAATGTAAAATTCTATTAGATATTAATTGGACCACTATTATTATGAGCATCTGAATAATAGCAATCATATTATTGGAACGATAATAATGTATTTTAAATGATTATATTTTATCGTGTATAATTATTCTTTAGAGATAAGTAATTCGTGAATATAAAAATTATATTAAACTGGTAGTATAATAATTATATTAAAAATATTAAATTTATCAATTTAAATTTATATAGTGAAGAAATTACTTTTGATATATTTATTCTTTAGAAGAAAATATATAAAAAAAATATCAAAATTATATGCAAATTTTTTTTGTTATACAGTGAAAAAATTTAAGTTACAATTATATTATTAAACATGTATCTAATATAACTTTTTTTAACGATACGGCGGGAACATTTTTTTTATTCTTAAAATAATATTATTTAGGACAATAATGAAAGGTTTATTAAATCAAAATTTAAGGAAAAATAATTTACTATTAATTAAATAAATATACAGGAGTCCTACCCATATTTATTACCATTCGGTCTATTACTTGAATCAGTTTCACTTTTATTATGAGTATCTAAATATTTAAAAAAAATTATTATTAAATTAAAAATAATGTATGTTGAGAACTTAAGAGTACATTCGATAGATAAATTACAGATAAATAGTACCAAGAGTACATTAATATAGAGATATTGTAGAAATAATTCAAATTAAATAGCAAACTAAATTGTAGAAAAAAAGTTAAAAAAAATATACCAGAATTATCCACTAAGTTTTTTTGTTACAGAGTCAGAAAATTTAATAACAAATATATTATTAAACATTGAACATATATATTTTTCTTAAAATAATACAGTTATAAAAATTTTATATGTATATAATATTATATTAAAAAATTATTAAATTATCTAATAATTGAGATTATAATTATATAAAGTAAATTAAGACAATATAATAATATCTATAATAATATTATTTAGGCCAATAATAAAAGATTTATTGCATCAAAATTTAAAAAAAAATAAATTATTATTAATTAAATAAATATAAGTATCCAGTATTCCTACCCATATTTGAACCATTCGATATATTTGAACTAGCTCCGCTGTTATTGTGAGTATCTGTATATTTAGAAAATTATTAATAAGATGAAAAATAATGTAATTTGATAATTTAAGGATACACTCAAGAGATAAATTATACATAATTGGTACTAAATACAGTAATATATAGATATATCGTAAAAAATAATTCATATTAAATGATAAACTAACAACATAAATTTATTAATGAAAAGTATAACTTAGAGTACCTAATACAGAATATTGATGAGGGGGTATTTGTGATATCTTGTATTGGTGTTGTCATGTTATTTCCACTCGATGTATCAATTTGTTTTCCTCATCTAATACTCTCTCAGTAACTGGAACGCTTTCTGGCAAAGTGTTGCTGCCTTTGTTCTTTGCTCATATTTTGTCTTCGTTGCCTGGCAGTCTTGCTAAGTTCGTCGACCACTTCCACGTGAATCTTCCATTGTCAACTGTAATTAATCAAAGAAATATATAAATATAATTTTATACTTTTATTTAATGACGAAAAGCAAATTACAGTAGGTTTTACGTTATATTTAGGTGAAGTAAGAAGGTTGCAGGAGAAGATGGATGAGAAATGAAAGAAATTTTTTCTATTATGGAGTAACCAATAATGTGAAGTGAGAGAGATTAAGAGAAAAAACTGGTATTCTATTAGTTATTATAAATGAAGATGAAGTAGTGATAATTTTGTAACTGACCTATACTGGAGTATTATGCAGTAACATTAAGTGAGAGAAATTAATGATAGAAACTGGTATCCTATTAGTAGTGAAATAATTATAGAAGTTACATTGATGTGAACATGAACGTGAATGAAAATGAAGTAGTGGAAATTTTGTAACTAAGAGTAAGTTACTAAGAAGGATAAAAATGGAAAAAAATTTTGGACACTAAAATCAATTTTAGCATTATATATTGTTATAGATAACATTATGTTTGTTATGGACTATTTTTTCAGATTAAATAGTCAATACAATATAGTTTGAGTCTGAAATAAATAAAAGTTTTTTTTAAAAATGCTATCTTTATATCATAATTTTTTTGTATAAAGTTCTTAGTTGCATCAGTTGTCTTATAGCAATTTTTAGTTTGTATGTTTTGTTTCATGTTTTGAATGTTTAGATATTACTGGTCGAAGTAATACAATTGAAGATAATATTGGTTCATATTTTATTTGTTCTATTACTTCTAATAATTTTTATTTTATATGCTTTCGCCTAGAGTTATCATTTTAAATTTTACTATTCATTTTATTTCCTAAAATATATTTTATTTAATTATTTTATTTTTTCATATTTGTGTGAATTATAACAAAATGATTCAACAAAATATAATGTTTTTTAAATTAACTATTTTTTTATTTTTGCTAAAGTTTACATATTTTTCATTTTAATTGGCAAATAAATATTTTAAGTATCATTTTGGTTTTTATAAAAAATTTTGTATATAGATTTTAATTTTTTTTGTTAGGCATTGTCACTCTTTTTTTATAATTGGTTCTTGTAATGATCTTAAATAAATAAATTTTTTAACATCAATTATACTCACACTTAATGTTTACTATGGATACATTAATATACTAACATATAAGGATAAAATAATAATTTTTTTATAAATTTATTATCTATTAAAATTGTGTCACAATACTAAATATATAAAGAAAAAAAAGTAGAATACTAACTAGTTATATTTTTTTCACATCTACTATTTTGATCAGATCTATTTCTATGAATTTCTGATAGCATGTAAAAAGAACACATTAACAAAATTATAAAATTGTTCAATAAATTAAGTTTGTACAGTATCAATGGTAAATGAGAAGTTACTTTATAAGAAACAAATCATATAAAATTAAATTGATTGGAAGTAATAGAATACATAGAATACCCATTAATATCATAATTATCCAAACTCTGAATAACTAAAAAAAATAAATAGTGAACATAAAATATAAATACATGATAGACCGTTTGAGTTCCTGTAAAAAGTTACCATTTGAAAAATGATTCAAGTAGTGTAACCATATAATAGATTTATTGAGTGAAGAAATTATCATTTATAATTTACAATGTTATATATATTTATGAAAAATATTTGAACCTTTTTTGTGTATTTAATAAAACGTTTAAAAGAATTGTAGAATATTAAAAAAGATATGAAATGTAAAATTCTATTAGATATTAATTGGACCACTATTATTATGAGCATTTGAATAATAGCAATCATATTATTAGAACGACAATAATGTATTTTAAATGATTATATTTTACAGTGTATAATTATTCTTTAGAGATAAGTAATTCATGAATATAAAAATTATATTAAACTGGTAGTATAATACTTATATTAAAAATAGTAAATTTATCAATTTAAATTTATATAGTGAAAAAATTGCCACTTCTGATATATCTATTTTTTTAGAAGGAAAAGTATAAAAAAAACCAAAATTATATGCAATTTTTTTTTGTTATATAGTGAAAAAATTTAAGTTACAATTATTTTATTAAACATATATCTAATATAATTTTTTTAATGATACGGCGGAAACATTTTATTTATTCTTATAATAATATTATTTAGGACAATAATGAATGGTTTATTGAATCAAAATTTAAGAAAAAATAAATTACTATTAATTAAATAAATATACAGGAGTCTTACTCATATTTATTACCATTCGGTCTATTACTTGAATCAGTTTTGCTTTTATTATGAGTATCTAAATATTTAAAAAATTTATTATTAAATTAAAAATAATTTTGTTGAGAACTTAAGAGTACATTTGATAGATAAATTACAGATAAATAGTACTAAGAGTACATTAACATAGAGATATTATAGAAACTAGCGACTCAACAGGCACGTCAACCGTTTTTCTATTGTTTTTAAGAAATTAAGTGCCTGTTGAGCCGCTTTTCTATTATTTTTAAGAAATTAATTTTATTTTTTGTTAATGTATCATTCACTTTTTAAATTTATTAGATAAGTATTTTTTTATTTTAATGTTGATGTGGCTTTATTTATATCATATTTTATTAAAATTAAAATTACTATAAACCAAAATATAATTAAAAAAAATAATAATAACGTTATTCTGATTCAAAAAGAGTATATATAAACCAAAATACATGTTAGTTATATTTTTATTTAAATGTCATGGATACTCATATTTGTCTTCTTCTTTTTTAAATGGTAGACCAAAATATGAATCTAAATATGAAGAGGTCTTCATTTTTTTATAAATAGTGGAAAAATAGAATAAATGAGAATGCTTATTTTTTTTTGTTTTTAAATATCAATATATAAGAATAATTAATAAACAAAATAGGAGAGTATAAAAATTGTGTATCTGAAAAAAAATCTTTCGTAATTCATCATATATCTTCTTATCAATAACTTTTTAGTCTTAAAAAACCGCCAGATTTACTGACTATAAAAATAAATATATAAACCCTTCAAGATTATTCAATGAAAAATTATGTGTAACAAAATCAAAATAAAAATTTAAAAATATTATTTACAAATTAACTATTTTTAAGAGTTATTAAGTTTAATTATTTATTTTTAATTAGTATTTAATTTGAAACCCAAATAAAAATTTATATTCAAAGTACTCTCTATCTTCATACATAATTTCAATTGTTAAAAAATATTTTATTTTTTTAATTTTATATTTAATTTTTTAAATTAACTTTAATTTTATTATTTTTTCAAAATTATTATTTTATATTTTTATTATATCCCTTATTATATCAAACACTATTCTCTCTTGCTATTATTCTCTATATGATAAATACAATACTTTACATAATTAAATATCAAATCTAGTACTCTAAATAATTAATTATTTAGACAATTAGTATACTAATATTCTAAGAAACACTTGATAGGTGTGATTTTCTTGGATGTATTATATACCAATTAAATAACTAAGCCAATATGCCAAACAAATAATATTGTAAAAGACAAAATTAATAAATTTTTTTGTAATATAATTTATTTATTTTAGTTTAATTTAAAAAATGTATATACTCAAATTTTAAATACAATATTCTAAGTAATCAAGTATTTTAGAAAATTAAAAAAAATTATCCCATTAAAAGTAATTTAAAAAGAAAAATGTTAAAAAAATATTTATAAAATTTTTCATTCCATCGTTGATAGATAGTTAAATACAAACATGTCAAAAAAATAAATAAAATGTACATATAAAAGGTAAAGAAACGGTTGTTTTTGTCAAATCAAATTAACGAGAGAAAAAGACATAACGCTATTTATCTACATAAAAAATTGGTAACAAATTAAAAAAATAAAAAATAGATTAAAAATATAGATTGAGTAAGTAAATTGGAAAATAAAATTGTAACCGCAGTGGAAAAAGGCAAAGGAGGAAGATGGAGGCAATTCAATTGAGAATGTTAAAGAAAGGAAAAGAAAAATATCAAAAGAAATACAAAAATAATAATTTTTTTTAAGAAACTACAACAAAAGCTCTAATAAAATAATTACAGTGAAGTTACAGAGTACATTGTACTCAGAACACGATACAAACTAAAACTAAAATAAAACTAAATAAAATATAATTTAAATAAATATCACAAAATATAATAAAATTTATCAAAAATTCCTTATCACTACTATTGATAATAATTGAACACTTCTTTCATCATAAATTATTCTTTTGTTCTTTTCGTACATGCTTCTAAAACCAACATTTATCATAGTCATAGTCTATTTTAGGAAGTTGTCTAAAGAGTTATTCAAAAGGTAAAAATGTTAGAGTTGAGTAAGAGAAGTAAAGAAAATTAAAGAAATGATAAAAAAATAGATTATTTAAGTGTAGGATTGAGAAAGAAGTTACGTGTGAATTTGTTTTGTAACTGGTAGTGAAATACATAACTGTAAAATTAGTTTTGGATTATGTTGGCACTTAGCAGGGTTAAAATAGGAAAGAAAATTGGACACCAAACTTGAAGTATTCGCATTATATATTGTTATAGATAATTCAAATTAAATGGCAAACTAAATTATAAATAAAAAGTTAAAAAAATATACCAAAATTATTCACTAAGTTTTTTTGTTATAGAGTCAAAAAATTTAATAACAAATATATTATTAAACATTGAACATATATATTTTTCTTATAATAATACAGTTATAGTAATTTTATATGTATATAATATTATATTAAAAAATTATTAAATTATCTAATAATTGAGATTATAATTATGTAAAGTACATTAAGACAATATAATAATATCTATAATAATATTATTTACCCAATAATAAAAAATTTATTGAATCAAAATTTAAAGAAAAATAAATTATTATTAATTAAATAGATATAAATATACAGGATTCCTACCCATATTTGGACCATTCGGTATATTACTTGAACCAATTCCGCTGTTATTGTGATGTATATTTAGAAAAATTATTATTAAGATGAAAATAATATAATTTAATAATGTAAGGGTACACTCAAGAGATAAATTATACATAATTGGTATTAAGTACAATAACATAGATATATCGTAAAAAAATAATTCATATTAAATGATAAACTAACAACATAAATTTATTAATGAAAAGTATAACTTAGAGTACCTGATACAGAATATTGATGAGCGGGTGTATTTGTGATATCTTGTAATGGTGTTGTCATGTTAGTTCCACTCGATGTATCGATTTGTTTTCCTCGTCTAATACTCCCTGGTAACTGGCACACCTTCTGTCAAGGTTTTGTTGCCTCTGTTCTTTGCTCAGATTTTGTCTTCGTTGTTTGGCTTAGTCTTGCCAAGTTCGTCGACCACTTCCACGTGAATCTTCCATTGGTATGTTGTCAATTGTAATTAACTAAAGAAACATATAAACATAGTTTTACACTTTTATTTAATGACGAAAAGGTTTTATGTTATATTTAGGTGAAGTAAGAAGCATGCAGGAGAAGATGGATGAGAAATGAAAGAAATTTTTTCTATTATGGAGTAACCAATAATGTGAAGTGAGAGAGGTTAAGAGGAGAAATTGGTATTCTATTAGTTACTATAGATGAAGATGAAGTAGTGAGAATTTTGTAATTGACCTATACTGGAGTATTATGCAGTAACATGAAGTGAGAGAAATTAACGGGAGAAACTGGTATCTTATTAGTAGTGAAATAATTATAAAAGTTACATTGACGTGAACATGAACGTAAATGAAAATGAAGTAGTAGGAATTCTGTAACTAAGAGTAAGTTATTAGGAAGGATAAAAATAGAAAAAAAATTGGACACTAAAATAAATCTTAGCATTATATCTACTTGTAAGACCCAGAACTTTTGAAAACTCTTATTATGATCAAGTCTCAAATCATATGGTTATTTATAGCCTTAATTTCAGAAATTATTTTATTAAAGATAATTAAGGCAAGTTTTGATTTATTGAATTTGAGATGAGTTATGATTACTAGCGGCTCACCAGGCACTATCGTGCCTGTTGAGCCGCTTTTCTATTGAGTTTAAGAAATTAATTTTATATTTTTATTTTAAAATTATAAATTTAATAATAATTAAAAATAAATTATAAAAAAAATAAAATATCTTAAATTATTTAACATGTAAAATATTAAAAAAACAAATTTAAATTAAAAAATAAGATTAAAAATATTAATTTGCTATTATCTGTAATAAAATTAATATAAAAATTTATTGATATCATTTAAAGATTAGTTATTTATAAATATTATTAAATTTATTTATTTTTTCAATCCTATTTAATTGGAAGCAAATTTAAAAATTTATATCCAAAACATTTTTTATCTCCATCCATAATTCTAATAGATAAAAAATTATATTTTTTCAATTTTATCTTGAACCTCTTTAATTATCATTAATTTTATTATTTTTAAGATTATTAATTTTTATTTTAATTATATTATCTCATCATATTATACACTATCGTTTCTCTTATCATTATTATTATATTGCCTTTTTTTATTCATCCCAATCGTAATTAATTATCACCGTACCATTATTCTAACTCTCATTTTTGTTTATCACTCTGATCTATAACTACCATGGTGTTAACTTTTGAGTTATTACAAATTTGCTAAAGGAAGTTTTTTCTTCTTTGATTTAGATATCTAGATGTATACTTATTATATAGATCCTTATTATTTTTCAGACTTATTTGTTAAGTCATATTTTATTGCTTTCAGACAAAATTTAAGATATCAATGATTCAGATTTTTTTGTTTATCAAATTATAAAATTTGTCAACAATTATAAAAAAATAATATCAAATATTTTATATCTTCTTAAAAGAGTAATATTATATGGACACTACTATTTTAGTTACTATTAACATATACAATTGAATATAAAAATATTACATTATTATTGAATATTTCCCCTATTCTTAACACTTATTTGTAATAATTCTTAATCTTTCTCTAAATCTAATATGTCAACTTCTATGTCTCTAACTAATAAATTTTTTAAGATTTTCATAAAATTTCATTTAATTTCAAAACAAAATTGTAATTTTTATATTGTTATTTTTTCTAATATTTTCAGAAAATTAATTTTTATGCTTTTTAAATTATAAATTTGAGATAAAAAATAAAAATTTTAATAAATAATAAATTATTAATAAATAAAAATAAAAATTTTATACGTTATTTATTTTTTAATGTATAGAATAATAAAATTTAAATTAATTTAAGTATGATACTAAAATTATTATGTTATTTTTATATGTAACAATTAAGATAAAGATTTATAAAGATTTATAAATTTATTTATTTTTTAATTTTATTTAATTTAAAACAGATATAAAAATTTAAATTTAAAGAATTTTTTTCTCGCATAATTTTAATTGCTTTTTTTTATTTTATATTCAATATGTTAAATTATCTTTTCTTTCATTATTTTTTTAAAAAAATTTATTTTTATTTTTATTATTTTTTACCATTCTCTATACACATATTTATCATTATTTTTTTTAATTAAGTGAAATAAAGATAGAGAGAGTACTACATGTACTCCATAGAATAAAGAAAAAGACAACATGAGTAGAAGTTATGTGTAGAATAAAAAAGTAATTGTACAAAGAACAAAGGAAAATTAACTAATAATTATATTTTTGACCAAATTTTAAAACGAAAATTATATTAAACACTATTTATCAATAAAATTAAGATAGAAAAATGAAAATTGGACACTAAACTCTCCTATTCCCTTTATATATTATTATAGATATTTAATTTAAAGTACATTAAGATATTATAATAATATCTATAACAATATTATTTAGGACAATTATGGAAGGTTTATCGAATCAAAACTTAAGAAAAAATAAATTATTATTAATTAAATAAATATAAATATACAGGATTCTTACCTATATTTGGATCATTCCGTCTATTACTTGGACCAACTTCACTGTTATTATTAGTATCTGAATATTTATAAAATTTATTATTAGCATGAAAAATATATTGTAAAAGGTAATTCATATTAAATGATATACTAACTACATAAATTTATTAATGGGATGTATAACGCACGCCTTCTGGCAAGGTATTGCTGCCTCTGTTCTTCGCTCATGTTTTGTCTTTGTCGCCAGACATAGTCTTGCCAAGTCGGTCCACCACTTCCATTGGTATCCTGTCAATGGTAATTAATCAAAACAAACATATAAACATAGTTTCACACTTTTATTTAATGACAAAAAACAAATTATATTAGATGAAGTGAGAAAAAATGCATGAAAAGATGGATGAGAAATGAAGAAAGTTTTTCTAGTAAAAGCAACGTGAAGTGAGAGAGAATAAGGGAAGAAAGAGATAATTATTATAGAAGTTACGTGGAATTATAAAATAAGAGAGAACGTGAATGAAAATGAGGTAGTGAGAGTATTGTAATGCGGAATAACTAACGTGGGCTAGGTTATTAAGAAGGATAAAAATGGAAAAAAAGTTTTGGACACTAAAACAGGTTTTGTCATTATATATTGTTATAGATTATAGATATTTAATTTAAAGTACATTAAGATATTATAATAATATCTATAACAATATTATTTAGGACAATTATGGAAGGTTTATCAAATCAAAACTTAAGAAAAAATAAATTATTATTAATTAAATAAATATAAATATACAGGATTCTTACCTATATTTGGATCATTCCGTCTATTACTTGGACCAACTTCACTGTTATTATTAGTATTTGAATATTTATAAAATTTATTATTAGTATGAAAATATATTGTAAAAGGTAATTCATATTAAATGATATACTAACTACATAAATTTATTAATGGGATGTATAACGCACGCCTGCTGCCTCTGTTCTTCGCTCATGTTTTGTCTTTGTCGCCAGACATAGTCTTGCCAAGTCGGTCCACCACTTCCATTGGTATCCTGTCAACGGTAATTAATCAAAACAAACATATAAACATAGTTTCACACTTTTATTTAATGACGAAAAACAAATTATATTAGATGAAGTGAGAAAAATGCATGAAAAGATGGATGAGAAATGAAGGAAGTTTTTCTAGTAAAAGCAACGTGAAGTGAGAGAGAATAAGGGAAGAAAGAGATAATTATTATAGAAGTTACGTGGAATTATAAAATAAGAGAGAACGTGAATGAAAATGAGGTAGTGAGAGTATTGTAATGCGGAATAACTAACGTGGGCTAGTTTATTAAGAAGGATAAAAATGGAAAAAAAGTTTTGGACACCAAAACAGGTTTTGCCATTACATATTGTTATAGATTATCCAATTCTATAATTATTGGATTATTTTCTATATTTGAATTATAAAGTTGATAGTTATGAAATAATAAGGATTTTATATGATTTGGATTAGATAAGTAATATTTTAAATGTTACTATTGCTATTTTGGAAAAATGAAAAAATTAAGTATATTATTTCTAATTATATGATTTGGGCATTTTATTGAAAGTAATTTGTAAAAATTGATGAGCAAATAGTATTTTCTATATACATCTAGTGTTGGATTTAATTTGGGTTTCAATTACTCTATTCCCTAATTTTAGTAAAGTTACCAAAGTGCCCATAACCCTAATTTTTGAAAATGAAACCCTAACTCATGACCCGGTTCCCTTTAGCCACACCCCCAACCTTTCCTTGCTCTCAGCAGCGGCAACACACGCTGAGTTTCCTCTGTGTTCCTAAAAGAATGAATCAAAGAAAGAAAGAAAATAAACGAAGGGGAAGGGGAAAAGCAGGGAAGAGGAGAGGAAAAAAGGAATGACGTCGCCGGCGGGCATCACTGCCGCCACGCCGTCGTGTTGCCGTTGTAGGAAAGGAAGCCGTGACCCATTGCCACGGGATGGAGGAGAGAACGCGCGCGCAGGGGGAGGAAGGGTCCAGCCTCGTCACGCCGCCTCTGCTGTCCGTGCTACCATCGTCGTCCAAGCTCGTCACCGCCAGTTGCGTCGTCGCCGTCTCTGCCCAGCACCGCCGCAGATGATGGGTCGCCGAGAACTGCCACCGCTGCTGCCGTCTTCGTGGGGCTTGAGTTGCTGCGGTCGCTCCTCGCCGTGAAGCCCGTCGCGAGCGCCGCTGTCAACATCGTGCTCCCTGGTGCCGTCGATGAGCCACTGTGACTGCCTCCCTCTCTGCCGCCGAGGTCCTCCGCTGCTGGGTACAGAGAAGGGTAGCGTCGTGCAAATCAAAGAAGGGAGATGCCTTTCTGCCTCTGCTCCTGGGTTTTGGAATCTGATCAGGACGCCGCTGCCACCATCTGAGCTCGCTGCTGCTGATGATGGTAAGCCCAAACCGCCGCTGGCAAAAAGGGGTTCAGGCCGCCGCAGGTGTCGCCGCTGGAGAAGGGAGCTGCCCTTCTGTGTTCCTGGCAGCCGGGAGTGGTTCTGTGACTTCTGGGACCACCGCCGAAGCCTCTGGCTATTTCTGCCGTCACCGGAGAATCCTGCCGGTAAGGTTTTAAGTATTGGGTTTTGTTTCTCCTGAGTTTTCGGAAGCATTACAATCACTGCATATTGATTTCAGTCGCTAGAGTCTGATCACCGTTGCCGCCTAGGATGGCTCCTGGGGCTGCCGTCGAACCGGTTCGGAGACCGCCGCTATTTTGGTTCAGCCGTTCCTTCGGTTCGGTAAGTGTTTCGATCTGAAAGCCCTCTAGTTACTGCTCTATTATACGTTGAGGAGTTGTAGCATTTGTTGTTATGAGAGTTAATCTCGGTTATTATATATTGCGATTAGAGTCGTTGTGGTTTCTGAGAAAACGGTTTGGAGCTGAGGTGTTGGTAGCCGGGATTTTGATTGTTGATTTCGGGTCGAGGCGGAAAGGACTCTGTGACGCGTTTGAGTTATGGAATTTGCGTTTTGAGGTAGAGGAGCTTTCCAAAAACTATGTTTTGTGTATTGGAATTATTACATATGGATACTGGTGCGAGATATTGTGTCATTGGTGATTGTATCTGCCTTGTGTATTATTTGATTGACTCGAATGACTATGGATGTTGGTTTGGCTGAATTGTTGTGCGGCTTGTGAAATGTAATGTTTTGAAGTGATTCTTTAAAGATTTGAAATCTGAGTTTAATCCGTTGAGGATTGATTTGATTTGAGTCAATTATTTGATGATGTGAAAAGTCGAATGCGCTTTTGAATTCAGCCTGGTTTACTTTAATTGACTTGATCTTGGACAAATGATTTGTTACTGAACCGTTTCTTTAAAGCTTTGGAAATGAGTTAAATCGGTTGATATTGAGTTGACTTTGAAATGGTTTTCTTGAGATATGCCACTGAGGCGACTGTTGGATTTAGCTTGCTTTGAATTGATTTCTGGTTTTGAGCTATTGAAAAGGAATGAGAAACGGTTTAGTTGGGACCCGAACCGGGTGGCAAAAGTCCAAGTTTTAGGGGAGGTGCTGCCGAAATTTCTACAAAATCCGAGTCTTGTTTAAAAAGTTATTTAAAAAGGATTGGATTTGAGAAGTTGTATTATTTGATTTATTAAGAGAATATTTATATTTTCAAGCTTAATTTATTTAGTGAACTTTATGCCTTGAGTTTGACTTATTTAGAAATGAACTATTTTTACCGTTTGAATCACTGAAGGAAAGAATGATGCTCTAATATTGATTTCAATATAAAAAGGAGCTTTTAGTGATTTCAAAGGAATCTAGACTTTTGATTGAGTAATTAAGTTTGAGGCATTTTGGAAGAGTTTGAAAAATGGGTTCCAAAAAGAAACCTGAAAGTGGTTTGATTCAAATGAACCGGTTCCTTTTCAAATGAGTTGATTTTTGGACCGGGTTGGAACTTGTGATTTTGTATGGTCGGTTTCATAATAAATTCAGTTTTATTTACTTGAACCGAGAATCCATGATTTTAAGAGTTTCAATGAATTTTAAGGAATTGATATAGGTTGACCTTCCCTAAAGACTTGGGACTCTGCCGAGAAACTTTTGTTATAAAATCCCATTGTTAGATGGGTGATTTTGAATGTTCCCAAAATGAGTCTTTAACTTTCCATGGTTTTGGAAGTTTTGGAAAGAGAATGCCGAGAGTGGCTTTGTTTTAAAAAGGGAACTCACTTTGAGTAAATTTGGCTTATGAGCCTGAGATGATTTGAGAAATGAGATCTTTAAAGCCAAGGCTAAAAAGAGTTGAAATTTGATTTCAAAGTGAAATGGCTTGAGAAAAGTGATTTATGGCTTAAATGCCAGTTTTATGAATTTGATGATGTTGAATGGTGGAAGTGCTGTTTTGTTATGGGCCGGGATGGCTGTGTATGATTATGAATATTGGCTGGTTCTGGATTGAACCGTGAGCCGGAATGGCTGTGTATGATATTGATTTATGGCTGATTGCCGAATGAGTTATGGGCCGTATGGCTGATTATGAATTATGAATTTAAGCCGGATGGCTGAGATGGATGTTGATCCATGGCTGGGACTGAATGAATATATGCTTGAGATACCTGGGTAGTAGCAAGGGTTGTGGTTCGTCCCACTTGCTCCAGGTCAGAGATTGTGACGCCTGGGTAGTAGCGGTAGTAGTGGTGATTCCACTCGCTCCAGGTTGAGCTTTTAAACACCTGCCTGGGTAGTAGCCGCAGTAGTGGTTATTCCACTGGCTCTGGGTTGAGCGGGCAGTAGCAAGGGGGTTGTAGCTCAAACCTACTTGCTCCGCGATGGGTGTTTCTGTCCATGGTTAGCTACCAGGACGTGTCGGGTTGGCTATATAACCAACAGATGATATCATCAGCCACTAGGGACAGGCATGCATCATATGCATCTATGTGACATTGTTTGGGTGTGCATATTGTACTCGGTTTGCCTATGTGATTAATTGCTAATTGTTCTACTTGCAATAACTGTTTGTTTGTGTTTGCATCTTCCTATTTGTGTTTGCTACTGGGACTCTGTTGGATTGTGGTGATTGGTTATTGTTGGATTGTTTGGGCCTAGGGCCGTGATTGGAATGAGATGAACCAATGGTTGATTTTGGTTTTTTGTTTCTGGTTTGGAATAAAATATGAAAGGCTATTTTGGTTCAGTTTAGATAAACCTCTTTGAAAGGATTTTTGATGTTTTGAAAATTGAACGGTTCCTCTTTCAGATAAGATTTCCGACTTTACTTTTATTGTAAACCGTTGTTTTTGAAAAGAGGCATAAGACGGTTATTAATCACTGGTACGGTTTATCTTCATGTATCCTATTACAGTAATTCCCAAAAACCCTCTACTGAGAACCCTTTCGAGGATAATGTTCTCACCCCCCTACATTTTTCCCCTTTCAGGATATGGGCGCAGAAGTTACGAAGAGTTTATTTAGTTGTTGTTGAGAACTCTGTATTGCTTTAGTATATTTTGTACCCTCGCCTTTATCTTGATATGTTCTGTAAGAGGGATAGGAATTGTATTGGATAATGCTTGTAATATTATCTATGTATATAAGTGTATATATGTATGTACTCTTTATGAGTTTTTGTAAGTTGTATGGTATTTATGGATGTATGATATCGGATGAAAGTATTTTTGGATTGGTATTGCGGTTTAAAGTTTTAAACAGGCTCATATTTTAGTATTAAATAGTATAAAAGTCGTCGTAATGTCCGAGCTATCAGAGTCGCGCAGTCGGAAGTGTGAACTTTGGTAGTTTAGGGTGTTACACTACTAGCGGCTCAACAGGTACTAACGTGCCTGTTCAGCCGCTTTTCTATTGTTTTTAAGAAATTAATATTATCTTTTTGTTAATATATTATTTATTTTTTAAATTTATTAGATAAGTATTTTTTTATTTTAATGTTGATGTGACTTTATTTATATTATATTTTATTAAAATTAAAATTATTATAAACTAAAATATTATTCAAAAAATAATGACAATAACATTATTCTGATTCAAAAAAGTATATATAAATCAAAATACATGTTAATTATTTACAAAAGATAATTTTTACTTAAATATCATGGATATTCATATTTGTCTTCATCTTTTTTAAATGGTAGGCCAAAATATAAATCTAAATACGAAGAGTTCTTTATTTTTTTATAAATAGTAAAAAATAGAATGAATGAGAATGCTTATTTTTTTTCATTTTAAATATCAAAATATAAGAATAATTAATAAATAAAATAGGAGATTATAAAAATTGTGTATCTGACAAAAATATTTCATAATTCATCATACATCTTCTTATCAATAACTTCTTTAGCCTTAGAAAACTGTCAGATTTATTGACCATAAAAATAAATATATAAACCCTTTAAGATTATTCAATTAAAAATGATGTGTAATAAAATCAAAATAAAAATTTAGAAACATTATTTACAAGTTAATTATTTATAAACGTTATTAAGTTTAATTATTTATTTTTAATTCGTATTTAATTTGAAGCCGAGATAAAAATTTATATTCAAAGCACTCTCTATCTTCATGCATAATTTCAATTGTTAAAAATATTTTATTTTTTTTAATTTTATATTTAATTTTTTAATTATCTTTTATTTTATTATTTTTTTAAAATTATTAATTTATATTTTTATTATATCCCTTACTATATCAAACACTATTCTTTCTCTTGCTATTATTTTCTATACACATACCTGTATGTCATTGTCTCATCGCCGTTATTATTATTATATTACCTTGTTCTCCTTTCTTGTTTTTTCTTTTTCCTTCCATATTCTCTTCACCCGACCGTCCGTAATTAATTATCACCAAGTATTATTATTGCAAATTTTAACTTTGTCTATCACTTTGATTTATAACCATCTATTCCGTTAATTTTTATGAGTTGTTGAAGTTTCGCTAAAAAAAGTAAGACATAAAGCATTTAATTTTATATTTAATTTTTAAAAATTTTTTAATTTTTTAAATATTTTATTTTTCTTTTTTAATTTTATATTTAATTTTTTAAATATTTTTAATTTCATTATTTTTCTAAATTATTAACTTATAATTTTTATTATATCCCCTTATTATATCAAACACTATTCTTTCTCTTATTATTATTCTCTATACACATACCTATCATTGTCTAATCGCTGTTATCATATTACTTTGTTCTTTCTCGTTTTTTTCTTCTCCTTCCACCGTCTCTTCACCCCACCGTAATTAATTATCAATATTTATATGTTACATATTTTATATGTTAATCAAATAACCAGTGCCATATGTCAAACAAATGATATTATAGAAGTCAAAATAAATTATATTTTTGTAATATAATTTATTTATTTTAGTTTAATTTAAAAATAAATATTCATGTACTCAAATTTTAAATATAATACTCTGTATAATTAATAATTTAAAAATTAAAAAATAATATTATCACATATGAAGAATTTAAAAATCCTTAAATTTAACAAAATATTAGACTTTTTCAATTCATCCTTGATAGATACAGACATATTTAAAAAAAATACATATAATATGAAAAAAATTAGTTCTTTTTTGATAAGAGAAAAAGATAGAACACTATCTTTTGTACGTGAAATATTGGAACAAATTAAAAAAAAGTAAAAGAACCATGAAAATATTAATTAGATAAGTAAATTAAAGAGAAAAAAAAATATAGGTAGAAGTTATACGTGAACATAATAACTGCAATAAAACTAAATAAAATTTGTAACGATGGATGTGATGAAATCGATAGCGTTGAAGGTAAAAAAATAATGGCAGCAAGAGAAATATAACAAAGTGTATTAGGAGGTAAAAAAAAACCAGTAAAATAGATGAAATTATAAAAAAAATAAAAGATATATTTTTTATGATTAAAAAAATTCTAATAGAATACTTAGAATGAGGCTAAACTACTGGACAGACCATCAGAAAATAAAATTCTAACAGTACTCACAGATATACTTAAAACAACACTATACAAACAAAGACCAATATAGAATTAAACAAAACATAATTTAAATGAATACCTCCGAATATAATAAGATCTATACAAAAAAATTATTTATCACCACTGATTAAACACTTGTTGGCTTCAAATTATTTTTTTTTATTTCATATATGGCCACGAAAATAAATCTTTTAACATCGTCTTTACCTAGTTTAAGATGTCAAAAAAAACTCATTTAAATAATTGTGCGGTACAGAGAAGAGTTTATAAGATAAAGAAGAATCAGACCAAAATAAAAAAAAAAAGAGATCGTGGGAGTAAAGAATCGAATAGAAGTTACGCGTGAGTTTTTGTAACTGTTAGTAAAATAAATAACTGTATAATATTTTTGAATTATGTTAGTAGGGTTAAAACAGGAAATAGAAAATTGGACACCAAACCTCCATGTTTTGGCATTATATATTGTTATAGATAACAACTAGCGGCTCAATAAGCTCTATCGTGTCTGTTCAGCCGCTTTTTTATTGTTTTTAAGAAATTAATTTTATTTTTTTGTTAATGTATTATTCATTCTTCAAATTTATTAGATAAGTATTTTTTTTATTTTAATATTGACATGACCTTATTTATATCATATTTTATTAAAATTAAAATTACTATAAAAATCTTTAAAATATTAAATTATAAAAGCTCACAATAGAGAGGTATATATAATATCAGAAAAAATATAATTTAAAAAATAACAATGATAACATTATCTTGATTCAAAAGAGTATATATAAACTAAAATACATGTTAGTTATTTACAAAAGATAATTTTTACTTAAATGTCATGGATATTCATATTTTTCTTCATCTTTTTTAAGTTGTAGGTCAAAATACGAATCTGAATATGAAGAGACTTTCCTTTTTTTATAAATAGTAAAAAATAGAAGAAATCATAATGCTTATTTTTTTTCGTTTTTAAATATCAAACTATAAGAATAATTAATAATCAAAATAGGAGAGTATAAAAATTGTGTATCTGGACAAAATCATTCATAATTCATCATACATCTCCTTATCGATAACTTCTCGAGTCTTGAAAAACCGTCAAATTTATTGGCCATAAAATTAATTATATAAACACTTCAAAATTATTCAATTAAAAGTTATGTGTAACAAAATAAAAATAAAAATTTAAAAATATTATTTACAAATTAACTATTTATAAACGTTATTAAGTTTAATTATTTATTTTTAATAGTATTTAATTTGAGGCTGAGATAAAAATTTATATTTAAAAGACTCTTTATATTCATGCATAATTCTAATTGTTAAAAAATATTTTATTTTTATTTTTAATTTTATTTTTAATTTTTTAAATTTTCTTTAATTTCATTATTTTTTCAAAATTATTAATTTATATTTTTATTATATCTCCTTACTATATTAAACACTATTATTTCTCTTACTATTATTCTCTAAACACATACTTGTCATTGTCTCATCACCGTTATTATATTTTCTTGTTCTCCTTTATCATTTTTTCCTTCTCCTTCCACCTTCTCTTCAGCCGACCGTAATTAATTATCACCAAAAATTATTATCGCAACTTTTAATCTTATTTATCACTTTGATTTATAACCATCTATTATGTTAACTTTTATGAGTTGTTAAAGTTTCGCTAAAAGAAGTAAGACATAAAGCATTTAAAATTTTTACCCATATTATCAGATTAACTTTTAGAATGTATAAAATTTATAAATTTAAATTAAATAAGATATTAAACAAATTTATTATATTGTTATTATGGGTAACAAAATCAAAATAAAAATTTTGAAACATTATTTATAAATTAACTATTTATAAACGTTATTAACTTTTGTTATTTATTTTTAATAGTATTTAATTTGAAGTCGAGATAAAAATTCATATTTAAAACACTATTTATCTTCATGCATAATTCCAAATTGATAAAAAATATTTTAATTTTATATTTAATTTTTTAAATTATCTTTAATTTTGTTATTTTTTCAAAATTATTAATTTATATTTTTATTATATTCCCTTACTATATCAAACACTTTTTTTCTTACTATTATTCTCTGTACACGTACTTGGTATTGTCTCATCGCCATTATTATATTACATTGTTCTCCTTTCTCATTTTTTTTTCTCCTTCCACATTCTCTTCACTCGACCGTAATTAATTATCACCGAATATTATTATTGCAACTTTTAATCTCGTCTATCACTTTGATTTATAACGATCTATTCTGTTAACTTTTATGAGTTGTTGAAGTTTTGTTAAAAGAAGTAAGACATAAAGCATTTAAAATTTTGTTTCAAATTATCAAAATTTGATGTCAGTCATCCTAAAAAACAATATCAAAATATATTATTTTTAACTAAAATAATAAAAAATACATAGTTGTAAGTCTTTTAACTAATAATTATAAATTTAAGTCACAGTTTAATATAGTACCTTGAGACAAAAGGCAACCATTGCGCTATTCATGTTTGATTGCTACTATCTAAGTTTCACATTTATTTTATTTTGCACATTAATTTAAGTGTACTTTATTATTTTATTTTACATATTTTGAAATAATGCCATTGTATTATAAGGATGAGATTAATTTTCATAATCTAATGCATATCTTTTTATTATTTTGTTAGTCATTTGAATACTATCCATTTAAAATAGTTACTTAAAGTGAAACACTATATAAAGAGAGATAGAAAATATTTAGATTTATCATTCTGATTTGCTTCTTATTAATCCTCACTTAATATCAATGTTCTGAAAACCGGACCGGATCGGCCGGTCGAACCGGTTTAACCGGGAACCGGCAACAAAAATGGTCCGGTCCGCTGTCTATAACCGTTCTGTCAAGAACCGTTTAAAAACCGTTGAACCGGCCAAAAATCGGCCGGTTGGACCGAACCGGAAACCGACCGGTTCCTTAAAAACGACGCCGTTTGGAGTTTTTTGGAAAAAAGAAAAAAAGGAAAAGCAACGCGTCACTCTCACCCGGTCACCCCCTTCCCCCAACACCCCTCTCTCATTCGTGAATGCCACACTCATCTCATCCCCTTCTAAATCAAAGTTCACAATACTGACAAACCAAAACCCTAGCCTCCTCCTCAACGATTCTACTACCGCCGTGCGTGGTTGTCGGCGCCTCCGTAGGTTCCTCCTTCCCCCTTTCCCGAGCCAAAACCCAGGACCTCTATTCTAGCGCGGCACGTCATCCCCATCCCTGGCTTCTCTGTTCAAGCCTTGGAGCAGCTCGCCGTCGTCTCGTCGCCGTTTCGTTTACAACCCAGAAAAAATAAACAAAGCTTCGGTAGCGCTGAGAGCCCCTTGCCCCCTTCTCTCCTTCTCCTTGCCCCCATCCCTGGCTTTGTTAGTTTGTTTAATTTTGCTTCGCATCCGCTCCTTCCTTTTAATTTTGCCATGGTTAGTGGTTACTGATGAGTGATGAGTGATGGCTCTGTTTAATTTTGTTTCTGGTTACTGATGGGTTTGTTTAATTTTGCTTCGCATTCGCTTCTTCCTTTTAATTTGCTCTGTTTACTGATAAGTGATGGCTCTGTTTAATTTCTGAATGCTTTGTTCTTCTTGTTCTTTTTAATTTCTGGAATTTTTGTTCAAATTTGTGTGTAATGTTTTGTAATGTTTGATAATGTTGCTGTTTTGTAATTGCTGGTTGCTGGGTGCAGGTTTAGTGTCATCACTATTTTAGAGTGTTTACATGTTTGTTGCTATTTTGTCATTGCTGGTTGCTGGTTGGAGGTTTAGTGTGATTATTGGTTAATGTTTTGTAATGTTTGTTGCTGAATGTTGATTGCTGAGTTCAGATATGGTCTTGTTGCTGAATGCTGTTTGTGCTGAATGCTAAGTGTTTGTTGCTGAATGCTGCTGCTGTTTTTAATTTCGTGAATGATTTATTAATTTCATTGTTCTTAACTGCTGTTCTTGTTAAAAAATTTGCAATTGATCTTTTGATTGATTATATGCCTCATGTTTTTAATTTCACTCTGCTTCTAGGCTTTGAAATCAGTTTATGATAACCGATGCAATTATTTAGTTGAATAACTGATGTAATTATTGAGTTCAAGAGATTGAGTTTTTCTGTTCTCATTATTAGTAAGACATGGATAGTTTAGAATTTTCTATTTCTTTCCCTTACTTCTAAAGTTCATTGTTTCAGAAGGTTTAGTGTTGGCTTCAACTTTCAAATGGGAATTGGGAGCTGGTGAAGATAATAACATCGTCTGGAACTGAGTCTGTTGTTTTACTGCCTGATGGAAAAGTAAGATTTGATCTAGAATTACCATAGTACACAGTGATGTTTGTTCCATCTAGCTGGACTCAGTGAGACAACTGGAAAGTGTTCTTTTAATTTAACCTTGTTAATCATATCTTGTACAATTTTGGTTGCCATAAATCCCTTCAAGAAAGTTCTTCTGTATGGTAATGATTATATTGAAGCCTACAAGCGTAAGATTCCTGTTTTGTTTTACTTTTTGACTTAGCTACATTAAGGTTATATTCTCTATTTTTAACTTGTGCACTGCAATTCAATCCAACTATTTTTAAAGAAAGTATAATTATGTTAAATGTCAACATATTTGCTGTAAATTTGAGTATTTTGATGATTAATTACATTTAGTTGGTGATATTTTATATAGGGTTTTAAATTAGAAAGATACTTTAGGATGTTTATTTATAATTTATTTATTATTTTATTAAGGAACGGTTTTTTCGGTTGAACCACGATTAGACCGGTCAGACCAATAAACCAGTGAACCAGTGACTAGAGCGGTTCAATGACCGGTCCGGTTTTCAAAACCTTGCTTAATATACTCAAATTTAATAGTTTTGATGGTGGTAAATTTTTGTAATTAGTTAAAAATTTTAATTTTCTCTTTTTCTCTCTGTCTCTCTTTACGATTTTGAACAAACACAATTTTATTATTAAATAGTTTTTTAAGTTTAGAATATTTTTAACTTTTTATATAATAATTAGACTTAATAAATTCTCAAAATTTAAACATATTCTCTTGAACTATTTCTTAATCATATAATTGGAATCGTTTAAACAGAAGATCATTAGATCCCTAAAATTTTTAAAGTAAAAGAAAAATACAATAAAATAAATTAAAAAACCTAATAAAATAAAATAGTTTAAAAAATAGAATATATATATATATGAAAAATAATAAATTACAACTTACATAGCTCATGAGATGAGATAGAAAAATAAAGAGAAGAAAATAATCATAAAGGTTGAAACAATAAAAAATGTATAACATAGTTTTTGTCTTACCACATTTAAATGTTATATGTAAATCTAATAATTAATAAAAAAAATAATATTATCTAATGTAAAATAGATTAAAAATAAAAAAGAGATTAACAAAATCAATTAACAAAATTTTTATCTTAGGTCCCTAGATTATTTAAAAAATCAATTAACAAAATTCTTATATTGCTACATTTAGGCTGGGTTTGGTAAAACTTTTTTAAGAGGTGCTTGTACTTTTTAAAAGCACAAGCACGTCATTTTGTATTTGGTAAATTAAAAAGTCCAAGTGCTTGTGCTTACGGCTTTTAAAAGTTAAGGTGCTTTTGAAAGCACCTAGGAGGGAGCTTTTCAAAGCTGGCTTATGCTTACCAAATTATTTTCATTTTCTCGCACATATTTCCCGCTATTATATTGCCATTAAAATCCTTGTATATTTCTAACTTCTCATCCTAACCTTTACAAATTCTAACACAATCTTTATATATTTTTTATTTTTCAACCTAATCTTCACAAATTTCAATACAAATACATCTCTATCACATATTAGGTATGAACTTCTATTTATTTATGTTATTTTTTTTTTGCGTTAATTTTTATATTTTTTTAGTAGATCTATTATGTTTGTTTTTCTCTGTTCTTTGAAACGGGAAGAGGTTGATCTGGTTTATGAAAATCAATCATAAAATTTTTTTTGCATGAACATTAGTCAAAATTATAATAACAACATGTATATACATATGTAAATATAGATATATAATTATAAGAGTAGTTTATTTGAGATAAGTGTCCTATTTTTTGTGATCTGTAAAGGTGAACCAATATATATAGGTGGGTAATGAACGTACACAGTACTAACATTGGATTACATACAAATTTTATTATTGACTAATGATAAATCTATTTATATTAGTACAGGGAATAAATCAAGTAAATATGTTAATTATTAGTTTCTAAAATTTGAGTTAGTATTAAAATAAAGTGTTAATTAATTCAATTAGAACTCCAAAATTTGATTCATGAATCATATTATCAGTTTATTGTTTCTTGTAATTTTTTTTTCAAGTAATGTTAATTAATCATATTTTTTTTTCAAATTTTTTCTATGATACTTATATAAAATTTTAAAGTTAAAAAATAAAAGAATTTATTTATTATATTTATGTTTATTATGAATTTTTTATTTTAATATTATTTTATTTTAAAATATTATATAAATTTTTAAAAAATTTAAAAAAAATTATTTTTTGTTATAAACATGTTTATTATAATTTTTTTAACTTTTAAAAGCTGTTTTACCAAACACAATTGTGGTGCTTGTACTTATTAAAAGTTATTTTTAATTTAATTTTACCAAACGCAAGTGCTGCAGCTTTTAAAAAGTAAAATCTTTACCAAACCCAGCCTTAGTGTGTTATATGTCGAATTAATAATCAATAAAAAATAATATTATTCAATGTAAAATAGAGTACAAATAAAAAAAAATAACAAAATATCCGTGAGAATTTTTCATTCTATCATTGGTAGGTGTAGATTTTTTTATCTTTTATATATTAATTATGTGACAAATAAATAATATTAAATTAATTAATTCTTGTACAATACAATTTAGAAAATTAATAAATGTCAAACCTAGTACTCTATATAATTAAATATCAAATCCAGTACTCTAAATAATTAATAGCTTAGATAGTTTAGGAAATTAACATATTAATATTTTTAACAAATCCTTGATAGGTGCGAACTTTCCTGCATTCTATATATATGCCAATCAAATAACTTAGCCAATATACAAAATAAATAATATTGTGGTAGACAAAATTAATAATTTAATTTAATATTAAAGTAAATATTTATGTATTCAAATTTTGAACATAATATTCTACCTAATCAATATTTATAAAAAAAAATATATTGTAAAGCAATTTAAAAAAAATAAGTTAACAAAATATTTATGAAACTTTTTCATTCAATCATTGATAGATAAAGACATATAAAAATACATATCAAATAAAAAGAAACTATTTTTTCTGCATCAAAATTAATAAGACAAAAAAATTATTTCTTTCTACATTAAATTGATAAAAAAAAAAGAGACACAGTACTATTTTCATACATCAAAAGTTGGGAATAAATTAAAAAGAGACGGAAATGACTGAAAATATAGATTAGATATGTAAACTAAAGAGAAGAAAAGATATAAGTGAACATTATTACAATTGCAGTGGATGAAGGTAATGAAAGAGGATGGAGGCGAGAGTGTTGAAGAAAGGAGAATAACAGAACAGCAAAAAATACAGAAAATTAAAAACCAAACTACTGAGAGTATAAACGTACTCAAAACAAAAGGATATAAACTAAAATTAAACAAAATATGAACATGGTAAAGAATGCGAAGACACTGATAAAACAAATGATATAAACTAAAACTAACATAGAATTAAATAAAGCATGAATATGGTGAAGAATGTGAAAAGATATTGATATTCACATCAGTTCATTTTTTTTATTTATTAGCAATTTACAGACCGTCTGATATTTTCTATTGGAAGATGTGTTTTTATAGGTACAGACGTAACAAAACTGTTTTCATCATAGTGGGAAGTTATTGGATTTTTCAAAACAAATTTTATGTCTATTTTGTCCTCATAATTTACTTTCTGAAATAGTTTATTGTAGGGTTAATATATATAGTCTACAAAAATTGGACACCAAAGTCATAGTCAACTCTCTGTATATCTATAACAATATATAATGGCAAAACCTGTTTTGGTGTCCAAAACTTTTTTTCCATTTTTATCCTTCTTAATAACCTAGCCCACGTTAGTTATTCCGCATTACAATACTCTCACTACCTCATTTTCATTCACGTTCTCTCTTATTTTATAATTCCACGTAACTTCTATAATAATTATCTCTTTCTTCCCTTATTCTCTCTCACTTCACGTTGCTTTTACTAGAAAAACTTCCTTCATTTCTCATCCATCTTTTCATGCATTTTTCTCATTTCATCTAATATAATTTATTTTTCGTCATTAAATAAAAGTGTGAAACTATGTTTATATGTTTGTTTTGATTAATTACCGTTGACAGGATACCAATGGAAGTGGTGGACCGACTTGGGAAGACTATGTCTGGCGACAAAGACAAAACATGAGCGAAGAACAGAGGCAGCAATACCTTGCCAGAAGGCGTGCGTTATACATCCCATTAATAAATTTATGTAGTTAGTATATCATTTAATATGAATTACCTTTTACAATATATTTTCATGCTAATAATAAATTTTATAAATATTCAGATACTAATAATAACAGTGAAGTTGGTCCAAGTAATAGACGGAATGATCCAAATATAAGTAAGAATCCTGTATATTTATATTTATTTAATTAATAATAATTTATTTTTTCTTAAGTTTTGATTCGATAAACCTTCCATAATTATCCTAAATAATATTGTTATAGATATTATTATAATATCTTAATGTACTTTAAATTAAATATCTATAATAATATATAAAGGGAATAGGAGAGTTTAGTGTCCAATTTTCACTTTTCTATCTTAATTTTATTGATAAATAGTGTTTAATATAATTTTCGTCTTAAAATTTGGTCAAAAATATAATTATTAGTTAATTTTCCTTTGTTCTTTGTATAGTTACTTTTTTTATTCTACACATAACTTCTACTCATGTTGTCTTTTTCTTTATTCTATGGAGTACATGTAGTACTCTCTCCCTATCTTTATTTCACTTAATTAAAAAAAATAATGATAAATATGTGTATAGAGAATGGTAAAAAATAATAAAATTAAAAATAAATTTTTTTAAAAAAATAATGAAACAAAAGATAATTTAACATATTGAATATAAAATAAAAAAAAGCAATTAAAATTATGCGAGAAAAAAAATTCTTTAAATTTAAATTTTTGTATCTGCTTTAAATTAAATAAGATTAAAAATAAATAAATTTATAAATCTTTATAAATCTTTATCTTAATTGTTACATATAAAAATAACATAATAATTTTAGTATCATACTTAAATTAATTTAAATTTTATTATTCTATACATTAAAAAATAAATAACATATAAAATTTTTATTTTTATTTATTAATAATTTATTATTTATTAAAATTTTTATTTTTTATCTCAAATTTATAATTTAAAAAGCATAAAAATTAATTTTCTGAAAATATTAGAAAAAATAACAATATAAAAATTACAATTTTGTTTTGAAATTAAATGAAATTTTATGAAAATCTTAAAAATTTTATTAGTTAGAGACATAGAAGTTGACATATTAGATTTAGAGAAAGATTAAGAATTATTACAAATAAGTGTTAAGAATAGGGAAAATATTCAATAATAATGTAATATTTTTATATTCAATTGTATATATTAATAGTAACTAAAATAGTAGTGTCCATATAATATTACTCTTTTAAGAAGATATAAAATATTTGATATTATTTTTTTATAATTGTTGACAAATTTTATAATTTGATAAACAAAAAAATCTGAATCATTGATATCTTAAATTTTGTCTGAAAGCAATAAAATATGACTTAACAAATAAGTCTGAAAAATAATAAGGATTTATATAATAAGTATACATCTAGATATCTAAATCAAAGAAGAAAACTATCAAACTTCAAATAAACAGTCAAAACCCTAGCAGAGAAAGAGTACGTACTCCGTACTCAAAGAGAATGAGAGAAGGAGAAAGCGGGGGCGAGCGGTTGAGGGTGAAACACGGTGAGGAAGATGGCCATGCCATCGGAAGAGATAAGGGGGAGAGCGTGGGTGGGTATGTATCCGGTGTTAAGGAGGGTTCTTCTCGAGAGGGGTTAGGAAAGCCATCCAAGGTCTCTTTTAGAGATAAAGTTATTGGTGCAGAAAAGTCTAAGGCCTTTGCATTAGTAGGGTCTTTATCTGGGGATGGTATCGCGACGGTGACAGGTAAGCAAGGTGATTCTCGTCCACCAAGTGTCAGTTTTACCAAGGAGGCAAAGAGCTGTCTAGCTGAACCTTATAAGGAAGCCATCGTGATCAAGGTGCTGGATAAGTATTATGGCTACACGGCTCTCATGCATAAGCTCCGGATAGTATGGCGCATCAAAGGAGGGTTTGATTTGTTGGATGTGGGATTTGGATATTTTTTGGTTAAATTTGATATTGCTGGGGATCGTGAGAAAGTCATTCTTGGTGGCCCGTGGTTGATAGACGGTCACTATGTTGCAGTAAAGCCATGGGATGTGGATTTTAGGCCATGCGAAAAATCCTTTGGATCAACGCTGGTATGGATTCGAGTCTCGGGACTTCCAATTTGGTGCTACCAGGAACAAGCAATGCTGCGAATTGCTTCTGCAATTGGGATTCCGGTGAAAGTAGATTTGGCTACTAAGCTCGCAGAAAGAGGAAAATATGCCCGAGCTTGTGTTCAAATTAATCTTGAGTTGCCTGTAATCAAACATATTATAGTGGAGGGTGTGACTTATGAAGTGGAGTACGAGAGTTTACAGTTGATTTGTGCTACTTGTGCACGGTATGGGCATGATAAATCGTTGTGCATGGAGAAGGAGTCCTTGGAAGGAAACATAAATTCCTTTGGTGATGGAAAAAATAATGAAGCCCCAACACTAGTGCCACACAACAATCACGAGATTCAAAAAGAGGCTGAATCAGAAGCTCGTGATTTGGGTGAGAAATTAGGAGTTGTTAAAGGGAAGGATGTGGTTACGGAATCATTGGCTCCTCACGTGCCTGATGGTCTTGTTAATGAGGCATGCATGGATGATGGAGAAGGCTGGCAACAAGTGCTGCGTAAGAAAAAATTTACAATGGGCCAGTCATCAAGTTTGAAGGACCAAGATGGAAAGCAGCACAAGTTTGGTTCGAGAAGGGTTCCAAGGCCCAATTTGCATGGTGATGGAGGCAAATCAACTGGCATTAGGATGGGGAAGCAAGAAAAACATGAAATTGCGCCATCTCCATCGCGCAGAACTCCTGCACGTCGTGGAATTTCTCTACGAAAGCGTCCTCGGCCTTCCTCCTTGCAGAACTCGCCAGTTGATAAAAATGGTGGCACAACGGAGGAAACCTTAGTAGATGGAAGCATGGCAAGTGCAGTGTCAGGGGGTCCAAAGGTGGCAATTATTGAGGATCAGAGTGTGCCAGTACCGCAGGACAAACCACCTATTGAGGTTGGTGATTCTGTTTAGAGTTTATGTTCTTATTTATTCTGTCCCTATTATTTATGGATAGTTTAAATATGATTGTTTGGAATATTAGGGGTGCTTCTAATAAGTTAGCCCGGGTGCATTGTAAGGAACTTGTTAGGAAATTTAGACCTGTTTTCTTTATTGTGGTTGAAACTCACTCCCCTTTTCAGCATTTAAAATTATTTTGGGAAAGGTTGGGGTATCACTCTGTTGGTATAGTAGAGGCACAGGGGCATAAGGGAGGTATTTGGTTTCTATCCTCTATGAAGGGTGTTTGTTGTAAGTTCATTGATGCTTTTGATCAGGGTGTTACTGTTGAGGTTCACTTTGATAATTTAATTTGGAGGTGTAGTGGTATTTATGGCAGTCCTCAATTTAATAAAAGGGTTCTCCTTTGGGATTATCTTGTTGCACAATCCATGGTTTTTCAAGGACCTTGGATTGTTCTTGGTGATTTTAATGAAGTCAAATTTTCTCATGAATCTAAGGGCTGTCAATTTTCTCATCAAAGAGCAGACATGTTTGCTACTTCATTAGGGGATAGTGGTTTGTTTGATCTGAAGACTATCGGGAGGCAGTTTTCTTGGTACAGGAGGGTGAAAAATTATGTTGATGTGGCAAAAAAGCTTGATCGAGTCTGTATAAATAGTAGTTGGTTATCTATCTTTCCAGAGGCTTATGCAGAAGTTTTAAATAGGCTTCAGTCTGATCATTGCCCTATTCTGGTGCGTTGTAAAGGTCGTCCTCAGCCTAAAGGGAATCGACCTTTCCGATTTGTTGCTGCTTGGGCTACTCATCCTGGGTATAAAGATATTGTGAACCAGTCATGGTGGTCTGGTAATAGAGGAATTCATGGCAAGCTTTCAGAAGTACAGAAGAATTCACTAGAGTTTAACTCGAAGGTATTTGGTAACATTTTTGTTAAGAAATGTGAATTAGAGCAGCAGATTAATTATTTACAAAAGCGCTTGGAAGTGGTGGATAGTATTTATTTGCGTCAGAAAGAGCAACAGTTGCTTGATGATTATAATAATACTCTAGTGCAAGAAGAGCTCCTATGGTTCCAAAAGTCCAGAGAGCAATGGGTAAGGTTCGGGGATAGGAATACAAGATTCTTTCATATTCAAACTCTTGCGCGAAGGAAGCATAATAAGATTCATGGCCTTTTTCTCAAGGATGGAGTGTGGAAAACTGATCCAGAGGTTCTGAGTCAAGAAGCAGAGTCTTTCTATAAAAGCTAATTCTGTCATTTGGATGATGTTGATTTGGGTTGCCTTGGTGATGTGCCTCTTCCTTCTCTGAATGAGGAAGCTTGCAATAATCTTACGGCACCAGTTACTATGGAGGAAGTCAAAACAGCTGTTTTTCACATGAACTCTTTTAAAGCTCCAGGTCCGGATGGGTTTCAAGCTTTCTTCTTCAAAGAATATTGGGAGATCATTGGTCTTGATGTTTGGAAGATGGTTAAGCAGGCATTCTCCGGTGTTACTCTTGATCCGAGAATGTTGGAGACTTTACTGGTTCTCATTCCAAAGGTTGAATCACCGGTATCTATGAAAGATTTCAGGCCGATTAGTCTCTGCAATGTAGTTTACAAGATCATCACGAAGGTCCTTGTTAATAGGCTTCGTCCTCATCTTGCGGAGATTGTTGGCCCGCTTCAAGGAGGATTTATTCCGGGACGAGGAACTCCTGACAACATCATTATTGCTCAAGAAGTCCTCCACTTTATGAAGAAGACTAAATCAAAGAAAGGCACACTGGCCTTTAAGATTGATCTGGAGAAAGCTTATGACAGAGTTGACTGGAGGTTTTTAGCTCATACCCTTAAGAGCTTTGGTTTTCCTATTCCTACACTTAATTTGATTATGAATTGTGTCACTGCTTCTTCCTTATCTATTCTTTGGAATGGGAGTCGTCTAAATGGCTTTACTCCTAGCCGAGGTCTTAGACAAGGAGACCCTATGTCACCCTATCTTTTTGTGTTGTGTATGGAGCGACTGGCATGCTTTATTAGTCATCAGGTTGATTTGGGCTTGTGGGAGCCGGTTGCTATTTCTAGAGGGGGACCAAGAATATCCCATTTAATGTTTGCGGATGACTTGCTTCTATTCTGTAAAGCTACAAAAAGACAAGTGCAAAATGTGATGTTGGTTTTAGAGACTTTTTGCAAAGCATCTGGGATGAAGATTAATGTGGAGAAGTCTAAAGCGCTTTGCTCCAAGAATGTCTCTGCAACAAGGAAAGAGGTTTTCACTGGGGTATCCTTTATCAGATTTGTCCAGGATTTGGGCAAGTATCTTGGAGTTACCCTTAGCCATTCTAGAGTGACTCGTTCAGCTTTCAATGGTGTCCTGGATAAGATTCGGAGTAGGCTAGCAAGCTGGAAAGGGAGTTTACTCAATCGGGCTGGTAGACTCTGCTTGGTTAATTCTGTTGCCGCTGCTATTCCCACGTACCAGATGCAGGTCTCTATTTTTCCCAAAGGAATCATTAGTAAATTGGAGTCTATGATGAGGAATTTTCTTTGGAAAGGACAAGTTGATGGAAGAGGATTGAATCTTGTTAGTTGGAAGGTACTGGTTACTCCAAAAAAATATGGAGGTTTGGGGATTAGAGATCCTTATTGTGTAAATATTGCTCTTCTTGGGAAGCTAGTTTGGACTTTTTTCCAGCAGCCAAACAAGCTATGGGTCCAATTATTGGATGCCAAATACCGATCATCTCTATATGACTGTTTTAGTTATCCTAAGAACAAGGACTCTCCCATTTGGAGGTGTCTTTGCAAGGCTTGGAAAGTGTTGAAGGATGGGTTTGCTTGGTGTATTGGAGATTTGAACCAGAATTTTTGGTTTTCTAGCTGGAGGAGAGAAGGACGGTTATCTAATGAGATGGATTATGTCCACATTTCTGATTCGAATCTCCAGATACAGGATATTTGGTCGGTTGGTAGGTGGCATTTGGATACTCTTTATTCTCCTTTATCTCAAAATCTGAAAGATAATATTCTCTCTTACAATCCAGATGAACAAGCAGGTCCGGAAGTGGGTTGGTATTGGAGTGGGTCTGCTGCCAAAGTCTATGACTCACGCAATGGTTACTTGTGGTTGTGTAAGCAGCTGTTTGGTTGGGAGGAGAGGGAGAATTGGCTTTGGCTTTGGCGTCAGCTTGTTCCGGAAAAGCATAAGTTTTTGGCTTGGTTGTGTCTTAAGGAGGCTCTTCCTACTGCAAGTTTTCGCTTTAGAAGAGGGATGTCGTCATCGGATAGGTGTCCAAGATGTCTTTCTAGCCAGGAATCGGTTATACATTGTATTCGGGATTGTCCAAAAGCTCAGCTTGTCTGGCAAAGGTTGGATATTCCTTGTCATCCTTTGGATTTAAAGAACTGGTTCTTGTATCATAGCAGAGAGCACCCGTTCAAGTTCTTTTCGGGACTTTGGTGGATATGGCGAGCAAGGAATAACGACATCTTTAATCCCCATGAAACTTGGCCTCCGGAAAAAGTCATTTGTCTGGCATTAACTTCAGAAAAGGAGCTTAGAAATATTTTTGAATTACAACGTATGTCCCTTCCCTCTACTCTAAATGGTTTTTGGAATCCCCCATCCATTGGTACTTTTAAGATTAATTGTGATGCTAGTTATTTTGGTTCGGGTGATAGTGTTGGTTTTGCTTGTGTTATTAGAGATTGTAATGGGAGCTGGCAAAGGGGGTGTTTGGGAATGATTGAGAGTAATAGTATTCTTCAAGGAGAATTGTTTGCTATTTGGAGAGGATATCTCTTAGCTTGGGATGTGGGTCAACGAGATGTTATTTGTGAGACGGATTGTGTGGAAGCATTTAATCTTGTTACTCAAGATGGTTTTGGGTTTATTGATCCACTGGTGCTCAAAATAAGAGATATCATGCATTGGAATTGGCGTGTTGACTTTCGTTTGATTATGAGAGATGCAAACACGGTGGCAGATACTATGGCAAAGATGGCGATGAAGTTACAACTTTCGCATGTGGAGCTTCTTTCACCTTGGGAGGAGTTTAAGAGTAGTCTTAAACGGGACTGTCCCTCTATTTAAGCAGTTCCTTGTTTTGTTTCTTTTGTTTTTCTTTGTTTAATTTATTTCAGTCACCAAAAAAAAATCAAAGAAGAAAAAAATTCCTTTAGCGAATTTGTAATAACTCAAAAGTTAACACCATGGTAGTTATAGATTAGAGTGATAAACAAAAATGAGAGTTAGAATAATGGTATGGTGATAATTAATTGCGATTGGGATGAATAAAAAAAAAGGCAACATAATAATAATGATAAGAGAAACGATAGTGTATAATATGATGAGATAATATAATTAAAATAAAAATTAATAATCTTAAAAATAATAAAATTAATGATAATTAAAGAGGTTCAAGATAAAATTGAAAAAATATAATTTTTTATCTATTAGAATTATGGATGGAGATAAAAAATGTTTTGGATATAAATTTTTAAATTTGCTTCTAATTAAATAGGATTGAAAAAATAAATAAATTTAATAATATTTATAAATAACTAATCTTTAAATAATATCAATAAATTTTTATATTAATTTTATTACAGATAATAGCAAATTAATATTTTTAATCTTATTTTTTAATTTAAATTTATTTTTTTAATATTTTACATGTTAAATAATTTAAGATATTTTATTTTTTTTATAATTTATTTTTAATTATTATTAAATTTATAATTTTAAAATAAAAATATAAAATTAATTTCTTAAACTCAATAGAAAAGCGGCTCAACAGGCACGATAGTGCCTGGTGAGCCGCTAGTAAATATATAATGACAAAACCTGATTTGGTGTCCAATTCTTTTTTTTTCAATTTTGCCCTTTCTAATAATCTACTCCACTATATCAGTTATTCTACGTTAAAAAGCTTCCACTACTTCATCTTCTCTCTTATCACGTACATTCACATTCTCTCTTATCTCATTAATTCACATTCACGGAAACTCTATCATTATCTCTTACATTTCTTACTATCTATCATCTAATATTATTGTTACTGCATAATCAACAAAATTTTTTTTTATCCATCTTCTCTTGCATCCTTCTCATTTCCCTTAAATATACCATAAAACCTAATATAATTTTCCTAGTTAAGTAATTTTTTTTTATCTTATAATCATTTTATATTTTGAGATTCAAAATTTTGTATTTTTAATCTTATTCAAAGTTTATTTTTATATTTTATTTTAGTTTTATTAATAAAAAAAGTATTAATATTAGTTTTAATATTTAACCTTTAGGATAAATAAAAAGATGAGACTTTTTTTTATAAATTAGACAATTGAAAAACTATTTATTATAAAAAAAAGTTAAGTCTATTTCTTGACTATAGAAATATATATAATTCACTCTTAGATTTAATCAAAATAAAATATATGTTTATTTAATTTTTTAAATTTTACATCAATTATTAAAATCATGATGATATAATAGATGTATTCCAATAAAAGAAAAAGTGAAAATGATTTCATAACTATTTTATTTGTTAGAACGAAACATGACTCAATAAATATAAAGTCTAATCTAACAACTATAGATAAGTAAAATCTACTTAATATACTAAAATTGGGTTTTCCTCCAACTAATGAGGTGAGGTGTCGATCTCTCGTGACTCCGTTTTTCCTCCCAAATGAATACACTTTTCTTTATTCTAAATTATTTTATACAAAATATCTTTATTATAATCATATTAATGAATAATACATAATTATACTAATTTAGAAACATATCTCCATTATAATTATATCAAATCAATATTTAATACATTATTAAACTACTTATCAATTATCAATCGAAAATATTTTTAAACATTTTAATTATAATAATAATAATAATAATAATAATAATAATAATAATAATAATATATGATAATTATATGATAATGGCACCAGTTATTAACAACCAATTTATATTTCTCTAAATAAATTTATTTTAAAAAAATATATTTATTATAATTATATTACAATATTACAATTAATATATAATAAATAATGCACAATTATACTAATCTAAAAAAATGTCTTTATTATCTATTTATTTTATTATACAAAAATCAGATTTTTGCACTTAATAACAGAACTGATGCGACATGTATAACAATCCGAATTTTTAAAATTAAATTTTATGCTTTGAATTTAAAAATAAAATTTAATTTAATTATCACTTATTCTATTATTTTAAATTATTTATCAGAAACTATATTGATAGTTACAGTCTAAATTGATTTTTATAAATATTATTATTATTATTATTATTATTATTATTCAAAAAGAAAAAAAAATGGCCGAAGGACATTATTATACATATAAGCCACTATATATATTTATTATATATCTATATAAGAAAGAAAGAAAGCAAGCCGAATATGACACATGTTTTCTTTGCATGACACATGTTTTCTTTGCATGTATAACTAATGACACTTAAGTTTCTTTATTTCAATAATCATCATCATTTTGCATTCCTTTCACTGAATCACCGAACCACTAAGAAAAAGAAAGAAAGAGAGAGACCGAGAGTGTGGCTGAGGAGAACAGTGAAACCTTCGAGTTTTCGGTCTCGATTTCTTGCGATCTGTAACTCTAATAAAAAATCTAATCCGGTAAAAGTGTTTGTATCTTCTTCCTCTACACGTTGGCATTACTTTTATCCGGTAGAAGTTGACGGTGACGTAGCTTCTCTTTTCCTTGAGTTTGGCCAATTGAATTTTTAGAAGGCACAGATGATTTCTGACGCTTTCCTCTTCAGCAGCTCGGTCAAAAAGTTTTTCCAGAACTTTTGTTGATTTTAATTTTATACGGAGGTAGGGGTTTGTTTTTAAAGTTAAGTTTTTAATTTGGAATGCCTACAAAGTTAATTGGATAATTGCAAATATATATATATATATAATAGTAATGATATTGAGTATGGATTATTGCTGTGAATGTGACTGGTTTGGTTGTTATGAGAGTTTAATTGGTCGAATTAAGTTTGGATTGAGATTGTGAAAATGTGATTGTTGAGGAATAGGGAACCCGTAAGGGTGGTTTAGTCCGAATTTTAGAGAAAATGCCGCCGAAATTTTATAAAATCTGAGGTTTTATTTAAGAAGTTATTTAAAAAGATTTGGTTTTGGAAAATTAAATTATTTAAAATATATTTAGTTAAGAAAAGATTTATTCTATTTTAAAGTTTGATTTATTAAGAAGAATATAATGTTTTAAACCCAATCTTTTAAGGAGAGATTTTGTTTTAAGTAAAGATTTGAACTTGGTTTATTAAGAAAAGGAATCTCTGCTACAGGAGAGCAGAGAACAAGGATTTAAAGAATATATTAACTAATGAAGTGTCTGCCACAGGAGAGCAGATGTGACATTGTTTGGGTCTTAGTGCCAAATGTAAAGTGGGGACGCCCACACACTGAGAACTGTTTTCCAGATGTATGCTTATTGATTTGGAAAGTTACACTGATGCAGCCTAGTCCTACGACTTAAAGTCACACTGATGCGGCCTGGCCGTACGACTTATAAGCACACTGATGCATCTGGAAAACCATATCTGGGACTTGTGCCTGGTTAATGTCGGGAGCGGGTAGGCAACCGACACATGAGCTTATAGCCTGCGTTAGGGATAGACATGCATCATATTGATTGCGCATTTGCATTTGATTGCGCTTGCCTGTTTTATTACTTTGTGATTGTATTGTTTGTCTTGTTGTGACTTGCTTGTACATTGAATTGAATCTCTTGCTTGCACTATTTGTTTGTGAGTGTATTAAAGTGATTAAGAGTTGACATTTGACTGAGGATTAACTATGTGGCTGAGAGACAGAAAATGTGACTAGTTTTATATTTAAAATTTGTTTTGAGTTTAGAGATTTAAAGAAAAGTAATTATTTATCTAAAGTAGAAATAAAAGTATTTCCAAAGGGTTAACAAAATAATTTTATTGAGTAAAGTTAATTATTTGCATTAAATTCATTACTTTTACGGCATTCCCATTCCCTACTGAGAACGTGTGGTTTGTTCTCACCCCAAATCTTCCACCCTTTCAGTGACACAGGTTCGGAGATTCAGTAAGAAGCTGCAGACGATTAGTAGATTTATTTGTGATTCCTGTTGTTTTTATAGAGTTCCCTCGTCCTTATTGCTTCAGGGTTTTTATTTTATCCAGAGGGATAGGTATTGTATTTGAGTTTTATATTGAATTTAATTGTATAGCAATATTATTATTAATAACTGTGTGATTGTAATTACTAAATATAATTTTCTGGTATTTTCTTAAAAACTAAAATGCGATATCGAACTAAAGGCTCAATATTAAATAGTTAATAAGGAAAACAGGTCCGTAACACCTTACTTTTGGTACGATCATGACGTGCTAAAAGTTAGGGTGTTACATTATGATATCAGAGCAGTTCGTCCTTGTTAGAGCATTGGGAATGGACTGACTATGCTTCACTGCATACTCTGAGTGTCCATGCAATAGGACTTGTCCTAATGACAAAAATTTGAGTTTTAGATGCATGACTGTCTATTGATTAATGTTGTTAGTCGACCGTTGCATACCTCATGGTAATAAGTCTGGCCAACTTAATACTAATGATTTATGTATATGAGAGTACTAACAGGTTATCATAGACGCAATAGAAGTAATAAGTAACGTAAATTACGGGGTTTGGGAACGTTAGAAGTTAAGTTTAGGGGTTAGCTCCGTTTCAACGCATAATCCTTATTCGTGCTAATGTGAATCTCTTCCTTGGTTGTTTGCGGTAAGACTTTTTGTTTCAAACTTCTTTCATCAGATATAGTTTCTTTCACATTTGCAAACTGAACATGCCACACCTCTCTATTTCTTTTCTTCGATATTTTTGAAAATGGAGTTGATATTTTTAAAAATGGAGTTGATATGAATCTTTTCTATCTTATATCAATTTTCGAGGACGAAAATTTTTGTAAGGTGGATAGAATATAACAATCCGAGTTTTTAAAATTAAATTTTATGCTTTGAATTTAAAAATAAAATTTAATTTAATTATCACTTATTCTATTATTTTAAATTATCTATCAGAAACTATACTGATAGTTACAGTCTAAATTGATTTTTATAAATATTATTATTACTATTATTATTATTATTATTATTATTATTCAAAAAGAAAAAAAAATGGCCGAAGGACATTATTATACATATAAGCCACTATATATATTTATTATATATCTATATAAGAAAGAAAGAAAGCAAGCCGAATATGACACATGTTTTCTTTGCATGTATAACTAATGACACTTAAGTTTCTTTATTTCAATAATCATCATCATTTTGCATTCCTTTCACTGAATCACCGAACCACTAAGAAAAAGAAAGAAAGAGAGAGACCGAGAGTGTGGCTTAGGAGAATAGTGAAACTTTTGAGTTTTCGGTCTCGATTTCTTGCGATATGTAATTCCAATAAAAAATCTAATTCGATAAAAGTGTTCGTATCCTCTTCCTCTACATGTTGGCGTTACTTTTATCCGGTAGAAGTTGATGGTGACGTAGCTTCTCTTTTCCTTGAGTTTGGCCAACTGGATTTTTAGATGGCACAGATGATTTCTGACGCTTTCCTCTTCAGCAGTTCGGTCAGAAAGTTTTTCCAGAACTTTCGTTGATTTTAATTTCATACGGAGGTAGGGGGTTTGTTTTTAAAGTTAAGTTTTTAATTTAGAATGCCTACAAAGTTAATTGGATAATTGCAAATATATATATAATAGTAATGATATTGAGTATGGATTATTGCTGTGAATGTGACTGGTTTGGTTGTTATGAGAGTTTAATTGGTCGAATTAAGTTTGGATTGAGGTTGTGAAAATGTGATTGTTGAGGAATAGGGAACCCGTAAGGGTGGTTTAGTCCGAATTTTAGAGAAAATGCCGTCGAAATTTTATAAAATCTGAGGTTTTATTTGAGAAGTTATTTTAAAAGATTTGGTTTTGGAAAATTAAATTATTTAAAATATATTTAGTTAAGAAAATATTTATTCTATTTTAAAGTTTGATTTATTAAGAAAAATATAATGTTTTAAACCCAATCTTTTAAGGAGAGATTTTGTTTTAAGTAAAGATTTGAGCTCGGTTTATTAAGAAAAGGAATCTCTGCCACAGGAGAGCAGAGAACAAGGATTTAAAGAATATATTAATTAATGAAGTGTCTGCCACAGGAGAGCAGATGTGACATTGTTTGGGCCTTAGTGCCAAATGTAAAGTGGGGACGCCCACACACTGAGAACTGTTTTCCAGATGTACGCTTATTGATTTGGAAAGCCACACTGATGCGGCCTAGCCCTACGACTTAAAGTCACACTGATGCGGCCTGGCCGTACGACTTATAAGCACACTGATGCATCTGGAAAACCATATCTGGGACTTGCGCCCGGGTAATGTCGGCAGCGCGTAGGCAACCGACACATGAGCTCATAGCCTGCGTTAGGGATAGACATGCATCATATTGATTGCGCATTTGCATTTGATTGCGCTTGCCTGTTTTATTATTTTGTGATTGTATTGTTTGTCTTGTTGTGACTTGCTTGTACATTGAATTGAATCTCTTGCTTGCACTATTTGTTTGTGAGTGTATTAAAGTGATTGCGAGTTGACATTTGACTGAGGATTAACTATGTGGCTGAGAGACAGAAAATGTGACAAGTTTTATATTTAAAATTTGTTTTGAGTTTAGGGATTTAAAGAAAAGTAATTATTTATCTAAAGTAGAAATAAAATTATTTCCAAAGGGTTAACAAAATAGTTTTATTGAGTAAAGTTAATTATTTGCATTAAATTCATTACTTTTACGGCATTCCCATTCCCTACTGAGAACGTGTGGTTTGTTCTCACCCCAAATCTTCCACCCTTTCAGTGACACAGGTTCGGAGATTCACTAAGAAGCTGCAGACGATTAGTAGATTTATTTGTGATTCCTGTTGTTTTTATAGAGTTCCCTCGTCCTTGTTGCTTCAGGGTTTTTATTTTATCCAGAGGGATAGGTATTGTATTTGAGTTTTATATTGAATTTAATTGTATAGCAATATTATTATTAATAACTGTGTGATTGTAATTACTAAATATAATTTTCTGGTATTTTCTTAAAAACTAAAATGCGATATCGAACTAAAGGCTCAATATTAAATAGTTAATAAGGAAAACAGGTCCGTAACACCTTACTTTTGGTACGATCATGACGTGCTAAAAGTTAGGGTGTTACATTATGGTATCAGAGCAGTTCGTCCTTGTTAGAGCATTGGAAATGGACTAACTATGCTTCACTGCATACTCTGAGTGTCCATGCAATAGGACTTGTCCTAATGACAAGAATTTGAGTTTTAGATTCATGACTGTCTATTGATTAATGTTGTTAGTCGACCGTTGCATACCTCATGGTAATAAGTCTGGCCAACTTAATACTAATGATTTATGTATATGAGAGTACTAACAGGTTATCATAGACGCAATAGAAATAATAAGTAACGTAAATTACGGGGTTTAGGAACGTTAGAAGTTAAGTTTAGGGGTTAGCTCCGTTTCAACGCATAATCCTTATTCGTGCTAATGTGAATCTCTTCCTTGGTTGTTTGTCGTAAGACTTTTTGTTTCAAACTTCTTTTATCAGATATAGTTTCTTTCACATTTGCAAACTGAACATGCCACACCTCTCTATTTCTTTTCTTCGATATTTTTGAAAATGGAGTTGATATTTTTAAAAAAGGAGTTGATATGAATCTTTTCTATCTTATATCAATTTTCGAGGACGAAAATTTTTGTAAGGTGGATAGGATATAACAATCCGAGTTTTTAAAATTAAATTTTATGCTTTGAATTTAAAAATAAAATTTAATTTAATTATCACTTATTCTATTATTTTGAATTATCTATCAGAAACTATATTGATAGTTACAATCTAAATTGATTTTTATAAATATTATTATTATTATTATTATTATTATTATTATTATTATTATTATTATTATTCAAAAAAAAATGGCCGAAGGACATTATGATACATATAAGCCACTATATATATTTATTATATATCAATATAAGAAAGAAAGAAAGCAAGCCGAATATGACACATGTTTTCTTTGCATGACACATGTTTTCTTTGCATGTATAACTAATGACACTTAAGTTTCTTTATTTCAATAATCATCATCATTTTGCATTCCTTTCACTGAATCACCGAACCACTAAGAAAAAGAAAGAAAGAGAGAGACCGATAGTGTGGCTGAGGAGAACCGTGAAACCTTCGAGTTTCCGGTCCCGATTTCTTGCGATCTGTAACTCCAATAAAAAATCTAATCTGATAAAAGTGTTCGTATCTTCTTTTTCTACACGTTGGCGTTACTTTTATCCGGTAGAAGTTGACGGTGGCGTAACTTCTCTTTCCTTTGAATTTGGCCAACTGGATTTCTAGAAGGCACAGATGATTTCTGACGCTTTCCTTTTCAGCAGCTCGGTCAGAAAGTTTTTCCAGAACTTTCGTTGATTTTAATTTCATACGGAGGTAGGAGATTTATTTTTAAAGTTAAGTTTTTAATTTAGAATGCCTACAAAGTTAATTGGATAATTGTAAATATATATATATATATAGTAATGATATTGAGTATGGATTATTGCTGTGAATGTGACTGGTTTGGTTGTTATAAGAGTTTAATTGGTCGAATTAAGTTTGGATTGAGGTTGTGAAAATGTGATTGTTGAGGAATAGGGAACCCGTAAGGGTGGTTTAGTCCGAATTTTAGAGAAAATGCCGCCGAAATTTTATAAAATCTGAGGTTTTATTTGAGAAGTTATTTTAAAAGATTTGGTTTTGGAAAATTAAATTATTTAAAATATATTTAGTAAAGAAAAGATTTATTCTATTTTAAAGTTTGATTTATTAAGAAGAATATAATGTTTTAAACCCAATCTTTTAAGGAGAGATTTTGTTTTAAGTAATGATTTGAGCTCGGTTTATTAAGAAAAGGAATCTCTGCCACAGGAGAGCAGAGAACAAGGATTTAAAGAATATATTAATTAATGAAGTGTTTGCCACAGGAGAGCAAATGTGACATTGTTTGGGCCTTAGTGCCAAATGTAAAGTGGGGACGCCCACACACTGAGAACTGTTTTCCAGATGTATGCTTATTGATTTGGAAAGTCACACTGATGCGGCCTAGCCGTACGACTTAAAGTCACACTGATGCGGCCTGGCCGTACGACTTATAAGCACACTGATGCATCTGAAAAACCATATCTGAGACTTGTGCCTGGGTAATGTCGGGAGCGGGTAGGCAACCGACACATGAGCTCATGGCCTGCGTTAGGGATAGACATGCATCATATTGATTGCGCATTTGCATTTGATTGCGGTAGCCTGTTTTATTACTTTGTAATTGTATTGTTTGTCTTGTTGTGACTTGCTTGTACATTGAATTGAATCTCTTGCTTGCACTATTTGTTTGTGAGTGTATTAAAGTGATTAGGAGTTGACATTTGACTGAGGATTAACTATGTGGCTGAGAGACAGAAAATGTGACTAGTTTTATATTTAAAATTTGTTTTGAGTTTAGAGATTTAAAGAAAAGTAATTATTTATCTAAAGTAGAAATAAAAGTATTTTCAAAGGGTTAACAAAATAGTTTTATTGAGTAAAGTTAATTATTTGCATTAAATTCATTACTTTTACGGCATTCCCATTCCCTACTGAGAACGTGTGGTTTGTTCTCACCCCAAATCTTCCACCCTTTCAGTGACACAGGTTCGGAGATTCAATAAGAAGCTGCAGACGATTAGTAGATTTATTTGTGATTCCTGTTGTTTTTATAGAGTTCCCTCGTCCTTGTTGCTTCAGGTTTTTATTTTATCTAGAGGGATAGGTATTGTATTTGAGTTTTATATTGAATTTAATTGTATAGCAATATTATTATTAATAACTGTGTGATTGTAATTACTAAAAATAATTTTCTGGTATTTTCTTAAAAACTAAAATGAGATATCGAACTAAAGGCTCAATATTAAATAGTTAATAAGGAAAACAGGTCCGTAACACCTTACTTTTGGTACGATCATGACATGCTAAAAGTTAGGGTGTTACATTATGGTATCAGAGCAGTTCGTCCTTGTTAGAGCATTGGGAATGGACTGACTATGCTTCCCTGCATACTCTGAGTGTCTGTCATGCAATAGGACTTGTCCTAATGACAAGAATTTGAGTTTTAGATGCATGACTGTCTATTGATTAATGTTGTTAGTCGACCGTTGCATACCTCATGGTAATAAGTCTGGCCAACTTAATACTAATGATTTATGTATATGAGAGTACTAACAGGTTATCATAGACGCAATAGAAGTAATAAGTAACGTAAATTACGGGGTTTGGGAACGTTAGAAGTTAAGTTTAGGGGTTAGCTCCGTTTCAACGCATAATCCTTATTCGTGCTAATGTGAATCTCTTCCTTGGTTGTTTGTCGTAAGACTTTTTGTTTCAAACTTCTTTCATCAGATATAGTTTCTTTCACATTTGCAAACTGAACATGCCACACCTCTCTATTTCTTTTCTTCGATATTTTTGAAAATGGAGTTGATATTTTTGAAAATGGAGTTGATATGAATCTTTTCTATCTTATATCAATTTTTGAGGACGAAAATTTTTGTAAGGTGGGTAGAATATAACAATCCGAATTTTTAAAATTAAATTTTATGTTTTAAATTTAAAAATAAAATTTAATTTAATTATCACTTATTCTATTATTTTAAACTATCTATCAAAAACTATATTGATAGTTACAGTCTAAATTGATTTTTATAAATATTATTATTATTATTATTATTATTATTATTATTATTATTATTATTATTATTATTCAAAAAGAAAAAAAAATGGCCGAAGGACATTATTATACATATAAGCCACTATATATATTTATTATATATCTATATAAGAAAGAAAGAAAGCAAGCCGAATATGACACATGTTTTCTTTGCATGACACATGTTTTCTTTGCATGTATAACTAATGACACTTAAGTTTCTTTATTTCAATTATCATCATCATTTTGCATTCCTTTCACTGAATCACCGAACCACTAAGAAAAAGAAAGAAAGAGAGAGACCGAGAGTGTGGCTGAGGAGAACCGTGAAACTTTCGAGTTTTCGGTCTCGATTTTTTGCTATCCGTAAATCCAATAAAAAATTTAATCCGGTAAAAGTGTTCGTATCTTCTTTCTCTACACGTTGGCGTTATTTTTATTCGGTAGAAGTTGACGGTGACGTAGCTTCTCTTTCCCTTGAGTTTGGCTAACTGGATTTCTAGAAGGCACAAATGATTTCTGACGCTTTCCTCTTCAACAGCTCGATCAGAAAATTTTTCCAGAAATTTCGTTAATTTTAATTTCATACGGAGGTAGGGGGTTTATTTTTAAAGTTAAGTTTTTAATTTAGAATGCCTACAAAGTTAATTGGATAATTGCAAATATATATAGTAATGATATTGAGTATGGATTATTGCTGTGAATGTGACTGGTTTGGTTGTTATGAGAGTTTAATTGGTCGAATTAAGTTTGGATTGAGGTTGTGAAAATGTGATTGTTGAGGAATAGGGAACCCGTATGGGTGGTTTAGTCCGAATTTTAGAGAAAATACCGCCGAAATTTTATAAAATCTGAGGTTTTATTTGAGAAGTTATTTTAAAAGATTTGGTTTTGGAAAATTAAATTATTTAAAATATATTTAGTTAAGAAAAGATTTATTCTATTTTAAAATTTTATTTATTAAGAAAAATATAATGTTTTAAACCCAATCTTTTAAGGAGAGATTTTGTTTTAAGTAAAGATTTGAGCTCGGTTTATTAAGAAAAGGAATCTCTGCCACAGGAGAGCAGAGAACAAGGATTTAAAGAATATATTAATTAATGAAGTGTCTGCTACAGGAGAGCAGATGTGACGTTGTTTGGGCCTTAGTGCCAAATGTAAAGTGGGGATGCCCACACACTGAGAACTGTTTTCCAGATGTACGCTTATTGATTTGAAAAGTCACACTGATGCGGCCTAGCCGTACGACTTATAAGCACACTGATGCATCTGGAAAACCATATCTGGGACTTGTGCGCGGGTAATGTCGGGAGCGGGTAGGCAACCGACACATGAGCTCATGGCCTGCGTTAGGGATAGACATGCATCATATTGATTGCGCATTTGCATTTGATTGCGCTTGCCTGTTTTATTACTTTGTGATTGTATTGTTTGTCTTGTTGTGACTTGCTTGTACATTGAATTGAATCTCTTGCTTGCACTATTTGTTTGTGAGTGTATTAAAGTGATTACGAGTTGACATTTGACTGAGGATTAACTATGTGGCTGAGAGACAGAAAATGTGACTAGTTTTATATTTAAAATTTGTTTTGAGTTTAGAGATTTAAAGAAAAGTAATTATTTATCTAAAGTAGAAATAAAATTATTTCCAAAGGGTTAACAAAATAGTTTTATTGAGTAAAGTTAATTATTTGCATTAAATTCATTACTTTTACAGCATTCCCATTCCCTACTGAGAACGTGTGGTTTGTTCTCACCCCAAATCTTCCACCCTTTCAGTGACACAGGTTCGGAGATTCAGTAAGAAGCTGCAGACGATTAGTAGATTTATTTGTGATTCCTATTGTTTTTATAGAGTTCCCTCATCCTTGTTGCTTCAGGTTTTTATTTTATCTAGAGGGATAGGTATTGTATTGTATTTGAGTTTTATATTGAATTTAATTGTATAGCAATATTATTATTAATAACTGTGTGATTGTAATTACTAAAAATAATTTTCTGGTATTTTCTTAAAAACTAAAATGCGATATCGAACTAAAGGCTCAATATTAAATAGTTAATAAGAAAAACAGGTCCATAACACCTTACTTTTGGTACAATCATGACGTGCTAAAAGTTAGGGTGTTACAACATGCTCTTAAGGTGTTTCCTGATTTATTTCATTTAATTCGTTAAAGCAAATCAATTATAATTAATTAATTATATCAATTAATTAATTTAATTAGACATTCAAATTTCACCATTTACTATAATTAATTATATCAATTAATTAATTTAGTTAATTATATTAATTATTTAATTTGATTGGAGTAAATATCGAATTATTTAATAAATAATAAATATGATAACAAAATATATAAATTAATTTAATTAGTTTATTTTTCTCAATACCCTCTATTTATACAAGATCAAATATTTTTTACTCATTCGCTTTCTTTTCTCTCTCTCTCCCTCCTTCCCTCCCTCCCCCCTCTCTCTCTCTCTCGTGTTTAGGTACAATTTTTGTAATTTATTGAATTTTTGTTTCTTTTATCTTTATTTATACATTTTATTTTTTATATTTTTTAAAATTTTTGTTTATTTTAATTGCTTATTATTAGGCGCACACTTTTTTTTTAGCTTCTGATTAACAAAAAAAATGTGTGATTTTTATGTTGTTTTTAAATAATCTTACTATAATTTTATTTTGTAATATTCTATTTTGTCATGTGTACTTCAATTCATATATATTGTCTTTTTTGTGATTCATAATTAATATATACATTGTTCGTGTATGTGGTTTATATGTTAATGTTTTTATTGATTCTCTTTATTTTATTTTATTTTTTTGTGTGTCTCTTTGTTGCTCTTTATTTTAGTTATATATATTCATTGATTTTTCTGTATTGATGCTCTTTTTATTTGAAATATCGTGACAATTTAGAGTGTATATTGTGACCTATGTGATATTCGTTAATTTGGTGTATCTTTTTAGATGGTTTATATTATAATGTGTTTAAGGAGTTGATTTAAAATTATAATATGATATATAAATTTATAATATGATTTATAGTATGCTAAAATATTAGGACATTATCATATAAATATTTTTTTATTTATCCGTTAGATTTAACTATATAGGATCTTGAAAATTATGCAATTATGTAATAATTAGTTATTTTTCATATAATTATTGTATTGATCATTTACATTAGTGAGATTATTTTCAATATTAATATTTATAAATATGCTATTATTTGTATAATTGATTGAATCATCTTATTCGTTTAAATTTAATTCTATTAAATTAATTATTCAAGGTGTCATCGCTATTTCTATTTTTAAAGAATTTTTTTAATATTATTTAACAATTCTAATAATAACAATTAAAAAAGATAAGACGGTACAAAATTGCAATGACGATAAGATTGAAATACCCGTGATAAAATTATGTTGATAATATACACTTGGGAATTACTAACAACTATGTTAGTAATTACTTAAAATAAATAACAAAATAAGTTATCGGGTATTATTTTATTTAAATTATTAATAATTAAAATAATAAAAAGTCAGTAATTATTTTTAAAATAGATATTAATTTAATTTTATGGTACTAATTTATTTGAGTTGTTAATAAAATTTATAATTTTCAGATTTATATCTACTCAATTTATATATTTTATTTTATTTTACTTTAACAAAAAATTGAGACGCGCGTTTTTAATTATTTATTTAGAAAGTATAGCGCAATGAGTTATATCAATTATAATTAATTATTGATAATTGATATCAATAAATTGATTGTATTAATTTATAAGATGAATAACGTGTAATAAATGTTGTGAAATTAATTATAATAAATTAATAATTAATAAATAAATAACTAAAAAGGACTTTATTTATTGCTTTTTAATGGATATATATTTTTATAATTTTACTTTTTCTTTATCTCTTCCTTTCCATTTATTTCTTTTAATTTATTGAACTAAATCAATTATATTAATTATTTATATTAACTAATTAAGTACTTTTTAATGGGTTATTATAACTGTGCTTTAAACTATAGGTTAAAAATATTATAAAAAATCTTTTATAAAAGTTGTTACAAAATAAATATTTTTAAAATGTGTCCTTAAGACACAAATTAACTAAATTATTTTTCAATTTAATATATTTGATTCATTCAATTGTATTAATTATAACTAATCAATTATGTAATTTTATTTGATTAGGATAAATATTTTGTCATTTAATATTTTATTTGATTCATTAAATTACATTAATCATAACTTCAAGTATTTAATTTAATCAGAGTAAATATCAAATTATTTTAAATTTTGTTTGATTCATTAAACCAAATTAATTATAACTAATTTATTATTTAATATGATCGAGATAAATATTAAATTATTTAATAAATAACATATAAAGCAATAAAATAAATGAACTCAATTAATTCAAATTATTATCTTATTATTTTATATATCCCTTTTCTCCCTCTCTATTTTGTACTTCAAGTAAAATATTTGTAATTTGTAATTTTTATTTTTTTATCTTAATTTTACTAATATTTTTCTATGATTTTATTTTATATTAATTTTTTATTTATTTTGATTAATAATTCTTAAGGATATTATTATTTTATTTAAAGATAATTTAAATTTTTTGTAATATTTTTATAAAAGTTGATTAATAGGTTCTTTTTTAAAATATTTTTTTGAAATTTTTTTAATAAGATCGTATTTTGATTTTTCTCTTTCATCCTTTGTATTAATTAATTATATTAATCTTCTATTGCAATACAATTTTTATCTACTCCACACATTATCTTTTCTATCTTCTTTTACTTTTTTTAATTGCTCTTTTTACTTTATTTTTAATTGTTTATTTCACTTTTACTTCTCATATATAGATTTATTATAATTCATCACAGGTTCTTTTTGAATTTAAGTGTTTTTTTAGGTTATATTTTGCCATTGATGCTTTTATTTTGTTTAGTGTATTTTTTTAGTCTGTGTTTAATATAATAATCTGTAAATATCTATTCTATTATATAAAAATTAAATTTCTGCACTTAATGATAAAACTGTCATAACATGTTTCTGATGGTATTTTTCGGTTTATTTCTTTTAACTCATTAAATTTATTTTATTATAATAAATTAATTATATCAACTAATTGATTTAGTTAATTTTTTAAATATCATACAATTTATTATAATTTCAATCAATCAATTAATTGTAATTCAAATTGAATGATTATTTTGTTACGAAATTATTATTTTCTAATCTATTTATGGATAATACATATATTAATTATAATCATAAATTAAGCTATTTTACATTAAATAACTTATATAATGGTCATCTCATTTATTATCATAAATGCTGAATTAAATAAGTCATTATTACTTTTGATTTAGAATTAAATGAGAATAAAACCACAAATACTATTTTATTTGATCTTTCGGGTTTAATGGATGTGACACTCAAATATAAGTAGTGGCTTCCGGATTTTGGTCTCCAACACATCAAAGCCATCTCCGTAACTCTTTTTCCATAAAAGGAATTTCGATTCAACTCTATCAGGGATACAGAAGGTTTTCAAAGAACAAATGAATGGTCTGAATTTGCACGAATTCTAAATGTTCGAACTTACAACGTTGTTTCTGTCGTTACGAAAATGACTCTAATCTATACGTGTCTAAGGACTAGAATAAATTAAATATTATTTAAGTAATTTATTTCTAATATTGGTATTTGATTAAATTAGTTTTAGAGAAATTCAAATTGTTGACTCAATTCATATATTTCGACTATTTTTTTCGAATATATTATTTTTATATTTTTTAATATAAAATTTCTTTTTTTTTTATTTTTAAGTTTATTTTCTATCTCATTTTATATTTTAGATTTGTAATGTAATTATTAAGAAAAATGTATTTAAAAAAAAGAAAAAAATATTAAAACATCACTATTTAAAAAAAAGAAAGATACGTGAAAAAAAAAGGAAAACGAAAAATTAAAACATCACTATTAGAAAAAAACTGTTAATATGCGTATGAATGGAGTCGAAATTGAGGAATATATATAGATATAAAAATAAAAAATTATTGCACGATTGTAGAATAAAAAATAATCATCTATAACAATATATAATGCCAAAACATGGAGGTTTGGTGTCCAATTTTCTATTTCCTGTTTTAACCCTACTAACATAATTCAAAAATATTATACAGTTACTTATTTTACTAACAGTTACAAAAACTCACGCGTAACTTCTATTCAATTCTTTACTCCCACGATCTCTCTTTTTTTTTTGGTCTGATTCTTCTTTATCTTATAAACTCTTCTCTGTACCGCACAATTATTTAAATGAGTTTTTTTTGACATCTTAAACTAGGTAAAGACGATGTCAAAAAATTTATTTTCGTGGCCATATATGAAATAAAAAAATAATTAGAAGCCAACAAGTGTTTAATCAGTAGTGATAAATAGTTTTTTTTGTATAGATCTTATTATATTCAGAGGTATTCATTTAAATTATGTTTTGTTTAATTCTATATTGGTCTTTATTTGTATAGTGTTGTTTTAAGTATATCTGTGAGTACTGTACTCTGATGGTCTGTCCAGTAGTTTAGCCTCATTTTAATTATTCTATTAGAATTTTTTTTTAATCATAAAAAATATATCTTTTTTATTTTTTTTATAATTTCATCTATTTTACTGGTTTTTTTTTTACCTCCTAGTCCTAATACACTTTGTTATATTTCTCTTGCTGCCATTATTTTTTTACCTTCAACGCTATCGATTTCATCACATCCATCGTTACAAATTTTATTTAGTTTTATTGCAGTTATTATGTTCACGTATAACTTCTACCTATATTTTTTTTGTCTTTAATTTACTTATCTAATTAATATTTTCATGGCTCTTTTACTTTTTTTTTTAATTTGTTCCAATATTTCACGTACAAAAGATAGTGTTCTATCTTTTTCTCTTACCAAGGAAGAACTAATTTTTTTCATATTATATGTATTTTTTTTAAATATGTTTGTATCTATCAATGATGAATTGAAAAAGTCTAATATTTTGTTAAATTTAAGGATTTTTAAATTACTTCATATGTGATAATATTATTTTTTTAATTTTTAAATTATTAATTATACAGAGTATTATATTTAAAATTTGAGTACATGAATATTTATTTTTAAATTAAACTAAAATAAATGAATTATATTACAAAAATATAATTTATTTTGACTTCTATAATATCATTTGTTTGGCATATGGCACTGGTTATTTGATTAACATATAAAAGATGTAACATATAAATAGTGATAATTAATTACGGTGGGGTGAAGAGACAGTGGAAGGAGAAGAAAAAATGAGAAAGAACAAAGTAATATGATAACAGCGATTAGACAATGATAGGTATGTGTATAGAGAAAGAATAGTGTTTGATATAGTAAGGGGATATAATAAAAATTATAAGTTAATAATTTAGAAAAATAATAAAATTAAAAATATTTAAAAAATTAAATATAAAATTAAATGCTTTATGTCTTACTTTTTTTAACGAAACTTCAACAACTCATAAAAGTTAACGGAATAGATGGTTATAAATCAAAGTGATAGACAAAATTAAAATTTGCAATAATAATACTTGGTGATAATTAATTACGGACGGTCGGGTGAAGAGAATATGGAAGGAAAAAGAAAAAATGAGAAAAGAGAACAAGGTAATATAATAATAATAATAATAACGGCGATGAGACAATGACATACAGATATGTGTATAGAAAATAATAGCAAGAGAAAGAATAGTGTTTGATATAGTAAGGAATATAATAAAAATATAAATTAATAATTTTAAAAAAATAATAAAATTAAAGATAATTAAAAAATTAAATATAAAATTAAAAAAAATAAAATATTTTTAACAATTGAAATTATGCATGAAGATAGAGAGTGTTTTGAATATAAATTTTTATCTCGGCTTCAAATTAAATACGAATTAAAAATAAATAATTAAACTTAATAACGTTTATAAATAGTTAATTTGTAAATAATGTTTCTAAATTTTTATTTTGATTTTATTACACATCATTTTTAATTGAATAATCTTAAAGGGTTTATATATTTATTTTTATGGTCAATAAATCTGACAGTTTTCTAAGGCTAAAGAAGTTATTGATAAGAAGATGTATGATGAAAATACACAATTTTTATAATCTCTTATTTTATTTATTAATTATTCTTATATTTTGATATTTAAAATGAAAAAAATAAGCATTCTCATTTATTCTATTTTTCACTATTTATAAAAAAATAAAGAACTCTTCGTATTTAGATTTATATTTTGGCCTACCATTTAAAAAAGATGAAGACAAATATGAATATCCATGATATTTAAGTAAAAATTATCTTTTGTAAATAACTAACATGTATTTTGATTTATATATACTTTTTTGAATCAAAATAATGTTATTGTCATTATTTTTTGAATAATATTTTAGTTTATAATAATTTTAATTTTAATAAAATATAATATAAATAAAGTAACATCAACATTAAAATAAAAAAATACTTATCTAATAAATTTAAAAAATGAATAATATATTAACAAAAAGATAATATTAATTTCTTAAAAACAATAGAAAAGCGGCTGTGCCTGTTGAGCCGCTAGTATATATAAAACAAAATAATTATAACAAAAAAATAATTAATATATGTGATTTAGATGTTTTTAATAACCGGTAACATAGAGTTTAATAAAGTATAATTCACATATTTTTTTATTTATGTATATGTATAGAATTATTTATGTATATGTATATGTATATATATTAAAAAAAACTACCGTAATATATATATATATATAAGATATAGAGAGAGAGAGAGAATTATTTAACAAAATCAATATATAAGGTTATGGAAAGTTCTATCTAAATTTGACAAGAATAAGACGACTTACATAAAAATGGTTCTCATGGATAGTAAAGTAAGTTGATTATTTTCCATGATTCTTTCAAGTGATGTTAGGTCCATTTTATAAATATTTTTTGTTCATATATTTTAATCTATAACAATATATAATGCGAAAACCTCAAGTTTGGTGTCCAATTTTCTTTCCTATTTTAACCCTGCTAAGTATCAACATAATCCAAAACTAACTTTACAGTTATGCATTTCACTAACAGTTACAAAAAAATTCACATGTAACTTCTTTCTCAATCCTCCACTTAAATAATCTATTTTTTTCCATTTCTTTAATTTTCTTTACTTCTCTTACTCAACTCTAACATTTTTACCTTTTGAATAACTCTTTAGACAACTTCCTAAAATAGACAATGACTATGATAAATGTTGGTTTTAGAAGCATGTACGCAAAGAACAAAAGAATAATTTATGATGGAGAAAGTGTTCAATTATCATCAATAGTAGTGATAAGTAATTTTTGGTAAATTTTATTATATTTTGTGATATTCATTTAAATTATATTTTATTTAGTTTTATCTTAGTTTTAGTTTGTACCGTTTTATTCTGAGTACAATGTACTTTGTAGCTTCACTCTAATTATTTTATTAGAGCTTTTGTTGTAGTTTCTTAAAAAAATTTATCATTTTTGTATTTCTTTTGATGTTTTTCTTCTCCTTTCTTTAACATTCTTAGTTGAATTGCCTCCATCCTACTCCTTTGCCTTCCTCCACTGCGGTTATAAATTTTTTTTTTTCAATTTACTTACTCAATCTATATTTTTAATCCATTTTTTATTTTTTATTTTTAATTTGTTACCAATTTTTCACGTAGACAAATAGCGTTATGTCTTTTTCTCTCATTAATTTGATTTGACAAAAAAAATAGTATCTTAACATTTTATATGTACATTTTATTTATTTTTTTTGACATGTCTGTATTTAACTATCTGTCAATGATGGGATGAAAAAATGTTATAAATATTTTTTAATATTTTTTTTAAATTACTTTTAATGGGATAATTTTTTTTATTTTCTAAAATACTTGATTACTTAGAATATTATATTTAAAATTTGAGTATATAAATATTTTTAAATTAAACTAAAATAAATAAATTATATTACAAAAAAAATTATTAATTTTACCTTTTATAATATTATTTGTTTGGCATATTGGCTTAGTTATTTAATTGGTATATAATGCATGCAAGAAAATCACACCTATCAAGTGTTTCTTAAAATATTCGTATACTAATTTTCTAAATAATTAATTATTTAGAGTATTGGATTTGATATTTAATTACATAAAGTATTGTATTTGTCATACACAAGACACAAAAAATATGCACATATCAATGATAAAGTGAACAAACTCCATATAACATTAAAATGGATAAGATAAGAACTTTGTTAATTAATTTTGATTTTTTAATTTATTAGTTTTTTATATATCTTTTATTTTTTAGATTATTTTATTTTATTAGGTATTTTAATTTATTTTATTATATTTTTTTATTTTAAAAATTTTAGAGTCTAAAGAACTCCTATTCAAACGATTCAAACCAGATGATTAAAAAGTGATTTAAGAGAATAGATTTGAATTTGGGTAATTTAGCATTTATTAATGAATAACTACTAGAAGAGAAAAATTATTGCATAAATAACAGAAATAAGTTGATAATATATAGGCTAATTTAGAAAACCAAAAGAAAGTAAAAAAATAACAAAAATTAACTTTAATTTTGAAGATAAATAAAAAGATGTGACATTTTATACATTAGATAATTTAAATGATACTTATTATATAGGAAGTTAAAAATATTTTTATCTAAAAAAAATTTCATAACAAACATGAGTTTGGAGAGGGAGATATAAAATTTTCTAACTAATTACAAAATTTTTCTATTTATCTTTATATAGCGTTTCACTTTAAGTAAATTTTTTTTAGCGATAATATTCAAATGATAAATTAATCTCACTTTTATAATACGATGACATTATTTCAAAACATACAAAATAAAATAATAAAGTACAGTTTAATTAATGTGCATATAATAAAATAAACATAAAATTTATATAGTAGTAGTCAAATACAATAACAATGATTACTTTTTGTCCAATGTACTATATTAAACTGCGACTTTAATTTATAATTATTAATTAAAAAACTTACAATGATGTATTTTTATTTTTTTATTATTTAGTTAAAAATAATATATTTTGATATTATTTTTTAGAATTATTAACATCAAATTTTGTTAATATATCAAAAATTTTGAGTGTTTTTTGTCTTAAATTTTTCTTAATCGAACAAAATAAGACAACTAACAAAATAAGAAAAAAATTATAATTTTTATACATTCAGATATTCAAAAGACACAAAAAATTCTTTTAGCAAAACTTAAACAACTTATAAAATTTAACAAAATAGTTAGTTATAAATAAAAGTGATAGACAAAATTAAAAGTTGTGATAATGATATTTAGTGATAATTAATAACCATCGAGTGAAGAGAAGGTGGAAGGAGAAGAAGACAAGAAAGGAGAACAATGCAATATCATAGTGGCGTTGAGACAATAATAAAAATATAAATTAGTAATTTAAAAAACTAAAATTAAAGATAATTTTAAAAAATGAATAATAAATTTTAAAAAATATTTTTTATCAATTATAATTATGCATAAAAATAAAGAATACTTTAAATATAATTTTTTATCTCTAATTCAAATTAAATACTATTAAAAATAAATAAATAAACATAATAACATTTATAAATATTTATTTTATAAATAATATTTTTAAATCTTTATTTTGATTTTTATTTTCACATAATAACAACATAATGAAATTTTTAATATTTTATTTTATTAAATTTATAATTTTAAAATAAAAACATAAAAATTAATTTCTTAAAAATAATAGAAAAGCGGCTGAACAGGCACGATAGTGTCTGTTGAGCCGCTAGTATTTTTAATAACCGATAACATAGAGTTTAATAAAATATAATTCATATATTTTTTTATTTATGTATACTAGCGGCTCAACAGGCACTCAGCCGCTTTTCTATTGTTTTTAAGAAATTAATTTTATTTTTTTGTTAATATATCATTCACTCTTCAAATTTATTAGATAAGTATTTTTTTATTTTAATGTTGATGTGGCTTTATTTATATTATATTTATTAAAATTAAAATTACTATAAACAAAATATAATTAAAAAATAATAATAACATTATTATTATTTAAAAAGAGTATATTATGATTTAAAAAGAGTATATATAAACCAAAATACAAGTTAGTTATTTACAGAAGATAATTTTTACTTAAATGTCATGGATACTCATATTTGTCTTCCTCTCTTTTAAATGGTAGGCCAAAATATGAATCTAAATACGAAGAGGTCTTCATTTTTTCATAAATAATGAAAAAATAGAATAAATGAGAATGCTTATTTTTTTCGTTTTAAAATATCAAAATATAAGAATAATTAATAAATAAAATAGGAGAGTATAAAAATTGTGTATATGAAAAAAATCTTTCGTAATTCATCATATATCTTCTTATCAATAACTTCTTTAGTTTTAAAAAAGGGCCAGATTTACTGACCATAAAAATAAATATATAAACCCTTTAAAATTATTCAATTAAAAATTATGTGTAACAAAATTAAAATAAAAATTTAAAAATATTATTTATAAATTAACTATTTTTAAACGTTATTAAGTTTAATTATTTATTTTTAATTAGTATTTAATTTGAAGTCAAAATAAAAATTTATATTCAAAACACTCTCTATCTTCATGCATAATTTCAATTGTTAAAAAATATTTTATTTTTTTATTTTATATTTAATTTTTTAAATTTTCTTTAATTTTATTATTTTTTTAAAATTATTAATTTATATTTTTATTATATCCCTTACTATATTAAACACTATTCTTTCTTGCTATTATTTTCTATATGATAAATACAATACTTTACATAATTAAATATCAAATCTAGTACTCTAAATAATTAATTATATAGAAAATTAGTATACTAATAGTTTAAGAAACACTTGATAGGTATGATTTTCTTGCATGCATTATATACCAATTAAATAACTAAGCCAATATGTCAAATAAATAATATTGTAAAAGACAAAATTAATAAACTTTTTTGTAATATAATTTATTTATTTTAGTTTAATTTAAAAATATTTATATACTCAAATTTTAAATACAATATTCTAAGTAATCAAGTATTTTAGAAAATTAAAAAAAATTATCCCATTAAAAGCAATTTAAAAAGAAAAATGTTTAAAAAATATTTATAAAATTTTTTCATCCCATCATTGACAGATAGTTAAATACAAACATGTCAAAAACATAAATAAAATGTACATGTAAAATGTAAAGAAACTATTTTTTTGTCAAATCAAATTAATGAGAGAAAAAGACATAACGCTATTTATCTACGTGAAAAATTGGTAACAAATTAAAAAAATAAAAAATAGATTAAAAATATAGATTGAGTAAGTATATTGAAAAAAAATTTTGTAACCGCAGTGGAGGAAGACAAAGGAGGAGGATGAAGACAATTCAATTGAAAATGTTAGAGAAACGAGAAGAAAAACATCAAAAGAAATACAAAAATGATAATTTTTTTCTCCTGTCTCGTTTTTTCCTTCTCTTTCCATTTTCTCTTCACCCGACCGTCCGTAATTAATTTTCTCTTGCAACTTTTAATCTTGTCTATCACTTTGATTTATAACTATCTATTCTGTTGAAGTTTCGCTAATAAAAAGTAAGACATAAAGCATTTAAATTTTTTATCCAAATCATCAAATTAACTTTTAGAATGTATAAAATTTATAAATTTAAATTAAATAAGATATTAAACAAATTTATTATGTTGTTATTATGCATAAAAAAATTAAAATAAAAATTTAGAAACATTATTTACAAATTAACTATTTATAAATGTTATTAAGTTTAATTATTTATTTTTAATAGTATTTAATTTGAAGTCGAAATAAAAACTTATATTCAAAGGACTCTTTATCTTCATGTATAATTTCAATTGATAAAAAATATTTTATTTTTCTTTTTTAATTTTATATTTAATTTTTTAAATTTTCTTTAATTTCATTATTTTTCAAAATTATTAATTTATAACTTTTATTATATCCCCTTACTGTATCAAACATTATTCTTTCTCTTGTTATTATTATACTCTATACACATACCTGTCATTGTCTAGTCGCCATTATTATATTATTTTGTTCTTTCTAGTTTTTTCTTCTCCTTCCACCTTCTCTTCACCTACCGTAATTAATTATCACTAAGTATTTATATGTTACATCTTTTATACGTTAATCAAATAACCAGTGACATATGCCAAACAAATGATATTATAGAAATTAAAATAAATTATATTTTTGTAATATAATTCATTTATTTTAGTTTAATTTAAAAATAAATATTCATGTACTCAAATTTTAAATATAATATTTTGTATAATTAATAATTTAAAAATTTAAAAAATAATATTATCCCATATGAAGTAATTTAAAAAAAATTAATTTAACAAAATATTAGACTTTTTTAATTCATCATTGATAGGACAGACATATTTAAAAAAATAAAGAATACATCTGAGATGAAAAAAATAGTTCTTCCTTGGTAAGAGAAAAAGATAGAACACTACTTTTGTACATGAAATATTGGAGACAAATTAAAAAGGTAAAAGAATGATAAAAATATTAATTGGGTAAGTAAATTAAAGAGAAAAAAATATAGGTGAAAGTTATACGTGAATGTAGTAACTGCAGTAAAACTAAATGAAATTTGTAACAATGGATGTGATGAAATCGATGGTGTTAAAGGTAAAAAAATAATAGTAGCAAGAAAAATATTAGAAAGTGTATTAAGAGGTCAAAAAAGAAATAGTAAAATAGATGAAATTATAAAAAAATAAAAAAATATATTTTTTTATGATTACAAACAAAATTCTAATAGAATAATTAGAGTGAGGCTAAATTATTGAACATACTCAAAACAACACTATACAAAATACAAACAAAGACTAACATAAAATTAAACAAAATATAATTTAAATGAATACCTCAGAATATAATAAGGTTTATAAAAAAACTATTTATCACTGCTCGTTAAACACTTGTTAGTTTCTAATTATTATTTTTTTCATTTCATATATGGCCACAAAAAAATAAAAAAAATAAAAAAAGAGAGATTGTGGCAGTAAAGAATTGAATAGAAGTTATGCGTGAATTTTTGTAACTGTTAGTGAAATATGATAGAAAAATAAGTAACTGTAAAATATTTTTGAATTATGTTAGTAGGGTTAAAATAGGAAGTAGAAAATTGGACACCAAACTCCATGTTTTGGCATTATATATTGTTATAGATGTATAGAATTATTTATTTATGTTTTATTATTTAACAAAATTAATATTTAAGGTTATGGAAAGTTCTATCCAAATTTGACAAGAATAAGACGATTTACATAGAAATGGTTCTTATGGATAGCAAAGTAAGTTGATTATTTTCTATGATTCTTTCAAGTGATGTTAGGTCCATTTTATAAATATTTTTTGTTTATATATTTTAATATTTTTAATAACCGATAACATAGAGTTTAATAAAATATAATTCATATATTTTTTTATTTATGTATATGTATATATACTAAGAAAAACTACCATAATATATATAGAATTATTTAACAAAATTAATATATAAGGTTATGGAAAGTCTCATCCAAATTTGACAAGAACAAGACGACTTACATAGAAATGGTTCTCATGGATGATAAGGTAAGTTGATTATTTTTCATTACTCTTTCAAGTGATACTAGGTACAATTTATAAATATTTTTGGTTCATATTTTAAGTTTATTTGATAAGTAAACCTTTGCACGCGAACAAAGACAGTGTGATTTTATAGATTTATAAGTGCTAATAGATTTTATATTTAATTTGTTTTATAATTTGATAATAACTAATATATTTATTGGTGGATTTAACTATTACTATATTATTTATGATCACATTTAGTATATATGTCTGATTTATTGAAAAAAGTAGATTATTAAAACCGATTAATAACTAATTTAGAATTAATCCAATTAACACTAAATTAAAAAAAAACAATACATTACTTTTTTATTAATCAAATTATTATAATTCAAATTAATTTTTAAAAAAATAATTTAAAATTATAATTTCAATCTTATCACGTGCATGGCACGGGTAATTATACTTGTAAGTAATAAAAAACGGACATAAAATTTAAGTTTTTTGTTATTTAGTACAAAAATAAATATAATAAAATAAATCACTGTTCTCATACATAATGACATAAAATTTAACATTATCCTTCTCTAGAGCCATCTATTTTTTTAGTTTTTATCCTTATTTTTGTACTTTATTTTAATTTTATTAAACCCAAAAGTACTAATGTCATTTAATTTTAATTTTTAACTTTTATCATAAATGAAAATATGTGACTTTGTATGCATTAGATAATAAAAAAAATACTCATAATAAAAAAAAGTTAAATTTACTCATTCTATATATTTATAGGAGTGTAGATGATTCACATAAGAGTTATGAGATTTTTTTTTTTGAATTTTATTTTTAAATTAGTATTCACTTTTGAGTGTAATAATTATGAATTAATATATGATGGTAACTAACTGCGATTCAAGAGAATATAGAAAGAGAATAAAAAACAAAGGAAGAAAGAGAGAACAAGCTAATATAAGAATGGTGGTGAGGAATCCACCATGCCAGATCTTTCTTTTGTTTTGTTTTCTGCCGTACCAATAACATATTCCAAGCCGTTATAGACAACACCCACATTGCTTGGTGCATCTTCACGTTGCAGGTTTTGTTCACTTATTGGTAGAAGTATCTAAAAGATTAGAGATATAATCGACAACTTGCATAATGAGGCAACACAATAGAAAATTTTACAAAACAAAGGTAGTAGCAGTTTATAAAAATAAAGCAATTAATGTCAAATATATAAGGTAACACCATGTAAAAATTTGGCAGAGAACCTTTCCACGCTGCTGTTTTCTCTGAGCTTGTTCATTTCCATTAGAATCAAGCTCAGGACTTGTAAAATCCAGAAGATCTGACACACTGCATTAAAAGAGTCACAGTTTTTTGGTGTCCTGAATACAACAATCAACAGAAATTCTTCATGGCATAGGCATCTAAACCATTTTGAAGAGGAGAGTCATTGTAACCTACTTCAAAGCGAGCTCGTATTGTTGCATATGATAGTAAAAGACAGAAAGGTCCCATAGCTTTTCATCGTGTCAGGATGATCAAGCCCAAGCTCCCTCTCATTTATATCAACCGCCTTTTGCTGATATATTGTGGCCTAAATAAGCAAAACTCGAACAAGTTCATTAGCAACAATAATGATGGATAGACTCTACTTTCTACACTACATGAGAAGCAAATATAACAGAATCTTCACATGATTACCATAACTTGCTTGGTAAAGAACCACATCTAAAAGATTATAGGCATTTGGAGTAATTCGATGATAGGTACATCAAACAGCCATCATCTTCACCAATGCCTGCAATTAAATAGACAAGAGTGTATAGAAAATAACAGATCATGCTTAAGACAGATAACAAACAAGATGATAACAGTTAAACTACAAGATGATAACCCAAAATAATGTTTTAAACTGCAAGTTCCAACATTAATTTGAGATGACTTAAAGCATAGCTGGTGCAAGAGAGGTAAATTTATTAAGCATAAGATGATGATAGTCAAACCACATTATTAGGTCATGATTAATAAAATTTATACAAGGCATAAATAGGTGGGAAGATAATTCATGGCAGCAATAATGCCAGGAATATTTTTCTGAACACAAATAAAAAAAAAAGCAAAAAATATATATAGGAATGGCATTAAGCAAAAGAAGAACTCATGGCAAGATGTTGGGAACAAACTGTGCCATTCCTCTAAACTCAAACTACACATACAAGTTTTAAATCAAGGATCAAATTGGCACATTTTCCTACTTTTCATCAACTGCATTTCACAAAGCTGCTGGAGGATTTGGAGGACTCAATATCTAGCACAGATCTGTCATCCCAATCCCTTATCCAAACCCTACTGGTGATTTCACTTTGCTCATTGGTGATTGGTTCAAGACCAACCACAAGGTAATTAACCAACCAGGATTATTACACTTTGTTCCATTCTTGATGAATCATAAAGAAATTGAATGTTAGTCCTCTTGATTGTAGACATTAAGGCAGACTTTGGATTAAAGCAAGAATTGACAAAATTAACAACATCGAATATAAAATCACAGAAATTAAAGTAAATCACATTAATTACAGAAATCACTACAGTACTATAATAATTAAAAGAAATCACAGAGGGGGAGTTACCGGAAGAGAGAGGCTGACGACGGTGACGAAGTACGAGAAAGACGGCGACACTCTCTGGAATGAGGAAGACGGCGACGCTCTCTGACGCGGCGACGTTCTCCTCGGCTAGGTGAGGCGCGCGACGAATGCTGCGGTGACCTTGGCAGGGCGCCGTGCAGAAAAAGAAGGAAGAGGATGGAGAAAGAAGCTGTCGAAGAAAATCGGGAGCCGAGTGTGAAGGAGAAGAGACAAAGAAGAGACTATGGCATAATGGCAGTGAGTCTGAGATTCGAAGATTGGGTGAGAAATCTAGGAACATTTTGATATTTTTTTAGTACGGTTTAAATTTATTTATTTATTTATTTATTTATTTATTTTTGGTATGAATGATTAACTAGGTTCATGAAATAGATAAATAATTAAATGTGTTTTTGTTTTTGTTTTTTAAATTATTTAAATTTTGACACGGTAAGATTAAATTATTTGATTAATTTAAAAGTGTAATTTGTTGTCTAACATAAAAAAGGTATTTAAGTCTTTTAAAAAATTAAATAAAAAATATTTTTTATTTTATTAAATTATAAGGATGTTTTAGTAAAATTAGTGATATAATATATATTTTCTTTTAAAATTAGATGTTGATGTGGAAAATAATTTCACATAGTTTATTGTTACTAGTATTAAACCCGTGCGATGTACAGGTTTATATTTAAATTTGACATGTTAAATTAAAAATAATATTTTATAATTATAAAATTTTTTAATTTAGTATAACACGATCATTGTCATTATATAATAAACGTACTGAATATGCTATTTTATCTTTATTCAAAGTAAAAAGCATATAGAAGAGTTTAAAGTTTATAATATTCTTGAACCATAAGGAGGGAGACATGAAAAAAATAAGAACATATATAACTGTAATAATAGCACGTCAATTTTATAGATAAATTTGTTATATCTATAGTAAATATTTATACAAATGTGTAAATCATAACATGCTATTAAAATGAAAATAATATTATTCTTACCTAGATATTATTAAAAACTTCTTTGAACACGACATTTGTTATTGATGACTTTGGATTGCCGTCTTCGTCTAGAATTAAAACCCTGAGGCCACTGCGACTCTTAACTCTTGACAAAGCAACATAAAGTTGTCCGTGGGTGAACACTAATTTTGGTAAGTAAAGTCTTACATGTGATAATGATTGACCCTGACTCTTGCTAATGGTCATTGCAAAGCATACTGTTAATGGAAATTGTCTCCGTTGAAACTTAAATGGCAACCCTGAATTTGAAGGGATCAAGTTCATTTTTTGAATATACACTTTATCTCCAATATTTCTACCGGTCACTACCGTCGCTCCAATTACGTTGCTGCCAAGTTCGTTAAATATTAATCTTGTCCCGTTGCATAAACCTGAAGTCTGGTCTATGTTTTGCAGTAGCATTACAGCGACTCCTGATTTCAAAGTCAACTTGTGATTGGGTAGTCCCGAACATTTGATGTCATTTAGGAACTCTGGTGTGAACCACTCTTATTGTACATCTTCATTCTCATCAGCTTGACATGTTGTGTCAGAACTCAAATACTCCTTTTTCATACCTGAAAAGATTGTCAAGACAAAATCGTTTACCTTCTCGACACTCTCAAGCGTGGGTACAAGAATTGCCCTACTCTAAAAATACCTATAATCTGACATGTTTTGCAACAAATTTGGATATGCAAAGTCTACTAAATGAAATAGAGGGTCATCAGTAGTTGTAATCAATAGATCATCTGAAATTTCAATTTCTGATTCATCGCCAACAACAGAACCAATATTTCCATTTCCAACATCAAGTATCCAATTAGAAAATCTCTTCATTTCACCTTCATCTTGATCTGAAGAAGACATTAGAAGCCTCATGTTCGTATGCAGTTTTAGAACCTTACAAAACGACCACAGATGGGATGAGTTAATAGCTGATGTCAATATATCGTGTCTACTCCCTTTCGGAATCACCAGAAATATCTGTCTGAAATCACCTCCTAGAACAACAACATTACCACCAAATGGTTGATGTGTCTTATGTTGATCAGTAACTGACATAAGATCCCTGAGCGTCCGATCAAGTGCTTCAAAGCACATTTTATTGAGCATTGGAGCTTTATCCCAAATTATTAAGCTACTTTGGATGAGCAGCTCAGCCTTCAAACTGCCATGCTTGATATTGCAAGTAGATTCATCAGTAATTGTAATGGGTATTGAAAATCTAGAATGAGTCGTTCTGCCACCAAATAGGAGTAAAGACGCAATTCCACTGGATGCGACATTTAAAACAATCTTTCCTCTAGACCGAATAGCAGAAGAATGTCCATTCCAAATAAATGTCTTACCACACCCACCATGCCCATAAAGGAAGTAAAAACTACCAAAGTCTGTAATAACATCATTGAGTATCTCATCGAATACTAACCTTTGCTCATGAGTCATCTTTTGTTCTGTATATAAGTTTGTATGAGTCAACTCATTTGTGTCATATGCTAACTCCTCTTCTATTAGCTTATTCTGAAAAAGGCTCATCAGACATCTCAGGATATGGTATTGATTGATAGTCTCTTAAAGATCTCACATTGCTGTTGAGTATCTTCTCAATCTCAATAAGGCAGAGGTTTTTCAATTCGTCATCAGTCATCTTTAGTCGTAGCAAAAACACAAGGTGGTCTTATGAAATATTTAATAAGTAATTCCAAAACAAAACTACTAATATTATTAATAAAAATAAAAATAATAAGAGAATACAATCTTGATATAAAAAAAAAGACATAGTAAAATACCTTGATTTTTCAAAACTTTTCTCCTCTCATATAGTATTCCATCAGCTAATAATGTCCAAATTGTATTTCAAACATGCTCTGGGTTGCTAATACTATTAGATATCAGTAGTATCGCAAATAATTTTCTCAATTGATGACCAGATGCAAGTTCAGCTACCTCATTAATAGCTGTAATGAATTTCCTATCATCGCACAGTAGTCCCATGAAATAGCAAGCATCTTGGAAGCTAGAATATGTAATTCCATTAACTGTCCTAATAGACTCATATGTTGTGCAACCTCTCTGAATAGCTAATAAAATTCTCATATAATAAATATCACATGTACCCGATGGAACATAGTTTAACCTCCCGATAAAATACCCTCTTTTGCGTGGATGTCATTCTCTTACTTCTCTATCATAAACAAATTGATTTGGAAACTCAGCATATATCAAAATTTGACCTGATTCAAATTTTTTATTGGCCTCCATCCATACTAAGAACATCGTACATTTTTCTTCCTCTTCTTCCACGATTTTTTCAAGATCATCATCATCTTTAAAGATGATATTTTACTCTCCAGGAAAATGAAAGGCTCATCACTGAAGGCCAATCTAATTCGATTTGTGTGCTCCAATGAATCTATAATAATTATATAACATATACCAAAGATTATTTTTAATAGACCAGTTGAAAAATTAAATATTTGGTCTTTAAGTAATAAAAGCATATTAATATTCGCTGACTTTGTAACTGGTTGATATTGTTTGATGTTTGTTGAAGCTGTTGTTGACTTGTTTGATGACATGTGCTATCATATGCTCCATGTGTGATTACCCGAATTACTAATACTATTAATATTGGCACATTGTTCTTTTTCACCTACAGAGTGTAGATTAATAGTTGGAGACTTTGGTCGATATGGTGTTGGATTATTACCTAATAAGATAATTCGAGACATTAGTTTTGAATAAATTTTCTGTTAAAGTTTATAATTGAATAAATGATAGGAAAATCAAAATACATAAAGTGTATGCATATTCACATAAGCAAGTTTCAAAAAAATTCATCCAAAAATCAACTTGTATTGATGCTGTTATTTGTAATGTCTGACAACACCGATTCAAAATGCACACCATTAAAACTATCACTCGGATTTCCTGTAATTTTTTTATAAACAAATTTAATAAAATATTACGAAGACAATATAAATTAATAATTTATTACTTGTCAATAGCTAAATAATGTATAAAAAATATTGTATTTTATGGGATTTTATTTGGCCAAAATACCCATGACCCACCACGCACATTTGCTCCTTCTTCTCTCCTATTCTATCAAAAATTATAAATCAATCATTATGTTTTGTTATATATTTATATCCATGTAGTTCTCATTTTCTCTCTATTTTTTTTCCAACCATTTCACCAACTATCCTATTTGAATTCAACCTCCTCACTCTTCTGCATCTCTACTCAATAAATAAATAACTAAATGGTCAGTTTAACTTAAATGGCGGCTTTAATTTTTTTTTCATTCTCATTTATTTAGTTACGTAAATATATTTTATGAAAAATAATATATATTTTTCACAAAAGTTTATTTTTTCAAATAAATATAAGTTTAATCTCACAGTCAATAAATTCAACTAATAGTTAAAATCTTTTTTTTTTATTTCTTTAAATAAAAAAATTAAAAATGAATAGCTTATAATTAAAAAGAGAGAAAAAGATAAAAGTACCTCTATTGTTGTTCAGAGACAATCTAAAAAATAACAATATAAATGGAGTAAAGAGAAAAATTATAAATGTGACAAATAAAAAAAAATTAAATTTAAAAATTGAAACGATTAAGAAGTCACTTAATTAGGAATTAGTATTAGAATTTCAAATTTTAAATTTTTAAATAAAATTTTCTAATTAAACATTCGTTGTTCATCAGGAATATAGAAATTTGTTAATTTAAAAATGATTTTATTAGTTTCGTCATAAATAGTGTCAATCCTATTATTTGTTGATAAAAATAAATAAAATTAAATACAATCTAAAAATTAATAACCTTATAAATTACGTAAATTTAGAAAAAATATTTAAAAATAGAAAAAAATACAAGTACTTCTATTGTGCAGAAACAATTTAAAAGATAATAATGTAAATTGAGTAAAGAGAAAATTTATAAATGTGGCAAGTAAAAAAATTTAAATTTAAAAATCGAAACGGTTAAGAAGTTACTTAATTAGGAATTAGTATTAAAATTTCAAATTTTAAATTTTTAAATAGAATTTTCTAATTAGTTAGTACAAATTTTAAATTTTTAAATAAAATTTTCTAAATTAATTCAATTTTATCGGAACAACATTAGAAACAAAATTAAATATAGAAAAATACCAAATTAAAATTTTCTTTTAAATAGTATAAATAACCTCACATTTTAATAAGACCGGTAATTCTATTTAATTTAATATAATCTTTTGTAATTAGCATAGTAGCTTATAAATTATATAAAATTTTAAAAAATATTCTCAAATTTAATTGTTTACTTAAAAATTAAAAAAAAAGTTTATTTGAATTTAAATTTAAAATTTTAAACATAATACTTTAATTAAAAATTATAATTAGATTTTCTTTTTAAAATAAGTATACATTAAAAATCAATAACTAACTTAATTGTACCAATAATAATTCATATGAGAAATTTATAACTTTATGACATTAAATACTAAATAAAAAATTAACAGAATATCAACGGTGTGAATCGAATTAAAAATAAAATCCATAAGTAATAACCAAATAACTTCAATTTATATTTAAAAAAATTCTAAATTCCAAACATAAAAATCCAAAAGAACCAAAAGAAAAATAACAACTCAAGAAAAGATAATGTTTCCACCAAAACAAACATATGTTTGGCATTATTCTATTAGATATACTCTAAAAGGGATTCTAAAACATGTGCATCCAAATTCTCAAGTTTCATTCTCAATTTTGATCTTCTTGCAAGGTGAGGTATCTCCTTGCACCTTTGAATCTTCCGACTCCGAGGATAGTCGCTTGGTTGGTGTAATAACATTTTCCAACACTTCGAATTCATCATTGTCCACAACTTTATTAGAGAATTCAAACAACACATTCTATACAAAATACTACGTTAAATTAAAGACTTCCTTCTCACCTTTGATTTTATCTCAATAATATTTTTTTATAAAATAAAGATCTAACTATGAGAAAAATAAACAAACAAAAAATTTATTTTTTGAACAAATACCTTAGCACCTTCTACTTTCTCCCCTTCAATGATTGAGGAACTCTTTGAAGTTGGAAGCAAACAACCGGTGTAGTCAACATCCTAAAATTATAATTAATTATTAATTATTAATTATTATTTATAAATTAGATACTACTAATGACCAAGGAATAGAAAAATAAACTGCTTTTTAATAGAAAGTACATTTATAACTGTACTCACAATTTGAATAGGGTGAGTCTTTTTGAATTTATTTATGAGGTCCACATTATCAGTCATCTTCTTAACTTTATAAAAAGATGAAAAATGTGGATTATCAGATATTTAAACTTTAACGATGAAGAGGAAGGTCTTATCAAATAGGTTGAGCAAAAGTGTATGTGTATCCGATAGATCTCCTTTCTGCAGGGTATTACACAATATATTAATAATAAATAATATAAAAATTAACATTAAAAATATCTTCACTAATGTTTTTAGAAATAAATATTGGTTAGAACTTACCAATAGGAGTGGATCAAGTATCTCTACACAACTCTTTTCCAAAATTTGTTTTGCCTCCTTGTCACGAATCGAGACACAAGAACCCTCTTAACCGAGGCGTGTATTTTTCCTCCCTAGAATTGATAAACAAAAATCAAAGAACAATTAGATGAGGATAAACAAACAAATTTAAAATATAAATAATATAAATTTAAAATAAAATAAAAAATATTAGTAGAAAACTCACGTCTTCATCGAGCCAAACCATCTCAATTGAGTATGGCAATTGTAACACCCTAATATTCAAATCCTTATGCTCGAGTCATAAGTCAATGATATTACGGTGGTACGACTCTCAGGTGGATTTTTAATAAATAAATATAGGTAATTTCGAAAGGAGTATTAATCGAGAAGCCTGAAAAGAGTAGAAATAAAATCGCGAAGACGTATCTCTCACGTTTCGACAACAAAAGATAAACCGTGAAGCCGAAAACGATATACGGACAAGGCGTAGAGGAGATTAAGAGATAGATAACAGATAGATATATATAACATAAGTAAATAGCTACTAGTCGCGACCCGCGAAGTTTAGGTCGGCTAGAGTACATTATGAAATTAGTTGACAACAGTATATCCTAATCTCTCCCGAAGGAAACATGAGAGCCTCTATAGGCAAATTCAAAGAGTTCAATACATAATATAAACTTTCCAAAACAAAGGTGGAGAGATTCTAATTAAAACACAAAGTAGAGGAAATAAAGATCTTCGCCGTCTCTCAGACGACCCACAACTCACTTCTGAGCATCTGGACCTGTATCTGAAAAACAAGAGATATATACGGAATGAGAACCCCGGGCCCATGGGTTCCCAGTACGGTAAAAGTGCCAAATAAATTCAATGTACTGCAACAAAAACTCACTAAGCATCCTAAACTTCTTCACCAATTATTCATCCTAGGTTCTCGCTAATCCATGAATAGGCAACTGTCATAAGGGAGTGCTAAATTCAATTCATGTTTCACATGTTTCCCAACTCGCTGACTCTTCCACGAATCAGACTCAGAATCATAAGCAAAACCATCACCAGTTGTTTTGCCTCAGCAGTTCTATATCAATACATCATCATGCAATCGCATCATCAATTCATCCCATCAAGAACAGCCCTCACACCCACCGACACCAGCATGAGGGGCCTCTCAGTTGTACAAACACAAGCAATACAGGCAGGTAATACACAAACATGATACAAGTAGAACAAGTAGCATATAGTCAGGTAACATGGCATATATGATGTAGAAATCCAAGACAAATGGCAAACCCAAACAATTCAAACATATGCAAATGATGAATGCCTGCCCTATGGCTGATGATATCATCTGTCGGTTATATAGCCAACCCGACATGTCCTGGTAGCTAACCATTGGACAGAAACACCCCTTGCGGAGCAAGTAGGTTTGAGCTACAACCCCCTTGCTACTGCCCGCTCAACCCAGAGCCAGTGAAATAATCACTACTGCGGCTACTATCCAGGCGGGTGTCTAAAAGCTCAACCTGGAGCGAGTGGATTCACCACTACTGCCGCTACTACCCAAGCGTCGCAATCTCTAACCTGGAGCAAGTGGGACGAACCACAACCCTTGCTACTACCCAGGTATCTCAAGCATTGGCTCGGAGCAAGTGGGACGAACCACAATCCTTGCTACTGCCCAGGCATCTCAAACATATATTCATTCAATCTCAATTCATATTATCAATATTCATTGTTACCAAATCTCAAACATTAACTTGGAGCAAGTGGGACGAACCACAACCCTTGCTACTACCCAAGTATCACAAATAAACATTTATTCATAATCACCCTTCATTATTATCAATCCTCAGACAATGACCCGGAGCAAGCGGGACGAACCACGACCCTTGCTACTACCCAGGTATCACAAATACACATTTATTCAAAACCCCACGATTAAACTCGTTTATCATAATCCTCCTTTCCCGTCTCATACCCGGAGCAAGTGGACAATGCCACTGCCTACTACCCGGGGTCGCACATCATATTTCAATATTTTTTCATTATTATCCATTTAACATATTCATTCATTAATCATATATGCATTTATACTCAGCCATAAACAATAATGGCTTTGCCGTAACCCGGCAATAACTCAGCCATCCGGATCATGGTCCAATCAAGAACGGGCCATTTATCAATAAATATAGCCCTCCGGCTCATGGCATACACGGTACTTCCACCGTCATCCTCCATATCTCATATAATCATCTTTGATCATCATTGATCATAACTTTTTCCCTTGCTTCACTCGCAAGTTACCACATCCCCTAGCTCATTGCTAGGCATATCAGAATGATTTAATACATAAGAGGTGAGATCGGAGGCTTAGAAGTATGAGATTTGGCTTTTAAAACTCAAAAATCAACTTTGGCATGAAAACAGGGCCACGCGTACGCGCACTCCACGCGCACGCGTGGATGGCCACAAAACTCATCAACGCGCAAGCGTCATACGCGCGGGTTGAAAAATAGCCAAACGACGCGCAAGCGTCAGCCACGCGTACGCGTGGGTGCTCTTGCGCCCCAGGCACAAAACTGGCACAACACTGGCACAACTCTCGGGAAAATAGCTGGGCATTTGGTGCAGCGCATCGACGCGCCCGTGCACAGCACGCGCACGCGTGGATAGTGCCTTCTTGAAGAACGACGCGTACGCGCCAAGTGCGCCTACGCGTGGAGGGTCATTCAGCTAAAAATTTTCTAAGTTAAAAGCTGTAGAATTTACAAATTCAACCCCCAATCTTCCGATGGACATAACTTTCTCATTTTAAATCATTTTTCACCCGTTCTTCAAACGACATGGACATCCCGGATCCAATTTCATTTCTAAACAGATTTGGTACAAAACAGAGATCCGTAGTCCAAGTTATGTCCCGTCAAAGTATGCCCAAAAACCATATTTTCATACAAAACCACTAGGTGCCATTTTCAAAACAAGCCATTTTCAACTCTTTTCAAAATCAACCAAAACATGCCAATTTCAACCCTTTTTGAAATCAATCAAAATGTACCAAAATCCACATCAAGCCATCCTCAACTCACACATTGACACTTTACCAAAAATTCCCAAAACCACATCTAACCATTTTAACACTTCTCAATCAAATGGCTAAAGGACAAACACAATATCATGTCATACATCCTTCCTCATCCCAATTTCCAATAATACCATTTCCAATCAACCATCATTATACGTAATCAATATCATACTCACTATCACGTGATTTCACCCACAAATCAACCTTAATCATTCCCCAAGCATATATCACAACATACATATCTCTAATGCATCATCATACCATCAAGGCATCAATAATCATAATCACATATATGATCACATAATATATCTCAACCGAACCAAACATACCTCGTCTACATAATTTCACCCAAAATTACCAAATTCCACACTTCAACTTCTCAAACCTTATTATTCAATAACCAACCTAATCATTCATATATTCATTATCTGAAATTCATCCAATCACTTGTGCAATCATACAATGCACATATCGACTTACCTTTCTTACCTCTTTCCGGCCTTCGGCCCAAAATTCACGGCCTCCGGCCCAATTTTCACAATTTAAATGCATAAACCACAAATCAATACTCATTACCCAATACATCAAATTCTCAATACACCAAGCATACAAGGTCACACAATTCTCAACCCAATCATTAATTCACATTACATATCAACTATGCATATTAGCACCAACCATTTACACAATCCAAACTTAATCCTAGGGGCATCTAGCCTAGGAATTCTCATCACAACACACGGTATTTAAATGAAACTTAAACCGTACCTCTTGTAGCCAAACCAATTGAGCCTCTTCTTTGAAATTCTTCACCAATCTTAGCTCCAAGCCTTATCAAAGCTCCTCAAGCAATACCAATCTCCCAATTGTGCACCAACATCACCAAATACACTAACATAACCAATGTCACATACATACATCAACCTAGGACTCATAAAAATGACAAATCACAAGGGTTTGAGCACTTCTTACCTCAGCCCATATGAAGTAGGGATAGAAACCACTTAGAATCCATGTTGGAGTATCCCTAAACACCCAAAATCACAAGATTTCAACACTAACTACCCAAAAACGTGTAACAGTGGGGAATTTCGAAAACTGGGCAGAGATGAATGAAATAATCACCACCAAACTTAGATAGAATTGTAGAGGATGAGAAGAGCAACACGTGGCCGCAAACGGCTCGTCAATCGGAGCTCCATAGCTCAAGTTATGGTGGTTTGAAGATCAAAGAGAGTTAGGTTTTCTCTCTTCTCTTCTCTCTTCTCAAATCAGCGCCCCAACCCTTCTTTTTAGGGTAAAATGAGCTGAAATGCTCACAACTAATGTTTATATATGTTGGGTCTTGGGCCCACTTAGGCCCGGTTCACTTATTTTTGCCCATTGGCCCAATTTTGGGCCAAAACCTTTAAGATTAGCGCTCTAAATCGCACTTTAAATATTTCTACCTTCCCTAATTATAATTCTCATTTCTTAATCTTATTTACCCATAATCAATTTCCTCAGTTGTAGTACCAGACAAATCTCAGCCGGTACTGCCGGTCAAAATTCCACTGCGCACTTTTACGCAGAAAACTATATTTTCCGACTCGGAAAAATTCACTGAATCCAAATATCATATTTAAATTATCAAATTCTGATTGTCAAATCTTCCAACCATATTCGCTCCTATTTAACTTATTATTTACTAAATTTCGATTAGACCGGGTATTACATTCTACCCCCCTAACAGAAATTTTTGCCCTCGAAAATTCCATCCATCACTATCCTCTCCCTCTACCAAGCCAATTACCACTAATCACAGCTCAATTCCAAGCATAACCTCCAAACTTACTTTCTTATTCTTAAACCTTCGAATTTCTACATGACTTGCTGTTATAAAGTCTCTGACTCATCAATCAAAAACCCCTTTCATTTCTAGAAAGTAAATGAGTTTGAAATAACAATTTAACAAAAATCATGAGAATCCGCTTTCCTTTAATAATCTATAAAAGCATTCGAGACACATCTCTTTCGTTAAAGTTTCTCATATAAAAAATTATCCTCAAAACCATAACCAGCACTCTTTCAAATTTTTTGGAGAAAAATTTTCAACAGTACCTCCTCAAAAATTGGAGTTTACCACCCGTCACGGGCTCCCTCAAACCAATCTCAGTACTGCATCTGTATTTCAATTTAGTGGCTTTCACATTCGTCTTTCAAAACCAATCATTATAAATCTCAATCTAATTCCAAGGTCACTATGACCAAACATCATGGTACTCGTCTCTCAAACACGACAACTCGCACTCTCTCATCATCTAAATCCAATTATGCATCAATGATAATTTCCTCATCCGTTTCAGAACCATCAAGGCTCACAGCCGCAATTAATTCCAATTACCTAGAATCATTATCTGCATAAGCTCACTAAACTTTTAAGTACTCAAAGCATAAAGCATTTCCAATCATGCTCTACTTTTCCTTATTATTACCATACTATGCTAACGCTTTAGCAAGCTTCCGCTATGCCACCTTGATTTCTCGTCAAGTATTAGTTCCATCACTTATTTCCTCAAGTACTAAACCACCACTTAACTTGATCGACAATTCGAATTAACGTTTCCAAATCCATCATTTAGGACCATCCCTTATCTATTTAAATCAAAGGAACTAAAAGTCATGAGTTCAATCCATTTCACCAAAAATCCAGAAATCAACCAACTACATAACAAACACAACACATCATTCTCAAAAGAAAATCATTTACATCACAGGCATTTATCCATTTGTATTAAGGCAATTACCTCAATCTTACTGTCGCAATCGGCCCGCATCCTGACTCTCTCCTTGTTGGCAATTTCTTGATACATGCCCTGGTAACCCGCACTTGTAACATACACCTAACCCCAATCGGCACGGCCTATTTGGGTGATGAGTTCCACATCTCTGATAGCTTGAAACATCAGAAGCAGCCGCTGCCTGTTTTCCCTTACCATTCCTTTGGGACTCCTTACACGTCGCAAAGTTATTCTGTCCTTGGGGAAAGTGTTGTACGTATCCTTTCTCCTTAAACTCTCGACCCCTTGGTGTGAATCCTTGGTTGTGCTCTCTATGACTTCCCTTCTCTGCAACCCTCCTTTTCACACACTCTTCAGCAATTCTGCTCTTATTCACTAACTCTGAAAAAGTTTGGATCTCCATTGGTCCCACTGAACTTAAGATGTCGCTCCAGAGCCCTCCTTCATACTTAATGCATTTCCATTCCTCGAAGTCTCCCGGAGCTCCTTGACACATGCAGGAAAACCTGAATAGCTCCTCAAATTTGTCTGTATACTCAGATATGGACATAGCACCTTGCTTTAGCTGCAGTAACTCCAATTCCTTGGCTGTCCTGGCGGAATTCGGAAAGTACTTCTTATAGAATTCCACCTGGAAAGCATCCCAAGTGATATGATCATTCCCCTGTTGCAGGAGACGTCGAGCCCCTTGCCACCAATGCGATGCTTCCCCCATGAGTAGATAGGTAGCGAATTCAACACGCTGCTCTTCAGGCACCAACTGCTCTTGCAGTGCTCGCTCCATGGCCTGAAACCAAGTATTAGCTTCAGTCGGATTGGTGGTTCCCTTGAACTTAGGTGGATTAACCTTTAAGAAGGTTGCCAGTGTCATCGGGCCCTGAGCTTCCCTTCCGCCATTGCCATTATTGTTCATCTGTTGCCCAAGAGCCTCCGTAGTGGCCTGCATAGCAGCAGCCATATTCTCCAACGCTGCCATAAGGTTTACCAGGTTATTCGGGTTGATTTCCGGTTCCTGCGTATTAGTACGATCTCTTTCACGTCCCCGACCGGGTCCATGAGGTGCCATCTGGTTCCTATACACACCAAACAATCGATATCAAGTTGATCAGTCTCAATATCAGAAGTATAGTGCTTCAAAGTACCAAAGGTACACTCATGGACTTCATGCTAGATGTATCGATTAGATACCCTAACTAGCACAGGCACAGACTCAGAGTATGCATTGAAGCATAAGCAGTTCCATCCCTCAGGCTCACGAGGACGAACTGCTCTGATACCATAATGTAACACCCTAATATTCAAATCCTTATGCTCGAGTCATAAGTCAATGATATTACGGTGGTACGACTCTCAGGTGGATTTTTAATAAATAAATATAGGTAATTTCGAAAGGAGTATTAATCGAGAAGCCTGAAAAGAGTAGAAATAAAATCGCGAAGACGTATCTCTCACGTTTCGACAACAAAAGATAAACCGTGAAGCCAAAAACGATATACGGACAAGGCGTAGAGGAGATTAAGAGATAGATAACAGATAGATATATATAACATAAGTAAATAGATACTAGTCGCGACCCGCGAAGTTTAGGTCGGCTAGAGTACATTATGAAATTAGTTGACAACAGTATATCCTAATCTCTCCCGAAGGAAACATGAGAGCCTCTATAGGCAAATTCAAAGAGTTCAATACATAATATAAACTTTCCAAAACAAAGGTGGAGAGATTCTAATTAAAACACAAAGTAGAGGAAATAAAGATCTTCGCCGTCTCTCAGACGACCCACAACTCACTTCTGAGCATCTGGACCTGTATCTGAAAAACAAGAGATATATACGGAATGAGAACCCCGGGCCCATGGGTTTCCAGTACGATAAAAGTGCCAAATAAATTCAATGTACTGCAACAAAAACTCACTAAGCATCCTAAACTTCTTCACCAATTATTCATCCTAGGTTCTCGCTAATCCATGAATAGGCAACTGTCATAAGGGAGTGTTAAATTCAATTCATGTTTCACATGTTTCCCAACTCGCTGACTCTTCCACGAATCAGACTCAGAATCATAAGCAAAACCATCACCAGTTGTTCTGCCTCAGCAGTTCTATATCAATACATCATCATGCAATCGCATCATCAATTCATCCCATCAAGAACAGCCCTCACACCCACCGACACCAGCATGAGGGGCCTCTCAGTTGTACAAACACAAGCAATACAGGCAGGTAATATACAAACATGATACAAGTAGAACAAGTAGCATATAGTCAGGTAACATGGCATATATGATGTAGAAATCCAAGACAAATGGCAAACTCAAATAATTCAAACATATGCAAATGATGAATGCCTGCCCTATGGCTGATGATATCATCTGTCGGTTATATAGCCAACCCGACATGTCCTGGTAGCTAACCATTGGACAGAAACACCCCTTGCGGAGCAAGTAGGTTTGAGCTACAACCCCCTTGCTACTGCCCGCTCAACCCAGAGCCAGTGAAATAATCACTACTGCGGCTACTATCCAGGCGGGTGTCTAAAAGCTCAACCTGGAGCGAGTGGATTCACCACTACTGCCGCTACTACCCAGGCGTCGCAATCTCTAACCTGGAGCAAGTGGGACGAACCACAACCCTTGCTACTACCCAGGTATCTCAAGCATTGGCCCGGAGCAAGTGGGACGAACCACAACCCTTGCTACTGCCCAGGAATCTCAAACATATATTCATTCAATCTCAATTCATATTATCAACATTCATTGTTACCAAATCTCAAACATTAACTTGGAGCAAGTGGGACGAACCACAACCCTTGCTACTACCCAAGTATCACAAATAAACATTTATTCATAATCACCCTTCATTATTATCAATCCTCAGACAATGACCCGGAGCAAGCGGGACGAACCACGACCCTTGCTACTACCCAGGTATCACAAATACACATTTATTCAAAACCCAACGATTAAACTCGTTTATCATAATCCTCCTTTTCCGTCTCATACCCGGAGCAAGTGGACAACGCCACTGCCTACTACCCGGGGTCGCACATCATATTTCAATATTTTTTCATTATTATCCATTTAACATATTCATTCATTAATCATATATGCATTTATACTCAGCCATAAACAATAATGGCTTTGCCGTAACCCGGCAATAACTCAGCCATCCGGATCATGGTCCAATCAAGAACGGGCCATTTATCAATAAATATAGCCCTCCGGCTCATGGCATACACAGTACTTCCACCGTCATCCTCCATATCTCATATAATCATCTTTGATCATCATTGATCATAACTTTTTCCCTTGCTTCACTCGCAAGTTACCACATCCCCTAGCTCATTGCTAGGCATATCAGAATGATTTAATACATAAGAGGTGAGATCGGAGGCTTAGAAGTATGAGATTTGGCTTTTAAAACTCAAAAATCAACTTTGGCATGAAAACAGGGCCACGCGTACGCGCACTCCACGCGCACGCGTGGATGGCCACAAAACTCATCAACGCGCAAGCGTCATACGCGCGGGTTGAAAAATAGCCAAACGACGCGCAAGCGTCAGCCACGCGTACGCGTGGGTGCTCTTGCGCCCCAGGCACAAAACTGGCACAACACTGGCACAACTCTCGGGAAAATAGCTGGGCATTTGGTGCAGCGCATCGATGCGCCCGTGCACACCACGCGCACGTATGGATAGTGCCTTCTTGAAGAACGACGCGTACGCGCCAAGTGCGCCTACGCGTGGAGGGTCATTCAGCTAAAAATTTTCTAAGTTAAAAGCTGCAGAATTTACAAATTCAACCCCCAATCTTCCGATGGACATAACTTTCTCATTTTAAATCATTTTTCACCCGTTCTTCAAACGGCATGGACATCCCAGATCCAATTTCATTTCTAAACAGATTTGGTACAAAACAGAGATCCGTAGTCCAAGTTATGTCCCGTCAAAGTATGCCCAAAAACCATATTTTCATACAAAACCACTCGGTGCCATTTTCAAAACAAGCCATTTTCAACTCTTTTCAAAATCAACCAAAACATGCCAATTTCAACCCTTTTTGAAATCAATCAAAATGTACCAAAATCCACATCAAGCCATCCTCAACTCACACATTGACACTTTACCAAAAATTCCCAAAACCACATCTAACCATTTTAACACTTCTCAATCAAATGGCTAAAGGACAAACACAATATCATGTCATACATCCTTCCTCATCCCAATTTCCAATAATACCATTTCCAATCAACCATCATTATACGTAATCAATATCATACTCACTATCACGTGATTTCACCCACAAATCAACCTTAATCATTCCCCAAGCATATATCACAACATACATATCTCTAATGCATCATCATACCATCAAGGCATCAATAATCATAATCACATATATGATCACATAATATATCTCAACCGAACCAAACATACCTCGTCTACATAATTTCACCCAAAATTACCAAATTCCACACTTCAACTTCTCAAACCTTATTATTCAATAACCAACCTAATCATTCATATATTCATTATCTGAAATTCATCCAATCACTTGTGCCATCATACAATGCACACATCGACTTACCTTTCTTACCTCTTTCCGGCCTCCGGCCCAAAATTCACGGCCTCCGGCCCAATTTTCACAATTTAAATGCATAAACCACAAATCAATACTCATTACCCAATACATCAAATTCTCAATACACCAAGCATACAAGGTCACACAATTCTCAACCCAATCATTAATTCACATTACATATCAACTATGCATATTAGCACCAACCATTTACACAATCCAAACTTAATCCTAGGGGCATCTAGCCTAGGAATTCTCATCACAACACACGGTATTTAAATGAAACTTAAACCGTACCTCTTGTAGCCAAACCAATTGAGCCTCTTCTTTGGAATTCTTCACCAACCTTAGCTCCAAGCCTTACCAAAGCTCCTCAAGTAATACCAATCTCCCAATTGTGCACCAACATCACCAAATACACTAACATAACCAATGTCACATACATACATCAACCTAGGACTCATAAAAATGACAAATCACAAGGGTTTGAGCACTTCTTACCTCAGCCCATATGAAGTAGGGATAGAACCCACTTAGAATCCATGTTGGAGTATCCCTAAACACCCAAAATCACAAGATTTCAACACTAACTACCCAAAAACGTGTAACAGTGGAAAATTTCGAAAACTGGGCAGAGATGAATGAAATACTCACCACCAAACTTAGATAAAATTGTAGAGGATGAGAAGAGCAACACGTGGCCGCAAACGGCTCGTCAATCGGAGCTCCGTAGCTCAAGTTATGGTGGTTTGAAGATCAAAGAGAGTTAGGTTTTCTCTCTTCTCTTCTCTCTTCTCAAATAAGCGCCCCAACCCTTCTTTTTAGGGTAAAATGAGCTGAAATGCTCACAACTAATGTTTATATATGTTGGGTCTTGGGCCCACTTAGGACCGGTTCACTTATTTTTGCCCATTGGCCCAATTTTGGCCAAAACCTTTAAGATTAGCGCTCTAAATCGCACTTTAAATATTTCTACCTTCCCTAATTATAATTCCTCATTTCTTAATCTTATTTACCCATAATCAATTTCCTCAGTTGTAGTACCAGACAGATCTCAGCCGGTACTGCCGGTCAAAATTTCACTGCGCACTTTTACGCAGAAAACTATATTTTCCGACTCGGAAAAATTCACTGAATCCAAATATCATATTTAAATTATCAAATTCCGATTGTCAAATCTTCCAACCATATTCGCTCCTATTTAACTTATTATTTACTAAATTTCGATTAGACCGGGTATTACAGCAATGAAGAATTACTGTAACTTGGTAGTGTCCATAACCGTATCACTCGTATACGTACATACAAATTGTCGATTGTAGGTTTGATTTCTGCGATTTTGTGAATACCATCCATTGGAATAGGTAGAGAAATTTTAGATTTTGGATGTATGTAAAGAAAGGGTTTGATGTACTTTGAATTGTAGTGCTACACATATCTCATAACTAATACTTTTATAGTTGACTCATAGCTAAAATTTTTTAAATTTCATTGACTTTAATTTAAATTTGAATTGAATTTGCAGATAAAGTAAATAAATATATTAACAATTTTTAAAATTTTAAATTAACGTAAATATATTTAAATTTACATATGTAGCTACAATTTTTGAAAAAAATATACAGAAATTTAAAAAAGAATGCTAAAAAGAATCAACACATTTTTAAAAAATAGTATTAAAATTTAAAAAATAACAACCTAAGTAAAATAATTTAAAATTTAAAAAATAACAACCTAAGTACAACAATCTAAGATTTAAAAAATAATAACCTAAATAAAAAAATTTAAAATTTAAAAAATAACAACCTAAGTGTAACAACCAAATAAATAATTTAAAATTTGAAAATAACAACCTAAACAAATAATAACTTATAATTTATAATTTATAAATATAAATCTAAAAATTTCTAGTGACGACACCTAAGCAAATAAACTCTCAGATTCAACGTATGAGTGCCACGTCAGCATATGAACTCCCCATTTGTATTACTATAAAGATAAAGATATGAGCTCCCCATTTGTATTACTATAAAGATTTGTCCATATTTTAAACATATCAGTACATATGAATTTATGATCGTACCGTAGCAAACACCTTATTTTTTTACATGTATAATTATTATTGTCTCACCGTCACTATTTTGTTGCCTTGTTTTATTGTCCTTCCTTATTTTCTTCTTCTATTAACCTCAATCGCAATCAATTATCACCATACCATTATCGCAGCTCTCATTTTTGTTTATCACTTTGATTGATACATATCTATTGTGTTAACTTTTGAGTTGTTAAAGATTTGTTAAAAGAATTATTTTCTTGTTTGATTTAGATATCTAGATCTATAACTATTATATAAATAGTTAAATACTTATTTTTCATACTTACTTGTTAAGTCATATTTTATCATTTTAAAAAAAAAATTAAGATATCGAGCATTCAAAAGTTTTGTATAAAATAATAAAATAAAAAAAAATTATAAGTTATTTAATTTTTTTAATATATAGAATAATTGGATTTAAATTAATTTAGATATAATACTAAAATCATTACGTTGTTACTATATATAACAATGAAGATATAAATTTATAAATATTTGTAAATTTATTCATTTCTCAATTATAAATTTATAAAAATTTATATTTAAATCACTCTTTCTTTCGCATAATTTTAATAGCTAAAAAAAATTTATTTCTTATAATTTTATATTCAACATTTTAAATTATCTTTAGTTTTATTATTCTTTTAGAATTTTTAATTTTTAGTTTCATTATTCTTTTTTCTTACCATTATCTATCTAAATATGCCTCACCACAATTCTTATATTAGTTTGTTCTCTCTTTCTTCCTACATTTTTTATTCTCTTTCTGTCTTCTCTTCAATCAGCAGTTAGTTACCATCATATATTAGTTCATAATTATTACACTCAAAAGTGAATACTAATTTAAAAATAAAATTCAAAAAAAAAAATCTCATAACTCTTATGTGAATCATCTACACTCCTATAAATATAACGAATGAGTAAATTTAATTTTTTTTATTATGAGTATTTTTTTTATTATCTAATGCATATAAAGTCACATATTTTCATTTATGATAAAAATTAAAAATTAAAATTAAATGACATTAGTACTTTTTGGTTTAATAAAATTAAAATAAAGTACAAAAATAAGGATAAAAACTAAGAAAATAGATGGCTCTAGAGAAGGATAATGTTAAATTTTATGTCATTATGTATGATAATAGTGATTTATTTTATTATATTTATTTTTGTACTAAATAACAAAAAAATTAAATTTTATGTCCGTTTTTTATTACTTATTTTACTTATCTATAGTTGTTTAGATTAGACTTTATAGTTATTGAGTCATGTTTCGTTCCAACAAAAAAAATAGTTATGAAATCATTTTCACTTTTTTTTCATTGGAGTACATCTATTATATCATCATGATTTTAATAATTGATGTAAAATTTAAAAAATTAAATAAATATATATTTTATTTTGATTAAATCTAAGAGTGAATTATATATATTTCTATAGTCAAAAAATAGACTTAACTTTTTTTTATAATAAATAGTTTTTCAATTATCTAATTTATAAAAAAAGTCTCATCTTTTTATTTATCTTAAAGGTTAAATATTAAAACTAATATTAATACTTTTTTTATTAATAAAACTAAAATAAAATATAAAAATAAACCTTGAATAAGATTAAAAATACAAAATTTTGAATCTCAAAATATAAAATGATTATAAGATAAAAAAAATTATTTAACTTTTTTCAGGCAAATTATATTAGATTTTATGGTATATTTAAGTGAAATGAGAAGGATGCAAGAAAAGATGAATAAATTTTTTTTATTATGCAGTAACAGTAATATGAGGTGATAGATAGTAAGAGAAGTAAAAGATAATGATAGAGGTTACGTGAATGTGAATTAATGAGATAAGAGAGAACGTAAATGTATGTGATAAGAAAAAAGATAAAGTAATGAAAATTTTCTAACATAGAATAACTGATATAGTGGAATAGATTATTAAAAAATACAAAATTAAAAAAAAGAATTGAACACCAAATTAAATTTTATCATTATATTATAAATTATAGATTATAAATATCACATGTGAAATGATTAAAAATTATATATAAAAAATAAATTATTAAAGAAAACTAAATAAATTTATAAATTTTAGAGATTAATGAAAACGAAACGAAAATTCCAATTCGAGTTACCCGGGTTGCTTCAGAAAAATTTTGTCCCGTCACTATTTTCATGAAAACAAATTTTTCTACGGTCGAATCCCCTGTATTTTAGAGAATTTTACCATCCCTATTCCCTAGTCAAAGCCAAAAAAAAAAAAAAAAAAAAAGAAAATGCAAGGAGAAAAGAATAAAGGTAGATGCCAAGCGAATATTATGATATCCATTGCGAAGGTTCTCAAGTACATGTTCGTATATCTTACACGTACACAAACGGCGTGCCTTGCTGGCAACTCCACCCTCTCAAATCAATACATCTGGCAAATACAAAGACTGGTGAATGGCGCTTGGAGTTGGAGGTGACCGATTTAGTACAAGAACCAGCGCAAACGAAGAAAAGAGCAGAAAATTGAAGAAATGAAAATGAAGGGAGAAACTGTTACACTGATTCTGGTGAACCTGGCAGGGATAATGGAGAGAGCAGATGAGTCATTGCTACCAGGTGTGTACAAGGAAGTTGGTGCAGCACTTCACACTGACCCAACTGGCCTTGGCTCACTCACTCTTTTCCGATCCATTGTGCAGTCCTCTTGCTACCCCTTAGCTGCCTACCTCGCCGTCCGCCACAACCGCGCCCATGTCATTGCTATCGGCGCTTTTCTTTGGGCCGCTGCCACCTTTCTTGTTGCGTTCTCCTCTACTTTCCTTCAGGTACTCGCTTTTCACTTTAAGGAGTTTGGAGAAGCGTATATAGTGTAGTGGATGCATTGTTTTTCTTTCATATCAGTTCTGGCTCAGTTTATTTGGATTTGTGTTGTTTTTCACCTTTGACTTCTTAAAGTAGAGTAGAGATTGACACATGATGAGGTTTTAGATTCAATTATTTGCTCACGAAACGGATTATTAGAGCCTTAAATTGCCGATAGATAAGGATTTAGAAGTCTTTATAAAAGTGGGATTCATCCATGCTAGGATTAGCCACTAAAATTAACCATTAGTGTAAATTACACTTTGCAATATAAATTACATATTTATACATAAATACATAACATAGCATTGTTGACTTGGATTTTTACTATAAGTGTGCCTATATTCCGTGTCTCCAACTTCTATTTGATCGATGTCATGAACATTTAGAAAATTTTATATTGGCGGTCAATGGCCTAACACAGTCCTCTTTTTTAGAGCTTGGGACTAATTCTCTAACAAAGGCAGAGTTCTTAAAACGGAAAAAAAAAATCCAAAACCAAACACTATTCAAACATAAGTAGTAAGCTATGGTTTGGTGACAGAGTTGGGGAATGGATCCGCAATCGCTAGATCCAATTGACCATGTCAAGTCAATTATGGATTTTTACGATTGATTATATAATCATTTGGGACCCATGCCAATTCTTATCTCCTCAGTTACTAGTAGAGATACACAATGTCTATTTAACGTCCCAGTGAACTGGATTAGATTTTCCTTGCTTTGAATAGCATTGCTAATAAATATAATATGTACTGTGAATCTTCAAATTTGATCCTCCTATATCGCTGTATGTATACCTACAATTATGAGAGAGGTATCTCTAAATTGTGATTCCAAAAAAGCTTTGCAATTTGTCATGGAAATTACGTTTTATGCTAGCATGGATGATGGTTGGTGTAACAAGACTTCGTCATAATCTATTATGGTTATTTATATTGAAGGATAGTTAGTCAGTTAGCTAAAACTATAGAGAAGTAGCAATTCTGTTAGTTAATTGTAGTTGCTGTTAGCATTACTTGGTTATCTCTAATTCTCTATAGACACGCACAGACACTCAAGTGTAAATAATCAAAATACGATCATGGTTTGTTCCGTCCTTACGTTCTCAATGTGATTATTTTAACATGCCTTCTGTTCCATGTCTTGCAATAGAAACTTTGAATTGCTTTCGTTACCATAAATCCCAAATTATTGACAACTGCCAAACTTGTTGGTGACTCTTCTGACAAGGTATTGCATCCACCGTTATTTCTCCATTCTTCTTCACTCTACTCATGTTTCTGTCCTCGTGGGATCATCCATATCCATTTGTACATGTTACATGATGATAAGAAATTCTTAGATGTTTATGTGAGTTGACAAAACTATCATTATAGGGGGAAAAACTTCAATCAACACAATTAAACTGCTCTTCTCTTTTTCTATATCACATTTAGGGGTATAATGGGAAAAGAATTTAATACTTCCTATATATTGTCAATGGGATAAATATTTTGAAACTTTAAAAAATGTAAATGGGACACATGAAGGATGGAGTATACCAAGGCAAGACTACTTCCCAAAACCTCTTCGTTGAGTGTTGTCATTTTTGTTCTTTTGCTTTGAAATAGACAAAAAGCACATATGCAAAGTTCCTAAACAATGTCAGTGTAACTGCTGTCCTATAATAAATATGTAGCTAATTGTATTCACTTTGAACTTTGAAGTCATTGTCTTATAGATAGCTGTATCGCGAGCATTGAATGGGATTGGCCTTGCATTAGTAGCACCTGCAATTCAGTCCCTTGTGGCCGATTCAACAGATGATAGCAATCGTGGAATGGCTTTTGGATGGCTTCAGCTAACAGGCAATCTTGGTTCCCTTATTGGTGGACTCTTCTCTGTAATGATAGCTCCGATAACGTTCATTGGTATCCCAGGTTGGAGGATTTCCTTCCATATTGTTGGACTGATAAGCATTGTAGTAGGTACTGCAGTCTACCTATTTGCCAACGATCCACACTTCTCCAAGGATGTGGAAAATGTGAGCAATCAAGTTCCAAGTAAAACGTTTTGGTCAGACGTGAAAGATCTTGTTGAAGAAGGCAAATCAGTTTCTAAGATTCGGTCTTTCCAGATTATTGTTACACAGGGTATCACTGGTTCCTTTCCATGGTCAGCTTTGTCATTTGCACCAATGTGGTTAGAGCTTACCGGTTTCTCCCACGAGAAAACTGCTTTCCTCATAGCTTTATTTGTGATTGCTAGCTCAGTTGGGGGTTTGTTTGGAGGTAAGATGGGGGATATCCTTTCCATGCGCCTTCCCAATTCTGGGAGGATAATTCTAGCACAGATAAGCTCTGCATCAGCAATTCCTTTAGCAGCAATCCTTTTGCTTGGATTACCGGCTGATCCATCTACAGCAATACTTCATGGCTTGGTTTTGATAATCATGGGGCTCTTCATATCTTGGAATGCTCCAGCTGCAAATAAGTAAGTCTTTCAACTTACATTTTCTCTGTATTTTCTTGCCCATTTGTCCCGATTAAGTATCATCGGATATATCCAACAAACTTATAGAATTATCTGTCCCTCTTCCTGATAAAACTATGTTTTATGAAGCAGACACTTAGCAAGAAATGCTGAAATTGCAAGCATAGTTTGAGAGAATCAATATGAATTCTGAATTGAGTGATAAGTCTCAAATGATTCTGTCATACAAGTTTAGTTTATATAGAAGCTAGCTCAAGCTTAGCTCGCATTAGTTAACCTCACTAGAGCAACCTACTCTATTCCATTTAACCCTAACTCATAAATGGTACAAGTTAGCTCTCTACAATCCCAAATCATTTTAGGATTTTCAAAGTTGCTCTTCAATTCTGATTTTGAATTGTCAATAGATACTTTGGCTTTTTGCATCTTCGGTTATCTAATTTCCTTTTTGTGCAAAGAATTATATGTGTGCTAATTGTGCTAATTTGTATCACTTATTATTTCTGTAACTGAATTGTGACTTCTCTGAGTAGAGTAAATGTAGTTTGTGCTTAGTTTAATGTGGCAACTGTATGGACATCAGTCCAATTTTTGCAGAGATAGTTCCGGAGAGATCCCGAACAAGTGTGTACGCACTTGACCGTTCTTTGGAGTCTATACTATCATCTTTTGCACCCCCTGCAGTGGGGATTTTGTCTCAACATGTTTATGGATATAAGCCCATCCCTGAAGGATCTAGTGAATCTCAAGAGATTTTAACAGATAGAGAGAATGCAGCATCATTGGCCAAGTCGCTTTACATGGCAATAGGAATTCCGATGGCTCTCTGCTGTTTGATCTACTCGTTCCTTTACAGGACCTACCCAAGGGACAAGGAAAGAGCTCGGATGGAGGTGTTAATAGAGTCGGAGATGCAGCGAATTGATTCAGATGGTGCAGCAATGATTGAACCAGAAGAACTGTTTATTGGGGATTATGATGGTGATGGTGATGGTGTTGATCGTGATGAAGATGAAGAAAACATATTGCTCTACCGGCAGTCCACATTTTCAAACTTCCAACTTAGGTAAATAGTTACTCAGATAAAAAGACATATAGAAAAGGTGGATACTTCAATGATGTCTTCGTATGAAGATCACATTGTGAACCATGAGATAGTTCAGTCAAACATGTCAATCCATCTAACAGTTCACAACGTGATTTTCATGGGAAACATCATCATTGAAGTATCCACCAACAGAAAATTCAGCAGCTCTTTACTCAGTTTCCTTGGATCCAGAGATTGTGTTTCAGTTGTTTTCACTGGTGGGTAGTTTTCCAAAACTGAACCTGATTTTTTTTACCGTCCGATCCTTTTGAGGAAAGAACTTCCCCTTTTGTAACTAATTGGATACAATGAATGTAAATTTTTATTTTCTTGCAACACAATAGCAAGTACTAAAGATGATTGGAAGAGTGGCTGAGAAACGATCCAAATCTCTACGAGTATTTGTTTGAGTTTGAATCCCGCCGCTGACATAAGGATTATCTTGGTGGATAATTTGAAGTACTTTTATAAACACTCTTAAGAGCATAGAGGCATATCCTTATTTTAGCTGAATAACCGAGGTAGAATACATTTAAATCCTTTTGAGATAAGAAAAATCACTAACAGGTAGTGGATGAGGGGGCATGGTTGACGGAGATCAGCACACCACATATCAAACTTGACACCGTTGCAGAACAGATTGAAGACATTCTAGCAGTGACTCCATGCTGCCATGGCCATGGTAGTGCGAATGTTGGTAATTGAAGTAAAACCTTATCAACTAACTATAAGTAAGTTGACCCTAAAAATTCATGTAGAATATATATCAAGTTCGCCATAGTTAACCCAAGACGCACAAATTCTTGTATTGGTGAATTTAAGTTGGTCAAATGGCTAATTTGAGGAGGATGATAACCTTTTTGTTTATGTAATATGCACAATAGTTACAAATTTATGGGTAGGATGTGTGATGTAGAGAATAATTTGGAGAAAAAATGGTTATATTGGTGTAGTAATTCTAAACCACGAGTTAATACTCAATTTGACATATGAAACTAGTGGAAAACTCGTGCTACGCCTGGATCAAATATTGTATCATTATCAAAATTTGTTGGTATAATACTAATGATATTAATAGTTGTTACTTTTAATTTGAAAAGTCTTCATATATAAAAATTTATTATCCAATGTATAAAATTGTTCCAACCTATATTTATAAAGACCAGATAATCTTCTTATTTTTATAACTCATATTAACATCCATTAAGAAAAAAATGGTGTATGCTAAAATCCATTTCATTGATTTTTTTTAAATAAATTATACACTATTATTGTGAAAACTAAATTAAAAAAGTAATATAAAAATATATAAATTATATCCTATTAATAAGTTACACTTTAACGTGATTTTAACTAACATTAGTTAAAAGTATTCATTTTTTAATGTCTAATACAAAAATATTCCAAAATAAATTATATGACATCATAAATAATCATAATTTTATAAAATCACATTTATACCAATATCCTCTCCCTATAAGTACTTTTACATCTGATGAATTAGTGTTATTTCTAACTTTCATTATATGCCACTCTAAATAAGTAAATAGTATCTTTCATATGAGTTGTTACATATTTGTATAAAGTTACTGACTTCTCTACATAGCAATTAGAATATTATACATTAAATAAATACAAATACAAATACTAACACGGAAAGAAAAAAAAAATATTTTCGGAGAACTAAATTCCAATTTAATTTATACTTAAAAGTTAAAATAAAAATCTCGTTATTTTTCAAAAGTAAAATCTCAATAGAAAAGTATATATTTGATACAAAATCATTCATGAGCTACTCTTTGAAAAAAAAAACCAAATAAAAAAGAAATGATACAAAGTTATTTCATTATTCTAACGATTTTATATTTCTATTCAAAATAAATCCAATGCAAATAAAAGTGTTTTTTTGTGATACTTCCCAAAACAAATCTTGAAACAGTTAAGGAATAAGACAGGGTATCTCAAGGAGTAAGAATGTCACACCATATCCCTTGAACCAAATATCATAAAATTTGTCGCACTCTCTTCAAGAACAACACCAACCAACAAATTTTTAAAAAATACAATATTTACAGGCAACTCCAATTTCTTCATTATTAGTTACAACCCAAGAAAATTTGAACTATTAAATACTAAGACATTTGCCCCAAACAACCTTCCAAAGAAAAAAATTCAAAAAATGTTAGACAATTAAACAAATAAGGAGCATTGTTCAAATCTTATTGTGTTAACAACAACATACATAAAGCAAAAATAGATTTTTGTTTTGGGAGTATACCAAGCAATACAATACCTTATCTTTTTTTTTTTTCTTTTTAGCCATAATGTCATAATTTGTTTAATTAAATCTCGAATTTGTCATTGTTATCGAACTATTCACATACATGTTTACATTATTGGTGTTACAGAAAAGAAAATTCTTGATATGCCAACAAGGCTTTTACGGTATACTTTTACTTACAAAAAAAATATAGACTTGCTGATCCTAATAATGAGAACAATTTTAACCATAGGATAAAAATTATGATTCTCTCTAACTTTATAAATCAGATAGAAAAAAAGTTCCATTAAAATATAACTAATTCATTTTTGAAGTAAATGAAGGCAATAACCCTAATCTCATACTCAACAGAGAATAAATCAACTCTAAGTTTCTCCATATTTGCCTTAGCAATCATTCTCTCAACCTCCGCTTGCAGCTCTACCTCTCTTAGAGACACTGACTCTGTACCATTCATCTTAGATCAATTTGCCACCTTTAATCACTGTGCTAAATTTGGTCATTTTGTATTTGCTTATGTTAATATGCGAAACTCTAAAACTCGCACCTTAATAATATTCTAGAATCGAACTTCAAAATCATCAAAACTACTTAATTTACATATGCAGTTTAAAATTTATAAGAATTTAAATTCCTTAAAATACTAAATAGATATCCTTTTATTCCGCAAAGCATGTTAAGGAATTCAAACATACAATACATACATGTTGAAACTAAATAAAGTAACACCTCATTTAAATTCCGAAAGAAGTCATCTTAAATTATTTCATGAACAATTCTTTTTATTAAACTAAGCATTTTTTAACTACCATCTAATTCTTTTTTTTCATTCTTTCATGTACTCTTGGCATACATATATATAGTATGAGATTTGTTTCTGATTTTAAATTTGAATCTCAATTCAAATTTAAATCATATCTTGAAATTCGAAATCTAAATCCTTCAAATTTATGAATCATATCATAACTCAATTTGAAACAGAATCAGTTAGGATCTCATCCAAATTTAGAAATAGAATAACTAATTATTCTCAAATATCATTTAATATTCTCAATTATCATACTATTATTATATTCTTGGTGCTAGCAAAGAATATAATAATATTCCATTTGAATTAATATAATTATTTATTTGATCGAATCAAAATAATAATTAAATAATTCTACAGCAAAGATTAGAACACTCGTTAGTGTGTGACCCCATAGGTTCAATACTAAGCGGATAGTAAATTAGTCATACTAAATTTACTAATCAAGGTTAGCGTCTAGCAACACTCCTCAGCGACCCGATAGTATGAAGTAATATATTTTTACTAAGAACCTCAGAAGAACAAAGTATAATTCCTTCCATCTTTCCAGCTCTTGGTTAACCCTTAGAGTATGGTTTAATTGTCAAACTCTAACTTGTTACCATTATCATAATGAACTGTGAATGACTTAAGAAACTCATTTCTTCATTCATTCAATCCCCTTGGCCAAGGTTTTATTCATCTCAGTCATTATAATCAGAGCTCAAACTCTTTACCGAGAGTTGACGGATTCCTTATTAACTAATCATTAATTCTACAAGTATTTAAATCATACCCAATATCCATTTAACTAGCACCCTAGGGTATTAGGTGTCTGGAATCAAAGTATAATAAATACATTGTTAATTACTATGATAGTCGCAGGTCAAAGGAAACTCTATTACTATGTTAATCTTGAGAATATCATATTGACAAATATACGGTAATTATAACCATTAGGAATTCCCAAAGTGAGTCAGTTCAATGGTCATATCTCTATATGCACCATCTATATATATAATTTAATAAATGAGATCTATTAATCTTCATCCAATGAAGACCATTATATATATATATTGATCTTTCCGAATTATTAATGTCCTTTTTAATAATCCTACGACCAAGAATAATTTAGATTAAATTATAAAAGATTTATCTCTCAATATTATGATTACCATCACAATGATAAATCTCTAAATTTAATTAAGGACCTTATTATATTAATATTTTAATATAATACCAATAACAAATTATTTGACACATGATTGATTGGATTGTGGTCATACTCCTTATTCCCAACAATCTCCCACTTGCACGAGAGCCAATCATGATAGATTGGATCTTGGGCATACTATTATCTCAATAATCTCCCACTTGCACTAAAGCCAATCAATCATGTATGTAATTTTTCAATGCACATTTGTGTTTATCAAAACTCTTTTGACCTTAAACACCTTTGTTCTTAAGCATGTTTGTTTGACCGTTTGTAAAATATACCTAGTGCATAATAAATATCACATTTTCTCGAAACATGAAATCTCCTACTACAATAGTGCATAATTTATTTTAAGGACAATCCTTATTGAACATGATTATTAAAAAATCTAAGTAACCATTGGATCTATCTTTATAGAATTATATCATTATACAAATAGGCTACTTTTTCAAAAAGTTTGTTTGACGATCAAACCTTTTATACTTTCAGGAGAAAGTATATCATCTACCGAGTGGTATACAATTCTAATAAAAGTAATTGTACTCCCACTCTTTCTTTAAGATGGAATCCCTTTTCTAAAAAGGAGTTTAACCTCTTATAACAAACATTTTGTCATAAGAAGAGTGATAAAAATAATCTCATTATTTCTTTAGGGTAACTAATAAATCTCATTTATTGGACCTAATATCAATTCTATTGTTGTGCAATTTCTCAACACATATAAGACATCTCCAAACTCTAATGTTCTTGAGTTTCAACTTATGCCTTTTTCATATCTCATATGGGTAAAAAATTGATTTAGTGAGAAATTTGTTAATTTAGCCACATTTCTAAAATGCAGTCTAAATATTTAACAAATAGTGATATTCAACTAAATCAAGTTTCATATTTCTTAAACATGATGGAGTACATAGAGTACTAGTATTTATGCACGGAGAGAATCTCATTCTCTATTTAATAGAATATCAATTAGATATTAGAGATTTTACTTTAAAACTCTTATAATAAAAATACTCAATATCTTTATTATTGGTCAAACCAATCCTTAAGACAAATTTTGATTCGCATCCTCAATACTAATATTGAGTTTTTTCAAAAAGACCAAAAACCTTAATCATATTAGGATCAATTATAAATTGTTTGCAACAAAATAAATCTCCAAAAATGCTTACAAGAACAATTCTCGCTAAAGCCATTTGCCTAATGGCTTTCCAACTTCTAAAGTTGTTTAATTCAAAATATATTGCCCAATACTCCCACTAGTTTAAATAAAATATTTGATAGTCATAATATCTTACTTTGGGCACCATACATCTTCTGAAGATGTTCAATAATAAATAGTGGGTATATGCCTTTGAAATTGGAATTCATGGTTGTCAAAACAACCCATATTATAGTAAAATAATATTTTACATACTTCACAAGTACTGACTATTCCATCACTAATTTTATTGGAGGATATTATTTTAATAGAATTATCATCTCCATGATAACCCTTTCATATATGAGAACAATTCTCAGATATTAGCCATTATATTACTTTCAAGTATGCCACACAAAAGGTAGACATATTTAAAAATTTAAAATATGAAAGTAAATTAAGAAATCTATATTTCTGTTAAAATTATTTAGAATCACGAATGAGTACCTTGGTTGTCAAGTTGTTATTCATACCTATTCCAAATAAACATGATTAAATTGCATCCCATACAATTATAATCTCAAATAATTATCTGGTTGTCAGACAATTATTTAACTGAATTATATTTTATACCCCTAGGTTGTCTAGGTTCAAGTATAAAATTAATTCTCCTTATGCATCATCATATACATAAATAAATTCTATCTGTGATTACAAGTCTCCTGGTTGTCAGGCCGCTCCTTGTAAACAAGAGATAAATTTATTTTTGGCAATATCCTAACTTTTAGGACTTATCTCTATTGTTAGAGAATTTCTACCAGTATTCTTGGATTAAATTTTATACTCCCAGGTTGTCTAGGTAAAAATATAAAATTAAATCCTTAATACATCAAATGTATACACTGATTATTATCTTGAAAATAAAACACCTGGTTGTCAGGCCGCTCTTTATAATCAAGAACATTAGATAAACTAATTTCTAAAATTATAGTGTTCAAAACACATCAATCAAATCAAAATTTGATTTTTCATGTACTAACGTTTAGCCTTAAAAATTATCAAATCAAATTTGATCTTTATATATACACTTATATATATAAGAAACAAACAAAAGATATTTTGCATCTTATTCCTTTTATTGTGATCAAAATCACACTAAAATTTAATAAATAAATAAAATCAAACAAAATATTTGATTATAAATATAACTTTTATATTGAAAGAATGATAATTTAATCACAATTAAATAATTAACATTGAAATAAATTAACTATTAATTTATTAGAAAACCATCTCAATGGAAATAACTGCATCGTATGCTTAAAAAAAAATTTTGAATTAATCCTATTAATTCACAAATTTAAAAAAATAGAAATAAAATTTAAACACAAAAAGCCAAAGCTCTGATACCACTGAAGGATTACCATGTGTTCATAACACGCAGCGGAAGAAAAGAAAGCAATCCTTAAAAATCTATTTTTTGTGTTTAAACTTTATTCCAATAATATATAGATCAGATCTAAATACCTTTAGACGCTTTAGTAAAAACTTTATTCTTCGATTGTACGAAGACTCTATGCGTACCCACACTGAGACCAACCTTTGCTGTCAACTCCTTGACCAATGGACATCTGATCTAAATTGAGAAACCTCTTACAACTCTTTGCACGCCATAGAATTCTTCTCCAAGAATCAGGCTTACATACATTTATGTGTGTAGAGGTAAAGGAATAAAACCCTTGTGTTTTATTCTCTTTTTTTTTTCATTCTTTCATGTACTCTTGGCATACATATATATAGTGTGAGATTTGTTTTTGATTTTAAATTTGAATCTCAATTCAAATTTAAATCATATCTTGAAATTCGAAATCTAAATCCTTCAAATTTATGAATCATATCATAACTCAATTTGAAACAGAATCAGTTAGGATCTCATCCAAATTTAGAAATAGAATAACTAATTATTCTCAAATATCATTTAATATTCTCAATTATCATACTATTATTATATTCTTGGTGCTAGCAAAGAATATAATAATATTCCATTTGAATTAATATAATTATTTATTTGATCGAATCAAAATAATAATTAAATAATTCTACAGCAAAGATTAGAACACTCGTTAGTGTGTGACCCCATAGGTTCAATACTAAGCGGGTAGTAAATTAGTCATACTAAATTTACTAATCAAGGTTAGCGTCTAGCAACACTCCTCAACGACCTGATAGTATGAAGTAATATATTTTTACTAAGAACCTCAGAAGAACAAAGTATAATTCCTTCCATCTTTCCAGCTCTTGGTTAACCCTTAGAGTATGGTTTAATTGTCAAACTCTAACTTGTTACCATTATCATAATGAACTGTGAATGACTTAAGAAACTCATTTCTTCATTCATTCAATCCCCTTGGCCAAGGTTTTATTCATCTCAGTCATTATAATCAGAGCTCAAACTCTTTACTGAGAGTTGACGGATTCCTTATTAACTAATCATTAATTCTACAAGTATTTAAATCATACCCAATATCCATTTAACTAGCACCCTAGGGTATTAGGTGTCTGGAATCAAAGTATAATAAATACATTGTTAATTACTATGATAGTCGCAGGTCAAAGGAAACTCTATTACTATGTTAATCTTGAGAATATCATATTGACAAATATACGGTAATTATAACCATTAGGAATTCCCAAAGTGAGTCAGTTCAATGGTCATATCTCTATATGCACCATCTATATATATAATTTAATAAATGAGATCTATTAATCTTCATCCAATGAAGACCATTATATATATATATTGATCTTTCCGGATTATTAATGTCCTTTTTAATAATCCTACGACCAAGAACAATTTAGATTAAATTATAAAAGATTTATCTCTCAATATTATGATTACCATCACAATGATAAATCTCTAAATTTAATTAAGCACCTTATTATATTAACATTTTAATATAATACCAATAACAAATTATTTGACACATGATTAATTGGATTGTGGTCATACTCCTTATTCCCAACAATAGTGTATTCTTGTAGGTAAATTACCTAAATTGAAATGATGGGTTAAATAAGTAATGAGTGAGCAAGATAGAATGATCAGGACAATAGCAATTTATAAAAAATAAAGCATAAGTCACAATTCATAAATGATTTTGACATAGCAGTTTTCAATTTAAAGCATAAAATTCTCGCTACAATTTTATTAATAGAATCTAACTACAATGCCAAAATACACTACCATTTCATCTCTAGTAAGATCCAATAGAATATAAGTAACGAAGGCAATGTGGCTACACATTTCTAACTCCATTTTAGTAATGTAGAATCATAAGCTAATGCTCTTAATTCCTAAGTCTCATATATTAGTTAATTCTTGTTAACTACCCCTGCATTCATTAACTAACTTCTTAATCTTGTAGTCTAAAGTTAGAACAAATGAAACAAAATTCAAAGAGTTTATAGGCATTTAATCAAGCATGTAACATGCAAAGAAGAAAGCTTAAAAACAAATATATTCTTGAGGATTCCACGACACAAATCAACATCACAGAGAACATAGGATGTGATTTCAGACCTTTCACCAGATCGGTTTGTTGGAATAACAAATAAAAGAAAATGTGTAGCAAGAGTATCAACACGAAGTTAAAGCTAAAGTTCATCAGCATATTCCAATTTCAAAAATGAACGACAAAGAGTGAAGCTTGGAAATGATTCCATAATAGCACCAACTAAGGACAATTAAAACATTGTTATGATCCTAACAGAAGCAAGGTACTTTACCAAGAAAGAAATATCAATATATAAATGAATCACAGTATCACACTCAACATTGCATTTGCAGTACTCATATTGCACAAATGACACTCCATTTATTCATACAAAGTTTACAAATGATCATGGAAAAAGAAAAATAAACACAATCAAAGAAAAGGGTGGGGGCAAAACGAACCCAAACCATTTGTCAAACCTGGTGGAACAAATCATAGAGGTGTCTCTCGTCAACCTTAGGTCCAAACAACAATTATTTAAGATGATAAAACACATATTGAAAATCATGTTTAAATTTTAAAAAATTAAGATGAAAGCTTGTTCAATGCAACAACTTTTATAAGTGGACCGATGAGCTAAGTTCTCTAGCTAGTGTAGTAGTAGTAAAAGGGGAGAATTTGAATAATGTGAAAGTAAGAATTAGCCAAACAACATTCAGATAGAATTAATAACTATAAAAATGTAGTAGATTTTAAAGAGAAAAAAATTAGCACACACACTCGCAAAATTAGTGAATATATTTCCATCAAATTTGTGAATTGAGCAAACTAAAATGATTGTTTCATTTTTCTTTTTCTATAATAACTTGTATGTTACTTACGGTTTAAGTAAGGTAATGCTAAGACAAATCCAAAATAAAAAATTATTGTGATACCAAGCTTGGCTCCAATTGATATCTAGTAGAAGTTTGGATTAAAGTCTAAAGCATGATCACTTAAGAACCCTCCTTCTTACTATGGTAGTGTTTCCATCTTTAATCTGCCAATGAAAAATAGAAAATTTATTATTCAAATATACTTATATTCTTCATGACTAGGTGACTAATCATGGCTCACTATACAATTGCAATATTCACCTCTCTTCCCTTCCATTCCCCTACCCCACTCTTTTTTTATAATAAGTCACAAACAGTTTAGTAAAGATAGGTAATTGGTGCACGAATCCCCACACTTCGTACAACTGTACCAGCAAGTGCACTAGGTCATCCAAGTAATACCTGAGCGAGTTAGGGTCGATCCCACGAGGATTGTGGTTTGAAGCAAGCTATGGTTATCTTGCAGATCTTAGTTAGGTGAGTAGGAGATGTTGGTAAGTTGTTTAATTGCATAAAAAGAATAATGAGATCTGAACTAAGTTGACCTGGTTACAATGATACGAAGATGGTTAAGGCTCGGAGATGCTTTGTCCTTCTAGATTAACTTTGGTCTTATTGTCTTCTTCAATTGTGAATGATTTCTTCCATGGAAGGCTGTATGTGATTGTCGCCAGTTGAGAGGTCGCCAATTGATGCACCAGTATTCCGTGGTACATCTTGTGCTTCATTGAGTGGATTTTATCCACTATTCTCACACTTGTTTATGTAAATTGCATGTTTTACATTTTTCTTCCTAATTCTGTGCTTTGATTGAAAACATGCTTCTTTGACCTTAATTTTGCTATGTTTAATCCCCTCTTATTACCATTCGATACCTTGATATGTGTGTTAAGTGATTTCAGGGTTTGTAGGGCAGGAATGGTGATGATTGGAATTTTGACGGTTTAGAATTCACAAATGAATCTTCGTTGCAAGTATAGTTTCTAAATCAACAAAGAATCCTTTCGTACAAAAATTTGTTTGTCACAAGTAACAAACCCCTAAAATCTATAAACTGAAGTATTGAACCTCGGGTCGTTCTCCCTAGGAATTGCAACAAAGTGTCTTGTTATTGGTTATGAGTCGTATTTTGGGGTTTTGAGATTTTAGTCAAGAAACATAAATGGCAATGAAAATAAACTAATAACTATAAAAAGTTCTTGGCAAGGATATGAGAACTAGAAGTCCTATCCCAGTTATCCTCCTCAACTGTGATAACAAATTGTCCATTGCTACCACTTCGTTAACCCCTAACCATGGAGAAAAGTCAAATGGATGAATCAACTTGATTCCACAAGTCCTAGCCAACTCCCAAGGGAAAGACTAGCATTAGCGGTATCCAACTCGATTAGAAACTTCTAATTATCGACCAACAAAGGAATTAGATAACTCAAGCGTCACTAATTACTCCACCTAGGCCAAGAGGAATGAAAATCTATACTAAAATCCAACCAAGCATTTCATCAAACACTTGGAAGGCACAAAAGAAAAGCATAGTAAATTGACAACAAGGATAGAATCTAATAACAATTGAATGTAAGAAATCAACAACAACAATCAAAGAACACAAGATCTACATGAATTACCTCAAATTGCATTAAAAGAAAATAGAATGAACAAAATTAAATCTACAAACAAAGTAGAATAAAGTAATGACAACAATAGAAGAATGATGAATGTAGCAACAAGAAATTAAGAAGAAGAAGTAGAAAAGAGCATGAATTAAAACCTAGATCTAAGAACTAAACCTAATCCTAATCCTAATTCTAGAGAGAAGTGAGAGCTTCTCTCTCTAAAACTAAAAACTAAACTAGCCTAATGTGTGTGTATGAACTATGATGATGCCTCCCCTTCATTCCTTGGTCTCTTAATCCTTTTCCCGCCAAAACTCAACTCCAAATGGGCTTGGAAAACCTCCAAAATCGCCAGGCATGTGTTCTATTAAAAAAACCATATATCAGCATCGACGCGTACGTGCACAGCACACGTACGCGTCCTTGGGCGATTTCGCAAGGTACGCGTAAGCGCCTTGTGCGCGCGCGCGTCCATGGGCGAGTTTAATTCTTTGGCTTTTCATGATCTTCTCTACTTGCATGCTTCCTTCCTTGCTCCCTTGATCCATTCCTAGCCTTTTTCAATTCTAAAATCACTAACAACCACATCAAGGCATCTAGTAGAATCAAAGGGAAATAGAAATTCACCAATTTGTAGGTCTAGAAGCATGTTTTCACATCTAAGTTTAAATACAGAGAGAATCACAAAATCATACTATTTCATTGAATAAATGTGAGGAAAGGTTATCAAAATGCTCTAAATTCAACACAAGATAAACCCTAAAAAGGGGGTTTATCAACCTCCCCACACTTAAACCAAGCATGTCCTCATGCTTAACCAAGAATGAAGTAAAGGGTATGACATTTATTCAATGCAACTAAACTACCTATATGCAACTATCTAAATGAATGCAACTAACTATATGAATGCTAATGCTTAGTCAAAATAAATCAAATTCCAAGAGAATACGTGTAAGCACAAAGGGCTCAAACAATGGGAATCAAACCTAACCCACAATTGTATTGAATTATCAAAAGAGTTTACAAACTTGCATGAATATAGGTGATAATGGTGAATATATGTAATTGAGCAGTCGAACCCTCACCGGATGTGTATCCGCTCTACTCATTCAAGTGTTTAGGGGTTGATTCACTCAATTCTCTCCTAGTCACGTTTTCCAAAATTTGTTCTTCATCTAACAATCAACAATCATCCAATGCATGCATACAAGTATCATGAGGTCTTTTCCATAAGGTTGTAATGGGGTTAGGGTCAAGGTAGGATCATGTATGGTTAAGTGAGCTTGAAGTTTGAATCTTTGATAAGCTTAGACTTCCCACCTAACCTATGACATTCTATACGATTTCAAAGCTAACCTAACTACCCATTTTTCTCACTTTTTTACGTACTCATGCATTTCTTTTTCATTTCACAACACTTATGCATTGACCCTTATTGAGTTTTGCTTTAGGGCATTTTGTCCCCTTTTTATTTCTTTCTTTTTGTTTGTTCCTTTCTTTTTCTAATTTTTTCTTTTCTTTTCTTTTCCATGCTCTTTTTTTTTCTTTTCAAACTATTTACAAGAACATCATTGCATAAGGTCTATACATTTTATCAACACATGAGCATGTACCCAAATTCTAATAATTTCAATAAAAATACAAAACTACCCTTTTATTCTCCCAATGTCCCAAGATTCCCACACTTGAATGATACACACATTCTAGCCTAAGCTAATTAAAGATTCAAATAAGGACATTTATTGTTTTTCGCTTTAAGGCTTGTAATGCGCTAAATTAAGAACAAGTGGGTTAATCGTAGGCTCAAATTGGCTAACAAGGGAAGATAAAAGGTAAGGCTATTTGGGTAAATGAGCTAAATGAAATGATGGCCTCAATCATATAATGCATGAATACAAGAAATAATTGGACATATAGAATTAAACAAATCAAGGATCACAATCATAGGATGAGAACAATTTCACACAAGAAGGAAAGTAAGTGGTTATAAGATGTAACCACATCAATAGGCTCAAATCTCACATACTTGTGTTCTTAGCTCAATACATGATTCACAAAATATGAATTCAAGCAAGTTGCAACAGTTTTCAATCAATTGGGTTGTGCTCTATTGATAGATTCTTTTGAAAATTTCATCATTTTGACTAAGCATTATTGTGATTGAGAAGTTCCAAAAAAATTTCTTAGTATACCCTTTTCTTTTTCAATCAAAACAAGTTTCATATGAAAAAGGGTCAACTAGGTCTTGACATTTCCAAAACAGTTTCTAATCACAACCACAAGCTAAGGTATGAAATCCAACATCCACACTATCTACATCCAAAATGAGAGAGTATGCCACATAGAAGTATCTAAAATATCCAAAACAACCAATATATACAATAATGTGAAAAATAAGATAACTAGGAAAGCATAACTAAGAAAATAGCCGAAATGTTCACCGATCTACCGACGGTGCCAACGGCAACCTCCCCACACTTAAGATCAAGCATCGTCCCCGATGTTAATCCTCAGGCTCAGGGAGAGGTACACCGGTCAGCGCTGGCTCTGGCTGGGGCTGTGGCTGAGGCTGAGGTGTCTTCTGGGTAGCCTGGGTATGTGGTGGTGGTGGTGCCACATGAACCGACTCCTCCTCATGTGTCTCTGCATCGTGTAAACCCTCATGCTCCTTCTCATGGGTCTCCTCATCTGAACCAGAGGACTCTGGAAGAGGGGGCAGCTCAAAACCCTGGGCCACAAACATCTGGTCAATCCAGTCCAGGCGACGTATGAGCTGGCGCTTACTGCGCTCCATGAATAAAAAAAGACGCTGAACCAATAAGTAGGTTGGCTGGGGCGCTGGTGGTGGTGGTAAAGGAATAGCTGCTGCTGCTGTAGAAGCTCCTGCTGGGGCTAATGACGAAGAGGGTACAACTCCCTCTTCTGCTGCTCTAGCTTGAGATCGGCGCTAGGAAGGAGGCTTTTCGTTCACCCAGGACCCCATGGAATGGTCACCAGCTCCTTCTTAGGGAGCGGTAGGGGTGGTGACACGTCCTCTGGTAGCCACGGGACACCGGCTCGCTGAGCCATCTGTGTGACAAGGATGGGAAATAGAAAGGATCCTCTGATGTGGGCCCGCCACATAAACCGCCTGATCAGCCGGCGGAAATAGACCTCCTTCCCCTCTAGCACACAGCTGATCAGGATCAACATAGCAACGGAGATCTCCGAGAAGTGGGTAGTCGGCATGAGGTAGTGAGCGAAAATCTGCTGCCATGTCTTGGCTTCTTTGCTCAGATAGGTGAAGCGCATCTCCTTGGGTGCCTTGTTCTCCGAATCCATAACCCAGGGAGCCTCCGGGGTAGCTACCACTGCCCTCAAAGCATCAAAGTCAAAGGTCATGCAATGGAGCTCCACCTCGGCCTTCTCAAAGGCATCAGTATCACCTGCCTTGGGCCTACAAGTAAAGGCGTCCTCAATGGCCTGCTCCGTGATGGGCACCTGAATACCCCTAACAAGTACCGAGTCAAGGGTGTGGCGGAAGAAGTTGCAGTAGAATTTCTGCACCCAAGACCGGTTCACCCGGCTAAGTTCCCGATCCACAAAGTCTAAACCCATTCTCTCAATGCGGTTATGAATCGTTTGCCTCAAATCGGATGGGATGACCAAGTTCTTTTCAATGTTCAAGTTCTTTTTGTTGTAGCTTGGGAACCAAAGTTCACAGTAGAGATTAGGGAACTTGACTGGATCCTGGGCAGGTAGTGATTAATTTGTCCTCTTCTCATCATTAATAGGATTTTTTGAATAATCCATAAAAGGAGAGAAAGTAGAATCTGGGGCCCTTTTCCTCTTTTTTGGAGGCGGCCTTGCCTTTTCTCTTATCCGACATCCTGGAAGCAGAAAAGAGTAGAATATAAGCAACTAGACACGTAGCAGGAAGCAAGAAAGAACATGTTCAGGGTGTAAGATGAATTACAAGTAATCATGATGTGAACTAAAATTGAAAGCTTAGAATGCAAGTAAGCTTAGAAAACATCCATAAACCAAGAATCAAACATTTCAAATAATGTAACACAATGCTCATGTATTAGGCACATTAATCATCATAACTCAAAAGAATGGTTAAAGATATGAGTAAAATGAGAAATGAAGTTAGTAGGTTAGACAAGTTAGTGATTTAAAAAGTGAGATTGATAGTTAGTGGTATGATGGAGAATGGCCTAATTAAAAGAGAATCACAAAATGTGCACGACAATCATGTTCACACTCATGAAGATGTATAAATGCCAAAAGCATATGATGACGGATTCGCAATAATTGGTGTTATAAGCAATAGAGTGCATTGGTGTAACTATGAAAAGGTGAAAACCAAATAGAGTGAATAAAGAGAGTTACACCATGGAGGTACACCAATTATTGTGAAAGAATGAACATTGGGTAAGGAAATTACTAATTGTGGTGCATTAAAATGTCTAGGCAATTCCTTCAGTTCATTTAGTCACTGCTAATCACGAGGAACAGAATAAGAACGGGGGAAAGCTGGCCCAAATATTCCAGGAATTGAACTTGGTGTAAGTTGAGCAAATGTTGGTTTGAAAATGCCAAATTCAATCCTAGGCATGATTTGAGGATTAAAATGGTTTTGGGAAAAATTGGGCAGTATCCTGGCTGTAATTTGAACGTTCCCGGATAGGCAAAAATAGCAGGATAGGCATATGAATCCAAAAACAAGAAGCATAGCCAATCAGTAGTAAAAAGCAAATATCATACTGATTAGCAGAATGCACATAACTATGCGGCACCAACATAATCAGAGAGTGAGAAATACAGCAGGCAGCAGAGTATGAAGAATGTATCATGGAAAAAATGAGCAACACCACTCAGCAAGCAATCAGCATGTGCTCAATTAGGTAAACAAATACGGCGCAATTATCAGGCCTAGAATCCTCTATCCAGAACCTAACTACCTAACAGTAGATATCTCTATCTATCCTATCATGCAAAAATCAAATTCTAACTAACAAAAACTAACAGTAAACTAATGAAAAAAAAGAAAAAGAAAATAAAATGAAAGAAGCAGAAACAGAGGAGTAACCTGGAAGCAGACTAGGAATGGAATGGTGGTAAACCCACGGCGGCGCAGCTGGTTGCCGCGCGGATGAGGTTGGTGGTTGGTTGCCGTTGAGAGAAGACAGAGAGGGTGAGGAAGTGAGAGAAGAGGGATGAGTGAGAAAGAGAGCGGGAGAATGGGGGTGAGGGGGAGAGCGGCAACGGCGGCGGGGCGGCCGGCACGGTGGTCGGAGAACTGGCTAGAGGAAGAAGAGAGGAGGTAGGGGGTACGTTGGAAGAGAAAGAGGGGGTTGGGTGCGTCTGCACGAGTGTTCATCGCGCCCTAGGGTTATCCAATTTTTGGAGTTGACGCGGGCGTGCACAGCGCGCGTCCGCGTGTATTGATGAATTTATGGATGGACGCGGGAGCGTCCAGTGCGCTCACGCGTGACTGGGAAAACTAGTGAGGGCGCGTACTGTACTCGTCCGCGTGCTACGAGTTGGGCTGAACAGCGCTGGCCCAACGCCAGCATAACTCTCTAGAAACATGTATGGGCTGGTGCCAGCAGCTGAGGGACGCGCACGCGAAATGTGCGCATCCGCGTGCATTGCCATTTAGTCTAGTGGCGCGCAAGCGTGATGTGCACGCTCGCATGCCTTCCCTTAAAGGTGCATGGACGCGCACGCATACCGTGCGCATCCGCGTGGGACGAGTTGGGCCAAAGGCTTAACGTTCGCACAAGAGAGGCCCAACTCTCTGGAAGATATATGGGGCTGCATCCGCTCATGGACGCGTGCACGCGCGTCCCCCCCCCCTTTTTTGATATACTAAAACAACCTAAAATCTCCCTAACACTACCTACAACTCCAAAATCAATTACAAATGCAAAATTATAAAATTCTATTTGGTTGTTGAAGAGTTTTTTTTCAAAAATAAACAAGGAAACTTGCATCACAAGCAACTAACAACCAATTTATTGGAACAAGTGTACTGAAAGAAAACTACCTACAATGGTAACTCAAATCACCTATTAATCAAGTCTACAAGAGAGTGGAAGGAGTTTACCATAGTGGGGTGTCTCCCACCTAGCACTTTTAGTTTAAGTCCTTAAGTTGGACATTTTGGGAAGCTCTTGTCATGGTGGCTTATGCTTGTACTCATCCTTGAATCTTCAAGGATCCTTGCTTCTCAAATGGTTGACAGAAGTTCCAACCATCTTCACCAAGTTCGGGCAAAGTTCTACCCAAGATATTGGTTGGTCTACATGCTTCGATCCGGGATCCCATATCTTGTTCTCACACCCATCTTCTAGTTGGTTGTTGATAAACCATTATTTTATGATTTATATTGTGTTTAATTGAATGGTTTTATCAAGTCTTTACCTACTTATTCATATATATTGCATGAATTTTATAATTCCTTCCTAGTATTGTTTATGATTGAAAACTTGCTTCCTAGAAACCTTTAATTAGTACATTTTAACTCTCCTTTATACCACTCGATGCCGTGATCAGTGTGTTAAGTGTTTATGACTTCATAGGGCAGGAATGGCTTGGAAAATAGAGAGGAAGCTTGCAAAAATAGAAGGAACACAAGAAACTAAGGAGATGACCAGCGAACACTGACGCGATCGCATGGCTCACGCGAGTGATGAGCGGATAATTTATACGCTTTTTGGCATTATTTTTAGTATGTTTTTAGTATATTTTAGTTAGTTTTTATTATGTTTTTATTAGTTTTTAAATAAAAATCACATTTCTGGACTTTACTATGAGTTTGTGTATTTTTCTGTGATTTCAGGTATTTTCTGGCTGAAATTGAGGGACCTGAGCAAAAATCTGATCCAGAGGCTGAAAAAGGACTGCAGATGCTGTTGGATTCTGACCTTCCTGCACTCAAAGTGGATTTTCTAGAGCTACAAAAGCCTAATTGGAGCTCTCTTAATTGCGTTGGAAAGTAGACATCCTGAGCTTTCCAGCAATATATAATAGTCCATACTTTGTCTGAGATTTGATGGCCCAAATCGGCATTCCAAGTCAGCATAGAAATTTTGGCATCAAAACGCCAGAACTGGCATGAAAGCTGGAGTTAAACGCCCAAACTGGAATAAAAGCTGGCGTTTAACTCCAAGAAAGGTCTCTACACATGAAAGCTTCAATGCTCAGTCCAAGCACACACCAAGTGGGCCCCGGAAGTGGATTTCTACACTAACTATTCTAGCTTACTCATTTTCTGTAACCCTAGGTCACTAGTTTACTATAAAAACTACTTTTAGTGATTCATCTTGTACCTCATGACACTCTACACGTTTCATATTGTATCTTCTACGGCATGAGTCTCTGAACCCCATTGTTGGGGGTGAGGAGCTCTGCTGTTCTTCATGAATTAATGCAATTACTACTGTTTTCCATTCTATCACGCTTGCTTCTCTTCTAAGATATTCATTCGCACTTCAACCTGATGAATGTGATGATTCGTGACAATCATCATCATTCTCACCTATGAACGCGTGCCTGACAATCACCTCCGTTCTACATGCAATCAAGCTTGAATGTGTATCTCTTGGGTTTCTAATCTAAGATTGGAACCTTCGTGGTATAGGCTAGAATTATTGGCGGCCATTCTTGAGATCCGGAAAGTCTAAACCTTGTCTGTGGTATTCCGAGTAGGATCTGGGAAGGGATGACTGTGACGAGCTTCAAACTCACGAGTGCTGGGCGTAGTGACAGACGCAAAAGGATCAATGGATCCTATTCCAGCATGAGTGAGAACCAACAGATGATTAGCCGTGCGGTGACAGCGCATTTGGACTATTTTCACTGAGAGGACGGATGGTAGCCATTGACAACGGTGATCCACCAACATATAGCTTGCCATGGAAGGAGCCCTGCGTGTGTGAAGAAGAAGATAGTAGGAAAGCAGAGATTCTGAAGACAGAGCATCTCCAAATTTTACTAAGCATCAAAGAGACAAGCTGAAAAGTAAGTCTAAATATTATATATGGGATGATCCATATTTATGGAGGTGTGGTGCTGACCAGGTAATTAGACGGTGTATGCCTCAATCAGCATTCCATTCTATTTTAGAGGCCTGCCACTCATCTGAGAGTGGAGGACATTTTGGCCCTCAAAGAATAGCTAGAAAAATTTTAGACTGTGGATTCTGGTGGTCTACTCTTTTTAAAGACGCTGCTAAATTTTGTAAATCCTGTTCCCCATGCCAAAGGTTTGGTAATATATCCAAGAGGTATGAGATGCCTCAACAGATTATGCTTTTCTATGAAATTTTTGATGTTTGGGGCATTGACTTCATGGGTCCATTTCCAAATTCTAATGGTTACTTTTATATACTGTTAGCTGTAGATTATGTTTCTAAATGGGTGGAAGCAATTTCTACCCGTATTGATGATGCTAACACGGTTGTTTCCTTTGTTAGAAACCATATTATCTGTCGCTTTGGATCACCACGAGCAATCATGAGCGATCAAGGCACTCACTTTTGTAACAGGAGACTAACAGGATTACTGAAAAGGCATGGGATAGTTCATAAAGTGTCAACAGCTTACCATCCCCAGACCAATGGGCAAGCAGAAGTCTCTAACAGAGAAATAAAGCGTATTCTGGAAAAGGTAGTAAAACCTCATAGGAAGGACTAGAGTGCCAGACTACAAGATTCACTCTGGGCATACAGAACAGCGTACAAGACACCCATGGGGATGAGTCTCTTCCTCTTGGTATACGGAAAGGCTTGCCACCTCCCAGTAGAGGTGGAACACAAGGCTTTCTGGGCTGTGAGGGAGTGCAACATGAACTATGAAGAAGCTGGTGCTGAAAGGAAGCTGCAACTAGCAGAACTGGAGAGCCTTTGCCTAGACGCATATGACAACTCCAGGAGATACAAAGAAAAGATGAAGGCTGTCCATGACAAGCACATAAAAAGGAGAGAATTCAGACCAGGGGAGTTAGTTCTTCTTTATAACTCCAGACTGAGGCTTATGCCAGGTAAACTAAGATCAAGATGGGAAGGTCCATACAGAGTAGAAAAGGCAGAGCCATTAGGAGTTTTCCACCTGCGTCATTGGTGCACGAAATTGTGATCTCAACGGCGCCAAAAACCTGGTACGCACGATTGTAATCTCAACTCCTTTTCACAACACCACACAACTAACCAGCAAGTGCACTGGGTCGTCCAAGTAATAAACCTTACGTGAGTAAGGGTCGATCCCACGGAGATTGTCGGCTTGAAGCAAGCTATGGTCATCTTGTAACTCTCAGTCAGACAGATTTCAAATGGCTATGAGGTTTTGATAATTAAAATATAAATAAAATATAAAATAAGATAGAAATACTTATGTAATTCATTGGTGGGATTTTGGATAAGCATATGGATATGCTTGTTGCTTCTGAATCTCTGCTTTCCTACTGTCTTTATTCAACCATTCATACTCCTTTCCATGGCAAGCTGTATGTTGGGGATCACCGTTGTCAATGGCTACCGTCCGTCCTCTCAGTGAAAATGGTCCAAATGCGTTGTCATCGCACGGTTAATCATCTATCGGTTCTCATTCATGTTGGAATAGGATCCATTGATCCTTTTGCGTCTGTTACTACGCCCAATACTCGCGAGTTTGAAGCTCGTTACAGTCATCCCATCCCAGATCCTACTCGGAATACCACAGATAAGGTTTAGACTTTCCGAATCTTAAAAATGCTGCCAATTGATTCTAGCTTATACCATGAAGACTCTGATCTTTCAAAATGGAGGCTAAGAGATACACACTCAAGCTATTGCAGATAGAACAGAAGTGGTTGTCAAGCACACGTTCATAGGTGAGAATGGTGATGAGAGTCACATAATCATCACATTCATCATGTTCTTGGGTGCGAATGAATATCTTAGAATAAGAATAAGCTTGAATTGAATAGAAAAATAATAATACTTTGCATTAATTCATGAAGAACAGCAGAGCTCCACACCTTAATCTGTGAGGTGTAGAAACTCTACCGTAGAAAATACATAAGTGAAAGATTTAGGCATGGCCGTGAGGCCAGCCTCCAAAACATAAACAATGATAAAATTCTAAGGACTAAACATCCAAATATGTAAAATAAATCACTAAAAGTAGTTTTTATACTAAACGAGTAGCTAGGGTTACAGAAAATAAGTAACTAGTTATAGATAGTGCAGAAATCCACTTCCGGGGCCCACTTGGTGTGTGCTTGGGCTGAGCATTGAAGTTTTCACGTGTAAAGACTCTTCTTGGAGTTGAATGCCAGCTTTGGTGCCACTTTGGGCGTTTAACTCCAGCTTTTATGCCAATTCTGGCATTTAACGCTAGAAGAGGGTAGAAAGTGGCCGTTCAAACGCCAGTTTGCGTTATCAAAACTCGAGAAAAATTATGAACTATTATATATTGCTAGAAAGCCCAGGATGTCTACTTTCCAACGCAATTGAGAGCGCACCAATTTGGTTTCTGTAGCTCTAGAAAATCCATTTCGAGTGTAGGGAGGTCAGAATCCAACAGCATCTGTAGTCCTTTTTCAGCCTCTGAATCAGATTTTTGCTCAGGTCCCTCAATTTCAGCCAGAAAATACCTGAAATCACAGAAAAATACAAAAAATCATAGTAAAGTCCATAAATGTAAATTTTGTATAAAAACTAATAAAAATATACTAAAAACTAACTAAAACATACTAAAAATTATGTAAAAACAGTGCCAAAAAGTGTATAAATTATCCACTCATCAGTTATCCTTCTAGCTCCAAATTTCTAAAGGTAAATGGACATCGCCTAAAGCTTTATCATGGTGAGAAGACGAAGGATCAAAAGGAACTAGAGGTCTTCCTCTTGGAAGACCCACCAACAGAAGCAGAATGAGCCTGAAGAGCGTCCAACTTAAGGACGTAAAAGCAAAGTGCTAGGTGGGAGACAACCCACCATGGTATGATCGTTTAGTTTCAGTCTTAGTTTTATTTTACTTTATTCTATTTTTATTTTTGTTAATGACTCTTCTCATAATCTCTGCATATAGCTGCATATAGCCTGCATTTGCATTAGCATTCTGCATTTCAAAAAAAAAAAAAGCACGCGACGTGTAGGCGTCGCTGACGCGACCGCGTCATAGTTGCGTTGGGAAGAAAGTAAAAGTGAACAGAAAGTCATGCGAAAGCGTGGCTGGAGGCGTGCCTTAGGCACAAACATGCCCACGCGGCCGCGTCATTTTGGAAAAATAGCCTACCACACGTCCGCGTCAACCACCCGACCGCGTGCCCCTAAAAATTGACGTAAAAGAGGTGCATGGAGGCAAGTTGCGATGGAGCTGGATTGGAATGATGCTGGAAGCACCAGCCCCACCACGCAACCGCGTCCCCCACGCGGCCGCGTCGTCCTCAAAACCTGGCCATTCATGCGATCGCATCGACCACGCGATCGCGTCACCCTTAAATTTGGCAAAATGGGTTTTAAACAGAGAGTCGCGCGAACGCATGGCTGCTCTCGCGCCAATCACACAAATCAAGTCACGCGACCACGTGAGCCACGCGTCCGCGTCACTTGACAAAAATTAGACACCGCGCGACCACGTCACTCACGTGTCCGCGTCATATGCGGCGCACAGAATTTCCACATCAGCCAAAATATCTTATCTTTTCTTCCCCAATCCTAATTTTTCTTTTCCCCTTCCTACTTCCTTCTTCTTTCTTCTTCCTTCTCTATTCTTTCTCACTCTTTACTTTCTCCTTTTTCTTTTTCACATCCATTATCAAGGTTTTTTTCGTCTCCCTTCTTTACTTTTCATTATTATTCTTTTTTTTATTTATTCATGTTTTCTTATTTATTTTTCTCTTTACTTTCATTCTCTATATTTTCTTTTGCCTTCTTTTTATTCCTTTAATTGGTGTTAGAAAATTACTTTGGGTCATTATTTCTTTCTATATTTTACTTGTGGATCACTATGAAATTGTTTGACAATTAATATTACCTTTTTAAGGGTTGCTTGCATGTTCTACCTTATATTTTCAATAACATATTTACCATGCATGCTAAGTGTTTGTGAAAAAGCCCGTATGGCATCTTGCACTACCTTTATGTTATCCTACCACTTTAATGCCTGTTTTTCACAAAATCCCTTTTATATTTTATTAATTTAATTTAATTGTCAACACAAACAGATTATTAGTTTGGAAGGCTTGGTAATCTAACTTGGACATTGAATGCTTGATCTATGCTACTCATGCCTTTGCTGGCATGCCAATAAACATCTTGCATTTAATTGCCATCACATGCACTTACTATATTACCTTTGATGAACGTTTCATATGTAGTCTAGACCATGTGTTAACAACATCCTTCTTTACCGTGCATTGATTATCACCATTAATAGTCGCTCCCTTGCTCGAACCCTTAGCTTTATATATTACTTTCTTTTTCCTTTTTCAGGATGGCCACCAAGAAAGGTAAAGATAAAGCTACTCCCAAACCACCTGCAAGGAGAGGAACAAAAAGATCATTAGTGGAAGAACCATCTTCAACAGCGGTGAAATCCTCAACAAAACGAATCAAGAGGATCATCAAGGTCGATGAAAAAGAGAAAGCCTTCCCAGCAAAGGACACTGCGCGGTTCACTAACCACTACTGTGAGCAGATGTTCCCCATCCTGGCAGCAAGGAGCTATAACAACGAGCACCTTCTCATCCTTCCAACCATCATTGCCGAAATTCTTGAGCCCCGCATTGAGCGTAGACAATGGGGATTCCTACGGAGATAACCACGGCAGGTTAATCTATCATGGGTAGTTGAATTCTACTCCAATTTTTACATGCCAACCATGCAGTCTGTCTATGTCCGTCAGAAGCAAGTCCCTATAACAGAAGAAGCCATTCAATAAGCTTTAGATCTTACCCCTGCTCCAGAAGGATTGGACGCATTTCAAGAAGCCTCATTCAAGCGCCAGACATACCAATTTGACTGGGACGCGGTTCTCAGAGTTATCGCACAACCTGGCAGCAGATGGATCTACGGATACCATCGTTCCCGACCTAAGGGCATATTGGCTTCCGTACTCACCTTAGAGGCTCGAGTATGGGCACAGATCATATCCTATTACATCTTTCTGAGCACTCATGAGTCCTCCTTCACTGCATACATGGTTGTTTTACTCTGGTGTATCCTTACAGACCAGCACCTCAATTTACCAAGACACATTCGGCATGCTATAGGACACGTATAAATTACGGAAAACTTACCTTTCCCTGCCTTGGTTTCAGATCTAGTCTTAGCAGCCGGAGTCTCCTACAGAGCTGGGGACACCAAGGCCATGATTCCACGAGATGATCAATACGTCCCTAACGGGAAGTATGTCAGATCTCTAGCAGTAACTATCAACCGGAGCACGGAACCAGCAGAAGATATTCCTTCTTCATCCACACCACAAGCACCTTCTACAAACCAACTGCTCAATCAGATACTTGAGAGGCTAGAACGGATTGAACAGAAAGGAAAGCAAAGAGAGCGCCGTAACAAGCGCAGATTTATATACCTCAAGGAGCTACTTGTTGGTAACCACCCACCTAGAGAAGACCCAGACACCCCGGACTCTACCTCATTTACCAGCACAGGGAGCCATGACGGTCCCGATGATGGAGATGCTGCTACCAGCCCCCCTTTGTTCCTAACAGATGGCACCGAGGACAGTGCAAAGCTTTAAGTGTGGGGAGGTCGGTCAGTACATGACTTTCGGAGGTAATTTCTTTTCCTTAAAACACCAATAAAATAGGATATTTAGTTAATTTTTCTTTTGTTTAGGATAGAATAAATTGCATAGTAATAGGTTAATTGCATGCATGTTCTACTTGATTGAAAAATAATAAGTTTCTTTTTAAGACCCTATTTTTGAAAAATTTCACTAATTTAAATCAAAACTTTTGTGTTAAACTTGTTTGAAGTTGTAATTGGAACATAGTTTAAAAAGCTAAGAACACACAACCCGTGAGATTTTGAGCCTAATTACATGGTTACAATATTTAACCATAAATATTTTATTCTTGTGTGTTTACTTCTCTATGATTGTAATCTTTATTTTGTTTCATCCTATATGTCCAATGTTTAATGTATCTATATGCATGTATATGATTGAGGCCATTACTTGTTTAGCTCACGTATCCTAAATAAGCCTACCCTTTAAATCACCCTTGTCAGCCACTTTGAGCCTTTTAAATCCCATTTGTTCTATATTTTACCACATTACTAGCCTTAAGTGGAAAAACAATTAAATATCCCAATTGAATTTTTGGTTAGCTTAAGATAGAAATTGTGTGTTAATTGAGTATGGGAGAATTGTGGGAACATGGGTTAATAAGGGAATGTGTCATGATAAAATAATGGGAATTTGGGTACCTACTCATGTAAAACTAGAAAAATTAAAAATCCAGGTGCATTGATAAGCTATATTTATTTAATTAAATAAGGGGACAAAACTACCCCAATTCTAAATTAAGTTAAGTTCAAAATATCAATGCATATGTGATAAAAATTTAAGGAAAAGTTAATACATGAGTATATAATGCAAAAGTGAAAATTATGGGTAGCTAGGCATGAATTAGAATTATATAGAGTATATGTATGTTAGGTGAAGGCTTAGGTTAGTCAAAGATTCATATTCTAGCTCACTTAGCCATATATATACCCTTACCCTTACCTTAGCCCCATTACAACCTTGAAAAGACCTCATGATGTTTGCATTAGTACATTAAATATTATTGATTGGTTAGGTGAAGAACAAAAATTTAGAAAGCATGATTAGAGAAGAATAGAGTGCTTAGCCTATATACTTGAGAGGCTAGAGTGCATATACACCATCAGTGAGGGTTCAATACTTAATTCTACGTTCCCTGCTTTCATGAGCTATCTTGTTACAATCTTACCTGTTTTTACTATATAAAATTGAATTAGTGGAATTTGATTACATTTGTCTTGAAGAGCTTATTTATTTTTAACCAAGTAGACAAGAATCATATAGTTGCATTCATATATATAGGTTGCATTGCATTTCATGAGTCTTACATTTCCCTACTCATTTATTTTATCTCCTTAAGTTAAGCATGAGGACATGCTAATGTTTAAGTGTGGGGAGGTTGATAAACCATTATTTTATGATTTATATTGTGTTTAATTGAATGGTTTTATCAAGTCTTTACCTACTTATTCATATAGATTGCATGAATTTTATAATTCCTTCCTAGTATTGTTTATGATTGAAAACTTGCTTCCTAGAAACCTTTAATTAGTACATTTTAACTCTCCTTTATACCACTCGATGCCGTAATCCATGTGTTAAGTGTTTCAGACTTCATAGGGCAGGAATGGCTTGGAGAATGGAGAGGAAGCTTGCAAAAATGGAAGGAACACAAGAAACTAAGGAGATGACCAGCGAACACTGACGTGATCGCATGGCTCACGCGAGTGCGCGAAATGAAGAAATCGCAGTGACGCGAACGCATGCCTGACGCAAACGCGTGGAGTGGAGTCTGCACGAATGACGCGAACGCATAGACGACGCGAACGCGTGACAAGGAAAATTGCCGAATGACGTGAACGCGTGGATGATGCGTATGCGTGACTTGCACGATTTGCAGAAATAACATAATACGCTGGGGCAATTTTGGGCCGCGTTTTGACCCAGTTTTCAGCCCAGAAACACAGACTAAAGCTAAGGAACATGCAGAGACTCAAGAGGCATCCACACACATTCAGATACATCGATATTAGGATTACTTTCAGTTTTAGATCTGAATTTTAGATTAGCTTTACATTGTTAGTTTAGGATTTTGCTTTGGATTTTGGATGCTGAAGAGTCATTACCTCCGTGAAGACATTACTTTAGTTTGTTTCCTTATTCCTTTACTCTTATTAGTTGCTCATTGACCCTATTCAATTAAGTATGTTGCATTTTGAATTTATTAATATACAGAGTTGCTTTTAATTTTAATTAATTTAATTCTCTATTTTATTTTAGTTAATTTATTATATCTTCTTATATTTTTATGAATATTAATTCTATGTCAATGGAGTAGATTTCCTACTTGACATGGGGGTTGATTAAGAGGAGACACTTGAGTTGGAATGCTCAAGTGCTTAGTTAAAATTGGACATTATTGGCTAATTCTGTACCTACTAACACTAGACCTTCCCAAGGGAGAGGACTAGGATTTGCGAGTAAGAGTTAGCTCAATCACTTGACTTTCCTTTATTTAGTAAGGGTTAACTAAGTGAAAACAATAATCTCTTTACACTACACTTGAGAAGATTCCAACAAGGATAGAACTTCCAATTAATCATTCCCCAGTCAAGGCCTTTTAATATTAATAGTAATTCTTAGTCCTATTGTTTTAATTTACAATTATTTTTACTCATTATCAAAACTCAACTTTTCTGGAAAACTTCTAGTTAATAAAATAGCACCCTTTCTTGCAACTCGTTGGGAGATGACCTGGGACTCATACTCCCAGTATTTTTATTTTTAAAATTTGTGACAACCCTTTTTTTTAAATTGGTGAGGCAGACTTTAGCTGGTTGAGAGCTATACTTGCAACACATTTCTCTTAATTGGTCTAACTTCTGCTACGTATCAGTTGTCATGATTCTTCCATCCGGGCGGTTGACACATAGAAGGTTGATACATAGAATTCTCTTGAGCACACCAAGTCTTCCTCCTAGACCAACACAAAGTAGCATTCTTCCAATCATGGCCCCTATGCTTTGGAGTCTTGACCTTAATGAGCCTAATTCCTAACTTCCACCCGCTACACAACTCCCTTTTACTCTTGATTCTACAAAGAGCTTTAAGTTATCCATCCGTTTCAATCAAGCCATATTCAAGTGAGAAAGTAAAGTTTGAAGGTAAGAATTTTACCCACTTGAATGTCATATTGGATGGTGACTTGGGGAGGTGAGTGGTGCACGAAATTGTGATCATCAATGGTGCCAACAGCTTGGTACGCACAATTGTAATCTCAACTCTTTGTCACAATTCCACACAGCTAACCAGCAAGTGCACTGGGTCATCCAAGTAATAAACCTTACGTGAGTAAGGGTCGATCCCACGGAGATTGTCGGCTTGAAGCAAGCTATGGTCATCTTGTAAATCTCAGTCAGGTGGATTCAAATGGTTATGGAGTTAAAAGATAAATAAAACATAAAATAAGATAGAGATACTTATGTAATTCATTGGTAGGAATTTCAGATAAGCGTATAGAGATGCTTTGTTCCTTCTGAACCTCTGCTTTCCTATTGCCTTCATCCAATCATTCATACTCCTTTCCATGGCAAGCTTTATGTTGGGCATCACCTTTGTCAATGGCTACTTCCCGTCCTCTCAGTGAAAATGGTCCAAATGCGCTGTCACCGCACGGCTAATCAGCTGTTGGTTCTCGATCATATTGGAATAGGATCTATTGATCCTTTTGCGTCTATCACTACGCCCAAGACTCGCGAGTTTGAAGCTCATCACAGTCATCCCTTTCCAGATCCTACTCGAAATACCACAGACAAGGTTTAGACTTTTCGGATCTCAGGAATGGCCGCCAATTGATTCTCGCCTATACCACGAAGACTCTGATTTCATGGAATGGAAGGCTCAGTTGTCAGGCGAGGCAACCATGCATCATGAACCAGGAGGCTAAAAGATACACACTTAATCTAAGGTAGAACGGAGGTGGTTGTCAGGCACGTGTTCATAGGTGAGAATGATGATGAGTATCATGGATCATCACATTCATCAAGTTGAAGTGCGAATGAATATCTTGGAATAAGAATAAGCTTGAATTGAATAGAAAAACAATAGTACTTTGCATTAATTCATGAAGAATAGCAGAGCTCCACACCTTAATCTATGGTGTGTAGAAACTCCACCGTTGAAAATACAAAAGTGATAATGGTGGTCATTGGCTTCGGCCCCAAAGAGGGAACCAGAAGAACTAAGATGAAAATACAATAGCAAAAGGTCCTATTTATAGAGAACTAGTAGCCTAGGGTTTACAGTAATAAGTAATTAATGCAGAAATCTTCTTCCGGGCCCACTTTGTGTGTGCTTGGGCTGAGCATTGAAGCTTTCATATGTAGAGACTTTTCTTGGAGTTAAACGCCAGCTTTTGTGCCAGTTTGGGCGTTTAACTCCAGCTTTTATGCCAATTCTGGCGTTTTGACGCCAGAATTTTTATGCTGACTTGGAACACCGGTTTGGGCCATCAAATCTTAGGCAAAGTATGGACTATTATATATTGCTGGAAAGCCCAGGATGTCTAATTTCCAACGCAATTGAGAGCGCGCCAATTGGGCTTTTGTAGCTCCAGAAAATCCACTTCGAGTGCAGGGAGGTCAGAATCCAACAACATCTGCAGTCCTTTTTCAGCCTCTGAATCAGATTTTTGCTCAGGTCCCTCAATTTCAGCCAGAAAATACCTGAAATCACAGAAAAACACACAAAATCATAGTAAAGTCCAGAAATGTAATTTTTATTTAAAAACTAATAAAATATAATAGAAACTAACTAAAATATACTGAAAACATACTAAAAAAATGCCAAAAAGCGTATAAATTATCCGCTCATCACAACACCAAACTTAAATTGTTGCTTGTCCCCAAGCAACTAAAAATCAAATAGGATAAAAAGAAGAGAATATATAATGAATTCCAAAAACATCTATGGAGATCAGTCTTAATTAGATGAGCGGGGCTATTAGCTTTTTGCTTCTGAACAGTTTTGGCATCTCACTTTATCCCTTGAATTTCAGAATGATTGGCATCTATAGGAACTCAGAATTCAGATAGTGTTATTGATTCTCCTAGTTCAGTATGTTGATTCTTGAACACAGTTACTTTATGAGTCTTGGCCGTGACCCTAAGCATTTTGTTTTCCAGTATTACCACCGGATACATAAATGCCACAGACACATAACTGGGTGAACCTTTTCAGATTGTGACTCAGCTTTGCTAGAGTCCCCAATTAGAGGTATCTAGAGCTCTTAAGCACACTCTTTTTGCTTTGGACCACGACTTTAACTGCTCAGTCTCAAGCTTTTACTTGACACCTTCACACCACAAGCACATGGTTAGGGACAGCTTGGTTTAGCCTCTTAGGCCAGGATTTTATTCCTGTGGGCCCTCCTATCCACTGATGCTCAAAGCCTTGGATCCTTTTTATTTTACCCTTGCCTTTTGGTTTAAAGGGCTATTGGCTTTTTCTGCTTGCTTTTTCTTTTTCTTCTCTCTTTTTTTTCGCATATTTTTTCTGCTAGCCTTTCACTGCTTTTTCTTTCTTCAAGAATCATTTTTATGATTTTTCAGATTATCAATAACATTTCTCCTTTTCCATTATTCTTTCAAGAGCCAACAATTTTAACATTCATAAACAACAAATTCAAAAATATGCACTATTCAAGTATTCATTCAGAAAGACAAAAAGTATTGCCACCACATCAAAATAATTAAACTGTTTTAAAATTCGAAATTCATGCACTTCTTTTTCTTTTTCAATTAAAAACAGTTTTTATTTAAGAAAGGTGAAGGATTCATATTCATAGCTTTAAGGCATAGACACTAAGACACTAATGATCATGTAATAAAGACACAAACATAGATAAACATAAAGCATAAAATTTCAAAAAAAAAAAAAAGAAAATAAAGAACAAGGAAATTAAAGAACGGGTCCACCTTAGTGATGGCGGCTTGTTCTTCCTCTTGAAGATCTTATGGAGTGCTTGAGCTCCTCAATGTCTCTTCCTTGCCTTTGTTGCTCCTCTCTCATGATTCTTTGATCTTCTCTAATTTCATGAAGGAGGATGGAATGCTTTTGGTGCTCCATCCTTAGTTGTCCCATATTGGAACTTAATTCTCCTAGGGAGGTGTTAATTTGCTCCCAATAATTTTGTGGAGGAAAATGCATCCCTTGAGGTATCTCAGGGATTTCATGATGAGGAATTTTCTCATGCTCTTGCCCATGAGTGGGATCTTTTGTTTGCTCCATCCTTTTCTTAGTGATAGGCTTGTCCTCATCAATGAGGATGTCTTCCTCTATGTCAATTCCAGCTGAATTGCAAAGGTGACAAATAAGATGAGGGAAGGCTAACCTTGACAAAGTAGAGGACTTGTCCGCCACCTTGTAGAGTTCTAGAGATATAACCTCATGAAGTTCTACTTCCTCTCCAATCATGATGCTATGGATCATGATGGCCCGGTCTATAGTAACTTCAGACCGGTTGCTAGTGGGAATGATTGAGCGTTGGATGAACTCCAACCATCCCCTAGCCACGGGCTTGAGGTCATGCCTTCTTAGTTGAACCGGCTTCCCTCTTGAATCTTTCTTCCATTGAGCGCCCTCTTTACAAATTTCTATGAGGACTTGGTCCAACCTTTGATCAAAGTTGACCCTTCTAGTGTAGGGGTGTGCATCTCCTTGCATCATGGGCAAGTTGAATGCCAACCTTACATTTTCTGGACTGAAATCTAAGTATTTCTCCCGAACTATTGTAAGCTAATTCTTTGGGTCCGGGTTCACACTTTGATCATGGTTCTTGGTGATCCATGCATTGACATAGAATTATTGAACCATTAAGATCCCGACTTGTTGAATGGAGTTGGTGAGAATTTCCCAACCTCTTCTTCGAATCTCATGTCGGATCTCCGGATATTCACCCTTTTTGAGCTTGAAAGGGACCTCGGGGATCACCTTCTTCTTGGCCACAACTTCATAGAAGTGGTCTTGATGGACCTTTGAGATGAATCTCTCCATCTTCTATGACTCGGAGGTGGAAGCTTTTGCCTTCCCTTTCCTCTTTCTAGAGGTTTCTCCGGCCTTAGGTGCCATAAATGGTTATGGAAAAACAAAAAGCAACGCTTTTACCACACCAAACTTAAAAGGTTTGCTCGTTCTCGAGCAAAAGAAGAAAGAAGAGAGTAGAGGAAGAAGAAATAGAGGAGATGGAGGGGGTTAGTGTTTCGGCCAAGAGGGAGAAGTACTATTTAAGATGTGTAAAAATGAAGGGGTGAAGAGTGGTTTATATAGGAGTGGGGAGAGGGTAAGGTTCGGCCATGTATGGGTGGGCTTGAGAGGGAAAGTGGTTTGAATTTGAATGATGAAGTAGGTGGGGTTTATGGTGGATGGATGTGGATTGGTGAAGGATTTATGGAGAAGAGGGTAGGATTTGATAGGTGAGGGGTTTTGGAGAAGAGGTATTGAGGTGATTGGTGAAGGGTATTTGGGGAAGAGTATTATGAAAAGGTGTGAAGAAGAGAGAGAGTGAGTTGAGGTTGGTGGGGATCCTGTGGGGTCCACAGATCCTGAGGTGTCAAGGATCTCTCATCCCTGCACCAATTAGGCTTGCAAAACGCCCTTTGCTGCCAATCCTGGCATTAAACGCCAGGTTGCTGCCCATTTCTGGCATTTAACGCCAGCTTCTTGCCCTTTTCTGGCATTAAACGCCAGTCTGGTGCCCATTTCTGGCATTAAACGCCCAGAATGGTGCCAGACTGGGCATTTAACGCCCATTCTGCTGCCCTTACTGGGTTTAAACGCCAGTAGGCTTCTCCTCCAGGGTGTGCTATTTTTTATTCTATTTTTCAGTTTGTTTTTTCTTTTTCAATTGTTTTTGTGACTTCACATGATCATCAACCTACAGAAAATATAAAATAACAATGGAAAATAGAAATTTAACATAGATAAGTAAAATTGGGTTGCCTCCCAACAAGCGCTTTTTTAATGTCAGTAGCTTGACAGTGGGCTCTCATGGAGCCTCACAGATACTCAGAGCATGATGATGGCCTCTTAACACCAAACTTAGAGTTTAGTTGTGGCCTCCCAACACCAAACTTAGAGTTTAAATCTAGGGGTTTTGTTTGACTCTGTATTGAGAGAAACTTTTCATGCTTCTTCTCCACGGTTACAGAGGGAGATCCTTGAGCTTTAAACACAAGGGAGTCCTCATTCACTTGAAGGACCAATTCTCCTCTGTCAACATCAATCACAGCTTTTGCTGTGGCTAGGAAGGGTCTGCTAAGGATGATGGATTTATCCATATACTTCCCAGTATCTAGGATTATGAAATCAGCAGGGATGTAGTGGTGTTCAACCTTTACCAAGACATCCTCTACAAGTCTATAAGCCTGTTTCCTTGAATTGTCTGCCATCTCTAGTGAGATTCTTGCAGCTTGTACCTCAAGGATCCCTAGCTTCTCCATTACAGAGAGAGGCATGAGGTTTATTCTTGACCCTAGGTCACACAGAGCCTTCTCAAAGGTTATGGTGCCTATGGTACAAGGTATTGAGAACTTTCCAGGATCTTGTCTCTTCAGAGGTAATTTCTGCCTAGTCAAGTCATTCAGTTCTTTGGTGAGCAAGGGGGGTTCATCCTCCCAAGTCTCATTACCAAATAGCTTGGCATTTAGCTTCATGATTGCTCTAAGGTACTTAGCAACTTGTTCTTCAATAACATCTTCATCCTCTTCAGAGGAAGAATACTCATCAGAGCTCATAAATGACAAAAGTAAATTCAATGGAATCTCTATGGTCTCAGTGTGAGCCTCAGATTCCCATGGTTCCTCATTAGGGAACTCCTTGGAGGCCAGTGGACGTCCATTGAGGTCTTCTTCAGTGGAGATCACTGCCTCTTCCTCCTCTCCAGGTTCGGCCGTGTGGGTTATGTTGATGGCCTTGCACTCTCCTTTTGGATTCTCTTTTGTATTGCTTGGAAGAGTACTAGGAGGGAGTTCAGTAACTTTCTTACTCAGCTGACTCACTTGTGCCTCTAAATTTCCAATGGAGGACCTTGTTTCAGTCATGAAACTTTGAGTGGTTTTAATTAAATCAGAGACTACAGTTGCTAATTCAGAGTGGTTCTGCTTAGAATTCTCTGTTTGTTGCTGAGAAGATGATGGAAAAGGTTTACCATTGCTAAACCTATTTCTTCTACCATTATTGTTGTTGAAGCCTTGTTGAGGCCTCTATTGATCCTTCCATGAGAGGTTTGGATGATTTCTCCATGAAGGCTTATAGGTGTTTCCATAGGATTTTCCCATGTAATTCACCTCTTCCATTGCTGGGTTCTCAGGATCATAAGCTTCTTCTTCAGATGAAGCTTCTTTGGTACTGACTGTTGCTGCTTGCATTCCAGACAGACTCTGAGAAATCATATTGACTTGCTGAGTCAATATTTTATTCTGAGCCAATATGGCGTTCAGAGTATCAATCTCAAGAACTCATTTCTTCTGATTTGTCCCATTATTCACAGGATTCCTTTCAGAAGTGTACATGAATTGGTTATTCGCAACCATTTCAATGAGTTCCTGAGCTTCTGCAGGCGTCTTCTTCAGATGAAGAGATCCTCCAGCAGAGCTGTCCAATGACATCTTGGACAGTTCAGAGAGACCATCATAGAAGATACCTATGATGCTCCATTCTGAAAGCATGTCAAAAGAACACTTTCTGATCAATTGCTTGTATCTTTTCCAAGCTTCATAGAGGGATTCACCTTCCTTCTGTCTGAAGGTTTGGACTTCCACTCTAAGCTTGCTCAATTTTTGAGGTGGAAAGAACTTTGCCAAGAAGGCATTGACTAGCTTTTCCCGAGAGTTCAGGCTTTCTTTAGGTTGTGAACCCAACCATGTTCTAGCTATGTCTTTTACAGCAAAGGGAAAGAGTATAAGCTTGTAGACCTCAGGATCAACCCCATTGGTCTTGACAGTGTCACAGATTTGTAAGAATTCAGCTAAGAACTGATGAGGATCTTCTAATGGAAGTCCATGAAACTTGCAATTCTGTTGCATCAGAGAAACTAATTGAGGCTTAAGCTCAAAGTTGTTTACTCCAATGGCATGAATTGAGATGCTTCTTCCATAGAAATTGGAAGTTAGTGTAGTGAAATCACCAAGCACCTTCTTTGCATTGTTGTTGTTGGGTTCGGCCATAATTGTGTTCTCTGTTTCAAAAATTTCAGTTAGGTCCTCTTCAGAGTATTGTGCTTTAGCTTCTCTTAGTTTCCTCTTAAGAGTCCTTTCAGGTTCAGGATCAGCTTCAACAAGAATGCCTTTGTCCTTGTTCCTGCTCATATGAAAGAGAAGAGAACAAGAAAGTATGGAATCCTCTATGTCACAGTATAGAGATTCCTTTATGTGAGTAGAAAAAGAGGAGAATAGAAGAAGGAGAAGAGAAAAATTAAAATAAAATAAAAATATTTTTATTTTTATTTTAAATATCAATTAGAATTCAAAAATTAAAAAGAAAAATAAAATTAAATTAAAATTCAAAACAATTAGTTAATTAAAAAGAATTTTGAAAAAGGGGGAAGGAGTTTTCAAAAATTAGAGAGAGAAAATTAGTTAGGTGGTTTTGAAAAAGATATGATTGAAATAGAAAATTTTTAAAATCAAACAGAAAGTCAGGTAGTTAATTGAAAAAAAAAGATTTGAAAATCAAATTTGAAAAGATAGGAAGTTAGAAAAGATTTTGAAAATTAATTTTTGAAAAAGATATGACTGAAATGATTGAAATTATTTTGAAAAATATTTGAAAAGGAAATTAAAAGGATTTGATTTTTGAAAAAGATTTTGAAATTAGCAATCAAAAAGATATGATTGAAAATTATTTTGAAAAAGATATGATTGAGAAGATATGATTGCAATTTGTTTAAAAAAAGATATGATTGAAAAGATATGATTGAAGAAGAAATTAAAAAGATTTGATTTTGAAAATTAAAGTTGATTACTTGACTAATAAGAAACTAAAAGATATGATTTTAAAATTTAAAGATTGAACCTTTCTTAATAGGCAAGTAACAACTTGAAAATTTTTTTTATCAAAACATTAAATGCTAGTAGTAATTTCGAAAATTATGAAGCAAAATAAGGAAAAGATTTTGAAAATCAATTTTTAAAATTTTCGAAAAGCATTAAAGGAAAAGCGAAAAAGATTTTGAAAAATTTTAAGCAAGAATTCAAAAATATAAAAAAGAAATTGAAAAAGATTTGATTTTGAAAAAGATTTGAAAAGATAGAATTTTTAAATTGAAATTTATGAGTAAAACAAGGAAAGATATATTTTTTATTTTTGAAATTTTAATGAGGAGAGAGAAAAACAACTAAATGATGCAAAACATAAAAATTTAAGATCAAAACTAATAATGCATGCAAGAACACTTAGAATGTCAAGATGAACACCAAGAACACTTTGAATGTCAAGATGAACACCAAGAACTTATTTTTGAAATTTTTTGAGAAAAGAATGCAAGACACCAACTTAGAAATTTTCAATGTTTAGACTCTAACAAATCTAAAATGCATATGAAAAACAAGAAAAGACACAAAACAATAAAAATTAAAGATCAAACATATAAAATCATCGAGAACAACTTGAAGATCATGAAGAACACATGCATGAATTTTCGAAAATTTTTAAGAAAAGTTAAAAAAAATGCAATTGACACCAACTTAAAAATTGACACAAGACTCAAACAGAAAACACAAAATATTTTTGGTTTTTATGATTTTATTGATTTTTTTTTGTATTTTTCGAAAATAAGAAATAAAAAAGCTTAAAATTAAAATAAAATTACCTAATCTGAGCAACAAGATGAACCGTCAGTTGTCTAAACTCGAACAATCCCCGGAAATGGCGTCATAAACTTGGTGCATGAAATTGTGATCATCAATGGCGCCAACAGCTTGGTACGCACAATTGTAATTTCAACTCTTTGTCACAATTCTGCACAACTAACCAGCAAGTGCACTGGGTCGTCCAAGTAATAAACCTTACGTGAGTAAGGGTCGATCCCACGGAGATTGTCAGCTTGAAGCAAGCTATGGTCATCTTGAGTCAGGTGGATTCAAATGGTTATGGAGTTAAAAGATAAATAAAACATAAAATAAGATAGAGATACTTATGTAATTCATTGGTAGGAATTTCAGATAAGCGTATAGAGATGCTTTGTTCCTTCTGAACCTCTGCTTTCCTATTGCCTTCATCCAATCATTCATACTCTTTTCCATGGCAAGCTTTATGTTGGGCATCACCGTTGTCAATGGCTACTTCCCGTCCTCTCAGTGAAAATGATCCAAATGCGCTGTCACCGCACGGCTAATCAGCTGTTGGTTCTCGATCATATTGGAATAGGATCCATTGATCCTTTTGAGTCTATCACTACGCCCAACACTCACGAGTTTGAAGCTCGTCACAGTCATCTTTTCGCAGATCCTACTTGAAATACCACAGACAAGGTTTAGACTTTCTGGATCTCAGGAATGGCCGCCAATTGATTCTCGCCTATACCACGAAGACTCTGATTTCATGGAATGGAAGGCTTGGTTGTCAGGCGAGGCAACCATGCATCATGAACCAGGAAGCTAAGAGATACACACTCAATCTAAGGTAGAACAGAGGTGGTTGTCAGGCACGTGTTCATAGGTGAGAATGATGATGAGTGTCACGGATCATCACATTCATCAAGTTGAAGTGCGAATGAATATCTTGGAATAAGAATAAGCTTGAATTGAATAGAAAAACAATAGTATTTTGCATTAATTCATGAAGAACAGCAGAGCTCCACACCTTAATCTATGGTGTGTAGAAACTCCACCGTTAAAAATACGAAAGTGATAATGGTGGTCATTGGCTTCGGCCCCAAAGAGGGAACCAGAAGAACCAAGATGAAAATACAATAGCAAAAGGTCCTATTTATAGAGAACTAGTAGCCTAGGGTTTACAGTAGTAAGTAATTAATACAGAAATCTTCTTCCGGGCCCACTTTGTGTGTGCTTGGCTGAGCATTGAAACTTTCATATGTAGAGACTTTTCTTGGAGTTAAACGCCAGCTTTTGTGCTAGTTTGGGCGTTTAACTCCAGCTTTTATGCCAGTTCTGGCGTTTTGACGCCAGAATTTTTATGCTGACTTGGAACGCCGGTTTGGGCCATCAAATCTTAGGCAAAGTATGGACTATTATATATTGCTGTAAACTCCAGGATCTCTACTTTCCAACGCAATTGAGAGCGCACCAATTGGGCTTCTGTAGCTCCAGAAAATCCGCTTCGAGTGCAGGGAGGTCAGAATCCAACAGCATCTGCAGTCCTTTTTCAGCCTCTGAATCAGATTTTTGCTCAGGTCCCTCAATTTCAGCCAGAAAATACCTGAAATCACAGAAAAACACACAAACTCATAGTAAAGTCCAAAAATGTGATTTTTATTTAAAAAATAATAAAAATATAATAGAAACTAACTAAAATATACTGAAAACATACTAAAAATAATGCCAAAAAGCGTATAAATTATCCGCTCATCAGTGAGCCTCCCCACACTTGGACAATGCAAGGTCAACTTCCTTAAATTCTTGTTTGGACATTTCCACCTCTTGACAACTTCTTTCAATTTCTTCTTGTTTGTTGCCCTCTTCCAATTCCTCCTCATCATCAATCAAGTCAAACTCAGGGAGTTGTGTGAGATCTTCTTCCGCATCAATTTCACACTCATTGAGAGAGTCTTCAACAAGGTTACCAATAGTGCTTGGTGTGGAGTTGCCTTCAATAGCTACATGTTCATGCCCCAATGGAGAGGATTCCACTTTTGATAAAAATTCATTGATGATTGAATCCATCTGTTGATCAACCTTTTCATATTCTTCAATTTTGATAGACTCCGGAGGTTGTTGGGACTCAAATGGTGGTGCCGCATCTCCTAGATCTTCAACCACTTCTTCCCTTTCTTCAATGACCTTAGGCTTCTCCAATTGTTCCAATACAAAGCTTGACTCTTCCTTTTTCTCCACCGAATTTTCCAATTTCTCCTTCATACTTTACTCATCTTTTGCTTTTTCACATATAGCCACGGAAGCACCTTGAGTGTTTAAATATTGGTAGGCTAAATTGTTCACTACCTTAGTCAAATTAGTCACAAACTCTAGGGTGTTCCTTTGCATGTCCGGTTGTCCTTGAAGTAACAAGGTGAGAGAGTCATCTATTGGGACTTGGGGTGGATATAGAGGTTCATTATTTTGGAGAAAGGGTTCATAGTAGGAGGGTGGTTCTTCTTGGTAAGGGCATGGAGATGGTGTGCATTGAGGTGGTTCTTCATAGTGGTCATAATAAGGTTGTGGTGGTTCCAAAAATTCTTGCTCATAATGGTCATGAGAATATGGTATGGGTGATTGGTCATATGATGGATATGGATCATAGGAAGATGTTTGATATGGAAAGGCTTGTGAGTATGGTTGATGTTCATGTTGAGGATAAGAGTCATAGGCATATGATGGTGGTAATTGATTATCACCAAAAGAGTCACTATAGCCATCAAATTGACATGTATTAGGATGGTGGTTATACCTATAAGTATCCGGAAGTGGTTGCCAATAGGAGTGATCAATTCCTTGAGGCTCCTCCCATCTTGAAGTGTTTCATCTTTGGTACATGTTATCATTAAAGTCCGCATTTCCTACAACATAGTTAGAACCAAACTCATAGCCAAAGTGAGAATTCATGATAGCAAGAGAAAATGAAAGCAAAAATTAAATAAGAAGCAAGAAAATTAAATCCTGAAACTAGCAAGAATTAACAAAAGCAAACATATTCACACTATTCACATATATACAATAACCAATAACAGAACACCATTGCAAGTCCCCGGCAACGACGCCATTTTGATGATTGGAATTTTGACGGTTTAGAATTCACAAATGAATCTTCGTTGCAAGTATAGTTTCTAAACCAACAAAGAATCCTTTCGTACAAAAATTTGTTTGTCACAAGTAACAAACCCCTAAAATCTATAAACCGAAGTATTGAACCTCGGGTCGTTCTCCCTAGGAATTGCAACAAAGTGTCTTGTTATTGGTTATGAGTCGTATTTTGGGGTTTTGAGATTTTAGTCAAGAAACATAAATGGCAATGAAAATAAACTAATAACTATAAAAAGCTCTTGGCAAGGATATGAGAACTAGAAGTCCTATCCCAGTTATCCTCCTCAATTGTGATCACAAATTGTCCATTGCTACCACTTCGTTAACCCCTAACCATGGAGGAAAGTCAAATGGATGAATCAACTTGATTCCACAAGTCCTAGCCAACTCCCAAGGGAAAGACTAGTATTAGCGGTATCCAACTCGATTAGCAACTTCTAATTATCAACCAACAAAGGAATTAGATAACTCAAGCGTCACTAATTACTCCACCTAGGCCAAGAGGAATAAAAATCTATACTAAAATCCAACAAGCATTTCATCAAACACTTGGGAGGCACAAAAGAAAAGCATAGTAAATTGACAACAAGGATAGAATCTAACAATAATTGAATGTAAGAAATCAACAACAACAATCAAAGAACACAAGATCTACATGAATTACCTCAAATTTCATTAAAAGAAAATAGAATGAACAAAAGTAAATCTACAAACAAAGTAGAAGAAAGTAATGACAACAATAGAAGAATGATGAATGTAGCAACAAGAAATTAAGAAGAAGAAGTAGAAAAGAGCATGAATTAAAACCTAGATCTAAGAACTAAACCTAATCCTAATCCTAATTCTAGAGAGAAGTGAGAGCTTCTCTCTCTAAAACTAAAAACTAAACTAGCCTAATGTGTGTGTATGAACTATGATGATGCCTCCCCTTTATTCCTTGGTCTCTTAATCCTTTTCCCGCCAAAACTCAACTCCAAATGGGCTTGGAAAACCTCCAAAATTGCCAGGCACGTGTTCTATTAAAAAAATCATATATCAGCATCAACGCGTACGTGCACAGCACGCGTACGCATCCTTGGGCGATTTCGCAAGGTACGCTTAAGCGCCTTGTGCGCACGCGCGTCCATGGGCGAGTTCAATTCTTTGGCTTTTCATGATCTTCTCTACTTGCATGCTTCCTTCCTTGCTCCCTTGATCCATTCCTAGCCTTTTTCAATTCTGAAATCACTAACAACCACATCAAGGCATCTAGTAGAATCAAAGGGAAATAGAAATTCACCAATTTATAGGTCTAGAAGCATGTTTTCACATCTAAGTTTAAATACAGAGAGAATCACAAAATTAAATCATGCTATTTCATTGAATAAATGTGAGGAAAGGTTATCAAAATGCTCTAAATTCAACACAAGATAAATCCTACAAAGGGGGTTTATCAAATGGCTTAGAGGATGGAAAGGAAGCATACAAAAGTGGAAGGAATACAAGAAACTGAAGGAATTGCTAAGCTGTCTAGCTTGACCTCTTGGTACTAAATTGACCATAACTTGAGCTACAGAGGTCCAAATGAGACGATTCCAATTATGTTGGAAAGCTAACATCCGGGCTTCGCAACGATATATAATTTGCCATAGCTGCCTCGAAGATAAGCGACGCGCACGCGTGGATCACGCGCACGCGTGACCTGGCAAAAACTCAATCCGCGCGAACGCATGGACGACGCTCACGCGTGACTTTGCCGCGTGCTGGACGTACCAGAAATCACTGGGGGCAATTTCTGGGCTGTTGTTGACCCATTTTTCGGCCCAGAAAACACAGATTAGAGGCTATAAAGTGGGGGAATCTATTCATTCAACAAATAACATTCATAATTGACAATTTTTAGGTTTTAGATGTAGTTTTCTAGAGAGAGAGGTTCTCTCCTCTCTCTTAGGTTTTAGAATTAGGATTTCTCTTAGTTTATGGTTATTTCTTCATTCCAGGTTCAATGTTCCTTTAATTTATGTTTCTCTTCTACTTTTATTTTCTCTATTACTTTAGTTGCTCTATTTCACTTGCTAATTACTTATGTTGCCAAATTGGCTTATGAACTCTTCATGTTAGAATTGATTTTCTTATTTAATACAAATTGAGGTATTTCAGATTTATGATTGCTTTCTTCTATTTATGATATAAATAATTTAGATTTTTCCCCCTTTGCTTTGGTTAAGTAATTGGTGACACTTGAGTTGTCAAACTCAGCTGTTGATTGAAAGTTGGAATTTACTGATTGATTTGGATCCCTCTAAAGCTAGTCTTTCCACAGGAGTTGACTAGGACTAGAGGAATCAAATTAATTAGTCTACTTGACTTTCCTTTATTTAGTAAGGATTAACTAAGTGGGAGCAATAAACAATTTTCATCACACCTGGTAAGGATAACTAGGATGGGATTTCCAGTTCTTATACCTTGCAATGGTGTTCATGATAAAGCGCCAATGCTCCTCCAGATCTGAACCCCAGGGTTAGTGTAGATCCATTCTGATTGAGGGTGAAGCTCCTGCAGTCCATTCTCCTTAATGCTCTTACTCAAAACGCCACAAACAAGGTCGGATCTTCTGGATCAGAGAATGTTGTGCCTTTGGGTTCTAGCCTCTACCACAGAGACCTTAATCTCCCCATACCTCGGCTAAACTGGTGTCTTGAGAAGTCCCCAACGAAGTCGTGGATTAGTCGTCTAAGAGATGTATAATCAAGCTAGTGGTTCGATGCTTTCCAGTTACGTATTCACACGAATCCAAGAAGCACATGGGTGGTTGTTAGGCACGCGGTCTTAGAATAAATAAAGAAGATGATTGTCACGGATCATCCCATTCATCAAGTTGAAGAACGAAGATACATTTTAGAATTGAATCAAACACAGATTGAAGAGAAACAGTAATACTTTTATTAATCCATAAAACTCAGCAGGGCTCCTCCCATCAACCTAGGAGGTTTAGAGACTCATACTGATAGAAAATACAATGTGAAAAACGAAATATGGCAGATCTCCCCTTGAAGATCGTGTAAAAGTTCTTTAAATACTAAGCTAATGACCAAGGATTACATAAAAAAGGGTAAAACAGTCTTTTAGTGCCAAAATCCACTTCTGGGGCCCACTTGGTGAGTGTTTGGGCTGAGCTTGATTGAGATCCACATGCTAGGAGGCCTGATGAACGGATTTTTGACGGTTTAGAATTCACAAATAAATTTCCGTTGCAAGTATAGTTTCTAAACCAATCACTAATCCTTTCATACAAAAAGTTGTTTGTCACTAAAACAAACCCCTAAATTTCTAAACCGAAGTATTGGACCTCGGGTCGTTCTCCCTAGGAATTGTAATGAAGTGTCTTGTTATTGGTTGTGAATTATATTTGGGGTTTTTAAGCTTTTGGACAAGAAATATAAATGGCAAAGAAAATAAACTAACAACTAACAAAGCTCTTGGCAAGATATGAGAACTAGAAGTCCTATCCTAGTTATCCTTCTCAATTGTGATGAGAATTGTTCATTGCTACCACTTAGTTAACCCTTACTAAAGAAAGGAAAGTCAAGTGGAGGAATTGACTTGAGCCACAAGTCCTAGCCAACTCCCAAGGAAAGACTAGCTTTAGTGCACTCCAAACCAATTAGCAATCTCTCCAATTATCAATCAACAAAGGAATTAGATAACTCAAGTATCACTAATTACTCTACCTAGGCCAAGAGGAACAAAATCTAACTAATAGCTATAAGAGACATTTCATCAAAAACATAGAGTGCAATACAAGTGAACACATAAATTTGTAAGAATTAAAGAGAGATCTAACTACAAAGGCAAGAGGTCCACAATAGAAAACTAAATCAATCATGAAACAACAAAGAACTTACCAATTGCATTGAAGGAGAAATGTAGATCTACAAAAGAGAATTCACAAACTACAAACAAAGGAATTACATTAGAAGAAGAATCCTACAAGTGCAATAGAGGAGAGGAACGAAAATTAGAAGAGAGAATAAGAAGAAATAGATCTAGATCTAAGAACTAATCTAATCCTAATCCTAGAGAGAAGAGAGAGCTTCTCTCTCTAGAAACTAACTACAAAGCTACACTAAACTAATTGGTAACTGACACATGTTTCCCTCTTCACTCCTTGGGTTAAATAGCATCATAAATGAGTTGGATTGGGCCCACAAGGCTTTAGAATTCGTTGGCCACGTTTTGCTTTAAGTGAACTAGGTGGCAGCAACGGCGCGTGCGCGTACTTTGCGCGTGCGCGCCACCATACGTGGTTCAACCATAGCAAATCTTATATCGTTTCGAAGCCCCAGATGTTAGCTTTTCAACCCAACTGGAACCGCATCATTTGGACCTCTGTAGCTCAAGTTATGGCCGATTAAGTGCGAAGAGGTCGGCTTGACAGCTTTCCGGTTCTTCCATTTCTTCATGAGTTCTCCAACTTTTCATGCTTTCTTTCTTCATTCCCTTGATCCAATCTTTGCCTCCTAAACCTTAAATCACTTAACAAACATATCAAGGCATCTAATAGAATCAAGGTGAATTAAATTTAGCTATTTTGAGTCCTAAAAAGCATGTTTTCACATTCAAGCACAATTAAAGGAGAATATACAAAACCATGCTATTTCTTGAATAAATATGGGTAAAAGGTGATAAAATCCCCAAAAATTAATACAAGATAAACCGTCAAATTGGGGTTTGTCAACCTCCCCACACTTAAACCAAGCATGTCCTCATGCTTAAACCAAGAATGAAGTAAGGGTATGGCATTTATTCGATGGAAACTAACTAAATGCAATCTACCTATATGCAACTATCTAAATGAATGCAAGTGCTTGGTCAAAATAAATCAATTCCCAAGAAACATATATGCACAAGGGCTAAGGACTAGCAAGTCTAATCCACAATTGAATTGAGTTATTAAATATTTTTACAAACTTGCATGAAGAATGATGATCATAGGTGAAAACATGTAATTGAGCATCAAACCCTCACCGGATGTGTTTGCACTCTATTCGCTCAAGTGTTTAGGGTTGATTCACTCAATTCTCCTCTATTTCATGCTTTCCAAGATTTGTTTTTCTTCTAACAATCAACATTTATTTCATGCATGCATACAAGTATCATGAGGTCTTTTCATTGGTTGTAATGGGGCTAGGGTCAAGGTAGGATGCATATTTGGTCAAGTGAGCTTGAAATTTGAATCTTTGATAAGCTTAAACTTCCCACCTAACCTATGACATCCTATACAATTAAATTCTACTCTAACTACCCATTTTTCACCTTTTCACATACTCATGCATTTTCTTTTCATTTCACAACTCATATGCATTGATCTTATTGAGCTTCACCTTGGGGCATTTTGTCCCCTTTTTATTTCTTTCTTTTTTCGTTTTCTTTCTTTTTCCATTTTTTTTCTATACTTTTCATATATATATATATATATTTTTTTTTTTTTTTTGTTATTCTCATTTTTTTCTTTCTTTCAAACTATATACAAGAGTACCAATGCATAAGGTCTATTCATTTAATCAATACATGAGCATGTACCCAATTCCCAATATTTACAATAATAATACAAAACTACCCTTTTATTCACCCAATGTCCCAAGGTTCCCACACTTGAATGATACACACACTCTTAGCCTAAGCTAATCAAAGATCCAAATAAGGACATTTATTGTTTTTCGCTTTAAGGCTTGTAATGTGCTAAATTAAGAACAAGTGGGTTAATCGTAGGCTCAAATTTGGCTAACAATGGAAGATAAAAGGTAGGCTATTTGGGTGAGTGAGCTAATGAAATGATGGCCTCAATCACATAAATGCATGAATACACAAAATAATGGACATAAAGAATCAAACAAATCAAAGATTACAATCATAGAAAGAGAATAATGCACACAAGAAGGAAAAATAAGTGGTTATAAGATGTAACCACATCATTAGGCTCAAGTCTCACAAGATTGTGTTCTTAGCTCAAAACATGATCCACAATATATATAATTCAAGCAAGTTCTATGAAAAGTTTTCACTCAAATCAATTGACATGCCCTATAGATAGAAATCTTGAAAAAATTCTCATTATCTTGACTAAGCTTATTGTGTATACATATGCAAAAATAAGAAAATGCAAGTAAAAATCCTAAAATCCTAGAATGAAATGCAAAAGTATTGGAGTTAGAAATTTGTCACCCAAGATTGCCGATCGGTCGGACGACCTCCCCACACTTAAAAGTTTGCACCGTCCTCGGTGCACTCAAAGATGAGCAAGGGGGTACGGCGACTCTCCGGATTGCTATGTGTTCTTTCTTCCGCCTCCATGGTTGCTTGTGGTGCATTCGTTATGAAAAACAAAAATATAACACCATAAGATGAGAAGATATAAAAGCAAAGAAGCATACATTGTTGGAATGAGGTAGATCACTAGAATGAGGTGAGTGAATTAGTGTGACATTAAGAAATATTAGGTGTGTGAATTCTAAATTGCGCGGTTTAGAATACACATTAGCATAAAAGCTATGTCACAAAAGAAGCATGCACTTCACTTATCCTAGTGTGCTTGAGATGCTTTAAGTAAGCTTGTAAGGTAAGACAAGCATTAGAGAAGCATGAAAGCATTCAAGTCAAACATATGGATGGATATAATCATGAAATACAATGCATTAAGGTAAATGCACAACATCATCCATCAAGAGGTAGCCTAATCGAGGAAAAAGATTCAAATCACATGATGGCTAGCTACAACATGCAATTCAAAAGAGTTATAAGCTCGAAGACAATTCTCATCACTTGGTATTTTTTCAAAAGGTAAGCATGAAGAACTCAAAACCAAGTAACAAAATATAACCTCAATCATAGAATCCAACAAAGATTATCTAAAAACATTCATGCTAAAATAGCATTTAGGCAATAAGGGATATAGCAATGTATAGTAAACAAAGTCAATACTCCAACACTTATGATGAAAAGAGAGAAAATAAAATGAAAACTAAATTAAAACTAACTAATCAATTAACTAACTAACTAATTTGTTAACTAAAATAAATGGTTGTCAATGGTGTTTGGAAGTGTTGGATGAGGGGTAGGAGGAGGGAAGAAGAAAGGAGAAGGAAAGAATTGGAAAGAGGAGAAGAAAAGAAATGTGGTGAAGGAAGGAAATCCGCGCGTACGCGCGCATTTCGCGCGCGCACGGATGGCTTATTTCGAGAGTGACGCGTACGAGTCATGTGCGCGAGCGCGCAAATAGGTTTGTGCCAGAGGCACAACGTTGGCGCGGCGCAGGCACAACTCTCTGGAAAATGTATGGAGGTTGGAACTTCTCAATCCACGCGTACGCACGCATGGCGCGCGCGCGTGGATGGTCGAAAATGCTGTAAGTGCGCGTACGCGCCATGTACGCGTACGCGTGGATGGTGCTCTGTTTTTCAAAATTTTTTCTATGTTTTTTTTGCACCAATCCAAGCATTCCAAACCTCCAAACAGCTACCAAAACACCATAAAACCTTATTCAACATACTTAAACTACCAAACATACTTAACTAACTAAACAAAATATGAAATTAAACTAATTCTACCAATATATACAAAAGAGAAAATGAAAGGATTTTACCATGGTGGGTTGTCTCCCACCTAGCACTTTTGTTTATTGTCCTTAAGTTGGACTTATGGGGAGCTCCTCTCAAGGTGGCTTGTGCTTGAAGCTATCCTTGAACATCCACCAATGCTTGAATCTCCAATAAGCTTCATTCTTCAATTTTAATATCTTCAAGCCTTGATGGAGTTCTTCACAAACCATGGGCTCCCAAAATTGATCCTCATATATTCCCGGATCCCATATCTTATTTCCACACCCATCTTCAAGTTGATTATCATTATTCCATTTGGGTGGCATGACCTTAGAATTCTCAATAAAGTGACCAAACATTCTCCTAGACCCAAACAATCTAGCTCTATACCAAACCGTGCAATTAAGCTTTGAACATGCAACCATAATGAGCCTAGAATAATGTTTCCAACCACTAGCCATTTCCTTTTTGCTTTTAAAGCCACAAATATGCCTAAGTTGACCATCCGTCTCAAGCAAACCATATTCAAGGGGAATAATAAAGCTTGAGTATAAGGAATTTACCCACTTGAATGAAAGAATGGATGGTGGTGGCTTGGGGAGAGGTATCTCCAGCGTGCTAGCAAGCTTTACTCCCTTGTGTTCTTCCTTATTAATCTCCACCTCTTCATAAGCTTCTTCACCTCCAATCCTTTGTTCATCAATTTCATCTAACTCTTCCTCATCACTCAAATCATAAATGGGAGGTTGAGAGAAATCTACCTCCACATTGCTTTCTATCTCATTGGGAGAAGGTTCTTCAAATTCAAAGGATTCACCACCAAGATGGTTGGATGCATGATCTTCATCACCAAGGGAACTCAATTCTTGCTTCATTCTTTCCAAGTCTTCATTCAAAAATTGTTTTGGAGGTTGTGCACTTTCCTCCTCGACATCAAATTCAATCTTCTTGGATGGATTTTCTATGATTTTAGCTTCCCATGGAGGTTCCGCATCTCCTAGGTCTTCAACCACTTCTTCCTTTTCTTTAATGATCATAGGCTCCTCCAATTGTTCTAATACAAAGTGGCATTCCTCCTTTTCCACCGGAGTTTTCAATCTCTCCTTCATGCTATGCTCTTCTTGAGCCATGGGAGTTCCTTGAGTGTCCAAAAGTTGGGATGCTAACCGGTTTACCACCGCATCCAAGGCGGTCATGAATTGTTGCACATCCCTTGTCATCTCCTCATGTCCTTGAAGAAGAACACCAAGGGTTCCATCCATTAGAGGTTGGAGTGGATAAGAAGGTTCATTGTCTTGGAGAAAGGGTTCATTATAGGAAGGTGGTTCTTCTTGGTGAGGTGGTGGTGTGTATTGAAGTGGTTCTTGGGAGTAGTAATCTTGGAATTGTGGTTCCATGTATGGCTCATATGGTTCAAAAGGAGGTTGGTATGGTGGGTAAGGATCATGGTCATATGGAGGTGTTTGTTGAAAATAGGCTTGTGAGTGTGGTTGAGGGTCATGTTGAGGATATGACTCATAGGCATATAATGGTGGTTCTTGGAAATCACAAGGAGATCCACCATAGCCATTTGATTGATATGCATCAAAGAATGGCTCTTCCTCATAGTGCATTGGTGGGGGTTGTTGCCATGATGATTGATCATAAGCATATGGCTCTTCCCACCTTTGATTGTCCCATCCTTGATACACATCTCCATTATAGTCCTCATCACCTACAACATAGTTGTAATCACACTCATAGCCAAAATGAGAATTCATAATGGAAAGAGAAAACAAAAATCAAAAGATAATGGAAAATAAGAGAAATAAAATTCTACAACTAGCAAATAAAGCAAAAAGCAAGATATTCACACTATTCACATATGTACAATAACCAATAACATAACACCATTGCAATTCCCCGGCAACGGCGCCATTTTTGATGAACGGATTTTTGACGGTTTAGAATTCACAAATAAATTCCCGTTGCAAGTATAGTTTCTAAAGCAATCACTAATCCTTTCATACAAAAAGTTGTTTGTCACTAAAACAAACCCCTAAATTTCTAAACCGAAGTATTGGACCTCGGGTCGTTCTCCCTAGGAATTGTAATGAAGTGTCTTGTTATTGGTTGTGAATTATATTTGGGGTTTTTAAGCTTTTGGACAAGAAATATAAATGGCAAAGAAAATAAACTAACAACTAACAAAGCTCTTGGCAAGATATGAGAACTAGAAGTCCTATCCTAGTTATCCTTCTCAATTGTGATGAGAATTGTTCATTGCTACCACTTAGTTAACCCTTACTAAAGAAAGGAAAGTCAAGTGGAGGAATTGACTTGAGCCACAAGTCCTAGCCAACTCCTAAGGAAAGACTAGCTTTAGTGCACTCCAAACCAATTAGCAATCTCTCCAATTATCAATCAACAAAGGAATTAGATAACTCAAGTATCACTAATTACTCTACCTAGGCCAAGAGGAACAAAATCTAACTAATAGCTATAAGAGACATTTCATCAAAAACATAGAGTGCAATACAAGTGAACACATAAATTTGTAAGAATTAAAGAGAGATCTAACTACAAAGGCAAGAGGTCCACAATAGAAAACTAAATCAATCATGAAACAACAAAGAACTTACCAATTGCATTGAAGGAGAAATGTAGATCTACAAAAGAGAATTCACAAACTACAAACAAAGGAATTACATTAGAAGAAGAATCCTACAAGTGCAATAGAGGAGAGGAACGAAAATTAGAAGAGAGAATAAGAAGAAATAGATCTAGATCTAAGAACTAATCTAATCCTAATCCTAGAGAAAAGAGAGAGCTTCTCTCTCTAGAAACTAACTACAAAGCTACACTAAACTAATTGGTAACTAACACATGTTTCCCTCTTCACTCCTTGGGTTAAATAGCATCAGAAATGAGTTGGATTGGGCCCACAAGGCTTTAGAATTCGTTGGCCACGTTTTGCTTTAAGTGAACTAGGTGGCAGCAACGGCGCGTGCGCGTACTTTGCACGTGCGCGCCACCATACGTGGTTCAACCATAGCAAATCTTATATCATTTCGAAGCCCCGGATGTTAGCTTTCCAACCCAACTGGAACCGCATCATTTGGACCTCTGTAGCTCAAGTTATAGCCAATTAAGTATGAAGAGGTCGGCTTGACAACTTTCCGGTTCTTCCATTTCTTCATGAGTTCTCCAACTTTTCATGCTTTCTTTCTTCATTCCCTTGATCCAATCTTTGCCTCCTAAACCTTAAATCACTTAACAAACATATCAAGGCATCTAATAGAATCAAGGTGAATTAAATTTAGCTATTTTGAGTCCTAAAAAGCATGTTTTCACATTCAAGCACAATTAAAGGAGAATATACAAAACCATGCTATTTCTTGAATAAATATGGGTAAAAGGTGATAAAATTCCCAAAAATTAATACAAGATAAACCGTCAAATTGGGGTTTGTCAAGGCCTCTAGGGCATTGAACGCTAACTAGGTGTTTTCTTTCGGTGTTTGGACGCTGGTCTCCTCCTTGTGGGCACTGGACGCCAGAATAGGGCAGGAGGTTGGCATTGGACGCCAATTTTGGGCCTTTAAAACTGAAACAAAGTATGAACTATTATACATTTCTGAAAATCACTGGATGTTAGCTTTCGATAGCCGTTAAGAATGCTCCATTTGGACTTCTGTAGCTCCAGAAAAGCTCTTTCGAGTGCAAGGAGGTCAGATCCGAACAGCATCTGCAGTGCTTGTTAAGAAATAGTCATTAAGAACGCTCCATTTGGACTTCGCCGCGCATCATTTGGTGAACTACTCCCGTCAAGCGGAGATTTTTGGTCGGCTTCTATCATTAATTGCACTTGTTCTGCACTCATACCAGGTAATGAAAAGATATAGCATGGAAAAGTGTTAGTAGTGTCCTACGTATATGTCAAGAAGAAAATCAAATGGTTAGCCAGTTTCTATAATTCTGCATGGGGACTCCATGGAATACACACACACAGACTACTGCAAATCAGTCCTCTAATGTATTTAGCGAATCAGCAAAGGGAAGTGTAAATATGCAAAGGGAAGTAATAAATCAGCAAATAAGCACAACATATTTAGCAAATCAAATCAAGTTGGGGAAGCAGATAAACCCAGGATATAGTAAAGTTAATACACTAACATGTAAGACAGAACAGTACATTACCTAAGCAAAAGCATAAATTGCACACAAGAGTCTAGTATAATCTGTTCCAAGCATTTGAATGACCAGATCTGCCAGAAATGTTCCCCAGAGCCTATTCAAAAGACCAAATAACATGATCAGAAATATGTGTTAAATCCACATTGTTTATTATAGTTTATCTTATTCGATAATCCCTCGAATAAACAAACTAATTAAGATTATATATTTATAATTTTGATATTAATTTCACAGCCAAAAAGAATAACAAAATTAAAAAATAATAAGGAAGGAATAATGCACTATAACTTATGTTTATGATAAGAGTGTTGCAGAGCCAAAGAAATTAATTATTGATTAGGATAATACTGCACGATGATAATCATTTAAGACCAATGATTAAATAGGATTTGGTCATATACCCTTTGTCCCAGCTAGCTTTTGTCACTAATGATTTGTATTATTGTCATGTTTTAACCTCCAATCAATTTTTTCTTTATAAAGTAATTAATTATTTTGAAAATAGGAGAATCCTTAAAATATATAAATCAACTCCGATCCACAAATAACAAACTAGAATGCATACTTAGTTTTGGAAAGATCTATAAAGAAAAGGTTCTAAGGTACAAATGCAGCATACAATCTTTTAAAAATATACAATTTTCTTTATATTATCATGTAGCCTAAGCTAGCTTGGTAGGTCAGTTATTAATTATCATCCAACTTAAAACAGAACCCTTTCAAAACAGTAATTTTTAGTCCAGATACGTACAAATCAGTCCTTATTCTATTAACACTATGAACACACACAAATCAGTCCTCTAATGTCTAGATACGTACAACCAAATAAAATATAGGTTATTGGAAATAACATCTTAGACAAAGAATAAATTTCACTTCAGACATATAGGATCTAATTTGCCAAATAAATTCTGCATAAAGTCCCATGCCGCCAACAAAGAGGCAAATATCTTTGGTGGTTTCACCAACAGTTCTTATTTTGTGCTATTTGTTAGAATCCATCAACAGTTTAGGGTGGTATGAACTCAATCATGGGTAACAACTCAAGAGTAACAACTCAATCGATGGTATGAACATGTAAATAATTATTATTATGAATGAATTTTGTTGGGCATCAATCTAGCATCAACTAAATTAAGAACAAATCAAAAACAAAAACAAGTAATAATTTGAAGTTCCAATAATACTAAATTACTAATCGGAACAATTAAAAAAAATAAGTAACAAATCAGAAAAAATACCATACAGAACAATAATCAACAGCCCTAATATTCACAAGTTTTGATAATAAAAAACAACATCCTTAATCAAAAGTTCTAATAATCAAAATCAACACTTTTACCCCTAGTCAGAAGTTCTGATTATCAAAATCCCTATTCTCTAATCAGAACATTAATTCATTATAATAATTAATTATTTACCTAAGAAGAGAAGAAGAGGATGACTGGAGTAGAGAGAAGAGAAGAGGTGGCGCAGCTAACAGAGACGAAGATGAGCTTGCGACGGTGACACAGCGCGACGAGCTTGCAACGGCGACGAGCTTGAGGCGGTGACGACAATGGCGAGGTGGGCTGGACGGCTAAAGCAGCACGGCTCCTCCCTCTCTCAACGAGCATCTTTCACCATCGAACTCAACGGCCCTCTCGCGTGCGACATGGATGGCGGCGGCGGCGAAGCAGCAGGATGCGGCACGGTCTCCTTCCTTCTCTTCTTTTCTCCTTTCCCGAGCTATCTCCCTTCTCCCCTTTCTTTCTTTCTTTCTCTTTTTCTGTTTTCTGCTACTGCTGCTGGGTTGTATTTGGGAAGAGGAGGGGGAGATTGGCAGCAGCTGGGTTTAAGGTTAGAGAGTGTGGGTGTGTGTTAAAATGAAATTAGGGTTAGAGTTTTAATTTAGAGACTTTTGGGTTAATTAAGATAGTGTAATTTTAATAAAATTAGGAGATAGGGTATTAATTTAAAATTTAATTTAATTATTAAAATTATTTTAAAAATATTATTATTTATTAATTTATTAATTGATTTTTAATTAAATATTTTAATTTAAAAATTAAAATATAAGATAATATAATTATTTTTTTATTTATAAAATTTAATAATATTTTACTTAATCTAAAATAATATAATTAATTTTGAATTTAAAATTAATAGTATTTTACTTAATTTTTTATTTATAAAAATTAGATTTAAAATTTTAATATTTAAAGTAAAACATATAAAATTTTAATTAGTTTTTAATTACAAAAATTTTTAAATTTTAAATATATAAAATATTTAAAATCATAAAAAATATACAAGAACCTTAATTAATTTAAAATTAGGTCACCTCCAAAACCGTGACCATAACTTTAAGTCACCTCCCAAAACCATGACCATAGGCCATTTTAGGTCACCCTTCTGAAAAATCGTGACCATAAACACCTTTTGGTCAATGTAAAAAATCGTGACCATAGACCCCTTTAAGTTACCCTCAAAACCGTGACCATAGACCCTTTTAGGTCACCCTTCCGAAAAACCGTGACCATAGACCCCTTTTTTGTCATTGTAAAAAACCGTGACCATAAACACCTTTAGGTCACCCCCAAAACTTTGACCATAGACCCTTTTAGGCCGCCCCTAAAACCGTGACCATAGACCCTTTTAGGTCACCCTTTTTGAAAAATCGTGACCATAGCCCCTTTTTGGTCACTGTAAAAAAACCGTGTCCATAGACCTTTTTAGGCCACCCCTCAAAACCGTGACCATAGAGCCCTTTAGGCCACCCCCCAAAACCGTGACCATAGACCTTTTTAGGCCACCCCCAAAACCGTGACCATATACCCCTTTAGGTCATCCCCCAAAATTGTGACCATAGACCCTTTTAGGTCACCCTTTTTTGAAAAACCGTGATCATAGCCCCTTTTTTGTCACTGTAAAAAATCGTGACCATAGACCCTTTTAGGCCACTTCCCAAAACCGTGACCATAGACCCTTTTAGGTCACCCTTTTTTGAAAAACCGTGACCATAGATCCTTTTTTGTCGCTGTAAAAAACCGTGACCATAGACCCCTTTAGGTCACCCCTCAAAATCGTGACCATAGACCCTTTTAGGCCACCATTTTTTAAAAAACCGTGACCATAGGTATTCTATGGTCACCCTTTTCAAAAAAACTGTGACCATAATTTTTTTTGTCATCCTAAAAAACCGTGAGTATAGAGAATCTATGGTCACGGTTTTTTACGGTGACCAAAAAAATCGTAGCCATAGACCAAAAATATTGTAGTGCGTGGGTTTGTGCCCTAGCAGAGCAGGAGGGAGAGGAAATTATGTTTTCTGCTTGTATCTTTGTTATTCCTTATTTTGGTAGTTGTGTATTATACTTTTGCAAACGGTGAGAAAAATGCTACTTTGAAAAAGCTTTAATTTGTCAGATACTTTTAAAATATTGGTCAAGATGCACGTTTCACATGATACATTTCTGAGGTGAGTGAAGTTGTAAGGAGTGCACAGCATTAGGGTTAAATCATACTTGATTTTCTTTTAAACCAAAATACAAACTTAAAACGCTTCCCAAGCCGTTGCCTTGTGTGCAGCGAAAAAAAAGATAGTCCTATAATTTAAGATGAAACTCCTTTTTACAAAATGATGATATGCACTAATAAATAGTTTTTGAAATTTTATTTTTAGTCGGTTTTATTTTGTAATTAAAATGTTATTAGATTATTTTTATATGTATTATTCGTATGTCCATGATAAATATAAGTTCAATATTTGAATTTTTAAACTTTAAATTTATCAATTCGATAATTGGTCTAATTTTTAGAACTTTTGTAAACTGTAAATATAGAAATTGTGTCATGTTGTAGAGGATATTAGTTAGTTATAAGGATATATTGTTGTTAGAAGAATTAGTCCTATGCTTACTCTCTCAAGATTATGTTTTCCTTCTATTTTAGGTATATGAGTAGTAGTTAATTAGGCTAGGCTATAAATACTCCTTGTAAACTACTCTGCACAAGAATTATTTTGTTATTGCAATCTTTCAATTCAATTCAATTCTTCTTTCTTCCATTACGCATGATTTCAATCATTCTTTAAGATCCTTTATAATTAATCTCTGCTGCTATACCTAAACTCTTTTATAGTATCAAGAGCCTCTTTTTCTTGATCCTTCCTTCATCATGACATTTATCCTATTTAATTCATCCTCAAACATTGAGGTTCCTCTAGTTTCCATCGCTAAAAAACTTAAAGATAATAATTTCTCTACATGGCAGCACCATGCCATACTCACCATTCAAATTCCAACAATAGAGGATCATTTTGATTCTTCAAAGATTCCTTTAAAGTTTTTAACTGAAGCTAAAAAGATTGCAAACATCAAATTTGCAACACTGAAATAATTTGGATTTGAAAATGCTAAATCTGCGAATTCTTTATTCATTCATCATAATTGTACAAATTACTATTTTTGCATTGTAATTTACACTGTAGTTTATATTATAGTAAGATGAGATTGTTTACGAATTGCCTTTTCTTTTTACTCTTGATGATATTCAAACAGTTATTAGCAAGCATCACTGGAATGCAGAAAATTTTCGTGTTGATAACGATTGTAATATTCGAAATTGTAAAAATGTTTGTTGCTGAAGTTGTTGCAACAGGTATGCAAAGTTTCCATTTATAGTTTACAAGCATGAGATGGCTAATTCTAAATTAGACACGATGTTTTTAAGGTCAAAATTTTGTAATTTTTGTCCTAAGAAGGTCAATATTATGATTTCAAGTTCCCATTGATTAAAAAAACTACTACAACAATTTTTATGGTTCTGAAAACTGGATTGGACTGGTCCGATCGAAAACTAGAAACTTTTGCGACTTGATTTAGTGAGAGAAACCACTATTTCAAAAAGAGTCCCATTAGGGAGACAATGGAATATGTATACAATAGCTACAGTGAGCTATTTATTGGGTCCAATTTAAATTAAAAGAGTAAATTAACCCTCAATAACCCTAATTTCTGATGGCTGTTTAATTTACCCCACCACCCAGTTAATCCTATTTCAATTTTTTCCCCAATTACCCAATCCTTTTGGTTCCCACGGTTTGTCTCCCCTACCCAAAACCGTCCCAGTCGCTGCAGAGACCCCTATCGACGGAGAACTGCGTGCGCCGGAAGCTGCAACCTCGGAAGCCGATCGGTCCTCGCGAGCGTCCTTCATCACTTCCCTCAAGTTCCTCGCCCTGTTGCCGTTGCACATCTCCCCATCACTGGAGCCCAGCCCCTGAGCACTACGCCTCTGACCCGAACTGCAGCCCAGCCTCGCCCTGTTCAGTTGCACATCTCGTCCCCCAAAAGCCGTCGTCTCCAGCGTACCCGTCGCACGAGTGGCAGCCGAGCAACAGATCTTGGAAGATTAGCCACCAGCTCGTCGACCATCCACCAGGACCACGACGAACATCATCGCCGGCAGTAGGCTAACCATTCAAAGTAAGTGGGTTGAGTTGTTCATTTCTTCAATCGTAATTGTTGTTGCATGTTGCACTATTGACGGATTTTGCTTCTGATATGAGTGATTATACGTAGTGAGAAATCATTAGGTTCAATTTTATTGTCCTGGAGTGTATGGAGTATAATGTTGGTTGAGATTGTTGCAATTCATGTTCCTTCTTATTGGGATGTTTACTGTTTCTGTTCCTTCTAGTTTTAGATGCAATGAATCTTGCTTAGATGTTTGGTTGTTCATAGTGAAGAACTCCATTGTTGCAATTTCAGTATATTGGAACATGTAGAATAAGTTGTGGGTGTAGATAGTTGCAATTGATTTAGTGTTAGATAAATAATACCTGCTAAAGTGATTGATGGTTGAGCTATTGTTGTTGGTGGTGAGACTCCAACACTTATAGTCTTTAAGATTGGATGGAGGTTGTCTAATTCTATTAGACCTTTTTGGTACAGGGCATGTGGGTGCATGGATTGGTTTTTGTGTGTTTGAGTTAAGGGTGCAGGAGTTGTCACTATTTGTGTATGTGTGCTATTTATGTCATTATGTGTAATATCATCACGTATATTGTTTTGTGCAGTGTCATCATTTATTTGAACATCATTATTAATGTGAGACTCATTATGACTAACTTGTGTAGTTTCAATTTGAAAGTTCAAAGGCTGATTTTCTCCATGATATCCATGATAGGCATAATCATATGAAAAAGGATCCTGGCTTATGGTTTTATTGTAATGCTTTTCATAACCTTCAGGTATTGCATGTTGCTTTAGAAAAGGAAAATAAAACTCATAATTCCACATTTCTTGATATGAAAATTTGTCTGCTTTATAAATCTAAGAGTACAAATCCCTTCAAAGCCTTCCTAAATCCCAAGAACACAACTTTCCTAAACCTTCCAGTTTTGACCGATTGGCATTGAGAGTACTAGCATAAGCTAGACAATCAAAATTTTTAAGGTCTGAGAGATCAGATAGAGTGTTATACAGTATCTGATATGGAAATTTTTTCTTCAAGAATGTGCTAGAAATTCTATTCATTATATGAACAACATGCAAAACAATAAAAAACCAGAAACATTTTGGCATACTTGATTGAAAAAGAAGACTTGTATCCACCATCAAGATGTGTTAATGCTTTCTCTCAACAATTCTATTTTGGCATACTTGATTGAAAAAGAAGACTTGTAGCCATTATGAAAGAGTTCTCTTTTATCATTGATGAAAATTCGATATAACCTTGTTGTCTTGATATTAGATGTATGATTTCATCTGTATTTGATGATAATTTGATGTACGCATGATGAGATAAAGTACAAGTCTGATGGTTAGTTTGTCTATCAATTGGATGGTTGATTTTCATAAGGGTGATTGGAATTTTAATTTTAGTATATTAACAGCTTGGTTTTATAAGGTGATGTGTGATGGATGTCTTTTTTGTAAGTAAGCAAGGGTATATATGGTCAACAAAGCGGGTCGTAGTCTTAGATATTCAGTGTTGAGGTTAACTGAGACAGAAGGTTACGTTAATTTCTTTTTGGGTGGTTGTTTTTTGCTGTAGACATTGTGGTTTGGGATTTAACATGTTGTTGCGTTGTGTGAATCTAGTTTATCTTGTTGATTGTTGTGTTTATAATTGGTTAATTCGGTATCTGAAACCACTTAAATTCCTTATGAAGACGTGCCTTCTCTTCATGGTTCTTATAATAATTTTTATTAATAGTTGGAATGATTACAAGGTTTATTTGTCATATTATTAAAATTTTTTTTACTTGGGTATAAACTGAAAAGATGTTTGCATTGGATTGCAGAGGACATATTGCGTGAATTCCTATGTGGCTTACCCATGAAGAGGACCATTACACAACGGATTGAAGAATTACCCAAGAAAAAGACGGACAAAAGAAGAAAAAAATAAGTCAAATAAAAGTGAAAATAGTACAACCCTCTTTGATATTGTTTATTTGTTGAATAGTTAGAGTTTAGTTATAAGACATTATGATAGTTTTTTAGTCACAAATGTATAGATATTCCATTTTTTTTACTTGTGTCTCAATCAAATAAACATCGAGTTAAGAATAAAAATAACCATCCGCATACCTAATGAATTGAACATCCGACGTATCTTAATTAAAAATTATGATTTGGAATTGACCATTTTACTAGTGATCAATGATCATGTACTGCAGTTAGCCAGCAATAGCAAGATAACTATTTTGTGACAAAACTAACTCACTCTTTTTGTTTCATGCATTTTATTATTCTATTATTTCTTTGGGTTCTAAAGGATAAAAATTAATTACTAAACCTTTCTTTTTTTCATTATTGTTACTTTTCATGCATTGATGACACGAATATATTATACTTTAAAAAGGATTGCAATCATCTGAATGATGCAAATGCATAAACCACATACATAGATGCAGGTTAATTTAGAAAAACATTAAAATCAAGGGAGAATTCACTCTTATCTAATCTTGGTCACAATTTAATTTACACCACTATCTATAAAATTTATATATATTGAGAATGAAAAAATTTTCTAGTAACTCTTTCTAACGACTAAAAAATTAATTTAATTTTAATACATTGTCAATGTAAATTAGTTTTATGCATGTATCTAATTTTTGTTAGTACTTTTTTACTTTGATTACGTGAATAATCATCTAAAAAGATAGGTGTGATTAGTCGATTAGGTAAAACATTTTACACAATCAGTGCATGAAAATTAAATTCCTTAAAGTTATAAGAAAATTTTGCTTTTTTATGTATTCACATAAAGTACATAATAATTAATTAATACAAACAACCAAACATCCACTTGAAAATGAAAATAACAATTCGCATACCTATTAAACTAAACATCTAGCATAATTTAATTGTATCTACTTGAATCTGATACTAACAACCAAACATCCACGTAACAAAGAAAATAACCATCTGTATACTTAGTATAATGAACATCCAACATAATTTAATTGTATTTATTTGAATCTAATACTAACAACCAAACATCCACTGAACAATGAAAATAACCATCCGTATATCTAGCAAAATGAACATCTAACATAATTTAATTGTATTTACTTGAATCCAATCCAAACAACTAAACACTTAATAATGAAATTGACCATCCACAAACCTAGTAAAATGAACATACAGCATAACTTAATTTGGTCTACTTGAATCCAATACAAAAAACTAAACATCACTTAGTTTATGAATCTTAATCTTACTTACGAAACCGACTTTCTTTATATAGTTCGCATAAAAATCCTATGCCAGTTGCAAAGATCAAACAGCAATCCAACTCTTGGTATTTTCTCTTCACGGAGGCCACTGTGATTCGGTAACTATGTATCAATTCACAACAAACATTGCTCAATGTCACATATGAATATTACCGGATTGTAAAATCTACTTATTGTTAAATCAACAATAAGTTAAAATTTGAACCTCATGCCTCAGTTTCATCACATCCAACATAATTTATTTGTATTTACTTGAATCCAATCCAAACAACTAAACAATTAATAATGAAATTAACCATCCATTAAAACTTCAAAGGAAAAGATAACTTTAAACAACTAAACACATAATTTATTTGCACAACATAGGCATATAGAAGAAATAGAATTGGCAAAAATAAATAGTGAAGATAAGTTTGAGTATACTATTATCTTAGTAAATATTTAGGATTAAAAGAAATTACACAAAAACACAATAACATACATTAAAACTTCAAAGGAAAGGATAACTTTAACAACTTATGTTGTCAAGATAATTTCCAGTCACACTAAACTAGAATAGTCCAACCAATTACCTGTGACCAATCATGAATCTAATAACAATTCTCTTCTCGCGCTCCAACTGAAGAAGTTGTTCTCCTATTCAAACAGGTATTAGATATATATAAACATCTATCAGCATAAAACTTTTCCTCTAATATTTCACCCCATTTTTTAAAGGTGGATACCAACATTGACTCTTAGCAGAAATAGTTTTTAAAGGAAATAGAATATACCTTGAGGCATCCAAGTCTCTCGAACTGAATCACGCCTCTTCCTGCTGCTGAAAGCTGTGTTTATTCCAATCACTACAATGGCCTTCTTCCTAAGAGCGCCTTCCCCGGATATCCCCATGGTAGTGGCCGTGCTGTTCGAGTCTGAGATCCCAGCTTCATGAGAACTCCTAGTAGCTGCAAGTTCCATTTGAAGCATGAAAACCTGCTTATCTAAAGCCCTGGCATGCCTCAATATAAATACAAAGAGGAAAAAAAGTAATTATTCATTTATTATTCAACCCCACAATTCAATAAAAATACAAATAAAAAAGCTCCAATTGTAACCAAATTTAAGCCAAAAAAGGAAAGAGACTTAGGTTACTTAGGTAGATGCTCACATGCTCAAAATATGTTCCCCTTTCAACAGACGCGATGCAGGGGAGCAGAGGGCAGCCTTCTTCGTTGGGAACGCGCGGTGCATGGGAGCAGAGGGCAATCTTCTTCATCGTCGGGAAGGCGACGTAGGGGATCAGAGGCGTTGCGGCGCAGTGGCACGACTTTCGAGTGTCATTTTGGGCTTGGGTTTCTTTGTCTTGAGTGGGGAATTGCAGTGGTGTTGGGGGTGGCTATGTGCGTGGAGGAAGCCATGGATGTCTCGCCTCGCGGGTGGGGGAGTCACGGCGGAGAAAGAAGTCGCGGTGGGCTGCACGCTGTGCCGATCAATTTCATGTGGGTAAAAATATTTTCAGGGGACGGTGGTGGGGGCGGAAATTTGACCAATTAAGAAATCAATATAGGAAATACGTTGTGAGTATAGCTCTTAACCAGCAAAAATCTGCCTCATCAATTTAGAAAGGTTGTCACAAAAGTTTAGAATAAAAATACTGGGAGTATGAGTCCCAGGTCGTCTCCCAACGAGTTGACAAAAGGGTGCTATCTTATTAATCAAGAGTTTTCTGGGTAATTTTGAGTTTGGGCAATGGGCAAATAAATAATTGTAAATTAAAGCAATAAAAATTAAAAGAGATTTATAATATTCTAAATAAAAGGCCTTGACTGGGGGAATGATTAATTGGAAGTTCCATCCTTGTTAGAATTCTCTCAAGTGTAGTATAAAGAGGTTGTTATTTTCACTTAGTTAACCCTTACTAAATAAAGGAAAGTCAAGTGATTGAGCTAACTCTTATTCACAAATCCTAGTTCTCTCCCTTGGGAAGGTCTAGCATTAGTAAATACAGAATTAGCCAATAACTTCCAATTTAACTAACCACTTGATCATTCCAACTCAAGTGTCTCCTTTTAATCAACCCCCATGTAAAGTTGGGAATCTACTCCATTGACATGAGAATTACTTGCATAGAATTAAATAAGGAATAAAAGGAAGATATGATAGACAATAACTACAATTCAATTAAAAGTAAAAGTAATCCTTTGCATTAATAAATTCTAAAAATAATCCAATTATAACTCTAAACAAGAATTAAGAATATGGAATAATAAAAGAGTAAGAAAACAAACTAGAATAGTATCTTCAACGGAGGTGATGACTCTTCAATATCCAAAGCGAAAGCAATAAACTATGAAACTATGAATGTAAAAGAAAACCTAGAGGAAGAGTAATTTTCTCCCTAGATTCAGATCTAAAAACTAAAAGTATGCTAATGAGAATGTGTGTTGAGTCTCTGCATGTTCCTTGGCTCTAGTCTGTGTTTCTGGGCCGGAAACTGGGTCAAAACTCGGCCCAAAATTGCCCTAGCATTTTCTGTTATTTCTGCAGATCGCGCATGTCACGCGTACGCGTCAGTCACGCGTGCGCGTCGCTGGTCGTTTTGGCGTGTCACGTGTACACGTCAGTCACGCGCACGCGTCTTTGTGCAAACTTCAATCCACGTGTACGCATCAGGCACGCGCACGCGTCGCTGCAAATTTCTCCATATCGCGCGCTCGCGTGAGCCATGCGTGCACGTCGATGCTCGCTGGTTATCTCCTTAGTTTTTGTGTTCCTTCCATTTTTTCAAGCTTCCTCTCCATTCTCTAAGTCATTCCTGCCCTATAAAGCCTGAAACACTTAACACACGGATCACGGCATCGAATGGTATAAAGAAGAATTAAAATACACAAATTAAAGATTCTAGGAAGCAAGTTTTCAACCATACAATAACACTAGGAAGGAATTGTAAAATCATGCAAATCATATGAATAAATGGGTAAGGACTTGATAAAAATCACTCAAATGAGCACAAGATAAACCATAAAATAGTGGTTTATCAACCTCCCCACACTTAAACATTAGCATGTCCTCATGCTTAGCTCAAGGAGATAAAATAAATGAGTAGGAAAAAGTAAGACTCATGCAATGCAATGCAACCTATGTATGAATGCAACTATATGCCAAGATGATTCTGTCTACTTGGTTAAAAATAAATAGGTTATTCAAGACAAACATAAATCAAATTCCACTAATTCAAATTATACAATAAAAGACAAGTAAACTTGTAAGAAGACCACTCATAAAAGCAGGAAACATAGAATCAAGCATTGAACCCTCACTGATGGTGTATATGCACTCTGGTCACTCACGTGTATAGGGTAATCACTCTACTCTTCTCTAATCATGCTTTCTAAACCTTGTTCTTCACCTAACCAATCAACAAGTATTTAATGTACCAATGCAAACATCATGAGGTCTTTTCAAGGTTGTAATGGGGCTAAGGCAAAGGTGAGGATATATGTATGGCTAAGTGAGCTATAAATTGAATCTTTGAATAGCCTAAGCTCTCACCTATACACACACACTCTATATAACTTCTAAATTCATGCATATCTACCCAAAAATTCCCACTTTTGCATTACATACTCATGCATCAACTCTTCTTTTAATTTGTATCACATATGCATTGATCTTTTCATTAACTTAACTTAGCATTGGGGTAATTTTGTCCCCTTATTTAATTACTTATTCATTGAATATTTTTTATTTTTTTAAATGTAAACATAATTTATCAATGCACATGGATTTTTAATTTTTTTCTGGTCTCACATGAGTAGGTACCCAAATTCTCAATATTTTATCATTTAAGCACTGTACACTTTTATTAACCCAAGTTCTCACAGTTTTTCCCACACTTAGTTGATATACAATCTCTATTTTAAGCTAACCAAAGATTCAATTTGGGGTGATTAATTTGTTTTTCTGCTTAAGGCTAGTGATGTGGTAAAATATAGAACAAGGGGGATAAAAAGGCTCAAAGTGGCTAACAAAGGTGACATAAAAGGGTAGGCTATTTGGGATAAGAGAGCTAATAAAATAATGGCCTCAATCATATGCATGCATATAACATATTAAACATTGGACATATAGATTGGAACAAAATATAGATTACAATCATAGAGAAGAAAAATACACAAGAATAAAATATTATGGTTAAATAATGTAACCATGTAATTAAGCTCAAGTCTCACAGGTTGTGTGTTCTAGCTTTAAACCATGTTCCAAATTACAATCTTCAAACAAGTTTTAACACAAAAGTTTTGATTTAAATTAGTAAAAATTTTCAAAAATAGGGTCTTAAAAAGAAACTTATTATTTTTCAACCAATTAGAACATGCATGCAAATACCTATTACTATGCGATCTATCCTATCCTATACAAAAGAAAAAAATAAATAATTTATTGGTGTTAAGAAAGAGAATTTACCTCCGGAAGTCAGGTACTGACCGACCTCCCCACACTTAAAGCTTGGCACCGTCCTCAGTGCCATCAGTCAGGAACAAAGGGGGGCTGGTAGCAGCATCTCCACAGTTGGGATTGTCATGGCTCCCTGTGCTAGTAGATGAAGTGGAGTCCGGAGTGTTTGGGTCTTCTTCAGGTGGGTGGTTGCCAACAATCAACTCCTTGAGGTATGTAAATCGACGCTTGTTACGGCACTCCATTCGCTTTGCCTGCCAGTCTAGTCGGTCTAACCTCTGAATTATCTGTAGGAGTAGCTGATTTGTTGAAGGTTCTTGTGATGTGGAAGGAGAAGGGATATCTTCCGCCGGTTCTATGGTCCGGTTGATAGTGGCTGCTGGAGGTCTGATGTACTTCCCGTTGGGGACAATCTGATCATCCCGCAGAAGTATGGTCTTGGTGTCCCCAGCTCTGTAGGAGACTTTGGCTGCTGAGACTAGATCTGAAACCAACGCGGGAAAGGATAGGTTGCCCGTAATCTGTACGTGTCCCATGGTATCCTGGAGGTGTCTTGGTAGGTTGAGAGGCTGGTCTGTAAGGACACACCAGAGAAGAACAGCCATATCTGCAGTGAAGGAGGACTCGTGAGTGCTCGGAAAGACGTAATGGGACATAATTTGTGCCCACACTCGAGCCTCCAAGGTGAGTGCTGAAGCCAATATTCCCTTAGGTCGGGATCGATGGTATCCATAGATCCATCTGCTGCCAGGTTGTGCTATAACTCTGAGAATAGCGTCCCAGTCAAATTGGTATGTCTGGCGCTTGAAAGAGGCTTCTTGGAATGCGTCCAATCCTTCTGGAGCAGGGGGAAGATTTAAAGCTCGCTGAATGGCTTCTTCAGTTATGGGGACTTGCTTCTGACGGACATAGACAGACTGTAGGGTTGGCATGTGAAAATTGGAGTAGAATTCGACTACCCATGAAAGATTGACCTGCCGTGGCTGTCTCCGTAAGAATCCCCATTGTCTGCGTTCAATTCGGGGCTCAACAAATCAACAATGTGGGTCGGGAGGATGAGTAGGTGCTCATTGTTATAGTTCCTCTCAGCCAGGATGGGGAACATCTGCTCACAGTAGCGGTTAGTGAACTGCACAGTGTCCTTTGCTGAAAAGGCTTTCTCTTTTTCATCGACCTTGATGATCCTCTTGACTCGCTTTGTTGATGGCTTGACTGCTGTTGAAGATGGTTCCGCAGCTAGTGCTCTTTTTGTTCCTTTCCTTGCCGGTGGTTTGGGAGTAGCTTTCTCTTTACCCTTCTTGGTGGCCATCCTGAAAAGGGAAAAGGAAAGTAACATGTAAAGCTAAGGGTTAAAGCAAGGAAGAGCATAGTACAAGTGATAATCAATGCCAAGGTAAAGAAGGATGACTTTTATCACATGGTCGCGACTACATGTGATCAGTTCATCAATGGAAATATAGCAAGTGCATATTCTGGCAAAATGCAAGATGTTTATTAGCATGCCGGCAAAGGCATGAGTAGCATAGATCAAGCAATAATTGCGCAATTTGATTATCAAATGTTTCAAACTAACAATCTGTTTGTATTGACAATTATATTCAATCAATAAAATATTGAAAGGAGTTTTGTGAAAAACAGGCATTGGAGTAGAAGAATAGAATAATTTAAAAATGCACAATGCCATACGGACTTTTTCACAAACACTTAGTATGCATGGTAGATATATTATTGAAAGTATTAGATTTGAACATGCAAACAACCCAAAAATAATTATTGATAATTGTCAAACAACTCCTTAATAATCCACAAGCAATTATAGAATAAAATAATCACCCAATTAAATCTTTAACACCAATCAAAAGAATGTAAAAAGAAAAAGAAAGACAAAAAAACATAGATAATGAAATTAAAAAGAAAAAGAAGAAGAAAACATAAATAAAAATAATAATGAAAAAGTAAAAAGGGAAAGAAGAAAAGAACCTTGATGAAGAAGATGAAGAAGGAAAGAAGAAAGTAAGAAGTAAGAGAGAATAAAGAAATAAGAAGGGAGAAGAAAGAATTAGGATTGGGGGAGAAAAGATAAGAATTTTGGCACAGATCTAGTGAAACTGTGCGTCACATGTGGTGTGTTCGCGTGGGTTGCACAATTTTCGAGTGACGCGAACGCGTACGCGTGAATTGGGTTGTGCGATTGGCGCGAGAGCAGCCTCACGCACGCACAACTCTCTGTTTTACTACGCACATTGCCAAAATTTCAACCGACGCGTGCGCATGAGGGACGCGCACGCGTGGATGGCCTGGAGGGGAAAATGACGCGTTCGCGTCAGGGACGCACACGCGTGATGTTGCTCGTGCTCCTAGCACCATTCCAGCATCAAGGGATCACAACTCTCTGCCCAAACCTTGTTTACGCCGATTTTTCAGGGTCACGCGTACGCGTGGGTGACGCGCACGCGTGGAAGGCTGATTTTGCAAGTGACGCGTTCGCGTGGGCGTGTTTGTGCCTAAGGCACGCCTCCAGCCATGCTCCCGCGCAACTCTCTGTTTCTTTTCTTCTTTGTTTCGAATGCACGTATGATGCGTACGCGTCAGCGACGTTCGCCCATCGCGTGCCCCCTTTTTTTTATGCAGAATGCAAAATGAAGATGCTGATACGGATGTTATGAATGACACTAATAAACAAAAAATAGAATAAAATAAAATAAAACTAAGACTAAAAGGGAACGATCATACCATGGTGGGTTGTCTCCCACCTAGCACTTTGCTTTTACATCCTTAAGTTGGACGGTCTTCAGGCTCATTCTGCTTCTGTTGGTGGGTCTTCCAAACGTAAGACCTCTAACTCTTTGTGTTACTTCATCCTTTCACCATGATAAAGCTTTAAGCGATGTCCATTGACCTTGATGCAATTAGAACTTAAAGGATGACGCAGGTGGAAGATGCCATATGGCTCAGCTTTCTCCACTCTGTAGGGACCTTCCCATCTGGATCTAAGCTTGCCTAGCATGAGTCTCAGCCTGGAGTTGTAAAGGAGAACCAGATCTCTCGGTCTGAACTCTCTTCTCTTGATATGCTTGTCATGCACAACCTTCATCTTCTCTTTGTATAATCTGGAGTTATCATAAGCTTCGAGTCGAAGGGTCTCCAGTTCTGCCAGTTGCAGCTTCCTTTCAGCACTAGCTTGTTTGAATCCCATGTTGCACTCCCTCATAGCCCAGAAAGCCTTGTGTTCCACCTCCACTAGAAGGTGGCAAGCCTTTTCGTACACTAAATGGAAGGGACTCATCCCAATGGGTGTCTTGTATGCTGTCCGATATGCCCAAAGCGCATCTTGTAGCCTGGCACTCCAGTCCTTCCTATGAGGCTTTACTATCTTCTCTAGAATACGCTTTATTTCTCTGTTAGATACCTCTGCTTGTCCATTGGTCTAGGGATGGTAAGCTGTTGCTACCTTGTGAACTATCCCATGTTTCTTCAGTAGCCCTGCTAGTCTCCTATTACAAAAGTGAGTGCCTTGATCACTCACGATTGCTCGTGGTGATCCAAAGTGACAAATAATATGGTTTCTAACAAAGGAAACAACAGTGTTAGCATCATCAATACGGTTAAGAATCGCTTCTACCCATTTAGAAACATAATCTACAGCTAACAGTATATAAAGGTAACCACTAGAGTTTGGAAATGGACCCATGAAGTCAATGCCCCAAACATAAAAAATTTCACAGAAAAGCATAATCTGTTGAGGCATCTCATCCCTCTTGGATATATTATCAAACCATTGGCATGGGGAATAAGATTTACAAAAAGTAGCAGCATCTTTAAAAAGAATAGGCCACCAGAATTCACAGTCTAAAATTTTCCTAGCTGTTCTTTGAGGGCCAAAATGTTCTCCATTCTCAGAAGAGTGGCAGGCCTCTAAAATGGACTGAAATTCTAATTGAGGCACACACCTTCTAATTACCTGGTTAGCACCACACCTCTATAAATATGGGTCATCCCATATATAATATTTGGACTCGCTTTTCAGCTTGTCTCTCTGATGCTTAGTAAAATTAGGAGGAAAAGTATGGCTAACTAGATAATTAGCTACAGGTGCGTACCAATGAACTACTTCAGATACTGCATGCAAGCTATGAAATGGAAAAATATCATTGATAGGAGTGGAGTCATCCTTAATGTGCTCAAGGCGACTCAAGTGGTCTGCCAATAAATTCTGGTTATCACTCCTATCCTTAATTTCTAAATCAAATTCTTGCAGCAACAGTATCCAACGTATCAACTTTGGTTTGGACTCTTTTTTAGCTAATAAATATTTTAGAGCTACATGGTTTGAGTACACTACCACCTTAGTACCAAGTAAATAGGCTCGAAATTTATCCAAAGCAAAAAAATAGCCAGAAGCTCTTTTTCTGTGGTGGTGTAATTAGACTGAGCAGTGTCTAAGGTCTTAGAAGCATAAGCAATTACGAAAGGATCCTTACCTTCGCACTGAGCCAGTGCCGCTCCTACTGCATGGTTGGAGGCATCACACATAATCTCAAAAGGCTGGCTCCAGTCTGGGCCTCTCACAATTGGAGCTTGAGTCAGGCCAATTTTCAGCTTATCAAATGCTTACATGCAATCCTCACTCAGCTCGAACTCAACATCTTTCTGCAGTAGTCTGGATAAAGGCAATGCTACCTTACTGAAGTCCTTAATAAATCTTCTGTAAAAACCTGCATGGCCAAGGAACGAACGGACTTCCCTCACGGAGGAGGGGTAAGGTAAACTAGAAATGACATCTACCTTTGCTGGATCTACAGAAATACCAGTATTAGAGACAACATGTCCTAGAACAATTCCTTGTTTTACCATAAAATGACATTTTTCAAAATTCAATACAAGGTTTGAACTAACACACATGTCTAATACTCTAGCTAAACTATCCAAGCAAAGGTTAAACGAATCACCATATACGCTGAAATCATCCATAAAAACTTCCATACAACTCTCAATAAGATCTGAAAAGATACTCATCATGCATCTTTGGAAAGTAGCCGGTGCATTACATAGGCCAAAAGGCATCCTTTTATATGCATACGTCCCAAAGGGACATGTAAAAGTAGTCTTTTCCTGATCCTCAGGAGCTATATAAATTTGAAAGTAGCCTGTATAACCATCTAAAAAGCAGTAATGGGATTTACCTGACAGGCGATCAAGCATCTGATCAATAAATGGCAAGGGGTAATGATCTTTGCGAGTAGCTTGGTTGAGACGCCTGTAATCAATGCAAACTCTCCATGAATTCTGCACTCTAGTTGTCAGGAGCTCTCCATGCTCATTCTTTACTATTGTGACTCCAGACTTCTTGGGCACCACTTGTACTGGACTGACCCATTAATTATCTGAGATAGGATAGATGATATCTGCTTCAAGTAGCCTGGTCACTTCTTTCTTGACAACTTCTAAGATGGTGGGATTCAATCTTCTTTGGGGTTGACGGACAAGTTTTGCTCCCTCTTTTAAGAATATTCTATGCTCACAAACACGAGGGCTAATGCCTACTATATCCACCAAGCTCCACCCAATTACTTTCTTATGTTTTCTCAGCACACTGAGGAGCTGCTCCTCTTGTTGGGGAGTGAGTTCCCTTGCAATGATAACTAGGAGCTTCTGATTATCCTCAAGGTAAGCATACTTGAGGTGGGGTGGAAGGGGCTTTAATTCCACTATCTGCTCATGGCTGGGCTCTGGATCATCTGGAGCTAGTGATAATGGCAAAGTGTCCTCATTGTGTTCAGAGGGTGTCCCCACACTTGGACCTTGCCCATGTGTCTCTCTTCTGCTTCTTCTTGGTGAACTTCAGCTACAGTTTCATCAATTATATCGCACTGGAAGATAGAATGATCTTTCGGAGGGTGCTTCATAGCTTCATTTAAACTGAAACTTACAGCTTTGTCATCTATCTCAAAGGAGTAAGTTCCTGAGAATGCATCCAGCTTGAACTTTGAAGTCTTTAAGAATGGTCTTCCAAGCAGGATTGATGATGGTCTCCCTGAGTCATTAGGGGGCATTTCCAAGATATAGAAGTCAATGGGAAATGTGAGCCCCTTAATGCTCACTAGCACGTCTTCAGCAATTCCAACCACTGTAATAATGCTTTCATCTGCTAACATAAAACGAGCTGCTGACCTTTTTAAGGGAGGGAGCCTCAAAGCATCATATATAGACAATGGCATTATACTAACACACGCTCCTAAATCACACATGCAGTCAAAAAATATTACACTTACAATGGTACAGTTAACCATGCATGGACCTGGGTCACTACATTTTTCAGGTATACCCCCCCTATTAAAGCAGATATAGAACTACCTAAAGGAATAGTTTCTAGTTCATTAATTTTATCTTTGTGTATGCATAAATCTTTCAGAAACTTTGCATATTTAGGTACTTGTTGAATAACATCAAAAAGGGGAACAGTTACCTCAACCTTTTTGAAAATTTCTACCATTTTGGGATCAAGTTCCATCTGCTTCCTGGACTTCCTTGCAAGGTGTGGAAATGGGATAGGAATGGCGCCACTTGCAGCTTCTGTGTCCTTTGGTGCTCCATTCCTTGGCTGAACTACTTCTTCTTCAACCATGTCTTGTACTTCCTCTTCCTCTTCAGCATCTTCCACTTCAACTAAGTCTTCAACTAGGGCGTGTTCTTGTGGGTTTAGCTCCTCCTGGTTCCTCTCTTGCAGTGTGGTTCCAGACCTCAAAGTGATGGCATTGATGCCATCCTTGGGGTTAGGTAAGGGTTGAGATGGAATTCTACTGGAGCTTGAAGGCTGGTTGGTGGGAGTAGGTAATGAATCTATCCGAGAAACGAGAGCTTGTAAAGTGGCATTCAGACCATTTAGAGTAGAGTTCAGTGTAGTCTACATGTCTTGTTGTCCTTGTGCAAGAGAATGAAGCATCTCGTCATTTGATGAGGAAGGAGGATAAGTGATCTAAGGGGCCTGTTGTTGGTTGTGCTGGGGTCCTTGGGGCTGCCTTAAGTGAGGTGCTCTGTATGGCTGGTTCTGGTTTTGCTGTCTGTTGTTGTTATTCCACCTCTGATTTCTATTGTTGTCTCTGCCTCCTCTGTTACAGTTGTCCCTACAGCCATGGTTGGAATTATCTCTCCAACCCTAGTTGGAGTTGTCCTGCCACCCTTGGTTATAGTTCCCACCTTGGTTGTAGTTGCCGCCTTGTTGATTGTATCCTTGATTCGGGCGTTCATAGAAGTTATGAGTAGCTGCCATAGTGTTGTCTTCTTGTTGGAGCTGCGGGCACTCATCAGTGTAATGACTATAATCAGCACAAATTCCGCATACTCTTTGGGGGACCAACTGTTGGCTTTGTTGTGGTGGGGGAGGCTGAGTTTGTTGTTGATTCAAGTGCATCTGCTTCAGTAGGTTGGTCATTTCACATATAGCTTGTGTGACGGTAGTAGTCTCACTGCTAGAAGAAACCTCTGCAACAGCCTTTGAGTGGCTATTCCTGTGCCTGTGATTCCGAGTGGACTCAGCTAAGTCGCTGATCAGTTGCCATACTTCATCTGCAGTCTTGTACTTTTTTAGAGAACCATTACTAGCACCATCCAATGTAGTTTTATCTCGAGGCTTCATGCCTTGAGTGAAGTAGCTGATCAACACTAACTTGTCAATCATATGATGGGGACATGTGTCCAGAATTTTCTTGAAGCGCTCCCAGTACTCATAAAGAGTCTCTGATTCACCCTGAACAATGCAGGAATCTCTTTCCTCAATCTATCTGTAACTTCAGCTGGAAAGTATTTTTCTAAGAATTCTCTCCTGAGTGTATCCCAGTTGGTAACAGTTGCCTTAGGTTGAGTGTAGTACCACTCCCTCGCCTTTCCCTCAAGAGAAAACGGGAAGGCGGTCAGCAGAATAGAAGTTTCATCTGCACCATGATGCCTAACAGTAGAACAGGCTGTCTGATCCCTTAGGTGCTTGATAGGCTCCTGAGCAGGTAAGCCATGAAACTTGGGCATCAAGTTGATTAGTGCAGTCTTCAGTTCAAAATCTGTAGCCAGATTTGGATGACGCACTTTATATGGTTGCAGAGTAAAGTCTAGGGCTCCTGCCTCCTGGAGAATGATCCTCTTGGGTGCCACCATGTTACCTGTGCCTAAATCAGCCGGATGAGTAGAGATGGAGCTTGTTTCTTCCTCAGATAGCGCTTCAGATTCGCCCTCAGAAGAGACTGGTGAATTGATAATAATCACTTCACCACCCTCAGAGGCTAACCTGCACCGAGCTCGCCTAATACGTGAACGAGTTCTTTCAATTTCAGGATCAAATGCAGCTAAGCTCGAATCAGGTAGTGAACACGTCATTCAATGAAAGAAATAGACAGCTCATGGTAATAAAATAAAATAAAATACGCGAAAATTAAAAATATGTACACTAATTAATAATTTAGCACACAATTGCAACTCCTCGGTAACGGCGCCAAAAATTGGTGGGGGCGGAAATTTGACAAATTAAGAAATCAATATAGGAAATACGTTACGAGTATAGCTCTTAACCAGGAAAAATCTGCCTCATCAATTTAGAAAGGTTGTCACAAAATTTTAGAATAAAAATACTGGGAATATGAGTCCCAGGTCGTCTCCTGATGAGCGGATAATTTATACCCTTTTTGGCATTGTTTTTACATAGTTTTTAGTATGTTTTAGTTCCTTTTTATTAGTTTTTATTCAAAAATAACATTTCTAGACTTTACTATGAGTTTGTGTGTTTTTCTGTGATTTCAGGTATTTTCTGGCTAAAATTGAGGGACCTGAGCAAAAATCTGATTCAGAGGCTGAAAAAGGACTGCAGATGCTGTTGGATTCTGACCTCCCTGCACTTGAAGTCGATTTTTTGGAGCTACAGAAATCCAATTGTCACGCTCTCAATTGAGTTGGAAAATAGACATCCTAGGCATTCCATCAATATTAATAGTTCATACTTTTCGTGAGATTTAATGGCCCAAACTGGCGTTCAAAGTCAGCCTAAAACATCTTGGCGTAAAACGCCCAAACTGGCACCAGAATTGGAGTTAAACGCCCAAACTGGCACCAAAGATGGCGTTTAACTCCAGGAACAGCCTAAGCACCAAAAAGCTTCAATGCTCAGTCCAAGCACACACCAAGTGGGCCCCGGAAGTGGATTTCTGCACTATCCGCACTTAGTTATTCATTTTCTGTAAACCTTAGTTACTAGTTTAGTATAAAAACTACTTTTAGTGATTCATTTTGGATCTTTTGGAACATCTTTGGATCATTTTCGATCTTTTGATCATCTTTAGAACTTGTATGTTCACGTTTGGAGGCTGGCCTCACAGCCATGCCTAGACCTTTTTCACTTATGTATTTTCTACGGTGGAGTTTCTACACCCCATAGATTAAGGTGTGGAGCTCTGGTGTTCTTCATGAATTAATGCAATTACTACTGTTTTCCTTTCAATTCACGCCTACTTCTTCTCCAAGATATACTCTCGTACTTAATTCAGTTAAGTCAGAATGAAGGGGTGACCGGTGACAATCACCCAATCTTCGTTACTCTCTTAGCCAAGATCGCGTGCCTGACAACCACAAAGCGGTCTACATGATGTTCAACGTAGTTATTGGACGACAGCCGGAGTATATTCTCTTGGGTTCACAATCAATGATCCACATTGTCTCTCCTGACAACAGAGCATCTGAATCTGAGATTAGAACCTTCATGGTATAGGCTAGAACCATTGGCAGCATTCCTGAGATCCGAAAAGTCTAAACCTTGTCTGTGGTATTCCGAGTAGGATCTGGGAAGGGATGACTGTGACAAGCTTCAAACTTGCAAATGTTGGGCACAGTGACGGTGTGCAAAAGGACAATGGTCCTATTCCGACGCTAGCGGGAACCGACAGATGATTAGCCGTGTGGTGACAACGCATATGGATTTGTTTTCATCCGAGAGGATCATACAGCTTGCCATGGAAGGAGGTAACGCATGGTTGGAAGAAGGCAGTAGGAAAGCAGAAGTTCAGAAGCAACAAAGCATTTCCATACGCTTATCTAAAATTCCCACCATTGAATTACATAAGTAACTTTATCTTATTTTATATTTTATTTATCAAAACCTCATAACCAATTGAATCCGCCTGACTGAGATTTACAAGGATGACTATAGCTTGCTTCAAGCCGACAATCTCCATGGGATCGACCCTTACTCACGTAAGGTTTATTACTTGCTGGTTAGTTACGCAGAGTTGTGAAGAAGTGTTGAGACCACGTCACGCGCACCAAGTTTTTGGCGCCGTTGCGGGGAACAAACAATTCGCGTACCAAGTTTTTGGCACCGCTGCCCGGGATTGTTCGAGTTTGGACAACTGACGGTTCATCTTGTTGCTCAGATTAGGTAATTTTATTTTATGTTTAAGCTTTTTATTTTTCTTCTTTTAATTTCAAAAAAAAATAAATAAAAATATATTTGTTCTTCAGAATTTTTAAGAACGAATTCTAGAGTTTTAGATGATATGTGAAGCCTGGCTGGCTGCTAAGCCATGTCTAAATTTTTTGGACTGAGGCTTTCACTTATCATTGCAGGAGTTTTTGATTCCCATCAATTTGGTTGTTGTATGTAATGCTCTGCTGAAGCTTGGCTGGCCATTTGGCCATGTCTAATCTTTTGGACCGAAGCTTTCATATAAAGCTTGGCTGGCTATTTAGCCATGTCTAAATTTTTGGACCGAAGCTTTAGACTAACATTGCATGATTCCTGGAATTCCTATTAAAAATTTTGAATTTATTTATTTTCTCCTTTTCCAAATAATTTTCAAAAAATCCAAAAAAATTAATAAAATCATAAAAACCAAAAGATTTTGTGTTTCTTGTTTGAGTCTTGTGTCAAGTTTTAAGTTTGGTGTCAATTGCATCTTTTTAATTTTCCTAAAATTTTCGAAAATTCATGCATTGAGTTTCTTCATTGATCTTCAAGTTGTTCTTGATGATTTTCTTTGTTTGATTTTTACATCTTGTTTTGTTTCTTTTCTTGTTTTTTATATGCGTTCTTGAATTATTAGTGTCTATAGTTTAAAAATTTTTAAGTTTGGTGTCTTGCATGTTTTTCTTTTCTTAAAAATTTTCAAAAACATGTTCTTGATGTTCATCTTGACATTCAAAGTGTTCTTGGTGTTCATCTTGACATTCAAAGTGTTCTTGCATGCATTTTTGTTTTGATCTTAAATTTTTATGTTTTGTGTCATTTTTATGTTTTTCTTTCTCCTCATTAAAAATTTAAAATTAAAAAAAAAATATATCTTTCCCTTATTTTGCTTATAATTTTTGAAATTTTAGATTGATTAGTCAAAAAGATTTAAAATTTAGTTGTTTCTTGTTAGTCAAGTCAAAATTTCAATTTAAAATTTCTATCTTTTTCAAATCTTTTTTAAAAATCAAATCTTTTTCATTTTTTTTTCAATATTTTTGAAAGTTTTTTTTTCCAAAATCTTTCTCTTACTTTTATTTCATATTTTCGAAATTAATGCTAACATTTAATGTTTAGATTCAAAAATTTTTAAGTTGTTACTTGCCTATTAAGAAAGGATCAATCTTTAAATAAAATCATCTCTCTTAGCTTCTTATTAGTCAAGTAATCAACTTTAATTTCAAAAATCAAATCTTTTTAATTTCCTTTTCAAATCTTTTTCAAAATAAATTTCAATCATATCTTTTTCAAAATCAATTTCAAAATCTTTTCTAACTTCTTATCTTTTCAAAATTGATTTTCAAATCTTTTTCAATTAACTACTTGACTTTTTGTTTGATTTTAAAGGTTTACTATTTCTTATCTTTTTCAAAACCACCTAACTACTTTTCTCTCTCTAATTTTCGAAAACTCCTCACCACTTTTTCAAAATTCTTTTTAATTAACTAATTATTTTAAATTTTAATTTAATTTTATTCTTCTCTTAATTTTTGAATACTAACCAATAATTAAAATAAAAACAAAAATATTTTTTTGTTTTAAATTAAAATTCGAATCATTCCTCTCTCTCATCTCTTTCTATTTATTTATTTATTTACTAATACTTCTCTTCTTCTTATAATTCGAACCCTTTCTCCCTCTCTATGTTCGAATTCTTCATCTTCTCTCTTCTTCATTCTACTCTTCTATTCTTCTACTCACATAAAGGAATCTCTATACTATGACATAGAGGATTCCTATTCTTTTCTGTTCTTTTTTTTTTATATGAGCAGGAGCAATAATAAGAACATTCTTGTTGAAGCTGATCCAGAACCTGAAAGGACTCTAAAGAGGAAGCTAAGAGAAGCTAAGGCACAACACTCTGGAGAGGACCTGACAGAATTTTTTGAAAAAGAAGAAGAGATGGCCGAACCCAATAACAATGGTGGAGATGCAAGGAAGATACTTTGTGACTTTATTGCACCCTCTTCTGACTTCTGTGGAAGGAGCATCTCAATTCCTGCAATTCGAGCAACTACTTTGAGCTTAAGCCTCAATTAGTTTCTCTAATGCAGCAAAATTGTAAGTTTCATGGACTTTCATTGGAAGATCCTCATCAGTTCTTAGCTGAATTCTTACAAATCTGTGATACTATTAAGACCAATGGGGTTAATCCTGAGGTCTACAGACTTATGCTTTTCCCCTTTGCTGTAAGAGACAGAGCTAGGACATGGTTGGACTCACAACCTAAAGATAGTCTGAACTCTTGGGAAAAGTTGGTCAATGCTTTCTTGGCCAAATTCTTTCCACCTCAAAAGTTGAGCAAGCTTAGAATGGAAGTCCAAACCTTCAGACAGAAGGAAGGTGAATCCCTCTATGAAGCTTGGGAAAGATACAAGCAATTGATCAGAAGGTGTCCTTCTGACATGTTTTCAGAATGGAGCATCATATGTATAGTCTATGATGGTCTGTCTGAATTGTCCAAGATGTCATTGGACCACTCTGCTGGAGGATCTCTTCATCTGAAGAAGACGTCTGCAGAAGCCTAGGAACTCATTAAAATGGTTACAAATAACCAGTTCATGTACACTTCTGAAAGGAATCTTGTGAGTAATGGGACAACTCAGAAGAAAGGAGTTCTTGAGATTGATACTCTGAATGCCATATTGGCTCAGAACAAAATATTGACTCAGCAAGTCAATATGATTTCTCAGAGTATGACTAAAATACAAGCTGCATCAGGCAGTACTAAAGAAGCCTTTCCTGAAGGAGAAGCTTATGATCCTGAGAATCCTGGAATGGAAGAGGTGAATTACATGGGAGAATCCTATGGAAACACCTATAATCTTTCATGGAGGAATCATCCTAATCTCTCATGGAAGGGTCAATAGAAGCCTAATCAAGGCTTCAATAATAATAATGGTGGAAGAAATAGGTTTGGCAATAGAAAACCTTTTTAATCATCTTCTCAGCAATAGACAGAGAATTCTAAGCAGAGCCACTCTGACTTAGCAACCATAGTCTCTGATCTATCTAAGACCACTCTCAGTTTCATGACTAAAATAAGGTCCTCCATTAGAAATTTGGAGGCACAAGTGGGTCAGCTAAGTAAAAAAATTACTGAACTCCCTCCCAGTACTCTCCCAAGCAATATAGAAGAGAATCCAAAGAGAGAGTGCAAGGCCATCAATATACCCAATATGGCCGAATGCATAGAGGGGGGAGAGGCAGTGATTTCCAGTTAGGAAGACCTCAAGGGACGTTCACTAGCCACTAAGGAATTCCCTAATCAGGAACCAAAGGAATCTGAGGCTCATATAGAGGCCATAGAGATTCCACTGAACTTACTGTTGCCATTCATGAGCTCTGATGAGTATTCTTCCTCAGAAGAGGATGAAGATATTATTGAAGAGTAAGTTGCTCAGTATTTAGGAGCAATCATGAAGTTGAATGCCAAGTTATTTGGTAATGAGACTTGGGAGGATGAACCCCACTGCTCATCAATGAACTAAATGATCTGGTTCAACTGAAATTACCTCAGAAGAAACAGGATCCTGGAAAGTTCTTAATACCTTGTACCATAGGCACCATGACCTTTAAGAAGGCTCTGTGTGACCTGGGGTCAGGGATAAACCTCATGCCCCTCTCTGTAATGGAGAAACTAGGGATCTTTGAGGTGCAAGCTGCAAGAATCTCACTAGAGATGGAAGACAATTTAAGGAAACAGGCTTATGGACTTGTAGAGGATGTCTTAGTGAAGGTTGAAGGCTTTTACATCCCTACTGACTTCATAATCCTAGACACTGGGAAGGATGAAGATGAATCTATCATCCTTGGAAGACCCTTCTTGGCTACAGCAAAAGCTGTGATTGATGTGGACACAGGAGAGTTAGTCCTGCAACTGAATGAGGACTACCTTGTGTTTAGGGCTCAAGGGTCTTCTTCTGTAACCATGGAGAGGAAGCATGAAAAGCTTCTCTCAATACAGAGTCAAACAGAGCCCCCACATTCAACTTCTAAGTTTGGTGTTAGGAGGCCACCATTAAAGCTCTGAGTCTCTGTGAAGCTCTCTAAGAGCTTCACTGTCAAGCTATTGACATTAAAGAAACGCTTGTTGGGAGGTAACCCAATGTTATTTAATTATATTTATTTATTTTCTATTGTTATTTTATGTTTTCTTTAGGTTAATGATCATGTGAAGTCACAAAAACAACTGAAAAATCAAAAACAAAATGAAAAACAGCATGAAAAATAGCACACCCTGGAGGATAGGCTTACTGGCGTTTAAATGCCAGTAAGGATAGCAGAATGGGTGTTTAACACCCAGCCTGGTAGCATTCTGGGTGTTAAACGCTAGAATGGGCAGCACTCTATGCGTTTAATGCCAGAAAGGGCTATCTGGCATCTGGCTGGCGTTAAACGCCAGAAATGGGCAGCAGGCTGGCGTTTAACGCCATAAAAGGTAGCAGAGTTGGTGTTAAACGCCAGGATTGGCACAGAATGGGAATTTGAATGCTAGATTGGTGCAGGGACTAAAATTTCTTGAAACCTCAGGATCTGTGGACCCCGCAAGATCCACACCTACCTAATGAGCAGATATTTTATACGCTCTTTGGGGGTAATTTCATGTAGTTTTTAGCATGTTTTAGTTAGTTTTTAGTATATTTTTATTAGTTTCTAGGAAAAATTCATATTTGTGGACTTTACTATGAGTTTGTGTGCTTTTCTGTGATTTCAGATATTTTCTGGCTGAAATTGAGGGAGCTGAGCAAAAATCTGATTCAGGCTGAAAAAGGAATGCAGATGCTGTTGGATTCTGACCTCCCTGCACTCGAAATGGATTTTCTGGAGCTACAATAGTCCAAATGGTGCGCTCTAAATTGCGTTGGAAAGTAGACATCCAGGGCTTTCCATCAATATATAATAGTTCATACTTTGCTCAAGGATAAACGATGTAAACTGGCGTTCAACGCCAGTTCCATGTTGCATTCTGGCGTTAAACGCCAGAAACAGGTTACAAGTTGGAGTTAAACGCCAGAAACAGGTTACAACCTGGCGTTTAACTCTGGAAACAGCCTAAGCACGTGTAAAGCTCAAGTATCAGCCCCAGCACACACCAAGTGGGCCCCAGAAGTGGATTTCTGCACTATCTATCTTAGTTTACTCATTTTCTGTAAACCTAGGTTACTAGTTTAGTATTTAAACAACTTTTAGAGATTTATTTTGTACCTCATGACATTTTTAGATCTGAACTTTGTACTCTTTGACGGCATGAGTCTCTAAACTCCATTGTTGGGGTGAGGAGCTCTGCTGTGTCTCGATGAATTAATGCAATTATTTCTGTTTTCTATTCAAACACGCTTGTTTCTATCTAAGATGTTCATTCGCACTTCAATATGATGGATGTGATGATCCGTGACACTCATCACCATTCTCAACCTATGAACGCGTGCCTGACAACCACCTCCGTTCTACCTTCGATTGAATGGGTATCTCTTGGATTCCTTAATCAGAATCTTCGTGGTATAAGCTAGAATCCATTGGCAGCATTCTTGAGAATCCGGAAAGTCTAAACCTTGTCTGTGGTATTCTGAGTAGGATTTAGGGATTGAATGACTATGACGAGCTTCAAACTCACAAGGGTTGGGCGTAGTGACAGACGCAAAAGGATCAATGGATCCTATTCCGGCATGAGTGAGAACCGACAGATGATTAGCTGTGCGGTGACAGCGCACCTAGACCATTTTCACTGAGAGGACGGATGGTAGCCATTGACAACGGTGATCCACCAACACACAGCTTGCCATAGGAGGAGCCTTGCGTGCGTGAAGAAGAAGACAGGGGGAAAGTAAAGATTCAGAAGACAAAGCATCTCTAAAACTCCAACATATTCTCCATTACTGCATAACAAGTATTTAATTCATGCTCTTTTATTTTTCGCAATCCAAACTAATAATTATAATCGATATCCTGACTAAGAATTACAAGATAACAATAGATTGCTTCAAGCCAACAATCTCCGTGGGATTCGACCCTTACTCACATAAGGTATTACTTGGACGACCCAGTGCACTTGCTGGTTAGTGGTACGAGTTGTGAAAAGTGTGATTTACAATTCGTGCACCAAGTTTTTGGCGCCGTTGCCGGGGATTGTTTGAGTTTGGACAACTGACGGTTTATTTTGTTGCTTAGATTAGGAAAATTTTTTCTTTTTTTGGTTTAGAGTATTCTATCATTGCTTTTGGTTGAATTTTTTTTAATTCTTATTTTCTCTTTTTAAGTTTTTCGAAAATTTTTTACAAACTAATAATTGAGTTTTCCTGTTTGAGTTTAGTTTCATATTTTAAGTTTGGTGTTCTCTTGTTATTTTTCTTTAATTTTCGAAAAGTTATTCTCAATTTTCTAAAAGTTTTAAGTTTGGTGTTCCCTTTTATGTTCTTGAATCTTTGAATCTTGTTCTTGTTGTTCTTGTGAGTCTTCAAGGTGTTCTTGAGTCTTCTTTGTATTTTAATCTTAAAATTTTTAAGTTTGGTGTTCCTTGGTGTTTTCCTTCCAAAATTTTCGAAAATAAGGAGCATTGGATCTAAAAATTTTAAGTTTTGTGTCTTTTTATTGTTTTTCTCTTTCCTCATTGAATTCAAAAATATCTTTTCCCTTTATTTTAACTGATTTTTTGAAAATTACCTTTAAAAATTTAAATTTTTATTTTAAAAATCAAATCTTTTCAAAATTCAAAATCTTATTCAAAAATCATATTCAAAAAAATTTTAAATTTTTTCAATTAATTAGTCAATTCAACATTCAAATTTCTTTTTATTTTCTTTTTCTTTTAATTTTCGAAATCTATATTTTATTTTCTAATTATTTTACTTTATTTTATTTCATTTTTTTCGGTTATTTTTAATTAAATAAAACAAAAAAAATAAAAAAATAAAAAAATAAAAATAAAAATATATTTTACTTGCAATTCACATCATCTCCCTTTCTCTGTCATGGATCTAAGTAGAAATGAACAGTCCAGAAGGACTCTGGGGTCATATGCTAACCCCACTACTGCTGCATATGGGAGTAGTATCTGTATACCCTCCATCAAAGCAGGTAGTTTTGAGCTAAATCCTCAGCTCATTGTCATGGTGCAGCAAAACTACCAGTATTTCGGTCTTTCACAGGAAGAACCTACTGAGTTTTTGGCACAATTCTTGCAAATTGCTGACACAGTACGTGACAAGGAGGTAGATCAGGATGTATACAGACTGTTACTGTTTCTGTTTGCTGTAAAAGATCAAGCTAAAAGGTGGTTAAATAACCAACCCACAGCAAGCATAAGGACATGGAAACAGTTATCAGACAAATTTCTGAATCAATATTTCCCTCCAAAAAGGATGACACAGCTAAGGCTGGATATCCAAGGCTTTAAACAAGAGGATGATGAATCCCTTTTTAATGCCTGGGAAAGGTACAGAGGGATGCTAAGGAAATGCCCCTCTGAAATATTTTCAGAGTGGGTGCAGTTAGACATCTTCTACTATGGGCTTACAGAAGGAGCTCATATGTCCCTAGACCACTCAGCTGGTGGATCTATACACATGAGAAAAACTATTGAAGAGGCTCAAGAGCTTAATGATATAGTTGTCAAAAACCAGCATCTGTACATAAGTAATGGGTCCTCCATAAAAGAAGAAGCCAAAGCAATATCTACTAAACTTGGTCCTCTAGAACAAGTTGCTGAACTCAATCAACAATTGTGCTTTCTAACAAAACAGCTAGCAGAATTCAAGGAGATGCTACAAGACACTAAAAATGCTAATAAAAATATGGAGGCACAATTGAATCAGACAAAACAGCAGTTATCAAAGCAGATAACAGAAGAGTGCCAGGCAGTTCAATTAAGAAGTGGAAAAACATTAAATACCTCACTTCAGAGCAGCAGAAAGCCAAGGAAAGAACAACTGACAGAGGATGAGAAAAATATCATCCAAAATCCCTCCGAGGACAGTAAGATCCCAGAGAAAAATGATTCTGGCGCTCAAACGCCAGAAAAGGATGGAGAGCTGGTGTTAAACACCCAACCCACGCTCAGTTCTGGCGTTCAAACGCCACAAACAAGCAAGGAGTTGGCGTTAAACGCCCAAAGGAAGCTCAGTTATGGTGTTCAAACGCTAGGAACAGGTAAGGAGTTGGCGTCCAACGCCAATCCAGCTTCCACCCCTGGCATTCAAACGCCAGTGAGGGATCAGACACACACAAGTGCTGATAACAACCCCTCTAAAAAGGCTTCTCCAACCACCTCTGTAGGAAATAGACCTACAGCAACCAAGGTTGAAGAATACAAAGCCAAAATGCCTTATCCTCAAAAAATCCACCAAGAGGAGCAGGACAGGCAATTTGCTCGCTTTGCAGACTATCTCAGGACTCTTGAAATAAAGATTCCGTTTGCAGAGGCACTTGAGCAAATACCTTCTTATGCCAAGTTCATGAAATAGATCTTGAGTCATAAGAAGGATTGGAGAGAAACTGAAAGAGTTCTCCTCACTGAAGAATTCAGTGCAGTCATTCTGAAAAACTTCCCAGAAAAGCTTAAAGATCCCAGGAGCTTCATGATACCATGCACATTAGAGGGTAATTGTGTAACAACCCCGATTTTCGAGTACGTGAGATCTTTTCTGAAAGTACGAATTTCTCCGGAAGATCAGTAAGGGGAAAACCTTTGATATATCATCGAGTATCTCAATCCTCATTGTCATTATGTCATCTTTAAGTTAGAACCTTTTCCGAGACAAGCTCAATAATGCGGTTGCGAAGAACCTAGTTTTTGAACCGTATCGGTTAGGAGTTTTGATTCGGTTTTTCGTAAATAATCTTAGTTTGACAAACCGGACCCGCTTTATGAGAGAAGAGAGATAATAGGATGATATTATCATTATATTAGTATTAGAAGCTTCTTGAATGATATTATAAGGTTACCTGATCAGTTTTAGTTAAAAACAGAAAATCGGTTTAACTGGGTTCACAATTTACTGGTGCAGCTTAGCACCAGCACTCTCTGATGACTTTAGCAATGCTAAGGCCTCATTATTCATGTTTTATTCTCATAAAAAATATGTTACTAGTGTCATTTATACTAGTAGCTCAGAAAATAATTTTTAGAGATGTTTTTGCAAGTGTTCCGATACATCTAGTTTTAGTAGTTATACACCTGAGATATTTTAATATTATTTTAATCCACCTCCAAGCCAACCAATCACAACTCACCCTACACCCCCAAAACCCCCAAGGCTGGCTCATTTTCACTTTGTGGCCGAAAATAGGTAGAGAGAAAAAGAGAGAAAAGTTCTTAGTTCCAAACCTTCAAAGCTTGATTTCTACTGAACTAAAACTCAAATCAAAATTCCAATCCGACCAAAATGATCCTCTCTTCTTTCTGTACATGATCATATGACTTATCAAGGCTGGGATCAAGGTGAGTTGGCTGCACCATCTCTCTTTTGATTCGGTTTCAAGGAAACATGCTTAAATATGTGTTTTCTTGATGTGATTTAGGAGGAAAAAGTGCTTAAGGACCACCTAAAAGTTTGATTGAATTAGGAGCAGCAAAAACAGGTAGGGTATCATGAAATTAATCTTGATTATTTGTGTTTGAGTTGTGTGAATGTTGTATAAATTGGCTGTGCTAAAAATTGGTTGCATATATGATTGATTCTTGGTGAAAATTTGGTGAAATTTTGATGAAATTTGATGAAATTCAAGCTTTAAAGTTCATGTTCTTGGGCAGCTGGAAAAACGAAACCCTAAGCTTAAATTGAGGTTCAATTTGTGTTAAAATCATGCAGAGAAGATGGGGTTTTAGTGGTTGCTAATTTATTATGAATTATAGTAAAAATCAGTTGCCAAAAAGAGTGAAAAACGGGTAAAAACAGAGAAAGAATCTGAAAAATTTATGAAGAACATGAAGAACACTTTGAGTATGATGAAGAATAATGAAGAACAGGCCTTAGATCTTAAAAAGGGCAAGGAAGTAAAATTTTTGGTGTTTAAGGGGTTGTTTGGTAATTTCTGAAAGTTAGGGTGGTAAAAGTAGAAATATTAAAAGTTACGGGTGGTAAAAAATGAATTTTAAAGGTTAAAAGTAAAAGTAAGTTAATTTTCGAAAATTTAATGATAAAATAATAAAAAAATAATAAAATATTAAATATTAATATTTAATTAAAAATAATATTTTAATAAAATTAATAAAATAATGCGAAAAAGGCAGTTTTCTGTAAAAGCTTTAGAAAGACAACTTTAAGCGCAGAATCTCATAATTACCTTCATAAAACACTTAGGGAGTGGTAAAAACATATTAGTGAGGCAAAGCTAAATAAAAGATAAAAAGTTGAAGAAAAGATAAAAATCGAAGAAAAAGTCTGTAAAGTTTTAATGATAGAAAAACAAACAGAGACTAGTGAACGAATTAGGGCAACATAGTTAGTCCTGGAATTGCGAATAGGGTTAGGTATTATATGAAAAGTAAAACTGTTTCAGTATAGACTTAATGAACCTATACTTGGGATAGGCTAACTGTTCATACCAAAATTTACATAAGCTTTAAATACATACGTTAAACAGAGAAATCAGAGCAGAGTAGAGAAACACAGAAAACAGAGTAACCAGAGTAAAGTAAAGAGATAAAGAGAAAAAAAGTAATATAGATACAGATGAAAAGAATAATCAGAGAAGAGAAAAGAGATACAGAGAACAGAGTAATTAAAACAGAGTAAAGAGATACAGAGAAAAGAGAAACCAGAACAGAGTAAAGAGATATAAAGAGAAGAGTAATATAATAAAGAGATATTCATATATATTAGTTGCTTGATGCAACCCAGAGTTATATTTAATATATATTAGTTGCTTAATGCAACCCAGAGCTTCTGTAGGGAAACTAAGTCACCTACAGATATTTTCCCCTTCCCCAGAGCAGAGCAGAGTATATATATATTTTTCTGCAGTAAGCAGAGGCTGTCTCAAATGAGCGGCTATTATTATATGCGCATTTATTTAGGAACGGAAAATTGTATTCGGGAAATCGGGATTACTCGTGGCCGGATAAATGTTAGGATTGCGGGCAGCCAACCGACACATGAGCTCATGGCCTGTACTAGGGCTAGACATGCATCATTCTTGTCTACGCATCATTCTCTGTTGCATTCTTTTTGTGTGTGATCTATTTCTTTATGTTTGTTTGTTCGAGTGCTATGTCTGTGCTTTATCTTCTTGTATTCTTCTGCTTGTGTTCTGTTCTTTGTTTTTCTATCTATTTTTTTTAACCTCTGTTTACTACATTACTGTATTCTATTATCCATCTGCTAATCGAAACGAATAAATGAACGTAACTAACAACCCTGACCCTACTAAGAACTCCCCAGTTCTTACCCCTTCTCTCCCTTCCTCCCCCCTCAGATGGAGACGGGCGTGATCTTCTATGAGTTCGAGGACCCTTACGTCTACGAGGATCCGGTACATCACAGTTACTTCATCATGGGATTGAAGCCTCGTATTAGACGATATGCGTTACCTAATCGAGCTTTTCAACATCCTCTATCTAGCCCGCATTTTGACCCTGATGCTCCTTACGACTTTCCCTTATCCTGGTTACATCCTGACACACCTGGACATCCTTTTCCTGATGATCCTGAGCACCCTATACCAGCTCAACCTTTGAATGAGGCGGTACCTGAGCCTATCATTCCTGATGAGCCTGAGTTAGCTGGTGACTACGTACCTGTGATACCACCAGAGTGGGATTTTTCCCCTGAGCCGATCCCCGACTTGCCACAGCCTGATGAGCCGGCACTACCGGACGGTGGAGTGGCTCCTATAAACGCGAACGGACCTGTGCTCGCGAATGGTTTTGTACATAGTGACAGCAGTGTTTCTGGTGGATCTGAGGTTATAGCTGTAGCTGCGGACGAGAAGGAGGAGGATCCTGAGATAGAGATAGAGCAGGATGAGGAGATGGACGAGCCTCACGGCGATTCTCTGCACGGCCACGTGTAGATATAGTTTGACTGCGGAAGGAGCATTCTTTTGATGACACTCTAGTCTGACATTATCTGATAGTTAGTCTCTCACTTGTGTTAGTACACCCGAGAGCTAGGAGCTATATAGTGGTTAGGCTAGCCTGGGCGCCAGCTTAGTGGCTTTTTGTATGGGCCAGGCCCTGGGAGTGTCGTGTAAATATTAGCTACGTAGGATGACGAGGATGTAAACTGACTTGATCTTGTGTAAACGCTACATGTTTTGTTATAGCGTACATGATGTATATTATCAGCTGTATTTCTATGTTTCTTTATGCTGCTTTTCTATTACTCTCAGTGTATGCTTGTTTGTTTTACCTGAATATCTGCAAACAAAAAAAAAAGTTACTCGTAAAATTGGCATCGCTCTAACAAGGAACAGGCTCATATATTAAATAATAAATAATAATTAGGAAGGATAAGTTAGTAACACTTAGCTTCTTGTATGACCATGGCATACTGGGAGTTGGGTCGTTACAAGTTGGTATCAGAGCAGTTCGTTCCCAATAGAGCCTAGGGAGTGGACTGACTATGCTTCATTGCATACTCTGTTGTGTGTCTCATGCTTATAGGATATCTATGTGATATGTGTTGCATGATTGTCTCTGTGTTTTCATTATGGGAGTGTTCACACTTGACTTGAAGTGTTAAGACTGATCACGTTAATAATGATTGTTTGGTGTGAACAGGACCACGATGGGTTCACGGAGACGAGGCGTACGTGAAGGAATTCCTAATGTTAACTACGAGAGGGAACATCAGACGTTTATGACTACCATGAACGCTGTGGCTGAGGCAGTGCGTGAGGCTGCAGTAGCAGCGGCTAGGGCTGTTGATCGTCTTGGAGTGAGAAACGGGAATGAGAACGAGCATGGGGAAGATAGTGGAAATGATGAGAATAACTTGGGGCATCTCGAAAGACCTATGACCCTTGCGACTTTTCTGAAGGTTAAACCGCCTAAGTTTAAAGGTACACTCGTTGCGACTGATGCTGACAACTGGTTTTGAGCTATTGAACGATCACTGTGAGCGCAGCATGTTCCGGAAGGCCAACACGTGGAGTTCGTTACTTATATGCTGGAAGGAGAAGCTGAGCATTGGTGGCAGGGGATACAGCGACTGTTGCAACAAGATGAAGGCGATATTCCTTGGAATACTTTTGAGGATGAATTTTATAAGAAGTATTTTCCGAGGGCAGCTCGTGACGCTAAGCAGATGGAACTTATGCAGCTGAAACAGGGTAACACAACTGTTGCAGAATATGCCCGTAAGTTTGATGACTTGTGCCATTTCTCCAAGATCTGCCAAGGGAATCCTGCTGACTTTGAAGAATGGAAGTGTTTGAAGTTCGAAGGGGGCCTTTGTGTGGATCTGATGAGTTCAGTAGTTCCATTAGAGATACGAAATTTTGCTGAGCTGGTTAATAAGTGTAAGTTAGTGGAAGAATGTGCTAAGAAGGTAAGTGCCTCTAAAGCAAGTCGTCAAGGATTTCCACCAAGGAACTACAATAATTATAATTGGCAACCACGAAGGACAAACTTCAAGACACTTGGTGTGCCACAGCGAAGAAACCCACAGGCTGGTAACATCCCTGCTCGCCTTATGGGTGGAAACGGAGGTAGACCAAGGCAGGATAATGGTAAACGACCTCAACAGGCGCAGGTGAACACTACATGCAAGCGATGTGGGAAGGATCATGGTATTAAGACGTGTTTGTTTGGAACATTCAATTGTTATAGATGTGGTGGAACTGGACATATTGCTAAGGAATTCCCAAAGATATTTGCTCGGAATCCAGTACGAACCCAGCAACAAGGTCGAGTGTTTGCCATGACTGTTGATGATGCTATGCAATCAGACGCCCTGATCCAAGGTCAGTGTATTGTCAAAGATCGATTTCTAACTGTACTGTATGACTCAGGTGCATCGCATTCCTTTGTTTCTTTAACTGTTGCTCATGAGTTGGGACTAGATTTCTCTAAGTTGAACTTTGATCTGATTGTCCATACACCTGCATCCCAAAATGCTTTGACTAGTTTAGTGTGCCTGCGAGTACCATTCACTATTAGGAATAGAACTTTTATACATGATCTAATCTGTTTGCCTCTATGTGGTTTAGAAGTTATTCTAGGGTTAGATTGGTTATCTAAGTATCATGTTTTCCTTGATTGCTATGAAAGAACTGTTGTTATTCCGTCTGATAGTTTAGATATTAAACCATTTCTGTCTCATACTTTATATCTGAATTCTGTAAGAGTTGCATTAGACGGGAGTGATTGTGAGGGTTACGTTCTGTTAGCGGCTAGCTCGAGTGATAGTGAACTAAGCTTAGAACGAATCCGAGTGGTGAAGGAATTTCCTGATGTTTTCCCGGACGACATACCTAAGTTTCCTCCTCAGCGAGAGATAGAATTTAGCATTGAACTTGTACCTGGAACCGGACCGATTTTCATAGCACCGTACCGGATGTCACCACTGGAACTTGCAGAGTTGAAGAAACAATTGGATGAGCTACTTGAAAAAAAATTTATTCGTCCCAGCGCATCACCTTGGGGAGCTCCGGTGTTGTTAGTAAAGAAGAAGGATGGTGAAATGTGACTTTGTGTAGATTACCGATAGTTAAATAAAGTCACTATCAAGAACAAGTACCCACTTCCACGAATAGATGATTTAATGGATCAGTTAAAAGGTGCAACTGTGTTTTCGAAGATTGATTTGCGATCGGGCTATCACTAGATTCGAGTGAAAGAGTCGGATATACCGAAGACTGCATTTAGAACTCGATATGGTCACTATGAGTATACGGTTATGTCGTTTGGACTAACTAATGCTCCTGCGATTTTCATGGATTACATGAATCGTATTTTCCGTCCGTACCTTGATCAGTTCGTAGTAGTTTTCATAGATGATATTCTCATCTATTCGAAGACAAAAAGAGAGCATGAAGAGCATCTAAGGACTGTATTGCAGATACTAAGGACTCGGAAGTTATATGCTAAACTATCAAAGTGCGAGTTCTGGACAGAGAAGGTGGCATTTTTGGGACATGTTATATCATAGGGAGGAATTGCAGTGGATCCTTCAAAAATTGAAGCAGTAGTGCAATGGGAACCACCTACGACCGTTATAGAAGTTCGGAGTTTTCTCGGACTTGCTGGATATTACCGGAGGTTCATCAAAGGATTTTCACAGATAGCTTTACCTTTGACTTACCTTACACGAAAGGAAGTTCCGTTCGTTTGGACGGCTGAGTGTGATAGAAGTTTCAAGATGCTTAAGGAGAAGTTAACAATTGCACCTGTATTAGTACTACCCGACCCGCAGAAACCTTTTGAAGTATACTGTGACACTTCTCTTAAAGGACTTGGATGTGTGCTGATGCAAGACAAAAATGTGGTGGCTTATGCTTCCCGGCAGCTGAGACCTCATGAACGAAATTATCCGACGCATGACTTGGAGTTGGCTGCAGTAGTGTTTGCTCTGAAGATTTGGAGACACTATTTGTATGGCGCTCAACTAGAAGTTTTCTCTGACCACAAAAGTTTAAAGTATATCTTTGACCAGAAGGATCTTAATATGCGACAGCGAAGGTGGATGGAGTTCTTGAAGGACTATGATTTTAAGTTAAGTTATCACCCAGGAAAAGCAAACGTGGTGGCAGACGCTTTGAGCAGGAAGAATTTGAATATCTCATGGATGATGATAAAGGAAGAAAAGTTACTCGCAGAATTTAAGGACCTTAAGTTGGCTATGACTGAGACGTCAAGTGGAGTCCATTTGTCCCAATTGCATATAACACCAGATTTTAAGATTAGGATTCAGCAAGCACAAGCACAGGATTCAGAAATGATGACGATGCTGAGACAGATGAAAGTAGAGGAACCAGAAGCTGTAAGACTAGATCGTAGCAGCCTCTGGAGATACAAGAACAGAATTTGTGTGCCTAGCTTTGGAGATTTGTGGCAAAGGATTCTTGCAGAAGCTCATCAAAGTAGATTTTCTATGCATCCTGGAGTAACAAAGATGTATCAGAATTTGAAACAAATGTTCTGGTGGCCGGGCTTGAAGAAAGAGGTAGTTGATTATGTCTCAAAATGTTTAACCTGCCAGAAGGTTAAGGTGGAACACCAGAAACCGTCAGGAACCCTACAACCCTTAGAAATACCACAATGGAAATGGGAGCGGATCACTATGAATTTTGTCACGGGATTGCCAAGGACCTCAACAGGACACGATGCCATTTGGGTAATTGTGAACAGGTTGACAAAATCAGCGCACTTCCTTCCGATTCGAGTTGACTATACATTAAAAAGGCTGGCACGGATATATATTCAAGAAATCGTACAATTGCACGGAATACCTTCGTCAATTGTTTCAGATCAAGATCCGAGGTTTACTTCCAGATTCTGGAGAGCTTTCCAGAAAGCATTGGGAACAGAATTGCATATGAGTACAGCATACCATCCTCAGACAGATGGACAATCAGAGCGGACAATCCAGACATTGGAAGACATGCTAAGATCTTGTGTGATGGATAACCAAGGTAGTTGGGATAGGTATTTGCCATTGGTCGAGTTCGTCTACAACAATAGTTACCAACAAAGTATCGAGATGGCACCATATGAAGCTCTCTACGGAAGGAGATGTCAGACACCATTGTGTTGGAATGATGACGGAGAAGCTAGTGTCTTAGGTCCAGACTTAGTGCAAGAAACTATTGAGAAGATAAAGGGGATCCGCCAGAAGATCCAGACAGCACAGAGCCGTCAAAAGAGCTATGCCGATAATAGACGTAAACCCTTAGAGTTTAGTGAGGGAGACCATATTTTTCTTAAAGTAACCCCGACTACTGGAATAGGTAGATCCCTTAAGACTAAAAAACTTAACCCTCGATACATAGGACCTTTCCAAATACTTAAAAGAGTCGGTCTAGTAGCTTATCAAGTAGCCCTTCCTCCATATTTGTCAAACCTTCATGATGTTTTTCATGTCTCGCAACTTAAGAAATATATTCCCGACGAGAGTCACATTTTACAACCAAAGACAGTACAGTTATGAAATGATTTGACATATCAAGCATCACCAGTTCAGATCGTAGAAAGAAGTGATAAGCAGCTGAGAGGCAAGACTGTTCGCTTAGTCAAAGTAGTTTGGGGACAAAGAGGAGAAGAAGAGCACACTTGGGAACTGGAAGATAAGATGAAAGCTGATTACCCGCATCTATTCTCAAGTAACTGAAATTTTGAGGGCAAAATTTTCTGTTAGGAGGGTAGAATGTAACAACCCCGATTTTCGAGTACGCGAGATCTTTTCTGAAAGTACGAATTTCTCCGGAAGATCAGTAAGGGGAAAACCTTTGATATATCATCGAGTATCTCAATCCTCATTGTCATTATGTCATCTTTAAGTTAGAACCTTTTCCGAGACAAGCTCGATAATGCGGTCGCGAAGAACCTAGTTTTTGAACCGTATCAGTTAGGAGTTTTAATTCAGTTTTTCGTAAATAGTCTTAGTTTGACAAACCGGACCCGCTTTATGAGAGAAGAGAGATAATAGGATGATATTATCATTATATTAGTATTAGAAGCTTCTTGAATGATATTATAAGGTTACCTGATCAGTTTTAGTTAAAAACAAAAAACCGGTTTAACCGAGTTCACAATTTACTGGTGCAGCTTAGCACCAGCTTCTCTCATGTTTTATTCTCATAATAAATATGTTACTAGTGTCATTTATGCTATAGCTCAGAAAATAATTTTTAGAGATGTTTTTGCAAGTGTTCCGATACATCTAGTTTTAGTAGTTATACACCTGAGATATTTTAATATTATTTTAATCCACCTCCAAGCCAACCAATCACAACTCACCCTACACCCCCAAAACCCCCAAGGCTGGCTCATTTTCACTTTGTGGCCGAAAATAGGTAGAGAGAAAAAGAGAGAAAAGTTCTTAGTTCCAAACCTTCAAAGCTTGATTTCTACTGAACTAAAACTCAAATCAAAATTCCAATCCGACCAAAATGATCCTCTCTTCTTTCTGTACATGATCATATGACTTATCAAGGCTGGGATCAAGGTGAGTTGGCTGCACCATCTCTCTTTTGATTCGGTTTCAAGGAAACATGCTTAAATATGTGTTTTCTTGATGTGATTTAGGAGGAAAAAGTGCTTAAGGACCACCTAAAAGTTTGATTGAATTAGGAGCAGCAAAAACAGGTAGGGTATCATGAAATTAATCTTGATTATTTGTGTTTGAGTTGTGTGAATGTTGTATAAATTGGCTGTGCTAAAAATTGGTTGCATATATGATTGATTCTTGGTGAAAATTTGGTGAAATTTTGATGAAATTTGATGAAATTCAAGCTTTAAAGTTCATGTTCTTGGGCAGCTGGAAAAACAAAACCCTAAGCTTAAATTGAGGTTCAATTTGTGTTAAAATCATGTAGAAAAGATGGGGTTTTAGTGGCTTCTAATTTATTATGAATTATAGTAAAAATCGGTTGCCGAAAAGACTGAAAAACGGGTAAAAACAGAGAAAGAATCTGAAGAATTTATGAAGAAGATGAAGAACACTTTGAGTGTGATGAAGAACAATGAAGAACAGGCCTTAGATCTTAAAAAAGGCAAGGAAGTAAAATTTTTGGTGTTTAAGGGGTTGTTTGGTAATTTCTGAAAGTTAGGGTGGTAAAAGTAGAAATATTAAAAGTTACGGGTGGTAAAAAGTGAATTTTAAAGGTTAAAAGTAAAAGTAAGTTAATTTCGAAAATTTAATGATAAAATAATAAAAAATAATAAAATATTAAATAATAATATTTAATTAAAAATAATATTTTAATAAAAATAATAAAATAATGCGGAAAAGGCAGTTTTCTGTAAAGCTTTAGAAAGACAACTTCAAGCGCAGAATCTCATAATTACCTCCATAAAACACTTAGGGAGTGGTAAAAACATATTAGTGAGGCAAAGATAAATAAAAGATAAAAAGTTGAAGAAAAGATAAAAATCGAAGAAAAAGTCTGTAAAGTTTTAATGACAGAAAAACAGACAGAGACTAGTGAACGAATTAGGGCAACATAGTTAGTCCTGGAATTGCGAATAGGGTTAGGTATTATATGAAAAGTTAAACTGTTTCAGTATAGACTTAATGAACCTATACTTGGGATAGGCTAACTGTTCATACCGAAATTTACATAAGCTTTAAATACATACGTTAAACAGAGAAATCAGAGCAGAATATAGAAACACAGAAAACAGAGTAACCAGAGTAAAGTAAAGAGATAAAGAGAAAAAGAGTAATATAGATACAGATGAAAAGAATAATCAGAAAAGAGAAAAGAGATACACAGAACAGAGTAATTAAAACAGAGTAAAGAGATACAGAGAAAAGAGAAACCAGAACAGAGTAAAGAGATATAAAGAGAAGAGTAATATAATAAAGAGATATTTATATATATTAGTTGCTTGATGCAACCCAGAGCTATATATATATATATATTAGTTGCTTGATGCAACCCAGAGTTATATTTAATATATATTAGTTGCTTAATGCAACCCAGAGCTTCTGTAGGGAAACTAAGTCACCTACAGCTATTTTTCGCTTCCCCAGAGCAGAGCAGAGTATATATATATTTTCCTGCAGTAAGTAGAGGCTGTCTCAAATGAGCGGCTATTATTATATGCGCATTTATTTAGGAACGGAAAATCGTATTCGAAAAATTGGGATTACTCGTGACCGGATAAATGTCGGGATTGCGGGCAGCCAACCGACACATGAGCTCATGGCCTGTACTAGGGCTAGACATGCATCATTCTTGTCTGCGCATCATTCTCTGTTGCATTATTTTTGTGTGTGATCTATTTCTTTATGTTTGTTTGTTCGAGTGCTATGTCTGTGCTTTATCTTCTTGTATTCTTCTACTTGTGTTCTGTTCTTTGTTTTTCTATCTATTTTTTTTAACCTCTGTTTACTACATTACTGTATTCTATTATCCATCTGCTAATCGAAACGAATAAATGAACGTAACTAACAACCCCGACCCTACTAAGAACTCCCCAGTTCTTACCCCTTCTCTCCCTTCCTCCCCCTCAGATGGAGACGGGCGTGATCTTCTATGAGTTCGAGGACCCTTACGTCTACGAGGATCCGGTACATCACAGTTACTTCATCATGGGATTGGAGCCTCGTATTAGATGATATGCGTTACCTAATCGAGCTTTTCAACATCCTCTATCTAGCCCACATTTTGACCCTGATGCTCCTTACGACTTTCCCTTATCCTGGTTACATCCTGACGCACCTAGACATCCTTTTCCTGATGATCCTGAGCACCCTATACCAGCTCAACCTTTGAATGAGGTGGTACCTGAGCCTATCATTCCTAATGAGCCTGAGTTAGCTGGTGACTACGTACCTGTGATACCACCAGAGTGGGATTTTCCCCCTGAGCCGATCCCCGACTTGCCACAGCCTGATGAGCCGGCACTACCGGACGGTGGAGTGGCTCCTATAAATGCGAACGGACCTGTGCTCGCGAATGGTTTTGTACATAGTGACAGTAGTGTTTTTGGTGGATCTGAGGGTATAGCTGTAGCTGCAAACGAGGAGGAGGAGGATCCTGAGATAGAGATAGAGCAGGATGAGGAGATGGACGAGCCTCACGGCGATTCTCTGAATGGCCACGTGTAGATATAGTTTGACTGCAGAAGGAGCATTCTTTTGATGACACTCTAGTCTGACATTATCTGATAGTTAGTCTCTCACTTGTGTTAGTACACCCGAGAGCTAGGAGCTATATAGTGGTTAGGCTAGCTTGGGCGCCAGCTTAGTGGCTTTTTGTATGGGCCAGGCCCTGGGAGTGTCGTGTAAATATTAGCTACGTAGGATGACGAGGATGTAAACTGACTTGATCTTGTGTAAACGCTACATGTTTTGTTATAGTGTACATGATGTATATTATCAGCTGTATTTCTATGTTTCTTTATGCCGCTTTTCTATTACTCTCAGTGTATGCTTGTTTGTTTTACCTGAACATCCGCAAACAAAAAAAAAGTTACTCGTAAAATTGGCATCGCTCTAACAAGGAACAGGCTCATATATTAAATAATAAATAATAATTAGGAAGGATAAGTTAGTAACACTTAGCTTCTTGTATGACCATGGCATACTGGGAGTTGGGTCGTTACAAATTGCACCAAGACAGCTTTATGTGATCTTGGGGCAAGTATCAATCTAATACCTGCATCCACTATTAGAAAGCTTGGTTTAACTGAAGAAGTCAAACCAACTTGGATATGTCTCCAACTTGCTGATGGCTCCATTAAATACCCATCAGGCGTGATTGAAGACATGATTGTCAGGGTTGGGCCATTCGCCTTCCCCACTGACTTTGTAGTGCTAGAAATGGAGGAGCACAAGAGTGCTACTCTCATTCTAGGAAGACCTTTCCTAGCAACTGGACGAACTCTCATTGATGTCCAAAAGGGGGAAGTAACCCTGAGAGTCAATGAGGATGAGTTTAAGTTGAATGCTGTCAAAGCCATGCAGCATCCAGACACACCAAAAGACTGCATGAAAGTTGATCTTATTGACTCTTTAGTAGAGGAGATCAACATGACTGCGAGTCTCGAATCAGAGCTGGAAGACATCTTTAAAGATGTTCAGCCTGATCTGGAGGATTCAGAGGAATTGAAAGAGCCTCTGGAAATCCCTCAGGAAGAGGAAAAACCTCCTAAACCAGAGCTCAAACCATTACCACCATCCCTGAAATATGTATTTCTGGGAGAAGGTGACACTTTTCCATTGATCATAAGCTCTGCTTTGAATTCACAGGAAGAGGAAGCACTACTTCAAGTGCTAAGGACACACAAGACAGCTCTTGGGTGGTCCATAAGTGACCTTAAGGGCATAAGCCCATCTAGATGCATGCACAAGATCCTATTGGAGGATGATGCTAAGCCAGTGGTTCAACCACAGAGGCGGTTAAATCCAGCCATGAAGGAAGTAGTGCAGAAAGAGGTCACCAAGTTACTGGAGGCTGGAATTATTTATCCTATTTCTGATAGCCCCTGGGTGAGCCCTGTTCAAGTTGTCCCCAAAAAGGGAGGCATGACCGTGGTTCATAATGAAAAAAATGAACTGGTTCCTACAAGAACAGTTACAGGGTGGCGCATGTGTATTGACTACAGAAGGCTCAATACAGCCACCAGAAAGGATCATTTTCCTTTACCATTCATAGACCAGATGCTAGAGAGACTAGCAGGTCATGATTTTTACTGCTTTTGGATGGCTATTCAGGTTACAACCAAATTGCAGTAGATCCCCAGGATCAAGAGAAAACTGCATTTACATGTCCATCTGGAGTATTTGCCTACAGAAGGATGCCATTTGGGCTGTGTAATGCACCTGCAACCTTTCAAAGATGCATGCTCTCTATTTTCTCTGATATGGTGGAAAAACTTTTGGAAGTCTTCATGGATGACTTCTCAGTATATGGAGACTCATTCAACTCCTGTCTTGATCACCTGACACTAGTTCTGAAAAGATGCCAAGAGACTAACCTGGTTTTGAACTGGGAAAAATGTCACTTTATGGTGACTGAAGGGATTGTCCTTGGACATAAAATTTCAAACAAGGGAATAGAGGTGGATCAAGCTAAAGTGGAAATAATTGAAAAATTACCACCACCTGCCAATTTTAAGGCAATCAGAAGCTTTCTGGGGCATGCAGGATTCTATAGGAGGTTTATAAATAATTTTTCAAAAATCGCAAAACCTCTGAGCAATCTGCTAGCTGCTGACACGCCATTTGTGTTTGACACAGAGTGTCTGCAGGTATTTGAAACCCTGAAAGCTAAGCTGGTCACAGCACCACTTATTTCCGCACCAGACTGGACATTACCATTCAAATTAATGTGTGATGCCAGTGACCAAGCCATTGGTGCAGTATTGGGGCAGAGGCACGACAAGCTCCTGCATGTCATTTATTATGCTAGCCGTGTTTTAAATAATGCCCAGAAAAATTTCACAACCACAGAAAAGGAATTGCTTGCAGTGGTTTATGCCATTGACAAGTTTAGATCATACTTAGTAGGATCAAAAGTGATTGTATACACTAACCATGCTGCTCTTAAATATCTACTTGCAAAGCAGGATTCAAAACCCAGGCTCATAAGATGGGTGTTGCTTCTGCAAGAGTTTGATATAGAAATAAGAGACAGAAAAGGGACAGAAAACCAAGTGGCTGATCATCTGTCCCGGATAGAGCCAATAGAAGGGGCGTCCTTTCCCTCTATTGAAATCTCTGAAACCTTTCCGGATGAGCATTTGTTTGCCATTCAGGAAACACCATGGTTTGCAGACATTGCAAACTATAAAGCTGCAAGGTTCATACCCAAGGAGTACAGCAGACAACAAAAGAAAAAATTAATTACTGATGCAAAGTATTACTTGTGGGATGAACCCTATCTCTTTAAGAGGTGTGCAGACGGAAGAAGCACAAAAGATCTTATGGCATTGCCATGGGTCACAATATGGAGGACATTTTGGAGGTGAGCGAACAGCCACCAAGGTCCTCCAATGTGGCTTCTACTGGCCTACCCTCTATAGAGATTCCCGAGAGTTTGTACGTAACTGTGATAGTTGCCAGAGAGCTGGTAATCTGCCTCATGGTTATGCCATGCCTCAACAAAGAATCTTGGAGATAGAGTTGTTTGATGTATGGGGTATTGACTTCATGGGGCCTTTCCCACCATCATACTCAAACACTTATATTCTGGTTGCAGTCGATTATGTATCTAAATGGGTAGAGGCCATTGCCACACCCACTAATGATACTAAGACAGTGCTGAAGTTCCTCCAGAAACATATCTTCAGCAGGTTTGGGGTCCCTAGAGTACTAATCAGTGATGGGGGCACTCACTTCTGCAACAAACAGCTTTACTCTGCCATGGTCCGATATGGAATTAGCCACAAAGTGACAACTCCATATCATCCACAGACAAATAGGCAAGCTGAAGTCTCTAACAGAGAACTAAAAAGAATCCTGGAACGGACTGTAAGTACCCGTAGAAAGGATTGGGCAAGAAGCTTGGATGATGCTCTGTGGGCTTACAGAACAGCATTCAAGACTCCTATAGGGACCTCTCCATACCAGCTTGTGTATGGCAAGGCCTGTCATCTGCCTGTGGAACTGGAATACAAAGCCTACTGGACAACCAGATTCCTAAACTTTGATGCCAAATTAGCTGGAGAAAAAAGATTGCTCCAGCTGAATGAGCTAGAGGAATTTAGACTCACTGCTTTCAAAAATGCCAAGCTTTACAAAAAGAAAGCAAAAAGGTGGCATGACAGAAAGCTGTCATCTAGAGTCTTTGAACCAGAACAGAAGGTTCTGCTGTTTAACTCTAGGCTCAGGTTATTCCCCGGAAAACTGAAATTACGGTGGAGGGCACCATATGTGATTACAAGTGTGTCACCATATGGCTATGTGGAGCTTTAAGACATTGATTCTAATAAGAAGTTCATTGTTAATGGACAGAGAATCAAACATTATCTTGAAGGCAATGTTGAGCAAGAATGCTCAAGGTTGAGGCTAGATTAAAAAGCTCAGCTAGGTCCAGCTAAAGACAATAAAGAAGAACTTGCTGGGAGGCAACCCAGCCATTAGCAAAACTCTTTCTGTTATTTTATTTTTTTATTTTTAAAGCATATAAGTTCAATATTAACAAGGTAAAGAATCAATTTCATAAGTTCACAGGGCTGCAAAAGGATTCAGAGCACAAAACAGGAAAAAGGAGCTCACTGGCAAGAAAACGCCAGTAAGAGGCACAATTGGGCGTTAAATGCCCAAAAGGAGCATCTACTGGGCGTTTAACGCCAATAGAGATAGCCATCTGGGCGTTAAACGCCAGAAAGAAGCAGCTTCTGGGTGTTTAACGCCAGATTTACAGCATCCTGGGCGTTCAGAAAAATGCCCAGTGACAAAGGAGTTTCTGGCATTTAACGCCAGCTAGAAGCAACAGCTGGGCGTTAAACGCCCAGACCAAGCACCAATTGGGCGTTAAACGCCTAAAACATGCAGCAGTTGGGCGTTTAACGCCAGGATTGTGGGGAGTAGGCAATATTCGTTTTCAATTCAAATTTTTTCCATTTTTTATGTTTCAATTCATGATTTCTTGCACAAACATGTTACAAATCCTAATTTTTCAAATCCTTTTTCAAAAGATATCAAATGTATCTTAATTCATAAACCCTTTTTATTATTATCCTCTTCAAATTATTTTCAAATCCTTTTCAAAACAAATCTATCTCTTTTCCTTCTACAATCTTTTCAACTCATCAATATCTTTTTCAAATCTTCACAACATATTTTTCAAAACAAAGTTATCTTTTTCAAATATCTTCCATATTATTCATATCTTTTAAATTTTAAAGTGCATCATTTTCCTATCATACTTATCTTTTACAAATCACATCTTTTATCATATCTTCTTCAAAATTTTCGAAAACCCACCCCCTTCCCTTTAAATCCTAGTTTGGCCACCCCCTCACCTCCACAATTCGGACTTGGCTCTCCTCATATCCCTCTCCTTTCTTTTCTTTTGCTTGAGGACAAGCAAACCTCTAAGTTTGGTGTGTTTATCCATGATCACTAAGCCAATACCCACTAAGATCATGGCTCCTAAGGGAAAACAAACCAACTCAAGAGGCAAGAAAGAGAATATTCCAAAACCACTTTGGAATCAAGGGAAGTTCTTAACCAAAGAACATTTAGACCATTACTACAAAATAATGGGTCTAAGGTCAGTGATCCCAGAAGTTAAATTCAATCTGAAAGAAGACGAATATCCGGAGATCTAAGAACAAATTCGAAACAGGAGCTGGAAAGTCCTAGATAATCCTGAAACAAAGGTGGGAAGAAACATGGTTCAGGAATTCTACGCAAATCTGTGGCAGACGGACAGGCAGAGAATAGCGGGAACCGCATTCTATGACTATAGAACTCTGGTCAGAGGGAAGATTGTTCACACCCACCCTAACAAAATAAGGGAGATCTTCAAGCTGCCTCAACTGCAAGATGACCCAGACTCCTTTAATAGGAGAATGATGAGATCAAACCTGAACTTGGACAAGATCCTAGAGGACATATGTCTCCCTGGAGCTAAATGGACAACCAACACAAAGGGTCCCCCGAACAAACTCAAAAGAGGAGATCTCAAACTAGTCGCCAGAGGCTGGCTAGACTTCATTGGGCGCTCTATATTGCCCACTAGCAACCGCTCTGAGGTCACCATCAGAAGAGCCGTGATGATTCATTGCATTATGCTGGAAAAAGAAGTGGAAGTTCATCAGCTGATTGCTTGTGAGCTTTACAAGATTGCAAATAAGAACTCCAAAGATGCCAAATTGGCTTATCCATGCTTGGTCTTTCTGTTATGTAAAGATGCTGGGATAAAAATGGGAGTAGATGAGTACATCCCAGTTGAGCTACCAATCACCAAAAAGTCTATGGAAGGACAACAAGTGCAGGATGAACCCATCAAGAGGAGAGCACAGGAGTTCCTCCCGGAAATCCCTCAAATTGAATACTGGGAGCGCCTAGAAGCATCTGTCACCAAGTTGGAAGAAGCTGTGGATCAACTGAAGGAAGAACAGCAAAATCAAAACAGCATGCTCTGCAAACTGCTTAGAGAACAAGAAGAGCAAGGGCGTGAACTGAAGGAACTGAAGCGCCAGAATCTATCTCTTGAAGGACCAAGCACTCCACAGACTAAAGAGGCATCCACCTCCCAAATTCAAGGTTGTTGAGTTCTAATCTTAGCCTTAACTCCGTGATAATTGTTCTTATTAGAAATTTACCTTAGAAGTTATATATGAGTAGTAGTAATTAGTATCTCTATTTTGATTTTATCTCCAACTAAGCTATAATTTATTTTTCTCATTATCATCAAACATGAATAAAATAACAGATTTTTAGAATAAGGAGGCAATATTTTTTTGAGTTCTTAATAAGGAAAATTCTAATTATCTATATGTGGTGGCAATGCGTTTTGTCTTCTGAATGAATGCCTGAATAGTGCATGTTTTTTATATTGAATTTTATGAATGTTAAAATTATTGGTTCCTGAAAGAATGATGAACAAGAGAAATGTTAATGATGATCTGAAAAATCATGAAATTGATTCTTGAAGCAAGAAAAAGCAGCAAAAAAAAGAAGAAGAAGAAGAAGGAGCAGTAGAAAAAGCCAGTAGCCCTTAAAACCAAAAGGCAAGGGTAAAAAGGATCCAAGGCTTTGAGCATTAATGGATTGGAGGGTCTAAAAGGAATAAAATCCTGGCCTAAGCGGCTAAACTAAGCTGTCCCTAACCATGTGCTTGTGGCATGAAGGTGTCAAGTGAAAACTTGAGACTGAGTGGTTAAAGTCGAGGTCCAAAGCAAAAAAAGAGTGTGCTTAAGAACCCTGGACACCTCTAATTGGGGACTTTAGCAAAGCTTAGTCACAATCTGAAAAGGTTCACCCAGTTGTGTATCTGTGGCATTTATGTATCCGGTGGTAATACTGGAAAACAAAGTGCTTAGGGCCACGGCCAAGACTCATAAAGTAGCTGTGTTCAAGAATCAACATACTAAACTAGGAGAATCGATAATACTATCTGAATTTTGAGTTCCTATGGACGCCAATCATTCTGAATTTCAAAGGATAAAGTGAGATGCAAAAACTGTTCAGAAGCAAAAAGCTACTAGTCCCGCTCATCTAATTAGAATATGAGCTTCACTTAAAACTCTGAGATATTATTGCTTCTCGATTTATTTTTATCCTATTTTATTTGTCTAGTTGCTTGGGGACAAGCAACAGTTTAAGTTTGGTGTTGTGATGAGCGGATATTTTATACGCTTTTTGGGGGGTAATTTCATGTAGTTTTTAGCATGTTTTAGTTAGTTTTTAGTATATTTTTATTAGTTTCTAGGCAAAATTCATATTTCTGGACTTTACTATGAGTTTGTGTGCTTTTCTGTGATTTCAGGTATTTTTTGGCTGAAATTGAGGGAGCTGAGCAAAAATCTGATTCAGGCAGAAAAAGGACTGCAGATGTTGTTGGATTCTGACCTTCCTGCACTCGAAATAGATTTTCTAAAGCTATAGAAGCCCAAATGGCACGCTCTCAATTGCGTTGGAAATTAGACATCCAGGGCTTTCCAGCAATATATAATAGTCCATACTTTTCTCAAGGATAAATGACGTAAACTGGCATTCAATGCCAGTTCCATGTTGCATTCTCGCGTTAAACGCCAGAAACAGGTTACAAGTTGGAGTTAAACGCCAGAAACAGGTTACAACCTGGCGTTTAACTCTGGAAACAGCCTAAGCACGTGTAAAGCTCAAGTCTCAGTCCCAGCACACACCAAGTGGGCCCCAGAAGTGGATTTCTGCACTATCTATCTTAGTTTACTCATTTTCTGTAAACCTAGGTTACTAGTTTAGTATTTAAACAACTTTTAGAGATTTATTTTGTACCTCATGACATTTTTAGATCTAAACTTTGTACTCTTTGACGGCATGAGTCTCTAAACTCCATTGTTGGGGGTGAGGAGCTCTGCTGTGTCTCGATGAATTAATGCAATTATTTCTGTTTTCTATTCAAACACGCTTGTTTCTATCTAAGATGTTCATTCGCACTTCAATATGATGGATGTGATGATCTGTGACACTCATCACCATTCTCAACCTATGAACGCGTGCCTGACAACCACCTCCGTTCTACCTTCGATTGAATGAGTATCTCTTGGATTCCTTAATCAGAATCTTCGTGGTATAAGCTAGAATCCATTGGCAGCATTCTTGAGAATCTGGAAAGTCTAAACCTTGTCTGTGGTATTCCGAGTAGGATTCAGGGATTGAATGACTGTGATGAGCTTCAAACTCACAAGGGTTGGGCGTAGTGACAGACGCAAAAGGATCAATGGATCCTATTCCGGCATGAGTGAGAATCGACAGATGATTAGTCGTGCGGTGACAGCGCACTTAGACCATTTTCACTGAGAGGACGGATGGTAGCCATTGACAACGGTGATCCACCAACACACAGCTTGCCATAGGAGGAGCCTTGTATGCGTGAAGAAGAAGACAGGGGGAAAGCAGAGATTCAGAAGACAAAGCATCTCCAAAACCCCAACATATTCTCCATTACTGCATAACAAGTATTTAATTCATGCTCTTTTATTTTTCGCAATCCAAACTGATAATTATAATCGATATCCTGACTAAGAATTACAAGATAACAATAGATTGCTTCAAGCCAACAATCTCCGTAGGATTCGACCTTTACTCACGTAAGGTATTACTTAGACGACCCAGTGCACTTGCTGGTTAGTGGTACGAGTTATAAAAAGTGTGATTTACAATTCGTGCACCACTACCCCACTTCTTCTTCTCTCCTCTTCACACCTTTCCATAACACTCTTCCCTAAACACCCTTCACCTATCAAATCCTACCCTCTTCCCCACAACCTCTTTACCACTCACATCCATCCATCCTTAAACCCCACCTACCTCACCATTCAAATTCAAACCATTTTCCTCCCAAACCCAACCCCTCATACACGGCTACACTCTCTACCTTACCCTATAAATACCTCTCGTTACCACCTTCATCTTTACACAAGATACACACTACTACCCCCTTGGCTGAATTCACACCCCCCTCCATCTCCTCCATTTCTTCTTCTTCTACTCCTTTCTTTCTTCTTTTTTGCTCGAGGACGAGTAACCATTCTAAGTTTGGTGTGGGAAAAGCTAAAACTTTTTGTTTTTCCATAACCATTAATGGCACCTAAGGCCGGAGAAACCTCTAGAACGAGGAAAGGGAAGACAATTGCTTCCACCTCCGAGTCATGGGAGATGGAGAGATTCATCTCAAAGGTCCATCAAGACCACTTCTATGAAGTTGTGGCCAAGAAAAAGGTGATCCCCGAGGTCCCCTTCAAGCTCAAAAAGAGTGAATATTTGGAGATCTGACATGAAGTTAGAAGAAGAGGTTGGGAAATCCTCACCAACCCCATTCAACAAGTCAGGATCTTAATGGTTCAAGAGTTCAATGCCAATGCATGGATCACTAAGAACCATGACCAAAGTGTAAACCCGAACCCAAAGAATTGGCTCACAATGGTTCGGAGGAAATACTTGGATTTTAGTCCGGAAAATGTGAGGTTAGCATTCAACTTGCCAATGATGCAAGGAGATCCTCACCCTTTCACTAGAAGGGTCAACTTTGATCAAAGGTTGGACCAAGTCCTTAGGGACATTTGTGTGGAAGACGCTCAATGGAAGAGAGATTCAAGAGGCAGGTCGGTTCAACTAAGAAGGCTTGACCTCAAACCTGTGGCTAGGGGATGGTTGGAGTTCATCCAACGCTCTATCATTCCTACTAGCAACCGGTCTGAAGTTACTGTAGACCGGGCTATCATGATCCATAGTATCATGAATGGAGAGGAAGTAGAAGTTCATGAGATCTTATCCTTAGAACTCTACAAGGTGGCAGACAAGTCTTCCACTTTGGCAAGGTTAGCCTTCCCTCATCTCATTTGTCGCCTGTGCAATTCAGCTGGAATTGTCATAGAGGAAGACATCCTCATTGAAGAGGACAAGCCCATCACTAAGAAAAGGATGGAGCAAACAAGAGAGCCCACTCATGGACCTCAATAAGAGCATGAGGAAATTTCTCATCATGAAATTCCTGAGATGCCTCAAGGGATGCACTTTCCTCCACAAAACTATTGGGAGCAAATCAACACCTCCTTAGGAGAATTGAGTTCCAACATGGGACAACTAAGGATGGAGCACCAAGAGAATTCCCTCTTCCTCCATGAAATTAGAGAAGACCAAAGAGCCATGAAGGAGGAGCAACAAAGGCAAGGAAGAGACATAGAGGAGCTCAAGCACTCTATAAGATCTTCAAGAGGAAGAACTAGCCGCCATTACTAAGGTGGACCTGTTCTTTAATTTCCTTGTTCTTATTTTTTCTGTTTTTCGAAAATTATGCTTAATGTTTTGTCTATGTTTGTGTCTTTATTACATGATCATTAGTGTCTAGTGTCTATGTCTTAAAGCTATGAATGTCCTATGAATCCATCACCTTTCTTAAATGAAAAATGTTTTTAATTGCAAAAGAATAAGAAGTACATGATTTCAAATTCTATCTTGAAATTAGTTTAATTATTTTGATGTGGTGGCAATACCTTTTGTTTTCTGGATGAATGCTTGAACAGTGCATATTTTTTGAATTTGTTGTTTATGAATGTTAAAATTGTTGGCTCTTGAAAGAATAATGAAAAAGGAGAAATGTTATTGATAATATGAAAAATCATAAAATTGATTCTTGAAGCAAGAAAAAGCAGAATACAAATCTTGTGAAAAAAAAAAGAAAAAAATAACGAAAAAAAATATAAAGAAAAAAAAGAGAGAAAAAGAAAAAGCAAGTAGAAAAAGCCAATAATCCTTTAAATCAAAAGGCAAGGGTAAAGAGGATCCAAAACTTTGAGCATTAATGGATAGGATGGCCCACAGGAATAAAATCCTGGCCTAAGCGGCTAAACCAAGCTGTCCCTAACCATGTGCTTGTGGCGTGAAGGTGTCAAGTGAAAAGCTTAAGACTGAGCGGTTAAAGTCGTGGTCCAAAGAAAAAAGAGTGTGCTTAAGAGCTCTGGATACCTCTAACTGGGGACTCTAGCAAAGCTGAGTCACCATCTGAAAAGGTTCACCCAGTTATGTGTCTGTGGCATTTATATATCCGATGGTAATACTGGAAAACAAAATGCTTAGGGTCACGGCCAAGACTCATAAAGTAGCTGTGTTCAAGAATCAACATACTGAACTAAGGGAATCAATAACACTATCTGAATTCTGAGTTCCTATAGATGCCAATGATTCTGAACTTCAAAGGATAAAGTGAGATGCCAAAACTGTTCAGAAGCAAAAATGCTACAAGTCCTGCTCATCTAATTGAAGCTAATCTTCATTGATAAGTTTGGAATTCATTGTATATTCTCTTCTTTTTATCCTATTTTGTTTTTAGTTGCTTGGGGACAAGCAACAATTTAAGTTTGGTGTTGTGATGAGCGGATAATTTATACCCTTTTTGGCATTTTTTTACATAGTTTTTAGTATGTTTTAATTACTTTTTATTATATTTTTATTAGTTTTTATTCAAAAATCACATTTCTAGACTTTACTATGAGTTTTTGTATTTTTTTTTGTGATTTCAGGTATTTTCTGGCTGAAATTGAGGGACCTGAGCAAAAATCTGATTCAGCGGCTAAAAAAAGGACTGCAGATGTTGTTGGATTCTGACCTCCTTGCACTCGAAGTGGATTTTTTGGAGCTACAGAAGCCCAATTGGCGCGCTCTCAATTGCGTTGGAAAGTAGACATCCTGGGCTTTCTAGCAATATTAATAGTCCATACTTTGCTTGAGATTTGATGGCCCAAACTGGCATTCAAAGTCAGCCTAAAATATCTTGGCGTAAAATGCCCAAACTGGCACCAGAATTGGAGTTAAATGCCCAAATTGGCACCAAAGCTGGCGTTTAACTCCAGGAACAGCCTAAGCACGAAAAAGCTTCAATGCTCAGCCTAAGCACACACCAAGTGGGCTCCGGAAGTGGATTTCTGCACTATCCGCACTTAGTTATTCATTTTCTGTAAACCCTAGTTACTAGTTTAGTATAAAAACTACTTTTAGTGATTTATTTTGGATCATCTTTGGATTATTTTCGATCTTTTGATCATCTTTGGAACTTGTATGTTCACGTTTGGAGGCTGGCCTCACGGCCATGCCTAGACCTTTTTCACTTATGTATTTTCTACGGTGGAGTTTCTACACCCCATAGATTAAGGTGTGGAGCTCTGGTATTCTTCATGAATTAATGCAATTACTACTATTTTCCTTTCAATTCATGCCTACTTCTTCTCTAAGATATACTTTTGTACTTAATTCAGTTAAGTCAGAATGAAGGGGTGACCCGTGACAATCACCCAATCTTCGTTACTCGCTTAGCCAAGATCGCGTGCCTGACAACCACAAAGCGGTCTACATGATGTTCAACATAGTCATTGGATGACAACTGGAGTATATTCTCTTGGATTCACAATCAACGATCCACATTGTCTCTCCTGACAATAGAGCATCTGAATCTGAGATTAGAACCTTCGTAGTATAAGCTAGAACCATTGGCAGCATTCCTGAGATCCGGAAAGTCTAAACCTTGTCTGCGGTATTCCGAGTAGGATCTGGAAAGGGATGACTGTGACGAGCTTCAAACTTGTGAATGTTGGGCGCAGTGATAGTGTGCAAAAGGACAATGGTCCTATTCCGACGCTAGCGAAAACCGACAGATGATTAGCCGTGCAGTGACAGCGCATATGGATTTGTTTTCATCCGAGAGGATCATACAGCTTGCCATGGAAGGAGGTAACGCATGGTTGGAAGAAGGCAGTAGGAAAGCAGAAGTTCAGAAGCAACAAAGCATCTCCATACGCTTATCTGAAATCCCCACCAGTGAATTACATAAGTAACTTTATCTTATTTTATGTTTTATTTATATTTTAATTATTAAAACCTCATAACCAATTGAATCTGCCTGACTGAGATTTACAAGGATGACCATAGCTTGCTTCAAGCCAACAATCTCCGTGGGATCGACCCTTACTCACGTAAGGTTTATTACTTGGATGACCCAGTGCACTTGCTGGTTAGTTACGCGGAGTTGTGAAGAAGTGTTGAGACCACGTCACGCGCACCAAGTTTTTGGCAACGTTGCGGGGAACAAACAATTTGCGTACCATCTCCCAACGAGTTGACAAAAGGGTGTTATCTTATTAATCAGGAGTTTTCTGGGTAATTTTGAGTTTGGGCAATGGGCAAATAAATAATTGTAAATTAAAGCAATGAAAATTAAAAGAGATTTATAATATTCTAATAAAAGGCCTTGACTGGGGAATGATTAATTGGAAGTTCCATCCTTGTTGGAATTCTCTCAAGTGTAGTATAAAGAGGTTGTTATTTTCACTTAGTTAACCCTTACTAAATAAAGGAAAGTCAAGTGATTGAGCTAACTCTTATTCGCAAATCCTAGTGCTCTCCCTTGGGAAGGTCTAGTGTTAGTAAATACAAAATTAGCCAACAACTTCTAATTTAACTAACCACTTGAGCATTCTAACTCAAGTGTCTCCTTTTAATCAACCCCCATGTCAAGTTAGGAATCTACTCCATTGACATGAGAATTACTTGCATAGAATTAAATAAGGAATAAAAGGAAGACATGATAGACAATAACTACGATTCAATTAAAAGTAAAAGTAATCATTTGCATTAATAAATTCTAAAAATAATCCAATTGTAACTCTAAACAAGAATTAAGAATATGGAATAATAAAAGAGTAAGAAAACAAACTAGAATAGTATCTTCAACGGAGGTGATGACTCTTCAATATCTAAAGCGAAAGCAATACACTATGAAACTATGCTAATGAGAATGTGTATTGAGTCTCTGCATGTTCTCTGGCTCTAGTCTGTGTTTCTGGGCCGAAAACTAGGTCAAAACTCGGCCCGAAATCACTCCCAGCATTTTCTGTCATTTCTGCAGATCGCGCATGTCACGTGTACGCGTCAGTCATGCGTGCGCGTCGCTGGTCGTTTTGGCGTGTCACGCGTACGCGTCAGTCACGCGCACGCGTCTTTGTGCAAACTCCAATCCACGCGTACGCATCAGGCACGCGCACGCGTCGCTACAAATTTCTCCATATCGCGCGCTCGCGTGAGCCATGCGTGCGCGTCAATGCTCGCTGGTTATCTCTTTAGTTTCTTGTGTTCCTTCCATTTTTGCAAGCTTCCTCTCCATTCTCTAAGCCATTCCTGCCCTATAAAGCCTGAAACACTTAACACACGGATCACGGCATCGAATGGTATAAAGGAGAATTAAAATACACAAATTAAAGATTCTAGGAAGCAAGTTTTCAACCATAGAATAACACTAGGAAGGAATTGTAAAATCATGCAAATCATATGAATAAGTGGGTAAGGACTTGATAAAAACCACTCAAATGAGCACAAGATAAATCATAAAATAATGGTTTATCAACCTTCCCACACTTAAACATTAGCATGTCCTCATGCTTAGCTCAAGGAGATAAAATAAATGAGTAGGAAAAAGTAAGACTCATGCAATGCAATGCAACCTATGTTTGAATGCAACTACATGCTAAGATGATTTTGTCTACTTGGTTAAAAATAAATAGGTTATTCAAGACAAACATAAATCAAATTCCACTAATTCAAATTATACAATAAAAGACAAGTAAACTTGTAAGAAGACCGCTCATAAAAGCAGAAAACATAGAATCAAGCATTGAACCCTCACTGATGGTGTGTATGCACTCTAATCACTCAAGTGTATAGGGTAATCACTCTACTCTTCTCTAATCATGCTTTCTAAACCTTGTTCTTCACTTAACTTCTAAATTCATGCCTATCTACCCAAAAATTCCTACTTTTGTATTGCATACTCATGCATCAACTCTTCTTTTAATTTGTATCACATATGCATTGATCTTTTCATTAACTTAACTTAGCATTGGGGTAATTTTGTCCCCTTATTTAATTACTTATTTATTGAATATTTTTTATTTTGATTTTTTTATAGAGAAAATAATATCACGTTGTAAGTATAGTTTCTAAACTAACAAAGAATCCTTTCGTACAAAAATTTGGTTGTCACAAATAACAAACCCCTAATAAAATTGATAACCAAAGTATTTAAACCCCGGGTCGTCTCTCAAGGAATTGCAGGGAAGTATGATTTATTATTGGTTATGAAAAAGTATCTTTTTTGGTTTTTGAAATAGGAAACAAGGAAATAAATTGGCAAGAAAGTAAATTAATTATCATGAAAACCCTTGCAAGGTATGAGAACTAGAAATCCCATCCCAGTTATCCTTATCAATTGTGATGAGAATTGTTCATTACTCCCACTTAGTTAACCCTTACTAAATAAAGGAAAGTTAAGTGGACCAATCAATGGGATTCCTCAAGTCCTAGTCAACTCCTAAGGAAAGACTAGCTTTAGAAGGATCCAAATCAACCAACAAATTCCAATTATCAATCAACAAAGGAGTTTGATAACTCAAGTGTCACCAATTACTCAACCAAAGGCAAGAGGGAAAAAATCTAGCTTAAATTGAAAGCATCAATAACATAAATAGAAGAAACAATCATAAATCTGAAATACATCAAAGTGTATTAAATAGAAAATCAAATATAACATCGAGAATTCATAGCCAAAATGAATAAGAAGAGAATCCACAAAAGGAATAGATAAACTAAAGTAATGGAATAAATAAAAAGTAGAAGAAAAATAAATTAAAGGAACATTGAACCTGGAATTGGGAAGAAACAAACCTAAAACTAAGAGAAATCCTAAATCCTAAAGCCTAAGAGAGAGGAGAGAGCCTCTCTCTTTAGAAACTACATCCAAAACCTAAAATTGTGAATTATGAGAGGTTGTGTGTATGAATGGATCGATTCCCCCACTTTATAGCCTCTAATCTATGTTTTCTGGGCTGAAAACTAGGTCAAAAATAGCCCAGAAATTACTCCCAGCGATTTCTGATACGTCTAGCATGCGGCAAAGTCACGCGTACGCGTCGTCCACGCGTACACATGGATTGAATTTTCTCCAGGTCACGCGTGCGCATCACCTATCTTCGGGGCAGCTATAGAAAATTATATATCGTTGCGAAGCCCCAGATGTTAGCTTTCCAACGCAACTAAAACCGCCTCATTTGGACCTTTGTATCTCAAGTTATGGTCAATTTAGTACGAAGAGGTCAGGTTGGACAGCTTTAGCAGTTCCTTCAGTTTCTTGTATTCCTTCCACTTTTTCATTCTTCCTTTCCATCCTCTAAGCCATTCCTACCCTATAAACCTTAAAATCACTTAACACACATATCAAGGCATCGAATGGTAATAAGAGAGGATTAAAATTAGCAATTTAAAGGCCCAGGAAACATGTTTTCAATCATAGCACAAGATTAGGAAGGAAAATGTAAAACCATGCAATTAGTATGAATAAGTGTACAAAGACTTGATAAAAACCACTCAATTGAGCACAAGATAAACCATAAAATAGTGATTTATCAATCTCCCCACACTTAAATATTAGCATGTCCTCATGCTAAGTTCAAGAGAAGCTATAAAGGAGTGAAGAGGAATGGTAGAATGTATGAAATGCAACCTATCTATATGAATGCAACTACATGCTAAGATGTTTCTACCTACTTGGTGAAAAGTAAATAAATCTTTCAAGAACAAATATGAACTGGATTTCACTAATTCAAATCATAAAAATGAAGTACAAATAGACTTGCAAGAAGAAGATAGCTCATGAAAGCCGGGAATAAGGAATCGAGCATCGAACCCTCACTGGAAGTGTATACACTCTAATCGCTCAGGTGTTTGAGGTTTGATTCTCTCAATTCTCTACTAATCTTGCTTTCTAAGGCTTGCTCTTATTCTACCAATCAACAAAAGTTTAATGCACAAATACACAAATCAAGAGGTCTTTTAAGGGTTGTAATGGGGTTAGGGTCAAGGTAAGATTGTATTTGGTTAAGTGGACTAAAATCTGAATCCTTAATTAACCTAAACTTCTCACCTAACTTAGGACAATCCATGTAATCATAATATAAAGCCTAACTACCCATTAATTATGTTTTCCACATATTCATGCATCCGAATTCGAGTACAACTCATATGCATTGCTTTCACCATTTACTTTGGGGCATTTTGTCCCCTTTTATTGTTTACTCTTTTTCTTTTCTTTTTCTCTCTTTTTTTTTCTTTTTCTATTTTTCTTTTCTTAATAATTTTTTTTTCTTTTTCAATGCATATGATTAAGGTATTGAATGCATAAACATGTTCTTTAACATTCTTGTTCATATTTTCTCAGGCATACACAACACCCAATTCTCAAACCAAATATTGGCAAACCCAATTTTTCCACACTTAATTCGTGAGTACTGTCACTAGTCTAAGCTAACCAAGGATTCAAACTAAGGACATTATTATTTTCCGCTTAGAGTTAATGATGTGATAAAGTAAAGAACAAAAGGGGTAAAATAGGCTCAAAATTGGTTTGCAATGGATAATGAAAGGTAGGGCCATATGGGTATGTAAGCTTAGTGAAATACGGCCTCAATCATGTAAGTGTATGCATACATCAAATAATAGAAATATAGAATTAAGCAAGACAAAGATCACAATTTTAGAGAGAACAACACACACCAAAATAAAATTTTGGTTGATAAAATGCAACCAATCAAATAGGCTCAAAATCTCACTGGTTTTGTGTGTTCGAGCTCTAAACTATGTTCCAAATAAATTTCTTCAAACAAGTTTAACAAAAAATTTTATTCAAATTAGTGAAATACTCTAAAAAAGTTTCTTGAAAAAGTAAATATTACTTCAACCAAGTAGCTGGTAAAATATGCACAAAATGTAACAAACATGCAATCAAACATGCAAATGCAACAACTAACTACAAAAAAAATTTAAACATTGGTGTTGAGACAGGAAGGTACTAACCCACAGAGATCGGTATTGACCTCCCCACACTTAAAGATCGCACCGTCCTCGGTGCATGCTAAGATGCGCAAGTGGGCGGGTTGCTCTAACTGATGCTCTTTCTTTAGTGGATTATGCAGATGGACTTGTTGTTTGCCCTATTTAGAAACTTCTCCTTTCCCTTCTCGGTGGCCACCCTGAAAGAAGAGGAACAGAAGGAAAAGTAACCCAGGAGCAAAGATAGAAAACAAACAAAATATGGGTGGATTTATGCCGAATAATGAGGGTCTCAATTACATGGTAGCTACAACATGCAAGTGAGAAAGCAATAGAAGCAAATGGCATATCAATAGTGCAAAAAGTGCAATAATAGGGGAGAGAGTGTGGGTAATGAAGGACAATATAGGTGCATGTCAATACAAATGGAATACAAGTATCATAAAAAATTAGCATTGACCTATAAATAATATTACCCAACAATGAAAACAAGTCACGAAGCACCAAAAGAAAGCAAGAGAAATGCAACAGTGGAATAAAGACATTTAACACCAATAGAAAAATAATAAACATAGAAAAGAAAATAAAAATATGCATATAGTTAAAATACAATGAATGAAAGAATGTAAATGTAATGAGGGAAAAAATGAGAAGGAAGAGGGAGGAGATGAAAGTAGGAAAGGAGGAGGAAAGAATGAGAAAGGAGAGAGAAAAGGAGAAGAATGGAATCTGCGAAGCGATGCGTAAGCGTCGCCCACGCGTACGCGTGGGTGTGCAAAAGAAGAGGTGACGCGTAAGCGTCGTCCACACTTACGCATGGGTGAGCAAGAATCCTAGTGACGCGTAAGCATCGGTCACACGTACGCATGACCACTGGTTGTGCTAAACGCACAATACCAGCACCAAGGCAGCACAACTCTCAGCCAAATCACCCATTGACGCCGATCTGGCGATCCACGCGTACGCGTTGCTGACGCTTACACGTGGGGTGACTAAAATACGGGTGACGCACACGCGTCACCCATGCGTACGCGTGGGTTGGCTCGTGTGCAAGGCACCCCTCCTACATAGCTCCCGCGTAACTTTCTGTAAGGTTTAGCGTCGCATGTGACGCGTGCGCGTGGTTCACGCGGACGCGTGGGATACGCTTTTCTTTCTTCTTCTTTTTTATATATATGCAGAATGCAGAATGCAGATGATGATGCAGAATTTACGAATTAACACTGATAAAATTAAAATAAAATAAAACTAAGAATAAAAAGAGACGATCATACCATGGTGGGTTGTCTCCCACCTAGCACTTTTAGTTAAAGTCCTTAAGTTGGACATTTGGTGAGCTCCTTGTCATGGAGGCTTGTGCTTGAATTCGTCTTGAAACTTCCACCAATGCTTGGGCTTCCAATAAGCTCTACCAAGTAAATTTTTCAAGCTTTGATGGAGTTTTTCACAAGCTTTGAGCTCCCAAAATTGATCCTCATATATTCTTGGATCCCAAATCTTGATTCTACACCCGTCTTCAAGTTGATCATCATTTTTCCACTTGGGTGGTGAGCAATTGAAATTCTCACTGAGACATCCAAACAGCCTCCTAGACTCATTCAATCAAGCTCTACACCAATCCTTGCACTTCAACTTTGAGTATGCAACCGTATTGAACCTTGCATGACAACTCCTACCACCAACCATCTCCCGCTTGCTCTTATAGCCACAAAGAGCTCTAAGTTGCCCATCCTTCTCAAGCAAAGTATATTCAAGTGGGCTAATTAAGCTTAGAGATGAAAGATTTACCCACTTGAATGAAGGAATGGATGTTGATGGCTTTGGGGGAGAGGTCTCCAACAACTTTGGCATGGTGATTTCCAGCTCCATTCTCTTGAGCTCTTCCTTGACAACTTCCACCTCTTTACAAGCTTCTTCAATTTCAACCTCTTCCTCTTGGTAGCTTTCTTCCAATTCAATCTCTTCTTCATTACTTACCAATGGTAGGGGAGGTTGTGCTTCTTCTTCTTTAATCTCTATCTCTTCAACCACGTCTTCTTCTGTGATAATTTCGGCTTTCTCCACTTGCTCTAATACACAATCCAGCTCCTCCTTGTTGACTTCCACCTCTTGACAACTTCCTTCAAGGGTCTCTCCTACCGCCACCTTTAGGGCCTCCTCTAGCTTCTTATAAAGTATGGATTCACGAAGATGATTACTTCTCTTTTGTTCCATGTCAATAGCATAACTGGGATCATCTTGCTCTTGGATTGATGGATATGGGCATTCTTGTACGGAGGGTGGTGGTGTGCTAAAGCTTGAAGGTTGAATATTGGAGGTAGAGAGTTGGTTCATACGGGATATAAGATTTTGGAGTGTAGAGGTGAGACCAATGATATTAGAAATGAGTGTGTTGTTATCCAATGGAGGTTGGGGTGGATAGGAGGGTTCATTTATTGGGAGAAAGGGCTCATAATACGGAGGTGGTTCTTCTTGATAAGGATATGGAGATGGTGAATATTGAGGTGGTGGTTCTGGGTGTGGTTCATATGGTGGTTAGTGTGGTGGATAAGGATTAGGGTCATATGGAGGTGAATAGTGGAAAGGGGCTTGTGAGTATGGTGGTTCAGAGTTATGTTGAAGAGAGGGTTCATAAGAATATGGTGGGGCTTGTTGGTAACTACAAGGGGGTCCACCATATTCATCATCCTTGTATGCTCCCTAGACTGGCTCTTGACCATAGTAATTTGGTGGAGGTGGTTTGCCACGAAAGAGTCCACCATAACTATTGTCTTGGTATGCATCACAGAATGGTTGTTGGTTATAGCACATTAGAGGTGGTTGTTGCCAAGAGGGTTGATCAACTCCTTGTGGCTCCTCCCGTCTTTGATTCTTCCAACCTTGATGCCTGTTCTCATTATAGCTTCCATTCCTTACAACAACATTAAAACCAAACTTAAAGCCAGGGGGTGAGAATTCATAGTAGCAAAATAAATAAAAACTAATAGAAATTAATGAAAATAAACTCCTAAAACTAGAAATACTAACAAAGAAACGAAAAAGCAAATATTTACAATAACCAATAATAAGGCACACGTTTGTAATTTCCCGGCAACGGCGCCATTTTGATGAACGGCTTTTATGCTGGTAAAGAAATTCACAAATAATATCCCATTGTAAGTATAGTTTCTAAACTAACAAAGAATCATTTCATACAAAAATTTGGTTGTCATAAGTAACAAACCCCTAATAAAATTGATAACCGAAGTATTTAAATCTCGGGTCATCTCTCAAGGAATTGCAGGGAAGTATGATTTATTATTGGTTATGAAAAAGTATCTTTTTGGGTTTTTGAAATAGGATACAAGGAAATAAATTGGCAAGAAAGTAAATTAATTATCATGAAAACCCTTGCAAGGTATGAGAACTGGAAATCACATCCCAGTTATCCTTATCAATTGTGATGAGAATTGTTCATTACTCCCACTTAGTTAACCCTTACTAAATAAAGGAAAGTCAAGTGGACCAATCAATGGGATTCCTCAAGTCCTAGTCAACTCCTAAGGAAAGACTAGCTTTAGAGGGATCCAAATCAACCAGCAAATTCCAATTATCAATCAACAAAGGAGTTTGATAACTCAAGTGTCACCAATTACTCAACCAAAGGCAAGAGGGAAAAAATCTAGCTTAAATTGAAAGCATCAATAACATAAATAGAAGAAACAATCATAAATCTGAAATACCTCAAAGTGTATTCAATAGAAAATCAAATATAACATGGAGATTTCATGGCTAAAATGAATAAGAGAATCCACAAGAGGAATAGATAAACTAAAGTAATGGAATAAATAAAAAGTAGAAGAAAAATAAATTAAAGGAACATTGAACCTGGAATTGGGAAGAAACAAACCTAAAACTAAGAGAAATCCTAAATCCTAAAACCTAAGAGAGAAGAGAGAGTCTCTCTCTCTAGAAACTACATCTAAAACCTAAAATTGTGAATTATCAGAGGTTGTGTGTATGAATGGATTGATTCTACCACTTTATAGCCTCTAATCTGTATTTTCTGGGCCAAAAATTGGGTCAGAAACAGCCCAGAAAATGCCCGATATGTCCAGCACGCGGCAAAGTCACGCTTACGCGTCGTCCATGCGTACGCGTGGATTGAATTTTCTCCAGGTCACGCGTGCACGTGATCCACGCGTTCGCATCACCTATCTTTGGGGCAGCTATGGCAAATTATATATCATTGCGAAGCCCCGGATGTTAGCTTTTCAACGCAATTGAAACCGTCTCATTTGAATTTCTGTAGCTCAAGTTATGGTCGATTTAGTACGAAGAGGTCAGGTTGGACAGCTTTAGCAGTTCCTTCAGTTTCTTGTATTCCTTCCACTTTTGCATGCTTCCTTTCCATCCTCTAAGCCATTCTTGCCCTATAAACCTTGAAATCACTTAACACATATATCAAGGCATTGAATAGTAATAAGAGAGGATTAAAATTAGCAATTTAAAGGCCCAGAAAATATATTTTCAATCATAGCACAAGATTAGGAAGGAAAATGTAAAACCATGCAATTAGTATGAATAAGTGTGCAAAGATTTGAGAAAAACCACTCAATTGAGCACAAGATAAACCATAAAATAGTGGTTTATCAGACGGCGGGTGCTCGAAGATTGCCGTAGAGGGGGGCGGCGTCGGCTGTGGATGCACAGCCATGGCTGGCGTCCAGCAGGTGAGAGGGTCCAGCGAGAGAAAGATAAGATGAGATGCTAGTTACCGAGCCTCAATTCACCAATATGAAAACCTTAATTTGTTTCAAATTTTAAATTAAAAAAATTTAAAATTAATTAATAACCCATAATTTAATTTTAATTTCAATTAAACCCCATTGTATGTATTGTACAATAAGGCTATTGTCTCCTCATACTTTCCCTTTCAAAAATATTTCAGAACTTTCGAACTGGCTAGTCGGGTTGAACCGAAAATTAGCCGGTTTTCTTGAAACGACACAATTTTGAGATTTGTATATAGAAAAAAGAGTTAAATATCAAAGTGGTCTCTGAACTTGCACTCGAGTCTCAAAATAATCCCTAAAGTCAATAATTACTCAAATTCGTCCCGAAGATTGTCATCCGGGTCTCATAGTTGTCCATAAAATAATTTTCCTCCATCTTTACCATTAGAGAGGACTGAAACAACGTCCATTTCCTTCAGATGCATGGTAGCTTCTTTAGACTTCCCCACAATGCAAAAATTCATTTCCTGCATGATATCACCATTCTTAAGAAATCCGTGAATCAAAGTGTTGTAAGTAATCGAATTGGACGCACAGCGTATTTCATCGAACATCTTGTCTGCACTGTGGACCATATCTATTTTGCAGAAGTCCCTAATCATGGTGGTATAAGTGAACACGTCGAGCTCAAACACACCCTCTTCCACAACCTGGTCAAAGATAGACTTTAACAAATTGATCGAATTGGCTCTTACAAGAACATCCAAGACGGCATTATAGGATAACAAACATCGGCCATGTGAAAAGCTCTTGGCTTTGCGGAACCAGTGAATAGCGCTCCTGATATCGTCACGATTGCCGAAAGCAATGATGAATTTGCAAATGAAGGAATCAGAGAGGTTGTTGGAGCGGTGGAGGAGATGGTGGACGGTGGAGAAGAGAGAATGAGAGAGAAGGGAGTCGGTTATAGTAGCTTAATAGTGGCGTGTATAAGAGTAGTTGTTGGAGTTGGGTTGGGTGTTAGAGCCTCGACTGAAGAAGAATAGTGCGTGGTTGGAGAAGGAGACTCAAAAGGGTTTTCTTAAATATAAAACTACGTTGTTTCAATCCTCTTTAATGGTAAGGATAGACAAAAATTATTTTAGGAACTAATATGAGTCTTGAAAGACAATTTCAGAAACAAATTTGAGTAACTATTAATTTTATCAGAAAAGCTCTGCATACAAGCCCTAATGACTTGTATGGTTTACAAGTTTATTAACAAATAAAATTCTAAAACGCGCTCCAAGGGTTACGTTGTATACACGCGTTATATAGAGATCCCGCGTATATCTAACTACCAAATTTAAAAGATTTGTTTTCTTCTTCGTTTTCGTTATTTGCAGATTTGCTCGTTCTTCTTCTCGCGAAGCTTCCCCTGGTTTCTTCGTTCGTTCTTTTCCCCTCCTTTCTCACTCGTTTCTTCTTCGTCATTTACGTTAGTTCCTCTCTCTGTAACTCCAGCTTCGTTTTCTATTTGATTTTTTGTTTTCTGAAATCAAAGTTTGAACTCGTTTTGAAGATAATGGATGATTCAACCTCAGATTGTCAGCTGAATCCAGGCGAAGTGGATTATGAATTTGAATCTAACGAAATTTCTGAGGTTTGATTTACATAGGATTACTATGAATTTTGTTGCAGTAATTTGTATAGCATTGTGTAGGTGAATAATTCGTGAACATTGACTGTCAAAATAATGCATGAAGATAAATCTGTGGATTGAATGTAATGTATTAGTTTTGATTAATTATCTGGAATTTAGAGCAGATGATCAGGTGTAGATCAGAAGTTTTTTGGGTGTATTTTTGCGGGAAGTGTGGGTGTATTTACAGTTTACTGCTTTTTCTGTTATTTTAACTGAGTTGTTGTTGTTCGGGTATATTATATCAGACATGATTGTGTGTGTTTTTAGTTTTTGACATGGTGTATTCTGCAACCTGTGTATTTACAATTTATGGCTTTTATTGTCATTTTAGTTGAGTTGTTGCGGTTCGGGTGTATTATATCAGACATGATTGGGTGTATTTTTAGTTTTTGACATGGTGTATTCTGCAGCCTCTCTCTGTTGTTGATGACCAGTTTGTTCCGAAGGTTGGAATGACCTTTACCACCCTTGAAGATGCTGAAAAATTTTACAGGAACTACGCCAAGGCTGCAGGTTTTTCTACAAGAGTTCGGAGCACAAATAGGAAGGGAAACGAGATTAAGAATCAATTGATTACATGTAGCAGAGAGGGAAAATGGAAATCTAAAATATCTCAAACAGGACAGGGAACTAAGCATGTTCATTCGTCGTACAATAGAGAATAACGAGGAGGCTGGTATTAGACCAAGCAAAACTTACCAATCATTTGTTGCGGCTGCCGGGGGTCATCGCGAGTTAAATTTTATTGAAAAGAATGTGAGGAATTACATTACGAGAGAAGTGCGAGAAGCGTGGGTGTGCTTAAAGACTCATTTGATAGGAATTGGAATGATTTTCTGCTGAATTTTGGTCTTGTGGACAACAAGTGGCTTTCAGGTAATGTTTGTTTAAAATCTGCAGCAGAGGTGTAAATTTAATTTTTTTCGGGTGTATTTATAGTCTGTGTTTGGGTGTATTCTGCAGATCTCTATGAAGACCGTCATATATGGATTCCAATCTATCTGGATCACCACTTCTGGGCAGGGATGAGAAGCACACAAAGGAGCGAGAGGATGCATTCTTTTGGGTGTAAAAGCAGTGTTCTTTTGGGTGTATTTCTGAATTTTCTTGTATTTCACATTTTACATATATATACATATATATACTTCAGAATCTTGTTTTTATGTTATAAAATACTGTTTGTTTTTTTTTACAACAGTTTAAGGGTTTTAGGTATTAGGGTTTAGGGTTTTAGGGTTTACGGTTTAGGTTTTAGGGTTTACGGGTTAGGGGTTAAGGTTTAGGTTTTAAGTGTTTAGGGTTCAGGGTTTTAGGCTCAAAACATCAGGGGGATAGATTTTTTGGTGTATATTCAACTTTCTTTAGGTGTAAAAAATAGCAGGTTATGGGTGTATATTTGGTTTGATGTTTTCCTTCATATTATAGTACCTGTAATTCATACATTTTGAATACAGCAGAGAGAGTTTAATTATTGAAAGAAATTTTACAATAAACTGGATTATAATTGGAAAATTTTTACAGCATGTGTTCAATTTGTTACAGGACTATATAAACATTTACATTAATCAGTGTCAATATCTTTAGAATCTATCTGACAATTTGGTGATGCACCCTTAGCGGCGGGATGTGCATCAGGCCACCAAATCCCAAATCCCTAATAATTGTTTTCTTCTCCTCGCTCATGTTTATGAATTTCTCACTTAACAAATGTGTTGCACACTTAAGGTCTTTGATTTGCTGTAAACAAAGCAAAATTATAGTTAGATATATTTCTATTATATAAAACTGATTTCATCTAAGACATATATTTGTTCTTACATTTTTTTCAGCTTGGTTTCTGCCTGCCATTTTTTCTGAAATGAAAAATACACCCATAGATATCAGTAAGATACACCCATAGATATGAGTCAGATACACCCATAGATATCAGTCAGATATCACTCAAACATGCATTAATATACAAGGTCAAACAACATTACAAGGTCAATCAATATACACCCATAGACAAGCAAATATTAGAACAGTTGCAACTGTTGACTATATTACAATATATCAGTTCAGAAATATACACCCAACAAATTATGCTATATACACCCAACAAAATACTCAATATACACCCACCAAATCACGCAATATACTCCCAAAAATCAGTTACCAGAAGAACTAGAACAACAAGAACAGTAACACCTAGAACAACTAAGAAGAACAGAATAACCTAGAAGCAAGAATAACAGTAAAACCTAGAACAAGTAGAACATTAAAAACTGTAAAATGAGACCTAGAACAAGAAGAACAGTAAGACCTAGAAGAACGTAGAAGAACAGTAAAACCTAGTTCTTCATTTTCGAAATGTGAAAAATATACAATATGAGTAAAATAGTAACATAACGTACCTTGAGTATTATAACTTCATTTTTTCTAGAGATTGTTGATCGAGAGTTCTATGTTGTGTTGATGGAGAGTTCTAATCTTCGCGACGAGTCCTATCTCTGCAGTTTGGAATGTTGCTCGAAAACGGACGGTTTGTGTTTTCTTCGAAGGGCTTGGAGAAGTGGAAGAGTGCGCCATTAAGGAGCGCTATTTTGCGAAGAGCAACCGTTGAGTGGGGCGCGTGTAGTTTACGTTCCATTCAAAGAGAGATGAGTGCGCGTGTGAATGAAATGTGGGTTGAGAACTTGTAAAACTTGTAAGGCCTTTTTGCTAGTATGTGTAGCAGGCCCGTAATTTTATATATCACTCTAAAATTCGAGTAGAAATTTAGGGAATACTTTGATTTCACTCTTAAAAAAAAAAGGCCAAACGGGGTTCTTGAACCCTTTTCTCCACTCATCGACTCTCCAGTTCTTCTCCCATCTCCTTCTTTCTCCCCAAACCAAAACGGAAACCTAGCCTCACCGCCGACCGCCGACCGCCGACCGCCGAAAGCCGCAAGGAGTGAGTCACCGCCGCCGTCCATCGCAGTCAGGAGAAGCACAGAAGCCTCTCCTCCAACTCCAAACCCTAGAGCCCCTTCACCAGTTCTCCCAGCTCTAGCCTCACTGCCATATCACCTCCGCCGTCTCAACTACTCGAAGCCGCCGTCCCTACTGCATCTCGTCTTGCGTGGTTCCTCCGTCGCGCAGCTGCTGTTCCGCTGCGCTGGCTCTGCTCCTCTGCTCCAGTTCCGCCGCGCACCACCCTCCTGGGCTCCAGTTCTCTGGCGGTCCAGGCTACCTCTTCTCTAGTTCTGCCGCGTCCAGCCTTCCGTCGTGCTCCCTCACCTCTGTGTTCTAGAAGAGAAGGTATTTTTTTACTGTAATTATTGTTTTAATTTTTCTTATTCAATTGTTGTTATTACTGTGGTTTAGGATTGTTGATGATATTCTTGATTCTGTTATGCTGTTGTTGGTCGGTTGTCTTTAATTTTTTTTACAGTGATTTTCTGTTTTTGAACTTGTTCTTGAGATTATTCGGCTTGCTAATTTGTTAATTTGTCAATTTGTTGAATGGGAAACTTGAATTTGTTGAATGGCTTGCTAGTTATTGATTTAGTTAAGCTGCTTACTGCTGATTTTGTGTGTTTGCTAATTTTGAATTTGTTGAATGGAAAATTTGTTAATTTTGTTGTGTTTGCTATTTAGTTCTGCTTTATGTAACTTCATACCTTGCAACATTAATCTTCCAATGATTCTAGCCCCATGAATGACTGAATAATATCATGAAATATATTTAACATGATGAGCGAGGTTTGAATGATAACAGCAAAATATAATCTGAGTTATGGGTTTATAGTTGAAAAATTTATACTGATCATAAAATGTATCTTATATTTGGGTTTGGAGGATACATGCACCATAGACACAGTGTTACTCTATTACTAAACAATTTAAGCTTGTCATGTATTGTGCAGGGTGGTGCTTTGTGGTTTCAGAATTTAACAAAACTCTCTTCCGGTTATTTAGGCTTCATATTTTTTATTTTGATTGCTGGTATGCACTTCATTGATGTCCAGGAATGAATTCTTGATTCATATCCAATAAATATGTTTACTATTACTATGATTATCTTCTGTTGGATTTTTTTTTTGTTATTTGACTTTTGAATTTCTAATTGGATGAGATTATAACACTATTGTTGATGTAGTATCTTTAATATAGATGGCCTTTTAAGGTTTATATTAGACTATAATTATGTTTTAGGGTGTTTATTTATAATTTATTTATTATAAAACGGTTTTCTCAGTTGAATTATGGTTGAAGCGGTGGGACCAGTGAATCAGTGGTTTGATGACCGGTCCGGTTTCCAAACCTTGCTGAGTGATGCTTATGCACACAAGTATTTTTCCCAGTTAATTTAGTTAGTTTGCAAAATGAAAGGAAAAATCAGTATTCTTTGACCAGTTATAATTATTTGTATGAACTTGGAATTTGGGAATATTGTTGGCTGATGAAGAAATTTATGTGTTGATTGATATATAGAAAGAATGAAGCAATCAAAGGATCCGTTTGAAGCAGCGTTCGAGGAGCAAGAGGATTCTCCACCTGAATCCCCAGCTGACACCACTGTGGACGCACAGCAAAACCCTAATTCTTCAATTGCAGCTCATAATTCTCAATCCCAACCTCAAGACCAGCTCCAGATCCCTCATGACGACAATGCCAAAAAGGGTGCTTCCCAATTCACCCCTCTCATTGGCAGTGGCAGTGGCAGTACTAATGCTAGATCCAGTGGTCCCTTCACCGCCACCACTGGAGCTGGTGGTTCTGGCACTGGGATGAAGAGCAAAGAAGAGGAGGAGGAAGAGGAGGAGGAGAACATGGATGTTGAGCTCGGAAAGTTCCCTTCGAGTGGCGATCCTGATAAGATGGCCAAGATGCAGTATGTTATTGGTTATTTTTGTGGATCTTGCTGTTCGTTACCATTTTCATTGCATCTATTTGTTTTGGGGTTAATTATTTTTTTGCTTTTAGGGCTATATTGTCACAATTCACCGAGGAACAGATGAGCAGATATGAGTCTTTCCGCAGGGCTGGGTTTCAGAAATCTAACATGAAAAGAGTATGGTTCCTCAACTACTATGTGCCATCTCCCAAATTGATTTGCTAAAAATATAATGTTTAAACTATTGTGCTATCCAATAATTTAAATTGTTCTAATTGGTTGTATTAGTTTGGTTGGATTTTTGTTTCCAATACTTATACACTTGAAACCTTATTTGCATTTTCTCCTTGGTTAATCTTCAAGATTGGTTTTTGTTACATATCACCTTGGTTCTGCATTATTGATACTTATGGGCTTATGCATTTGTGTAGTAGTTTGCAAATTGCTATTTTTGCATTGTAATATGCACTGTAGTTTATATTATAGTAAGATGAGATTGTTTACAAGTTGCCTCTTCTTTCTTCTCTTGATGATATTCAAACAGTTATTAGCAAGCATCACTGGGACACAGAAAATTTCCGTGCCGATGACGATTGTAGTATCCGGGATTGCGAAAATGTTTGTTGGTGAAGTTGTTGAAACAGGTATGGGAAGTTTCCGTTAATAGCTTACAAGCATGAGATGGTTAATTCTAAACTAGACACAATGTTTTTAAGGTCAAAATCTCGCAGTTCTTGGTCCTAAGAAGGCCAATATTCTGATTCCAAAAGTTCCCATTGATAAAAAACTACTACTTTATGGCAGCTAGAATAGTCATGCAAGAGAGGAAGGAATCTGGACCAATTCGCCCATGTCACTTGAGAGAAGCATATAGACGATTAAAGCTTGAAGGAAAAGTATTTAAAAGACCAATGTCGAGGCTCTTCCGGTAAATGTATGAATTGTGAATGTAGTGGATGATGTCACTGGTTTGCAGCAGTGTCTTGTAGGAAGATTTGGTACTCACTACTTAGTACCTTCGAGGCCCCATATTCTTGCATCCTGTTATCTGTTACTGTTTGTAGGTAAATTTGGAAAACTTTCCCATTCCTTTCTCAAATATTAAATTTGTGAACACAATAATTATAGGCCTCAACATCTGTTCTATTTCTGTCTGTAGAAACTGAAATTCATATCTGTGCCGCAATGACAGATGTTGTATATCACTATATTGCATTGCACAAGCTTGCTGTGTTAAATAGATAGCTAGCTTGAATAGCTTAGGAGAAGGAGAACTCGAAGAGGATTTGGGCATGGTTGCAAGAGATCTCAGTTAACTATTAGGGTCAAACTAATGTATAGTCTAGGATTTTGCTCCTCTAAAGTAAAAGTTTGTCCACGCTATTTTAATCCCTATTAATGCGAAAATTGAATAATTAAATTTTGGGTTGTTAGTATACTTATATGTCCCTGGAGTTGAATGATGTAGTGTCTTACTCCTCAAATTTGGGTTGAGTTATCTATGAACTATCTAAAAGAAAATCTGGATGTTGGTATTTTCTGTTTGATTTGTGATTTCTACTCGTTGGGTTGAGATTCTATTGCTTGTTTCATTTGCTGGTTTTGCAATCAATATAACTAACATACATGTCATGCATTTTGGTTGCTTTCTAAGGCATATGTCCCCTTTCACCTCAGCTACCGGTGACTATGTTTCAAAGAATTTTGTACTCTTTATTGAAGTAAAAGCCTCCTTACTGAAAGAAAAGCCTGGTTGGAGTTTATTGAATTGTAGTAGGCCAGCTTGTTTTAAGATACTAGCATGAAAAATTGGTGGAGACCAAGTAACAACATGCACAAGTCTAATATTACCAATGCTGCTAAACGAGTGCCTTCTGGAACTGAAAGTCTGACCATTGGTTCTAATATACTTATATACTATCCATTTTAGGTTATCTTCGAGATTGATTCTAAACAATTATTTTAGATAAAATGAGGAAAATAAAGGAAAACTTCTAGACATCAAAAGTAAATGGATATTGGTTAACATGAGTAATAAAAAATGAGGAATGTTAGGGGTCAGCAACTTTTGTGATTTGTAACCATCAAATAGCCATTAATGATGGTTTTCATGGTGTGAGATTGGTGTGAGATTTCATCCAATGGCTCACCTTTCTTTGCTGGTTACATGCTGGTCAGAATTTAACAAAGTTGCTGATCTCCTAAACTTTTCCATAAAAAATAAGTTTAATAATTCTGTTGGTTGTTATAGTATACCAAATTTCTAATTAGGTTTTTATATTTTTTTCTTTCAATTGAGTTCGTACACTGTTGTTAATTTTGTAATTAATTCTTTTTTATTGTAAAAAATGTTAAGAGTTAACTAAATATTTATCCGCAAATTGAAGATATCTATATTTAAGAATTTAATTAAATTTTTTACTATATGCTTTTTGAGAAAAATATTTTATTAATTTTAATATTTTTAACATGACAATGATCTAACTACAAAATTAAAAGCAGTTTTGAAATTCAAATGAAAAAAAAAAAATTATAGAATCTTAATGATAAATTTAGTAAAATTATAGAGACATATAACGTAAATAGCCACCGTATTTGGCTGCTTTTTTCTATTTCTTTCTTCTTTGATATATGCCTTTGTTCTATCCTCCTTAAATTAACTCTCTTTTTATTTTTATTTTTATTATAAATTAAGTGTTATTTTTTAGTTTTAAAAATGTATTAATTAATTTTATCTACTATATCCTTTATTATAAATAAAAGAAAAGTTAGAAGAATAGAAAATTAATACAAAATATTATATTAAGAATATCTTTATCTTTTTATTTTGGTTGTTTAGATTTTTAATAAAATTAACTCATCATTTTAATAAATATGCACAACTAAAAAGAGTTAGTTAATTTGAGACGAAAGGAAACAGCTATTTTTTGTTAGTTTTATTTAAAATTCACACAAGTCTATCTCTTATAAGATAATATCACAGCATGTTTCATTAGTATTTTGACTATATTCACTATTTTCGAAATAGCTGGTAAACACTTTGAAGAGTGACTTATAAATTTGTATAGAAAACTATAAACCCAAATAATTTATTTTAAATTATAAAAATGTTTAAAAATTAAATAAAACTATAAACACATATATAACAGACCTAAAATGTACAATAAACTCCAATTGGACAGGAAAACTAATGGTAGAGAAAAGAAGAAAGTAAATTGGTAATTGCCAAACAGCGCAACAGCATATGTTTTTTTTTTTTTTTTTTTTTTTTTTAAATCAAAAGTAACACCCTAATGCTTTTAAACTGTATTAAGTTTTATTTGGGTTATACTTAGTAGCTAATATTCAAAATTTTGGAAATTTTTTTAAAATAAATGTGAAATATTTATATAAAATAATTTATAGATACAAATATTGAATAACTAATTTTTATTAGAATAATTACTAGTTGAAAAATATAAGTGGATCTGAAAATACTAACATAAAAAACGAGCATGCTAAACTATGAAGGCATAATAATGACAAGTTTTACTCATCCCAAATAATTATAACAAGAAACATCACAGTTACAATTTGCAATCACTCAATAAAATAAAATAAGACACTCAAAAAATCCTAACTCTCTTAATTTGTATAACTATGGCTAAAATAATTGCATATTCTTCCTTCTTAAGGTAAACGTTTAATGTTTTGTATCTACGTCCTCGATAGCTTGCTCCCACTAGTGCACTTGTCTTTTCACCTCAACTGAGCAGTGTATTATTTTGTACTGAATCGTTCCTGAAGATGGTACGGAGAGAGGGGTGAGAAACAAAAGTTTCTCAGTAGCTTATCTATATGGTGTCATCGTATCCATCCCCAACCACTCCGAATTTTAAAATAAAAACAGTGATGATGCAATGTTGTTCAATTATTATTCTCAAAAGTCTTGGTTAGTCGAAGTGGTGTGACTTTTAGATGCTTCTCATTTACTTATGTTATGACATGTGTGATGTAAGACCTAGAAATTTTAGAAGATCTTATTAAAAGTTAATTTAGATTTATTTATCATTAAGTACTTTAATCCCTGAAATTATTTTATTAAAGATAATTAAAATAAATTTTGATTAATTGAGTTTAAAGTAATTTAAGATTTTATCTGATTTATAATTATCAAATTATTTTCTATATTTAAATTATAAAATTTAGCAAATGTAAAATAATAAGAATTTTATACATAATTGAGATTTTAAAATTTAATACTAATATTTTTATAAATAAAAAAATAATTATATTATCTTTTAATTTCAATTAGAGTATTTGATTTCAAATCAATTAATATTTTGAAATAATAAATAGTATTTTAGAGATTTAATTAGTTCTCGGATTAATCCAAAAACTCCAATTTACCTAAAATTCTTAATTTCATTTTTATCCCAAATTAAACTCTAATTTCCAAATTAAATCCAAACTCTAAATTTAACTAAATTAAACCCTAACCCCACTGACCCTAGCTGCCATCTATTCTATTTTCCCTAACTTACCTACGAAAGAAAGAAACAAAAAAGAAAGGGAAAGAAAGAAATGGTGAGGGCTTGAGGGAAGAAAGGGAGAATCAGAGCTGTGGGAGAAGAGAGAAGCAGAGCAAGACAGTATCGGCGCCGTGGGTCTGGCCACTACTGTTGACGCTGCTGTGGACTGCGAAGCCGCCGCTGCCGCTTCCACTGACGAAGAGGAGAGAAGGGGACGCCGTTGAGCAAACCGTGCGAGAGAGGGAGCTGCCTTCCACACGTCGCCATCATCAAGTCCGAGGCGGAGAGGAGGAGCACGAGCGCGAGGAAGAAGCCATCGCCGTCGTCGTTCGTGATCCGTCGTCGCTGCCGTTCATGAACCGACGCCGTCGCCATCAGAAGCTCTTGCCGCTGCCGAGAATCCCATCACTGTCAGATCCATTGCATCGCCGTTGGGGCTTCGAAGGGGGAGAAGAAGCTGGTTCCATTACACCCGCTGCAGGAGGGGGAACCAGCTGCGCCACCGCGCCTCTGCGCCGCCGGAGCTCCACGCTACCGCTTCCGCCGCCGAAAACCGTCTCTGAAGCCTGTTTGCTTGGTAAGCTCTAACCTTGCTTCAGCTTCTTTGTCTATTAAGTCGATTTTCACCGGTTACCCTATTTCTTGTTTTCCTGAACCCTATTCCACTTCTATTATGTTCCATTATTTTTATTATTGTTGGTGTCTCTGCTGCCTTAATCACTTAGAATAATGCTATTGCCGTCACTGGCTTGCCATTTCTGCTCGGCTGTGCCCTTATTCGCTGTTCTGATTGTTGAAAAGAAATGTTATCGAAGCTATAGTTTCTCCGTTCCCCATTCCCTTGTTTCTTTTCTGGTAAGACAAATTCTGTTGTACTTTATCTTGCCATAATACTCCATTTCGACTATGTTTTATTAGTACGTAATGTTCCTCTTTGCCTTGCTTGATTGTGTTTATTCTGTCTGTTACCTAGAGCTGCAGTGTTTGCGGTTATTACTTTTGCTTGCCGTTCTTCTCCGTTAGCAGAGGGTGCTTGGAATACAAATCATGATGTAGCTGCTACAGAATAAGGTTTAAAGAGGGTTTATTGTGTTAAAATCGCTGCGGGTTTGATTCTTTGAGGTAGGGGTTTTCTTAGAATTCATTTTATCTTACAGGGTTGTTATAAATAGATATTAATGTGAGAAACATATGTCTGTGATTATAATTGTCTTATAAATGTGGTTGTTTGCTGGACTGAATGACTGATTGCTTGATTGCTTGAGTAGTTTGTGATTGCTAAAAAGAAATTAGTTTGAAAGGTTATTTAGTTGATTATTATGAAAAATGGCCTTCTTGGTTTTGAAGCTATTTTTGATAATGTAAACGAATCGGCTTTGGAAATGATTTGGAATATGAAACTGAATTAATTTTGGAAACGGTTTAATTTTGAGTTAGTCTGACTTTATAAATGACTTTATAAATGATTTAGTATCTGAGCTGGTTTGATTTTAAAAAGAGATTTATTATTGGCACTGATTCGCTTTGAAAACAATTTGATATTGGAACTGGTTGAATTTTGGAAAATGAATGAGATTTGGAAATGGTTGAGAAAAATGTTTGAGAAATGTTTGGATGGGACCCGAAAAGGGTGGCAGAATCTGAGTTTTAGAGGAGATGCTGTCGAAATTTTATAAAATTAGAAGTTTCATTTGAAGTAAATATTTTAAAAGGTTTAATTTTAAGTATTATATGATTTAAGATTACCTCATTTATCAAAGGAAAAGTTATGTTTTGGATTGAGAATTGTTAGTGAACGGAATGGAAAGAAAGATGATGAGGATTTCTTTGAAATATGGTTTTTGAATGAATTTGGAAATGAGATTTGGATTGATGAATGATTATGATGTTGAGAATGTTGAGATATGAACTTTGAATTATTCACATGGCTTATGAATTTGAATTATCTGAGATACGAGGTTCCCTGGATAAAGTACCATGGCTTGCCACCACGTGTACCAGGTTGAAAACTCGATACTCTGTTGACCGTACGACGTAAGTGTGACCGGGCACTATATAAATTCCTGGGAATGTTATCCCCATTGAGCAATATTGATTATTTAAGAAAAAGCTACGCATAGACTCTTGGGGATGCACGTCGGGGGACAGTCTAAGGACAATTTAGACTTGTCGGGTTGGCTGGATAACCAATAGATGAGCCTCATCATCCATAGGACAGGCATGCATCATATGCATTTGTATGCTTTGCTTGGGTTTGAACTTGTTTTAGTTTGCTTAATTGCTAAACTGTTCTTAACTGCTACTTGAACTATTTGCTGTAACTGCTACCTAAACCTGTGCTTTCCTTGTCTGTCTTGTCTGTGTTTGTCCTGGCGTACTACATTTGGGAATAAACTTTGATGCTGAATTAAAGATTGTGTTGTTTGATTGCATGGTTGACTTCTGATTGAGATTTTCTTATAAGAAAGGAAAGGTTTCAGATTTCCGAAAGATTAAACATTGCTTCTTTGAAAAGGTTTTGAACGATTTCCTATTGGTTTTTAAAAGATCTATAAGGCGATGATAATCACTAAGATTGTAAACAGTTTTCTTATTGAATATCTTCTTATGACAACTTTGAAACTTCGTGGTGAGACCGTGTGGTTAGGTTCTCACCCCCTACAGCCTTACCTTTTCAGGAACTGGATGAAGAAGCATTAAGAAGAATTATACTATGTTTGGTTTATAAGTTGTTGTATTAATTAGATTATTTTCTTCCCTCGTCTTTGTTATTACAAGTTTGTAAGAGGGATAAGAATTGTATGTTTTATATGTATATCATATTATGAGTTATTATGTAAGGAGTCTTGTATATGAATCTATGCATGTTTGTATTTTTCTTAAGATAAAGTGTTTATTTCCGATTTTCAAAGAAATCAGCGATACAGTGTCGAGTCACAGGCTCCTATTTTAGTATTTGGTATGTAAAGTAGTCGTAATACTTCTTGCTATCAGAGTAGCGCAGCCGGAAGCGTGACTTTTGATAGTGAGGGTGTTACATTATGGTATCAGAGCGGTCTTTCCTGTAGAGCCTTGGGAATGGACTGATTATGCTTCAATTGCATACTCTGAAAGTCTGTCATGTAGTAGGTCTTGTTTGAATAACGAGAATTAGAGCTTATGCACATGACGATATATTGATTAATGCCATTAGTCTTGCATTGCATAATTCCTGGCATTAAGTTTGGCCGGCTTAGCACTGGTGAATTATGTATATGTAAGCACCAATGGGTTATCATAGATAATATGCGAGTCATAGGTAATGCAAATCGCGGGTTTTGGGAACATTAGGAGTTAATTCTTGAGGTTACTCGGTTAGGTGTCTTGAACTCTGCGAATATCACGTATCTTATTCCTGCTTGGTATGCTTTAAGGTTCTTGTCTGCGATACTTTTCTTGGAAAGTGATCAAATTATCTTTCAATCCTACTCTCTTGTTCACGTACGCTCTTGTTTAATCCTAACTGCATATGCCTGTTTAAAACCCTTGGTGTATTTACCTTCTTTATTTAGGCACTTCCTCTTGAATCATATACTCTTTGATATACATTTGAACCTGTTTTGATGCAGTACACCTTTTTAAGTTCATATTTCGAGTCCTTTGTAAACAAATTGTAATTTAGTTTTCCTCTTATTTGACGATAATTACAGCCATTCTTTAAATCTTAACAAAACCACTTTTGATTTGAAATATACAACCGCTTTTAATTTGATATATACTTCTTTATATAAACGTTGAAAGTTTCTTATAAGGTTTAAAATTAATTGTTTTCAATACCTCGCTTGTTTCTTCACTGATTTATGGAAATGTATATATATATATATATATACTTTAAATACAATTTGATTTTCTAACAATTTTGTAGTTTTTACGAATATCCTTATTTGATTATATATTTAGATATTTTTCAAAGAAAGGTTTTTATCTCTTCCTAGTTGGTTCTTATTTGGTAAATTTCACCTAATTTATTTTTAATTTGAATTTGGTTTAGCATACTACATTGTTTATGCAATTGTTGTTCTTTTAGAAAAAAATGTTGGACTCATGTCTTTCTTCTTGTGAATAGACCAATTTCTTTCTTAAGCTTTTCATTTCTGAGAATGTCATATTTGATACTGTTTTTAATTACTCTCTTACTTTTTTTTTGAACATCATCATTAGTCTTAGTTTTCCATTTCTTGTGAATCTCATGCTCATTTGAGTCAACTTGAATTCATTTCCATCTAATGCACCATTTGTCCTTTTATTTGTCTTTCTTTAGTCAAAGATTCTTTCTTGAGAATTTTCTATTGATTAAGTTGTATTTCCTGAAGCGTTTTGTTTTCCTTTGGACCAATTGAAAACTCATTTGATAATCCATGCCTAGTGAGTTCTTGTTCGAATTCCCTTGATTTAAAGATTCTTTTTTTCCATGGGCTGATTTCCTTTTAAGCGCATCGTAATTTTCTTAAATGATTTTTGCGAGGTGGTTATTCCAAATATACTCTCAAAATTTTGTTTTGGACTATTTTGACGAAGTTTGAGTTCTTTTGAAGAAATTTAAGTTTTGAATCAATTTTTTTTAAGTTGTTGAGTTCCTTCTTAAGCTTTTTGTTTCTATGAGTGACATGCTTTATGAATCCTAATCGAAATCCTTTGATTTAAGTTCCTTTCTTAAAATGAGTAAGTTTTCTTTTTTTTTTGCATCTTAATATTATTGAACATCCTTATAAAGTTGTGACTTTAAGTATATTATTGGAGTTTTGTTTTAAATCTTTTTAAACAAGTTTTGATTTATTCTTATGCAAAGTTGTCTCTGACTTTGAATTGCTTTACTTGAGTAGTACCTCTCTTTGATGTGATTTGAACTTGTTTTGGGATGATATAACCGTCTATTGAAGTTTTAATAAAATCGCTTTCAATTCAGCCAACACTCCTTTACTTTATACTCTAAAAATTTCTGTATGTGATTTAAACCCGTTCGATTGTAATGCATAATCTTTTTTTTATGAGTAAAACTTTATCTCAAGTTTTCTTCCAACAAGGTTGTAGTTTTCATACATGCTTGAAAAAGAAGAGAAAATACAATTTTGCTCTTAGCCAAATTAATCTTTCCATTTACAAAGTTTGTGTAATCTATTTCCACTTGAATTTATATTGAAATAATATTACATTTATGCTTTTATTAATCTTTTGAAGGATGTTTGTGTTGGAGATAAGTGTGTATGTCCAACAAAATACTATCATGAATTCTTATTATTATTATTATTATTATTATTCCTTTTTATAAGAATAAATTTTTATAATTTATGATAGTGTCCTTAATTAAAATTAAAAACAAATAATTACGATAAGGATCGTACTAATGAGATATACGTTTTTTGAGTACTTTTAATTTAAATTGTTCTTAATCGTAGAATCACTAAAAATGGGACATTGGTGATTCGGATAGATTAATATATATATATAATAGTCTTCATTAGATGAAGATTAATAGATCTTATTTATTAAATTATATATATAAATGGTATATATAGAGATATAACCATTGAATTGACTCACTCTAAGAATTCCTAATGGTTATAGTTACCGTATATTTGTCAATAGGATATTCTTATGATAAACATAATATTAGAATTTTCCTTTGACCTGCGACTATCATAGTAATTAATAATGTATTTGTTATACTTTGATTTCGGACACCTAACACCCTACGGTGTTAGTTGAATGTGGGTATGATTTAAATACTTGTAGAATTAATGATTAGTCAAAATGGAATCCATCAACTATAGTAATGAGTTTGAGCTCTACGATTATAATGAATGAAATAAACAATGCCTTGGCCAATGGGTTTGAATGAATTAAGAAATGAGTTTCTTAAGTCATTCATAATTCATTATAATAATGGTAACAAGTTAGAGTTTGACAATCAAACCATACTCTAAAAGTTAGCCAAGAGCTGAAAAGATGGAAGGAGTTGTATTTTTGTTCATCTTAGGTTCTTAGTAAAAATATTATTACTTCATACTATCGGGTCGTCAAGGAGCGTTGCTAGACGCCAACCTTGATTAGTAAATTTAGTATGACTAATATACTACCCGCTTAATATTGAACCTATGGGGTCACACACTAACGAGTGTTCTAATCCTTGGTAAATAATTATTTAATTATTATTTTGATTAGATCAAATAAATAATTATATTAATTCAAATAGATTATTATTATATTCTTTGCTAGCACCATGAATATAATATGATAATTGAGAATATTAAATAATTAATTATTTATTCTATGATGAGTTTTAAATATGGATAAGATCCTAACTGATTTTGTTTCAAAGTAAGTTGTAATTTGATTCGCAAATCAGTCACCAATCTCATACTATATATGTGTATATGATAAAAGAAAGAAAACACAAGTTTTTCTCTTTTACCTCCACATACACAAATATTCCAATTCTTAGTGAAGAATTGCTGGTGCAAGGAGTTACAAGAAATTTCTCAGTTAAATCCATTGGTCAAGGAGTTGACAACAAGGATCAGTCTCGGTGTGGATACACATAGTACCTTCGTACTATCGAAGGAGAAAGTTTTCATTCACTAGGGTACTCAGGTATTGGCATCTAACCCATCTTATTTTAATAAAGTTTTAAGCACAAAATAGATTAATAGGATTACTTTATTACTTCCGCTGTGTGTTATGAACACTTATAATTCTACAGTGGTATCAGAGCCATGGCCCTTTTGTGTTTAAAATTTTATTGCAAAAATTTATAGAATTAATAGGATTAATTTAAGTTTTGTTATTATAGTGAATGTGATTCCTAATAATGGCATGGGATGCTATTATCAAAATTATAAATTTATATGGGATAAAATTACATGTATGTTAAGGAACATACTGTTATTATTATTTTTATTTATTTATGAAATAAAACCGAAAGGAAAAAAGGATAAATAAATTTTATACTTTATTTACGAGGAGTTACCTGACAACCAGGAGATTCGTACTCAAGGATAAAATTTATATATGTATTTGATACATGGAATGAATTAATTTTTACTTGAACCTAAACAATCTAGGGGTATAAAATATAATTCAATTAAATAATAACCTGACAACCAGGTAATTATTTGGGATTAAAATTGTATGTGATAAATTTAATCATCTATTTAAAAATGTATGAGTAATGACTTGACAACCAAGATACTCATTCATGATTTTAAATATTTTTTTAACACTTAATTTAAGAAATAAAGATTTCTTAATTTTCTATAATAATAATTATTGTAGAAAGTGTTATTTGTATGTGTGAATACGTACTTATTTTTGTTTTTTCCTTTTAGATTCATGAATAATATGTCTGCTCTATCACTGCGTGGCATACTTGAAAATAACAAATTGGCTGGAGCCAATTATGATGATTGGTATCGCAATTTGAGAATTGTTCTCATACATGAAAGGCTAATTGATATAATCGATAAGCCTGCTGTTACGGCCCCACAGCTCCTAAGGATAAAATTTATATATGTATTTGATACATGGAATGAATTAATTTTTACTTGAACCTAGACAACCTAGGGGTGTAAAATATAATTCAATTAAATAATAACCTGACAACCAGGTAATTATTGGGGATTAAAATTGTATGTGATACATTTAATCATCTATTTAAAAATGTATGAGTAATGACTTGACAATCAAGATACTCATTCATGATTTTAAATATTTTTTTAACACTTAATTTAAGAAATAAAGATTTCTTAATTTTTTATAATAATAATTATTGTAGAAAGTGTTATTTGTATGTGTGAATACGTACTTATATTTATTTTTTCCTTTTAGATTCATGAATAATATGTCTGCTCTATCACTGCGTGGCATACTTGAAAATAACAAATTGGCTGGAGCCAATTATGATGATTGGTATCGCAATTTGAGAATTGTTCTCATGCATGAAAGGCTAATTGATATAATTGATAAGCCTGCTGTTACGGCCTCAGTTCCTAAAGAGGATGCAAGTATTGATAATGAGGCAACCAAGGCCTATGAAAAGTACTTGGAAAATTGTCTTACTGCCAAATGCATCATTCTGGAATCCATAGGTTCTGATCTTCAGAGGCAATATTAGGATATGGATCCACCAACTATTGTTGAACATCTTAAGAAGATGTATGGTGCACAAAGTAAGACGGCCCGATATCAATTGTCCAAAATTTTATTTAAATCCACACTTGATGTGGACTCTCCTGTTGGACCCCATGTTCTTAAGATGATTGATCTTATTGAACAACTTGAGAAGTTGGGATGCAAATTGGGCAAAGAACTTTCACAAGATTTGATCTTACAATCTCTTCCAGAAATTTTTTCACAATTCATTGTTAGCTTTAATATGATTAAAGTAAGCTGTGATCTTCATGAAATGCTCAACATGCTAATTGATTATGAGAATCAAATTGCATCTGAGAAAAAGAAAGGAGTTTCTATGGTAGTTAGCAGCTCTTCTAAGAAGAAAGGAAAGTGGAAAGCAAAAGAAAATGGAAAGAATAATTTTAAAAGAGAACCCATGGCACCTAAGGGTGGTGTGACCAAACCCAAGGGCAAACAAGAAAAGACTAACAAAAATGATGCTGAATGCTTTTATTGTAAAGGCAAAGGTCATTGGAAAAGAAACTGCAAGGAGTACCTTGCTTCTTTGAAAACGAAAGAGGAAGGTAAGACATGCTTGAAAACAGTTTTCATGATTTCTTTAGATACTATTAATTCTTCTATATGGGTATTAGACACCGGAAGTGCTCATAATATTTACAATTCGTTGCAGGGACTACGAGTAAGTAGATGGCTGAAGAAGGGAGAAACTTACCTTCAAGTCAGGAATAGAGCAAATGTTGCTGCTGTAGCTATAGGATCTATTTCTTTAACAATGCCTACGGGCAAGATATTAGTATTGGAGAATTGTCATTATGTTCCTAATTTTGTTGCAAATATTATTTCTGTTTCTATGTTGGACAAACGTGATTTTTATTTTAATATTAAAAATGGCATTTGTTCTACTTATTATGGTGATGACTTATACGTAAATGGCTATCTCCAATATGACATTTATATTCTTCCCAATTTAAATGGTAATTCTGTCATGCATGTTTCTACTCTCAAAAGAGAGAGAGGAATAATCAAGTAAATAAATCATATCTTTGGCATTGTAGACTTAATTATATAGAAGAAAAAAGGATTTCTAAGTTACATAAAAAAGGTTACATTAACAAATATGATATGAATCATATGTAACTTGTGAATCCTGTCTCAAAGGAAAAATGACCAAAATTCCATTTATGGGACATGGAGAAAGGGCTACAGAATTATTGGGACTAATACATACAGATGTTTGTGGACCAATGAAAATTCAAGCCAAAGGAGGATATTCTTATTTTATCACTTTCACTGATGATATGTCTCGATATAGCTTTGTGTATCTTATGAAACACAAATTTGAGTCATTTGAAATGTTCAAATTTTTTTTAGTGAAGTTGAAAATCAAACAGGTAAAAGCATTAAGGTGCTTAGATCTGATAGAGGAAGAGAATATCTAAATGATAATTTTCTTGAGTACTTAAAGAAAAATGGGATTCTTTCTCAATGAACACCTCCTGGTACTCCACAACACAATGGTGTTTCAAAGAGGAGGAATCAAAATTTATTAGATATGGTTCGATCCATGATGGGTTTTACTGATCTTCCATTGAATTTATGGGGCTATGCTTTAGAAACAGCAGCATATTTGCTAAATAAAGTACCCATTAAAGTAGTTTCTTCAACACCATATGAGATATGGAAAGGATGAAAACCAAATCTCAAACACATTAGAGTTTGGGGATGTCCAGCATATGTTAAGAAATTGCAAAGTAATAAACTTGATGCTAGGTCCAATAAATGTAGATTCATTGGTTATCCTAAAGAAACAATGGGTTATTATTTCTATCACCCTTCTGACCACAAAGTGTTTGTGGCAAAAGATGGAACCTTTTTAGAAAAGGAATTTCTTTCTGAAGGAAGACAAGGTGAAGAAATAAAACTTGATGAAGTTCAAGAAACCAATGAAATAGTACAAGCTCAAGAATATGAAATTCAAATTGAGCAACCAACTTTGGATGTACTCTAACTAACACCAAATTTATCATCTTCAAGAGTTGAGGATAACGAACCGATAGTAGTTCAAAAAGAGATTAATGAACCAATCCTTGAACTACCTTTGGAACCAGTTCAGTACCCTCCAAATTTGGTACAAGAGCTACCTCTTTGACGGTCCACAAGAGAACATCGTCCACTACTAAGGCTAAACCTAATCGTGCAAGATGATGTGGAAAATGGGATCGATTATGATGATAATGATCCTAAGACTTATGAGGAGGCAATGCAAAGTTCTAAAAGTCTAAAATGGCAGAGTGCCATGGAATCCGAAATAAAGTCTATGAGGATCAACAATGTTTAGACCTTGGTTGAACCCTCAAAAGACATAAAACCTATTGGTTGCAAATGGGTTTTCAAGAAAAATATTGGAGTAGATGGTAAGGTGGAGACTTATAAAGCCCGTCTAGTTGCCAAGGGATACTGTCAAAAGGAGGGAATATATTATGAAAAAACATTTTCTCCTGTGGCAATGCTCAAATCTATTCGGATTCTACTTGCTATAGAAGCATACTATGATTATGAAATATGGCAAATGGATGTGAAAATAACTTTTCTTAATGGAAAACTCAAAGAGGAAGTGTACATGACACAACCTGAAGGTTTCACACTTCTGTCTGATCATAGTAAAGTTTGTAAGTTGCAACGCGCCATTTATAGGCTAAAGCAAGCTTCTAGAAGTTGGAACATTTACTTTAATAATACAATCAAAAAGTTCGATTTTATCTGGTGTGAAGAAGATCCTTGCATATACAAAAAGTTTAGTGGGAGTACAGTCATTTTCTTAGTACTCTATGTTGATGACATATTACTAATAGGAAATGATGTACCAGCATTGCAAAATACCAAAACTTGGCTATCTCAACAATTCTCCATGAAATATTTGGGAGAAGCAGCCTATATTCTAGGAATAAAGATCTATAGAGATAGATCTAAAAGGTTGCTTGGACTCTCACAGTCTATGTACATTGATACCATATTGAACATGTATAACATGGAAAACTCCAAAAAGGGCTATTTACCAATAGGCACTGGAATTACTCTCAGCAGAAAGGATTGTCCTAAACCTTCTGAAGAGAGAGTACGCATGAGTAGAATACCATATGCTAGTGTAGTGGGAGCTATCATGTATACTATGACATGTACACGTCATGATGTCGCATATGTGCTAGGAGTAGCCAGTCGATATCAGGCAAATTCCGGTGAGGAACATTGGAAGGTGGTAAAATCCATTCTTAAATATTTAAGAAGAACCAAAGACCAATTCCTCATCTATGGAGATTCTGAACTTATACCAAAAGGGTTCACTGACGCAAGTTTTGCCTCAGACAAAGATGATAGCAAATCTACTTCAGGTTATGTTTTCACCTTAAATGGTGGTGCAGTGAGTTGGAAAAGTTCCGAACAAACTACTGTAGCTGATTCAACGACTGAAGCTGAGTACATAGCAGCAAGTGAGGCTGCTAAAGAAGTTGTGTGGATGAAGAAGTTTATAAACGAGCTTGGTGTGGTACCTTCAATTAAAGAACCACTTCCATTACTGTGCGACAATAATGGAGCCATTGCACAAGCAAAAGAGCCAAGATCACATAAAAAATCTAAGCATATCTTGAAAAGGTATCATTTGATAAGAGAGATCGTTGAACGTGGAGACGTTGAAATTCAAAAGGTTGCTGGAAAGGATAATGCAGCAGACCCATTCACTAAGGTGCTTGGATCAAAAGAGTTTGATAAGCACATGTGATAATTGGGATTGAAATATATGACTGATTGACCCTAGTGCAAGTGGGAGATTTTGTTGGAAATACATATATGCCCTAGATCCAATCTGTCATTGGCTCTAGTGCAAGTGGGAGATTGTTGGAGATAAGTGTGTATATCCAACAAAATACTATCATGAATTATTATTATTATTATTATTCCTTTTTACAAGAATAAATTTTTATAATTTATGATAGTGTCCTTAATTAGAATTAAAAACGAATAATTATGATAGGGATCGTAATAATGAGATATACGTTTTTTGAGTACTTTTAATTTAAATTGTTCTTAATCGTAGAATCACTAAAAATGAGACATTGGTGATTCGGATAGATTAAAATATATATATATATATATATATATATATATATATATATATATAATAGTCTTCATTGGATGAAGATTAATAGATCTCATTTATTAAATTATATATATAAATGGTATATATAGAGATATAACCATTGAACTGACTCACTCTAAGAATTCCTAATGGTTATAGTTACCGTATATTTGTCAATAGGATATTCTTATGATGAACATAATATTAGAATTTTCCTTTGACCTGCGACTATCATAGTAATTAACAATGTATTTATTATACTTTGATTCCGGACACCTAACACCCTACGGTGTTAGTTGAATGGACATTGGGTATGATTTAAATACTTGTAGAATTAATGATTAGTCAAAATAGAATCCATCAACTATGATAATGAGTTTGAGCTCTACAATTATAATGAATGAAATAAACAATGCCTTGGCCAAGGGGTTTGAATGAATTAAGAAATGAGTTTCTTAAGTCATTCATAATTCATTATAATAATGGTAACAAGTTAGAGTTTGACAATCAAACCGTAATCTAAAAGTTAGCCAAGAGCTGAAAAGATGGAAGGAGTTGTATTTTTGTTCATCTTGGGTTCTTAGTAAAAATATTATTACTTCATACTATCGGGTCGTGAAGGAGCGTTGCTAGACGCCAACCTTGATTAGTAAATTTAGTATGACTAATATACTACCCGCTTAGTATTGAACCTATGGGGTCACATACTAACGAGCGTTCTAATCCTTGGTAAATAATCATTTAATTTTTATTTTGATTAGATCAAATAAATAATTATATTAATTCAAATGAAATATTATTATATTCTTTGCTAACACCATGAATATAATAATATGATAATTGAGAATATTAAATAATTAATTATTTATTCTATGATGAGTTTTAAATATGGATAAGATCCTAATTGATTTTGTTTCAAATTAAGTTGTAATTTGATTCGCAAATCAGTCACCAATCTCATACTATATATGTGTATATGATAAAAGAAAGAAAAAAACAAGTTTTTCTCTTTTACCTCCACATACACAAATATTCCAATTCTTAGTGAAGAATTGCTGGTGCAAGGAGTTGCAAGAAATTTCTCAGTTAAATCCATTGGTCAAGCAGTTGACAACAAGGATCAGTCTCGGTGTGGATACACATAGTACCTTCGTACTATCGAAGGAGAAAGTTTTCATTCACTAGGGTACTCAGATATTGGCATATAACCCATCTTATTTTAATAAAGTTTTAAGCAGAAAATAGATCAATAGGATTACTTTATTACTTCTGCTGCATGTTATGAACACTTGTAATCCTACAGTTTGTTACCCATTTTCTCTTTCAGAACATGAAATAATTTCCTCTTAAGTTTTTCATTCTTTACGAACAATGCATTCAGAAATATTTTTTAAACCATACTCTTGAGTTCTATAAACTTTGTCTTTGGTTTGGATATTCTTCTTCTGTAAATCTCATATTTCTTGACTCAGCTTGAATTCGTTTTAAAATAATGTGTTGTTTTTCATCTCATTGGTCCTATCGAATCCCTTTGACTCAAGAGTTACCCTTAAAGTTATCAGTTGATTCTCTTTCCAACATTCTTCATTACTTGTTTATCCTTGTCTACTTGTGATTTCTACAATTCTTTCAAATTCTCGCGAATACAGTTCTTGCCGCTTTTGTTTCTTTTCTAAGGTCTATTATCCTTCTGAGTATACTCGAGGTTAGTTTTGGTATCTTGTGTGACTGTTGGACTTAGTAAACGACACATTAATTCTTTAGGGTACGTTTGGTGGACGCAAAAGGTGAAACTTGTAAATATACGACGTCACAGGGAATTGTAGAACCTTGTTTTACGTGAAATAGTTTTGTTGATGTGAAACTTGTGACCAATAATAAGGTTTGCAAAGTGTTTAACGAAGTTAAGAACCGTTAGATGAGTTACCCAATAAAATACGGTTGAGTATGGTGGAGATAAGTTATGTTGAAGTTTGAATAGTTGAATCTCTAAAGTTGGTATGAGATCAGTATGTGAACGTTAAGTACGTCGTTTTAACCCCGACAGGTTTCACAACCTTTTGACGCCTTGCCTTACCATCACATGTTTGAAAACATATCATCTTGTACATCAAGTCTATGTTGTAACTTCTGTTTACATCACACTTATACCCTTTAATACCTTTATGCCATATGAAAATCCTGATATTTGAAACTATATATATATATACTGAGAACTTTTATGCAATATTGTTCAATTATTATTCTCAAAAGTCTTGGTTAGTCGGAGTGGTGTGACTTTTAGATGCTTCTCATTTATTTATGTTATGACATGTGTGATGTAAGACCTAGAAATTTTAGAAGATCTTATTAAGAGCTAATTTAGATTTATTAATCATTAAGTACTTTAATCCCTGAAATTATTTTATTAAAGATAATTAAAATAAATTTTGATTAATTGAGTTTAAAATAATTTAAGATTTTCTCTGATTTTATAATTATCGAATTATTTTCTATATTTAAATTATAAAATTTAGCAAATGTAAAATAATAAGAATTTTATACGATTCGGTTTATAATTGAGATTTCAAAATTTAATACTAATATTTTTATAAATAAAGAAAATTAATTATATTATCTTATAATTTCAATTAGAGTATTTGATTTCAAATCAATTAATATTTTGATATAATAAATAGTATTTTAGAGATTTAATTAGTTCTCGGATTAATCCAAAAATCCCAATTTACCCAAAATTCTTAATTTTATTTTTGTTCCACATTAAACTCTAATTCCCAAATTAAATCCAAACTCTAAATTTAACTAAATTAAACCCTAACCCCACTCATCTGACCCTAGCCACCATCCATTCTATTTTCCCTAACTTACCTACGAAAGAAAGAAACAAAAAAGAAAGGGAAAGAAAGAAACGTGAGGGCTTGAGGGAAGAGAGGGAGAATCAGAGCTGTGGGAGAAGAGAGAAGCAGAGCAAGATAGTGCCAGCACCGTGGGTCTCACCACCACCGTTGACGCTGCTGTGGACTGCGAAGCCGCCGCCGCTTCCACTGACGAAGAGGAGAGAAGGGGACGCCGTTGAGCAAACCGTGCGAGAGAGGGAGCTGCCTTCCACACGTTGCCATCATCGAGTCCGAGGCGGAGAGGAGGAGCGCGAGCGCGAGGAAGAAGCCATCGCCGTCCCCGTTCGTTGATAAACTACTATACGGTTTATCTTGGGCTTAATTCAGTAGGTTTTATCTGTCATTCTCACACTTATTCATAGAAATCGCATGTTTTACATTTTTCTTCCTAATTTTGTGCTATGATTGAAAACATGCTTCTTTGGCCTTAAACTTGCTAATTTTAATCCTCTCTTATTTCCATTCGATGCCGGATATGTGTGTTAAGTGTTTTCAGGAATTACAGGGTAGGAATGGCTAAGAGGATGGAAAAGAAGCATGCAAAAGAGGAAGGAATACAAGAAATTGAAGGAATTGCAAAGCTGTCAAGTCTGACCTCTTCGTACTAAATCAGACATAACTTGAGCTATATAGGTCCAAATGAGGCGGTTCCAGTTGCGTTGGAAAGCTAACATCCGAGGTTTCGAAGTGATATAAAATTTGTCATAGTTTCTTGGCGTTTAGTGATGCGTATGCGTGGATGATGCGTACGCGTGGATAGTGCAGCAGACAAATGACGCGTACGCATGGGCGACGCGTACGCGTGGGTGATCCGTACGCGTGATGGAGCCACGTGCTGTACGTATCAGAAATCGCTGGGGGCGATTTCTGGGCTGTTTTTGGCCCAATTTCAAGCCCAAAAACACAGATTAGAGGCTGGGAGTGGAGCAGAATCAATCATTCACTTCTCATTCATTCATTTTTCATAATTTTAGGTTTTAGATGTAGTTTTCTAGAGAGAAAGGCCCTCTTCTCTCTCTAGGTTTTAGGTTTTTTAGGATTAGTTCTTCTCAAAATTTTGAATTCTATCCTATTTTGTTTTAGTCTCTCTTCTACTTTTATCTGTTCTAGCATTCTAATTTATTTATTTCACTTATTGATTACTTTATGTTGCTAATTTAGTTTATGATATCTCATGTTAGATTCAATTCCCTTTTAATGCAATTTGAAGTATTTCATATTTGTTGCTTGCTTCTTCATTTGTTGTTATTGATGCTTGTAATTGGTTGTTTAGACTTATTTCCCTTGTTAGTTTTCTATGCTTTTATTTTGTGCCTACCAAGTGTTTGACAAAATGTTTGGGAGGATTTTAATTTAGACTTTTATGTTCTTGGCTTGGGATGGTAACTTAGGAACTCTTGAGTTACTAATGTCCAAGTAATTGATGATTGGAGCCATTAACTCTAGTTCTCACTAATTGAATCAGTGGAGAGCTAGGACTTATAGACTTGGATTGATATAGCCCATTTGACTTTCTTTTACCAAGTTAGAGGATGATTTAATGGGATCAATCCTTGCAATTATCATGTTGTGGTTAGTGATAAGGATATAGATCCTTGACCACCAAACCTTGCCAAGACCTCCTTTTGTCCTTCGATGGCCTTTACAATTTACTCTTCACTTTTCCTGTTCTCTTATTCAAAACCCCCAAAAAAAATACAACTCACAACCAATAACAAGAACACTTCCTTGCAATTCCTTGAGAGACGACCCGAGGTTTGAATACTTCGGTTTATTTTGATAGGAGTTTGTTACTTGTGACAACCAAATTTTTGTATGAAAGGATTATTGTTGGTTTAGAAACTATACTTTCAACGAGATTTCATTTGTGAATTCTAGACCACAAAAAAGTCCGTTCATCAAAATGGCGCCGTTACCGGGGAATTGCAAACGTGTGCCTTATTATTGGTTATTATAAATATTTGCTTTTTGCTTGTTTGTTAGTTTTTGTTACTTTTAGAACTTAGTTGCTTATTTTTATCAGTTTTTGTTTTTTATTTGCTATTATGAATTCTCACCCATTTGGCTACGAGTGCGGTTACAATTATGTTGTAGCGAATGTAGGCTACAATGAGAATATGCATCAAGAATGGGACAACCAAAGATGGGAGGAGCCACAAGGATTTAATCAACCCTCTTGGCAATAACCCCCTCCAATGCACTATGAGCAGCAACCATTCCATGATGCATACCAAGACAATGGTTGTGGTGGACCTCTTCGTGACAATCAACACCCACCATGATATACCTATGAACCTCCTCCTCAACATAATTTTGAACTACCATACTCACAAGCCCCTTTCTACCATTCACCTTCGTATGACCCCAATCCATATCCACCATACCAACCCCCATATGAACCATACGAACCATACTTAGAACCACCCCCATTCCAACACAATTACCTCCAAGAACCACCACCTTAATATACACCATCTCCACATCCTTATCAAAAGGAACCACCTTCGTATTATGAGCCCTTTCTCCCAACAAATGAACCCTCCTACCCACCCTGACCTCCATTGGATAACAACACTCTTAGTGTTATTCACCAAGGGCAAAGAGAGCTTCAAACCACAGTTACCTCCACTCTCACTAGTCTCACCTCTACTCTCCAAGATCTTATATCCCGCATGGATTCATCATTTACCCCCAATATTCAACCCTCAAGCTCTAGTGCACTTCTTTTTCAACCACATAATGATCTCTCCATCCCATCACCATCCTCCATGGAAGAGCACCCACATCCATCAATCCAAGAGCAACACGACCCCAATATGCTAGTGATATGGAACAAGAGAAAAGGGATCGTCTTAGGAACGTAATAGATCGGTTTCACGAATTCATACTTCAAAAGAAGCAAGAGGAGGCCCAAAAGATGGAGGTAGGAGAGACCCTTGAAGATGAAGTAGTTGACGAATTAGTGAAGGTTGGACAAGTGGAAAGCTCCATCATTGAAGACAACTCTACACTAAGCAACATCAAGGAGGAGTTTAATTTTGTATTAGAGCAAGTGGAGAAAGTCAAAATTATCGAAGAAGAGGAAGTGGTTGAAGATTTGGGAGATGTAGAACCTCCATGGGAAAGTCAAGTCATAGAGCCTCCTTCCAAGACGTTTGAAATTGATGTTCAGGAGAGTGTACAACCTCCAAGGCATATCATGGTTGAAGACTTTGAAGAGGTTGATTAAGAGATAGATTCAATCATTGATGAATCCTTATCTACAATTGAATCCTCTCCCATTGGACTTGACATGGAGATTAAAGAAGAAAAAGCACAACCTCCCATGCCCTTAGTAAGCAATGAAGAAGAGATTGAATTAGAAGAAAGCTACCCAAAGGAAGAGGTTGAAATTGAAGAAGCTTGCAAAGAGGTAGAAGTTGTCAAGAAAGAACACAAGGGAGTGGAGCTTGAAGTCACTGTGCCAAAGTTGTTGGAGACTTTCCCCCCTAAGTCACCATCATCCTTCACAATATTCAAGTGGGTAAAATTTGTATCCCTTAGCTTTCTCATTCCACTTGAATTTAGTTTTCTTGAGATAGATGGGCAACTTAGAGCTCTTTGTGGCTTTAAGAGTAAGAGGGAGATGTTTAGTGGTAGGCGTTGTCAGGCAAGGTTCAATATGGTTGCACGCTCCAAGTTGAAGTGCAAGGATTGGTGTAGAGCTCGACTGAATGGGTCTAGGAAGTCTTTTGGGTACTTCATTGAGAATTCAGATTGCTTGCCACCCGGTTGGAACAATGATGATCAACACAAAGACGGGTGCAAAAGCAAAGTTTGGGACCCCGGAATTCATTCTAGCAATCAACACTCTTGGGGCCTTGTCACTTGCTTTAACTTGCTTGAAGGCTGTATGCGCCTAGTTTGGGACCCCGGAGGCTACTGGAAGTACAAACATTGGTGGGAATTCCTGGATGAGTTCAAACACAAGCCACCATGACAAGGAGCTCACCAAATGTCCAACTTAAATACAATAACTAAAAGTGCTAGGTGGGAGACAACCCACCATGGTATGATCGTCCCTTTTTATTCTTAGTTTTATTTTATTTTATTTCTATCAGTGTTATCTCATAAATTCTGCATCATCACCTGCATTCTGCATCAAAAAAAGAGCATTCGACGCGTAAGCGTCTAGGACGCGCACGCGTCATATGTGAATGCGAAATATAGTGGATTGAACAGAGAGTTGCGCCGGAGTTGAGCGGAAAGCATGCTTTGCACACAATCAAGACCATGCGTACGCATATCTCACGCGTGCGTGTCACTTGAAGTTCTGGCAACCCACGCGTACTCGTCTAGGACGCGCACGCGTGGATAAGGAAATCGGCGTAATTCCACGTTCGAATAGAGAGTTGTGATGGTCTGGGGCTGGCACTGTGCTAGAGGCACAAAATCACTCACGCGTACGCGTCCCTGACGCGTGCGCATCATTTTCAATTTATGGCCACTCACGCGTGCACGTGCCTGACGCGCACGCGTCGTATGCGATTTTGGCTCCCAACACAGAATGAACAGAGAGTTGTGCGTGCGCGGAGCTGGTTTCACGCGACTGGCACAACCAGGGGCACGCGTACGCGTGCCGAACGCTTACGCGTCACCTTCTTTTTGTGCAACCCACGCGTACGCGTGGGGCACGCGTGAACGTCACATGCGCCGCATCACTAACCTAGCGCGCCGCCTAGTTCCAATTATTCCCTCCTCCCAAATCCTAATTCTCTCTCAATCCTAATTCTTTCTCCTCTCCTTTTCTTCTTTCCTCTTCTTTTCTCACTTCCTTCTCCTACCTTCTCATCCTTATTCTCTTTCATTTTATTTTCTTCATTGCATTTACATATTATCATTCATTGCATTTTAGTCTTGTGCATGTTTTTATTTTCTTTTCTAAGTTTGCTATTTCTCCATTGGTGTTCAATGTGTTTACTCATCTATTGACTATTTCTTCCATTGTTTTAGTGCTTAGTGACTTGTTTTACATTGTTGGGTGATATTATTTAGGTCAATGCTAATCTTTTATAACACTTGTATTCCATCTGCATTGACATTCACTTATACTGTCTTTCATCACCCACTCTCTCTCCCTCATTGTTGCAATTTTTGTACTATTGATATGCCATTCGCTTCTACTGTTTTCTCACTTACATGTTGTAGTTACCATGTAGTTGAGACCCTCATTATTATTTGGCATTAGCCCACCTATATCTTATTTGTTTTCATATCTTTGTTTGTGGGTTCTTCTTCTTCCTTTTTCTCTTCTTTCAGGATGGCCATCAAGAAGGGAAGAGAAAACTTCTAAATGGGGAGAATAACAAGTCGCTCTGCATAAGCTTTTTGAAGGAATTCCGCAGTTATAGGAGCCCGTCCACTTGCACATCTTTGCATGCAGCGAGGACGGTGCAATCTTTAAGTGTGGGGAGGTCGATACAGACTTTTGTGGATTAGTTATTTTCTTCTCAACACCAATGTTTAATTCCCTTTGTTAGTTCATTATGGCATTTGCATGTTTGATTGCATGTTTTTTTGATTTTGTGCATATTCTACCACTACTTAGTTGAAGTAATGCTTTTCTTTTCAAGAAACTATTTTATAGTATTTCACTAATTTGAATTAAAATTTTTGTTAAACCTGTTTGAAGAATTTTAATTTGGAACATGGTTTTAGAGGTCGAACACACAAAACCAGTGAGATTTTGAGCCTAATTGATGGTTGCATTGTATCAACCAATATTCTATTTTTGGTGTGTATTGTTCTCTTTAAAATTGTGATCTTTGTCTTACTTAATTCTATATTTCCATTGTTTGATGTATACATGTACTTATGTGATTGAGGCCTTCTTTCACTAAGCTTACATACCCATATGGCCTTATCCTTTTCATCATCCTTTGCAAACCAAAGTTGAGCCTATTTTACCCCTTTTGTTCTTTACTTTAGCTTATCACTAACTCTGAGCAGAAAACAATAATGTCCTTAATTTGAATCCTTAGTTAGCTTAGACTAGTGAGAGTGTTCATGATTTAAGTGTGGAGAAATTGAGTTTGGAAACATTTGGTTTGGGAATTGGGTATTATATATTTTTAGTGGAAATAAACAAAATAGTTGAGCACATATTCTTGCATTCAATACCTTAACCAAATGCTTTGAGAAAAACAAAAGAAAAGAAAAAAAAGAAAAAAAAAAGAGAAAAAGAAAAAAAAAAAGAGCAAATAATAAAAAGGGGACAAAATGCCCCAAAGTAAATGATGATAGCAATGCATATGTACTGTACTCAATTTAGGATGCATGAATACGTGGTAAACATAGTTAGTGGGTAGTTAGATTATATATTTTGATCACATGGATTGTCTTAAGTTAGGTGGGGAGTTTAGGTTAATCAAGGATTCAGATTTTAGTCCCCTTAACCAAATACAATCCTACCTTGACCCTAATCCCATTACAACCCTTAAAAGACCTCTTGATATGTGTATTTGTGCATTAAATATTTGTTGATTGTTAGATGAAGAGCAAGTTTTAGAAAGCGAGATTAGTAGAGAATTGAGAGAATCGAACCTTAAACACTTGAGTGATTAGAACGTATACACTTCCAATGAGGGTTCGATGCTCGATTCTTTGTTCATGGCTTTCATGAGCTATTTTCTTCTGCAAGTCTATTTGCACTTCATTTTTATGATTTGAATTAGTGAAATCCAGTTCATATTTGTTCTTGAAAGGTTTATTTATTTTTAACCAAGTAGACAATAGCATTTTGTATTTAGCTGCATTCATACAAATAAGTTGCATTTCATACATCCTACCATTTTGCCTTCACTCTTTATAGCTTCTCTTGAGTTTAGCATGAGGACATGCTAATGTTTAAGTGTGGGAAGGTTGATAAACCACTATTTTATGGTTTATCTTGTGCTTAATTCAGTAGATTTTATCCATCATTCTCACACTTATTCATAGAAATTGCATGTTTTACATTTTTCTTCCTAATTTTGTACTATGATTAAAGACATGCTTCTTTGGCCTTAAACTTGCTAATTTTAATCTTCTCTTATTTCCATTCGATGCCGTGATATGTGTGTTAAGTGTTTTCAGGGATTATAGGGAAGGAATGGCTAAGAGGATGGAAAAGAAGCATGCAAAAGAGGAATGAATACAAGAAATTGAAGGAATTACAAAGCTGTCAAGCCTGACCTCTTCGTACTAAATCAGACATAACTTGAGCTACAAGGGTTCAAATGAGGCGGTTTCAGTTGCATTGGAAAGCTAACATCTGGGGCTTCAAAATAATATAAAATTTGCTATAGATGCCTGGAGTTTAAGGACGTGTACGCGTAGATGACACGTACGCGTGGATAGTGCGGCAAACAAACGACGCGTACGCGTGGGCGATGCATACACGTGACGGAGCCATGTGCTGTACTTATCGGAAATCGGTGGGGGCGATTTTTGGACTGTTTTTGGCCCAGTTTTAAGCCCAAAAACACAGATTAGAGGTTGGGAGTGGAGCAGAATCAATCATTCACTTCTCATTCATTCATTTTTATAATTTTAGGTTTTAGATGTAGTTTTCTAGAGAGAGAGACTCTCTCCTCTCTCTAGGTTTTAGGTTTTTTAGGATTAGTTCTTCTCAAAATTCTGAATTCTATCCTATTTTGTTTTAGTTTCTCTTCTACTTTTATTTGTTCTAGCATTCTAGTTTATTTATTTCACTTATTGATTACTTTATGTTGCTAATTTAGTTTATGAATTCTCATGTTAGATTCAATTCCCTTTTAATGCAATTTGAGGTATTTCATATTTATTGCTTGCTTCTTCATTTGTTGTTATTGATGCTTGTAATTAGTTGTTTATACTTATTTCCTTTGTTAGTTTTTTATGCTTTTATTTTGTGCCTACCAAGTGTTTGACAAAATGCTTGGGAGGATTTTAATTTAGACTTTTATGTTCTTGGCTTGGGATGGTAACTTAGGAACTTTTGAGTTGCTAATGTCCAAGTAATTGATGATTGGAGCCATTAACTCTAGTTCTCACTAATTGAATCAGTGGAGAGTTGGGACTTATGGACTTCGATTAATATAGCCCATTTGACTTTCCTTTACCAAGTTAGAGGATGATTTAATGGGATTGATCCTTGCAATTATCATGTTGTGGTTAGTGATAAGGATATAGATCCTTGACCACCAAACCTTGCCAAGACCTCTTTTTGTCCTTCGATTCCCTTTGCAATTTACTTTTCACTTTTCTTGTTCTCTTATTCAAAACCCAAAAAAAAAAAAAAATACAACTCACAACCAATAACAAGAACACTTCCCTGCAATTCCTTGAGAGAGGACCCGAGGTTTGAATACTTCGGTTTATTTTGATAGGGGTTTGTTACTTGTGACAACCAAATTTTTGTATGAAAGTATTATTGTTGATTTAGAAACTATACTTTCAACAAGATTTCATTTGTGAATTCTAGACCATACAAAAGCCCGTTCATCATTCGTACTCCGTTGTCGCTGCCGTTCGTGAACCAGACGCCATTGCCATAAGAAGCTCTTGCCGCCACCGAGAATCCCATCACTGTTAGATCCATTGCATCGCCGTTCAGGGCTTCGAGGGGGGAGAAGAAGTTGGTTCCATTACACCCGCTGCAGGAGGGGGAACCAGCTGCGCCACCGCGCCTCTGCGTCGCCGGAGCTCCACGCCACTGCTGCCGCCACCAAAAACCGTCTCTGAAGCCTGTTTGCTTGGTAAGCTTGATAAACTCCATTTGTAGGGTTTATCTTGTGTTGAATTTAGAGGGTTTTATCATCTTTTCTCACATTTATTCAATGAAATAGCATGGTTTTGTAAATTCTCCTTTAATTATGCTTAAGAGTGAAAACATGTTTTTTAGACCCTTAATTGTTTAATCTTAATTCACCTTGATTCTATTAGATGCCTTGATATGTTTGTTAAGTGATTTCAGATTTAGGAGACAAAGATTGGATCAAGGGAATGAAAGAAAAGCATGTAAAAATGGAGAACTCATGAAGAAATGAAGGAATCCCAAAAGCTGTCAAGCCGACCTCTTCGCACTTAATTGACCATAACTTGAGCTACAGAGGTCCAAATGATGCAGTTCCAGTTGCATTGGAAAGCTAACATCTGGGGCTTCGAAATGATATAAGATTTTCCATAGTTGAATCACATTTAGGGGGGCGCGCACGCGCTGATTTGCACGTGAATCATTAAAAGCAAATTAGTGGCCAGCGAATTCTAAAGCCTTGTGAGCCCAATCCAACTCATTTCTAATGCTATTTGACCCAAGGATTGAAGAGAGATGAGACATCTAGTCATTAGTTTAGTTTTATTTTAGTTTTCACATGCTTTTAGTTAGTTTCTAGAGAGAGAAGCTCTCTCTTCTCTCTAGAATTAGTAGTAGGTTAGATCTAGATTAGGAATTCTTAGATCTAGGTTAATTTCATGCTTTGATTTACTTTTTCTTTTACAATTCTTCTTCTTCTACCTTTCCTCTCTCTAGTTTTGTATTTAATTCTTGTAATCCTTTACTTTTATGTTCATACACTTTTGTTTCTTCTATTTTCATTTCAATGCAATTTATGTTTTCATGTTCCTTTATTGTTCATTTGATTGGTTGTTTAATTTCTTGCAATTGAGTAGTGTAGATTTACTTTCATTGCACTTTTTACTATGCTTTCTTTTTATGCCTTCCAAGTGTTTGATAAAATGCTTGGTTGGATTTTAGAGTAGAATTTTATGTTCTTGGCTTGGGAAGGTAACTTAGGAACTCTTGAGTTACTAATGTCCAAGTGATTGACGATTGGGAGCCATTAACTCTAGATCTCACTAATTGATTTGGTGGAGAACTAGGATTTATGGTCTTGGATTGACATAGCTCACTTGACTTTCCTTTATTAGTTAGAGGATGACTTAGTGGGGTTGATCCTTGCCAATTCTCATGTTGTGGTTAGTGATTAGGATAGAGATCCTTGACCACCAACCTTTGCCAAGACCTTTCTAGTTATTAGTTTATTTTCATTGCCATTTACATTTCATGTCTCTTATCAAAAACCCCAAAACATGCTCCATAACCAATAACAAGAACTTTATTGTAATTCCTAGGGAGAACGACCCGAGGTTCAATACTTTGGTTTATAGATTTTAGGGGTTTGTTACTTGTGACAAAAAAATTTTTGTATGAAAGGACTATTATTGGTTTAGAAACTATATTGCAACGAGCTTTCATTTGTGAATTCTAAACCACACAAAAGTCCAATCATCAAAGCTCTAACCTTGCTTCAACTTCTTTGTCTATTAAGTTGATTTTCACCGGTTACCCTGTTTTTTGTTTTCCTGAACCCTGTTCCACTTCTATTCTGTTCCATTGTTTTGATTATTGTTGGTGTCTCTATTGCCTTAATCACTCAAAAATAATGCTACTGCCGTCACTGGCTTGCCATTTCTGCTCGGCTGTGCCCTTATTCGCCGTTCTGATTATTGAAAAGAAATGTTGTCGAAGCTATAGTTTCTCCATTCCCCATTCCCTTGTTTCTTTTCTGGTAAGACAAATTCTATTGTACTTTACCTTGCCATAATACTCCATTTTGACTCTGTTTTATTAGTGCGTAATGTTCCTCTTTGCCTCGCTTGATTATGTTTATTCTGTCTATTACATAGAGCTGCTGTATTTGTGATTATTACTTTTGCTTGCCATTCTTCTCCGTTAGCAGAGGGTGCTTGGAATACAAATCATGATGTAGCTACTGCAGAATAAGGTGAAAAGAGGGTTTATTGCGTTAAAATCGCTGCGGGTTTGATTCTTTGAGGTAGGGGTTTTCTTAGAATTCATTTTATCTTACATGGTTGTTATAAATAGATATTAATGTGAGAAACATATGTCTGTGATTATGATTGTCTTATAAATGTGGTTGTTTGCTGGACTGAATGACTGATTGTTTGATTACTTGAGTAGTTTGTGATTGCTGAAAAGAAATTAGTTTGAAAGGTTATTTAGTTGATTATTATGAAAAATGGCCTTCTTGGTTTTGAAGCTATTTTTGATAATGTAAACGAATTGGCTTTGGAAATGATTTGGAATATGAAACTGAATTAATTTTGAAAACGGTTTAATTTTGAATTAGTCTGACTTTATAAATGACTTTATAAATGATTTAGTATCTGAGCTGGTTTGATTTTAAAAAGAGATTTATTGTTGGCACTAATTCGCTTTGAAAACAATTTGATATTGGAACTGGTTGAATTTTGGAAAATGAATGAGATTTGGAAATGGTTGAGAAAAAGGTTTGAGAAATGTTTGGATGGCACCCGAAAAGGGTAGCAGAATCCAAGTTTTAGAGGAGATGCTGCCAAAATTTTATAAAATTAGAAGTTTCATTTGAAGTAAATATTTTAAAAGGTTTAATTTTAAGTATTATATGATTTAAGATTACCTCATTTATCAAAGGAAAAGTTATGTTTTAGATTGAGAATTGTTAGTGAACGGAATGGAAAGAAGGATGATGAGGATTTCTTTGAAATATGGTTTTTGAATGAATTTGGAAATGAGATTTGGATTGATGAATGATTATGATGTTGAGAATGTTGAGATATGAACTTTGAATTATTCACATGGCTTATGAATTTGAATTATCTGAGATACGAGGTTCCCTGGATAAAGTATCATGGCTTGCCACCACGTGTACCAGGTTAAAAACTCGATACTCTGTTGACCCTACGACGTAAGTGTGACCGGGCACTATATAAATTCCCAGGAATGTTACCCCCATTGAGCAATATTGATTATTTAAGAAAAATCTATGCATAGACTCTTGGGAATGCACGTCGGGGGACAGTCTAAGGACAATTCAGACATGTCGGGTTGGCTGGATAACCAACAGATGAGACTCATCATCCATAGGACAGGCATGCATCATATGCATTTATATGCTTTGCTTGTGTTTGAACTTGTTTTGGTTTTCTTGATTGCTAAACTGTTCTTAACTGCTACTTGAACTATTTGCTGTAACTGCTACCTAAACCCGTGCTTTCCTTGTCTGTCTTGTCTGTGTTTGTCCTGGCGTGCTACATTTGGGAATAAACTTTGATGCTGAATTAAAGATTGTGTTGTTTGATTGCGTGGTTGACTTCTGATTGAGATTTTCTTATAAGAAAGGAAAGGTTTTGGATTTCTGAAAGATTAAACATTGCTTCTTTGAAAAGGTTTTGAACGATTTCCTATTGGTTTTTAAAAGATCTATAAGGCGATGATAATTACTAAGATTGTAAACAGTTTTCTTATTGAATATCTTCTTATGACAACTTTGAAACTTTGTGGTGAGACCGTGTGGTTAGGTTCTCACCCCCTACAGCTTTACCTTTTAAGGAATCGGATAAAGAAGCATTAAGAAGAATTATACTGCGTTTGGTTTATAAGTTGTTGTATTAATTAGATTATTTTCTTCCCTCGTCTTTGTTATTACAAGTTTGTAAGAGGGATAAGAATTGTATGTTTTATATGTATATCATATTATGAGTTATTATATAAGGAGTCTTGTATATGAATCTATGCCTGTTTGTATTTTTCTTAAGATAAAGTGTTTATTTCCGGTTTTCAAAGAAATCAGCGATACAGTGTCGAGTCACAGGCTCCTATTTTAGTATTTGGTATGTAAAGTAGTCGTACTTCTTGCTATCAGAGTAGCGCAGCCAGAAGCGTGACTTCTGATAGTGAGGGTATTACATGTGATGCATACAAAATTCCTATAGCGTTAAAACATGTAAACTCATAAACCTTAGTTTGATGTTCTCATAGGCTATAAAGTAAGGCAAAATAAATAATAAATAAGAGAAGAATAGTAAACAGAATATATTAGAATAAAATAAAGATCTTAACTAATATCATGAATCAAACAAAAATGAACTTTGGATAAAAGAAGGATCTTTGAATGCAATAATAAACATAATCATAAATCAAAAAAGGATAAAAGAAGAACAATCATGATCACACTTTTCATTGCACTTTTCATTACTTTTTCTCATAGCTTTTATGGAAGGTATTGAGCTCAAACCGGTATAAAAGGTGGGAGTCCCCTTCCCTTACCGAAGGTTCTTATCCCAAACGTTTTGGCGATCACCTTCCCTTATCGAAGGATCATCTCGATTGATCACATTCCCTTACCGAAGGATCATATCGATATCTTGTCTTTGGGGTTCACCTTCCCTTCCTGAAGGATCATTCCCTCAGTTCAATTTACAATCAAGGTTATTTAGACATAAAGAAGAAGGAAGTTACGGCAACCAAGATATATTATTAGAAAATTGATGGGAGTCTCCTTTCCTTACCGAAGGTTCCCAAAAGTTTGCCGATCACCTTCCCTTACCGAAGGATCATCTCGATTATCTTGTCTTTGGGGGTCACCTTCCCTTCCCGAAGGATCATTCCCTCAATTCTTTAATCATTTAATGCACATAAGATGATTATTATAATGCATAATGCATATGATGGAAAGAGACACTATATCATGACATGTAGTGCTAACATGTATATCCAAAAAACATTTAACTTATGACATATAAAAATTAGCATAAAATCCCCTACCTCGAGTAAAGTTCTGATAGGTATTCCGATGCAAATAGATGTGGTTTGTTAGTGAAGAGAGACTTGTTCCATAGCTATACTTTGTGTATACTAAAATGTTTTATATAGAAAAAAGGGAATAGAATGAGAAAGGAATGATCAAATTGCTCTCAGGTATGTTTAGATTATGTTAGGAGGTATTTAGGTGAAATCTTCAATCTGAATCGTCACTTTGTGAGTCCTATAACATTTTCTACGTTTGGAATTTGGAAATAGTAATTAGAGACAAATTTATAGACAATTGAATTAGCTTTAAAATGAATCTTAAACCAAGTCAATCAAATAATCACAGCTTGAGATATTCTTGAAATACTGTTAGTATATCAAGCTGGTTGATAAGAGCGCGATTTTCTACTATGAACTTGTAACCGATTTATCTACCTAATTTAATTTGAATTTGATTTTATACTGAATTTAAGGAATAGAGCTAGCATTCTTATCTTTTCATATAACTAAATATCATTCAAATCTAATAAATGTAGAATTAATTATGACTATATTTTTAATGGTTGTTTATTGTCAGTTAGAGATTTACTACTACTAGTATTTTCATATGTTTAAATTTTAAATTCAAATCTTAAATCATTACCATACTAATTAGTTATTAAGAAATGACTTGATTCAAAAAGTTGGGATGTTACATTCTCACCCCCTTAAAAAAGAATTTTATCCTCAAAATTCGTGTCTCCTAGGAAGATACTAATTCAACCTCACTTATCCTAGTAGATTTTATCTACATTTTATTTTTATAGGAATATATGATAGTTCCAACATAAGTTCAATCAATTTATACATTCAAGCAAACTAAGTAAAAATACAACAGTTATAATATCATCATGAGCTAATATAATTATAAAAGATAGATTCACATAACAGATAATATTATTCATTTCTTTGTATCTTAAGTTATTAGTCTTCATGTATCAGATTTAAATCACACAACATAATACGAAAATTCAAACAAGCAGTAAAACATAACAAGACACTTAAAAAAAAATCTTTTAGCTAGTCATACTAAATCTTTTACTTTCAATGCCTCATACTGCATGCAGTTTTGCTTCATTCTCTTGACTAGTCTATAATGCGCCTTTCACCTAGGTCTCTTAACTTGAACACTAAATATTTTACAGACATCCAATTCCAATATCGGCTTAACCTTATCCAAATATCTCTTTTAGATCATATCTTTTATGTCAAAAAACAACTTTAGTTCACATTTCAACCAAACTTTCTAAATTTGTCACTATACCATTTAGATATTCTGAATTCTATCCCTTGGTAACTTTAAATTTGTACAAAGCATGAAAATATTTTGTACATAATCTTTTAGATAAGTAATAAAAATAATAATTTGTTTTAAATCTAATTTTGATAAATGGGTTACATTTAAACTAATAATTGATAAGTAAAAAAAAGTAGTATATTTATTGACACTCAAACAAATTTTGACTCAATTTTTTTTACATCACTAAAAATATTTATTATTGTCAAATATAATTCTATAATCATTTAAACAAGTAAAAGAAAATAAATTTATAGGAAATTAACATAAATTTAAATATTTGCACATAATTTACGTTAATATTATTGAATACTAATTGACTTCACAAATTTTAATTTTTTCTCAAAAATTAAAAAATTTATCAAAATATGATATATAAGTTATTTGATCTATAATATAAAATAGATAAAAATTAAAAATAGAATTAATAAAAATATAGTTAATAACAGTTAAATAACAAAAGTTTTTCTCTTAAGAATTTAATAACAATATTAAATTTATTATTAATTAGGAGATGATACTAGAAAAAGTTATTAGATAGGATAAGTCATTTGGTTTTGGATTTTGAATTCTTCCTATCTTAAAAGTTTTTAGTAAGTCTTACTACCAAAAATTTCAAATCCCTATGAAGATTTGGGATAAATCCTAAATTTTGGAAACAACAAACTAATTAAGTTTTCACCAAAATCTTATCCTACTTGAAGAGGTAAGAATGAGAAACCGACTAAGCAACTTACTGTTTCTATATTACCCTAAGTGAGAATCTGGTTTACAGCCTAATCTCTAACAAGCAATAAAAATCATCAATCATCAAATAACATTCTAGCACATCAAATTCAAATATTCAAATCATATAAATCACATGAAAAAATATAATTAGTTACATATCGCTATTCATATGCATTCACTTAAGAACAATTAGACAAGTAGTTGAGTTTAGTAAATATATAACAAATTAACGATGAGAAACATGTTGACTGGGGTTGATAATAACCCAAGTGAGTGATTTGGTGTGCAGGCCCAAATTATTTATTGTAGCCTAATTATATGAGACAAAATGATCTAAAACTGCTAAATAGAAATAAAATCAAACCAAGCCCAAAGCAAATCAATTGAAAGGAAAAAATAATCCTAAACTTTTGCTAAGTTTACTCGGAGTGTTGGGTAAATAAGAGAGAAGAACTAAACAAGAATGAAGGAAAAGCTAATTAAGGAAGTTAATGTCAAATCAAACTAAGCAAAGGCAGATAAGTAGAGTTCAGAAAAAGTTAAAGATGATTAGTTTCTTTTAACATGCAAGTCAATTGCTTCACATTTTTTCCTTTTCTCTAATTAAAGAAATAGTAATAGTAATATAAATAATATAAATAAAAAGATTGGATAATATCACATTTTAAGAAATATAATGACAATGGGGCATATTAAATAATTGAATAGAGTTTATAAGAGTGCATTTACTCTTAGCTTAAATGGCTTGTAAGATAGTAGTAACAATTATAGGAATAGTATCAATCAAGAAAACGCAAAGACATGCATGTACTCTTGGTAAAAAGACCATAAAAAAAATGAATTTTGCATATGAAAATTTGGATGATGAATATATTATATACATGTAAAAGAAGGAAAAAAAAAGGAATAATGCTATAAAGATAACAGGGCATCATACGACAACAATATAGATGATAAATAATAGAATAGAACATAACGCATGCCAAACATAAAAAGGTAATAAAACATAATTTTCTACTATTTTTTAAATATATATATTTTTTGAGAATGTCCCATGTGTATTTTGCTATGTCTCTAAGTATGAGTAGGATGTTTTTAGACAATCTATATTTGACCTTTAACACATGCACATTTTGATCAAATAGTTATGGCAATAAGCTTCAAACAAAAATATTTAGTGGCACACAAACCTTGACTATTAGATGATCACATATCACATGGAAAATATTTCACCGTATAACACTAATTATAACTAAATGATAATAATTTAATCTGGCAAACATAGAATATGGCCCTATGGAATCAAATTACTCTGATACCAAAATGTAACACCCTAATGCTTTTAAATTGAGTTAAGCTTTATTTGGGTTATATTTAGTAGCTGATATTCAAAACCTTGAGAAAATTTTCTTTTAAAACAAATGTAAAATATTTATATAAAATAATTTATAGATAAAAATATTGAATAACTAGTTTTTATTAGAATAGTTACTAGTTGAAAAATATAAGTGGATCTGAAAATACTAACATGAAAAATGGGCATGCTAAACTATGAAGGCATAACAATGACAAGCTTTACTCATACCAAATAATTATAACAAGAAACATCATAGTTACAATTTGCAATCACTCAATAAAATAAAATAAGACACTCAGAAAATCCTAATTCTCTTAATTTGTATAATTATGGCTAAAACAATTGCATATTCTTCCTTCTTAAGGTAAACGTTTAATGTTTTGTATCTACGTCCTCGATAGCTTCCTCCCATTAGTGCACTTGTCTTTTCACCTCAACTGAGCAATGTATTGCTTCGTACTGCATCGTTCTTGAAGATGGTACGGAGAGAGGGGCAAGAAACAAAAGTTTCTCAATAGTTTATCTTTATGGTGTCATCGTATCCATCCCCAACCACTCCGAATTTTAAAATAAAAAGAGTGATGATGCAATGTTGTTCAATTATTATTCTCAAAAATCTTGGTTAGTCGAAGTGGTGTGACTTTTATATGCTTCTCATTTACTTATGTTATGACATGTGTGATGCATATAAAATTCCTATAGCGTTAAAACATGTAAACTCATAAACCTTAGTTTGATGTTCTCATAGGCTATAAAGTAAGGCAACATAAATAATAAATAAGAGAAGAATAGTAAACAGAATATATTTGAATAAAATAAAGATCTTAACTAATATCATGAATCAAACAAAAATGAACTTTGGATAAAAAAAGGATCTTTGAATGCAATAATAAACATAATCATAAATCAAAAAAGGATAAAAGAAGAACAATCATGATCACACTTTTCATTGCACTTTTCATTACTTTTTCTCGTAGCTTTTATGGAAAGTATTGAGCTCAAACCGGTATAAAAGGTGGGAGTTCCCTGCCCTTACCAAAGGTTCTTATCCCAAACGTTTTGGCGATCACCTTCCCTTACCGAAGGATCATCTCGATCGATCACCTTCCCTTGCCGAAAGATCATATCGATATCTTGTCTTTGGGGGTCACCTTCCCTTACCAAAGGATTATTCCCTCAGTTCAATTTACAATCAAGGTTATTTAGACATACACAAGAAGGAAGTTATGGCAACCAAGATATATTATTATAAAATTGATGGGAGTCTCCTTCCCTTACTGAAGGTTCCCAAAAGTTTGCCGATCACCTTCCCTTACCGAAGGATCATCTCGATTATCTTGTCTTTGGGGGTCACCTTCCCTTCTCGAAGGATCATTCCTTCAATTCTTTAATCATTTAATGCACATAAGGTTGTTATTATAATGCATAATGCATATGAAGGAAAGAGACATTATATCATGACATGTAGTGCTAACATGTATATCTAAATACATTTAACTTATGACATAAAAATTAGCATAAAATCTCCTACCTCGAGTAAAGTTCCGATAGGTATTCCGATGCAAATAGATGCGGTTTGTTAGTGAAGAGAGACTTGTTCCATAGCTAGACTGTGTATACTAGAATGTTTTGTATAGAAAAAGGGAATAGAATGAGAAAAGAAGGATCAAATTGCTCTCAGGTATGTGTAGATTATGTTAGGTGAAATTTTCAATCTGAATTGTCACTTTGTAAGCCCTATAACATTTTCTACGTTTAGAATTTGGAAATAGTTATTAGAGACAAATTTATAGACAATTTAATTAGATTTAAAACGAATCTTAAACTAAATCAATCGGATAACCATATCTTGAGATATTCTCCAAATACTGTTAGTATATCAGGCTGATAAGAGCGTGATTTTCTACTATGAACTTGTAACCGATTTATCTACCTAATTTAATTTGAATTTGATTTTATACTAAACTTAAGGAATAGAGCTAGCATTCTTATCTTTTCATATAACTAAATATCATTCAAATCTAATAAATGTAAAATTAATTATGACTATATTTTTAAAGGTTGTTTATTGTCAATTAGAAATTTACTACTATTAGTGTTTTCATATGTTTAAATTTTAAATTCAAATCTTAAATCATTACCATTTTAATTAATTAATTAGTTATTAGTTATTAAAAAATGACTTGATTTAAAAAGTTGGGATGTTACATAAATTCCTTCGTTAAAGCTGCATATATAATACAACGAGTTGAGAACAATGAAGAATAATGGACTAATTGAAATGAAGAGGAACCAAGAAGGAAGAAACATCCTGGAAGTTGCTACCATTTTTATCCATTTATAATCTAAAATAGTTTTGTAATCATCATTAGACATTTGATTTCATTTTATATTGCTATTAAAATTTTTTCTAAGTGTCATAATCTTTTATTTTTGTAATATATCATAAAATTTTCATTGTATTTTCACCTCTTCATAATACTCTATTTTTATAAAATATTATAGAATTTTTTTAATTTTATTTTTCTTTAATAGTTATAATCGATTTATGAATTTTATTTCATTCTTTCGTATCAAGTTTATTTTTTATTATTTTTTATTATAAAATTAGTATTTAACCTTAATTTTTTATATTCTTACTTTTTATTTTTATGTTGATTATATTATTATTTTCAATGTTAATGTTAATATTAATTAAAATCTAATTCCTTCTCTCTTTTAATACTCATCACTCCTAATTCTTATATTTACTATATAAAACAATATTTATTTTACGCATTTTCTTTATCTTCTTTCACATAATTTTATATCTCTTTCTCTTTCTTTTTTCTATTCTAGCTAATTTTTTGCATAATTAAAATTTAGTTGATGACTATAATTTTTATTTTTTGTTTTTTAAATTTGCTTAATGTATCTACTAAATAATTTTATGAATGTATTCATTAATTTTTTATTTTTGTGTAATTGTATTCATTAGTTATATAATGTTTTTGTCATTTATATATTATTTCTTTTTCTTTTTAACAATTTATATTTTTTTAATATCATTTACTAGTATTAATATTATTGAAAATACATTTTGGGATGAGCTAAGATATTTGAAATGGCACGTCAGCATTTTTTGCTGAGAAGCTTGTTGGGTTTCATATACCATGAATTATGAGTCTTCCTAATGAGCTATGCTGCTTCATATGTCTGGAAGAACTTAAACTTTATGAATGCAGAGAGGTAATTGAACTTTCTGACAATGTCAAAGTCTATTATCACGATTGAAGATTCTCAATGTAATTGGTTGCAATTGTCTTTGATCTATCCCTAAATTCCACCATCTATAAAAGAGTTATATGTTGATGGGTGCACATCACTAGAAACAATATTAAGTTTAAATAGGAGACATATCTCATTTGAAAATTGCATGAGATTGGATGAAGAATCATTGAATGATATTACAAAAGATACTCGTCTCACAATATTCAAAAATATATTGTAATTGTTCCATCCTTTAACCTTCAAGTAACATAATAGATAGTTTCCATGTAAATATCAGAAGCTACATATTAAGTAAAGAAAAAAGAAAAGTTACTAGCACACTGGTAGTATTGATGTTGACAATTTGTTGACAATTATCAACAAGAGAAATACAAGTTCATAAACACATAAAATTTACAGCTCATTATGGTAAGCAATTTTGACAAGTTCAAGAAGTGATATATATCAAGTAGTAATGGTCAATGATTAATTTTTGACTTGGTAAAAAATGTGTCACCAACCATACAAGTTTTATCATTTGTTTACAACTAAGTTGCAACTCCCTTTGTGCAACTAGTACACACTAGCATCTTCGTGCTTTTCCATTTAAGAGATAAGTTAATCTACAATTAATTATTAGGTGTTAAGTTTTCTAAATGTAATACATTTGTTTGCTTTTATAAACACATTTTCTTGTAACAGTATGCATTCCATTTCCTTTAATATAAATAAGAACCTTACGTATTCTTCTACTAGGTGTTATACTATGTTCTAACAGATAGGCCTTGAAGTTGTTGCATACTAATGCATGCATAAATGTATGTATTTGGGTGCCTAGTAATTGCTGAGAACTGATACTAAAAATATAGTGTGTGATTAATTATGAGTTAATAGTCAATTTCGTCTCCGAGAGTGTCTTTGATTTCCATTTTCGTCTCCGAAAGTCAAAATTAATCAAAAACGTCCTTGAAAGATACCTGTGTTGATCACGTTCGTCCTTCCGTCTTCTCGGTTGATGAGATGGCAAACGGCCGCTTACGTGACCCGTTAACTGCCAAGTTGGCAGTGAAGAAGGACGACGTCGTTTTGGTTGAGTGAGCCAGTAGCGTTGAAACGTCGCCGTATTGTCTTCTGAAGAGGTTTTGAAATATTGCGATGCCTTACCTCTGTCTCATATCAACCATCGCTCTGTCTTTCACTCCAAAACGTGTCGTCTCCCACAAGGTATGCCCTGAGCGTTTGACCGAAGCTCTGCACCACCCCGAGAAAGATCGTTAGTGCTGCTAGACGATTACAGTGGAAAGGCTTTGGCCGTTGAATGCAGAGTAGATGTTATATTGGAGCAGCATTGCTAGTAAAAGAAGGCATTGAGACGTTGAGAGGTAAGAATTGAACTCATAATATGATTTCTTACTTATTTTGTGATGTGGTGTATTGTGACTGTGGTGGTGTTAATGTTCGTCTGATTTAGGGTTTATTAGTGTTGTTTTAGCATTTTCGTGTATGAGATTGTGTTACTTTGTATGGCTCTATGACAGTAGTCAGTGATGTTTGAATTTAGTGATGGTTCTGCTGCATTTTTTTTTGGGTTAAAGGTTGATTGGTACCAACTAGGTGTACTAGGTGGTGATTGATACAGAACAGTTGTTGCTGGTCATGTTTGTTTATGATGTTTTCGTGTTTGTCATTGTAGATGGAGGGTCCTCCCATGACGTTTATTTTTCACCATGGTGGGTTGTTTAGGACGGGTGAGGATGGAGACATGGTTTATAAACCTGATAATACAGAGGTATTGATGGGTGTTGAGGGAGACACACTTGATGTATTTTTTGTAAGGGGTTACTATAAGGAACTGGGATACATTGAGGCTGGCAATTGTTGGTGGAAAGTTCTTGGAGTTCCGATTCCATCTGGGTTGAAGAAGTTGGTGACAGATGCTGACTTGATTGCAATGTGCAAGGATTGTAGGAGGAACCACCATTTGATCAACCTATACTTTGAGGACTGCATCTCACAGCCTTGTGTAGTGGACAACATAGGGGAAGGTGTAGCTCTTCTGGAAGCAGGAACTAGTAAGAAGAAGAAGTTTAGTTCCCAGGCCAAGATGCACCACTCCCAACCTGTGAAAACTCCCACAGTGAACCACCCTCAGCCGAAGAAACCAACCTCTGAGCCCACTAAGGCAGCCTCACAGCCCAGTAGGCCCAAAGCTCAGCCCAGTAAGCTCAATTCTCAGCCTACGAAGCCAGCCTCACAGCCCAGTAAGCCCAATAAGCCTTATTCTCAGCCCACCAAACCAACACATCAGGCCTCAAAGACCACCTCTCAGCCCATAAAGACTCCCTTGCAGTCAATAAAACTCCACCCTCAACAAACCAAAACCAACAATCAGGGGAAGACAGCCCTACATCATTCCAAAACATCCTCTCAACCAGCCAAGAACCCAAAAAGTAATAACAAGAAAGGAAATAGCAGTGCATGTAGAGTAACAAGATCTGGAAGAACTATAAGAGAAGGTCCCATCCAGGATGAAGATTCTGACTCTCATGACTCGTATGAGAGTATTGAAGATGAGTTGTACAAGCCTCCAAAAGTTCTAGGAGACAATTTATATAGTAGTGAAAGTGATAGTGACAGTGGAAAAGGTTCACAAAGAAAGCAAAAGCAAGCTGAAGCGAAGGAGAAGAATAGGCCTCCTAAGTCTAGACTAGCGGATAAAGAAATTGACACTGATGACTCAAGTTATGAGGGTTTCGAAGATGAAGAAAGCTCTCAATCTGGATTGCTACTGTTTTAATATTTCATTTGGCCAAATTTTAATGTCTTCCATGTTATGATTTGGTAGATGCAGACGAAGATGATGATGATCTTGGAAGTTTTTCAGATCCTGACTCATGGCATTCAGAGGATTCTGGCAAGGAGTTAGACTCTGATGAGGAGACACCTACTGTTTATCCCCAATATAATGAAGAAACCAAATTTAGAAACCTGAAGTTTGAGGTTAGTATGACTTTCAAATCAAAAGCTGAATTTATACAAGCCACTAGGGATTACACTATCCAGTAGGGCAGAAATATATTATTTACCAAGAATGATAGAGTTAGGGTTAGAGCTGTTTGTAAGTCAGACGATTGTCCATGGGTGGTTTATTGTGTTTGTAACAGTAAAAACTTGTCTTGGCAAATTAAAATGCTAATTGATAATCACACCTGTCCTAGAAAGAGGAAAAATAGGGCTGCAACCCAAACCTGGACACTTAGCAAGCTAGTACCTAAGCTTAGAAAGCACCCAACTATGAAGCATCGAGAGGTGTATGATTGGTTTGTCCGAAAGTGTAATGTGTACTTCAATAGCACATGCATCACTAGGGCACTAAAAGCTGCTAGGAAAATTGTAGAGGGTGATGAGATAGCCCAGTATGGTTTGGTGTGGGATTATGCAAACGAGTTACTTACTAGCAATCCAGGATCCAGAGTGCAAGTTGGTGTGATCCCTATGCCTGAGAGTCCTCCACTATTTGATCGGTTCTATGTGTGTCTTGATGCTTGCAAGCGGGGGTTTAAGGCGGGTTGTAGACCTCTAATTGGACTAGATGGAGCGTTTCTGAAGACACTACACAGAGGACAAATTCTAACTGCTTGCGGACAAGATGCTAACAATCACATCTTTGTGATTGCCTATGCAATTGCCAGTGTGAAAAACAAGGATAATTGGCAATAGTTTCTTGAACTGCTTCACAGTGATTTAGGTGACTACAAAGAGAACAAATGGTGCTTCGTCTCAGATATGCAGAAGGTAATAATTTCTGTAAGGACTAATTTGATTTACTGAATATTCTTTGAAGGACTAGTTTGATTTAATGAATTCAATGTTGATGACTGAAATGATTTAATATCTTTTCGTGTTTGGTCTTTTGGTGCAGGGTTTAATCCCTGCTGTTCAGGAAGTTTTTCCAAGAGTTCACCACCACTTCTGCGTGTGGCATTTGTGGCGCAATTTCTCGAAACAGTGGGGTAGTTGTGAGTTAAAAGACCTTGTGTGGGAATGTGCAAGGTCAAGGACAGCAGCTGAATTTGATAGAAACATGAAGAGAGTTAAGTTGATTAACGAGAAAGCTTGGCAGTATCTTGATAAATGGCCAAAAGAGGCATGGATGAAGGCACATTTCAGTGAGGTTCCGAAAGTGGATAACATATGCAACAATGCCTGTGAGTCATTCAATGCAAAGATCAAACACGAAAGGAGTAAGCCTATCCTGACCTTGGCTAAGGAAGTTAGGAGAATCATCATGAAGAGTATGGTTGATAACAGAAAGAAGTTGCAGAACTACCAAGGAATTCTCCCTCCTGTTCAGCAAAGTAGGTTGGAAGCTATGACAGTGTTGTCCCTCCATTGGACTCCTCAGTGGTCTGGTGATGAAAAAGAGGAGTTGTACGAAGTGCATGGCTGGCCGACGAATATGGTTGTTGACCTGGGCAAGCACACATGCACCTGCAGGTTTTGGCAACTTACAGGTAACAACTTTCTTCCCTTACTTAATTAACAATGTCTTCATTCATGATAGTATGTTTACTGTATCAATTTGTTTGGCTTGAAAGGAATGCCGTGTATGCATGCAATATCGGCAATACAAGATAAGAATGACAAGAGACCAGAAGAATATTGCCATGAGTGGTTAAAGATGGAAGCATATAAGCGTACCTGCTGTTTTAATGTCAATCCGGTTAAGGGGCATGATCTATGGGAAAAAATGCCACATCCAGCACCAGTCCCACCCCCAGTGAAGCCTAAACCTGGGAGGCCAACAAAGAAGCGAAGAAGGGACAAAGAAGAACAACCGAGTGGGTCAAAGACAAAAATGAAAAGAAAATACAACCCAATCCGGTGCATGTACTATGGTGAGGTTGGACACAACAAAAGAGGGTGCGCAAAGAGAAAGGCTGTGGATGTTGAGGAACATGCCAAGCAGATGCAGCTACAATTGGCAGTTGTTACCCCTACTCCAGAAGGTGCTGAACCCGAAGTAAATGCTGCCCCTACTGATACTGATATTGGTACAGAAGCTGAGGCACCTATGCCTTCACTTCCATCACCCACTCAGGCTGACTCAGAGAGTGACAGCAGTGAATTGGAATGCATCCCACCAACCAAGGAGCCCCTAAAGGTAGTATCATCACTCCTAACTCCTAAAAAAATTTGAATGTAGCCTAATCATGTAATAAACTCATTTGGTACTAGATCATACAGGATCAATTGATTGGTAGGCCACCTAAGTTGCAAGTGATCAAAAGAAAAGCAAGGTTAACGTCCTCCCCTAAGCATATTGCAACTGGATCTGTGGCTGTTTCTGCTGAGACCATTAAGGGGACAAGTTCTGGAACTGCTAAGCGGCTGGAAAAATTCATGACCTTTGTGCCTACTCCAGGCTTCAATGCTCCAAGGAAGACTGATGACAAAGTTTGATTTGTTAGGAATGTGTAGTTAACTCATTTTGTGTATGAAACAACATTCTGTTTGTTGCTTTTGTGTGTGGTAATTTAGTCTATGGACAATGTATTTGTCAGTTAAGAACCTTATGACTTTGTTCTGCTATTTCTCTATTAAGACAATGTGACAATTAGCCGTCAATGACAAGTTACTATTAAGATTACTTACTATCTTCATTTTGTTTATGCCTCAACATAATTCATGCAAACACAGAATTAATTGCCAAATTTTATAAAATTATCCACATTTGACAGGGAATTGCATCCAACTTCAAATAACTACTCCCATTCAAATTAACAATTCCAATACATCATTACATGTTCATAGAGGATAACTAGGTTCATTTAGAAGTACATAAGAAACAACAAAGTATCATAACTACTACAAACAGCAAAATCATTAGCAGTTTCAAAGCTCTAACTTCAGCTTCCAAAGTGCCCAACTTCCATGCCACCTTCACCCTCCATTCATCATACTCACCTTCAACCTCCATATCAGCTCCTGCATCTTTCTTTGTACCACACACACCCACTGCTTTAAATTCATCATCATCAACCCACTTAAAATAATTGCAGTGACTGCCCTTCTATAATTTCAGATGGGAGTAAACAAAAAAAATCAGAGAACACCCAACAGCATATAACAACATGAAAAAGCTTTAACTTCCTTTACCATCACTCATCCGGTACCTTGGACATGCATGGAACAATCTATTCGGATTCTCCGCTGTCCCAGATTTCTTAATCACAGTCTTCAGCTCACAGAAACATGATCCATCATGAGCATTCACCCTCCTCCTTCGCATCGAAACACTGGATCCATGACTGTCGTGCGATGCATGTGACAAACCGCCACCAGAACCACCATCTCCTCTCTCCATCCACGCAGCCAGCCAGGGATTACGCCTCCTACTTACCTCTACTGCCACCGAAAGTGATCACCTCGATGTATTTATCGTTCGAATTGGGATTAGGGTTTATAAACTCGAAGGACTAATTTGATATCTTAAACAAAACTTATCTTGTCAGCAACAACATCCTACAGCCTGGCGTTGGCCAACTTGGCAGTTAACGGGCCACGTAAGTGGCCGTTTGCCATCTCATCAACCGAGAAGACGGAAGGACGAACGTGATCAACACAGGTATCTTTCGAGAAAGTTTTTGATTAATTTTGACTTTCGGGGATGAAAATGGAGATCGAGAACACTTTTTGGGACGAAAATGACTATTAACTCGATTAATTATTATGCAAAAATAACTAATCATGAAAAAATAATTATTATCATTTCACTAAGTCATTAACTATTTACTAACAATATTAACATGTTTTATATTGATGATTTAAAATAAACTAAATAAAAAACAAGGAAGAGAATAGAAACGGTCTAAATAAAGGTACAGTCTCGTTTAAAACTATATATATATATATATATATATATATATATTGTTGGCCAATAAATTATTATTATTATTATTATTATTATTATTATTATTATTATTATTATTATTATTATTATTATTATTGATGATAATTAGTGATTAAGAGAAAGTGGGGTTAAATCTCGGGCATCTTTTGACTTTGCTTATAATTTTGCTTTCTGTTAAGAGAATACAGGAGATGCCTCGATTTTGTCTCCTGACACGGTGGGAGTCAGAAAAGAGTTGCTTGAGAGAATTGTAATAGAAGAATGTTGCTGAGTAGAGAAATAAGAAGATACTATATTTTTGTCTCCAATGTAGCAGAACCAATAACAGATAATAGAGTATAGAGTGACACACAGATTACAAACACTAATTCTCACTAGGATCTACCCAATCCTATCTCGGACAAGTCCAGATTCTAACCCAACCTGAACTTGACTAGGACTCACCCTAACTTTCAACAGCAAAATGCTAACCCAACTTGCAAGGAATCCTCTCAGGATCATGACATAAAACAGAAATACTAACAAATAATTTCTAAAATAACTTAGCCTTTTTCTCTAAGCTTAGCTTTCTGCCTTTTTTCGCTCATTGGATTTTTTCTTACAAACCTCACCATGTTTGCCTTTTTTCAATGAAACTCAGATAGACTAAACTGAAAAAAAAGAAATATTAAATAAAAACCATGAAGAAGAAGAATTAAAACAGCTCAAGGAGTTATGGGAACTGAAACAAGTGCTCTTTCTCTATTACTCAATTCTTGGCCGTTCACCCCTATTATAGAAGAGTGAAGCTTCCAAAATTTGAACCATCTTCAATACTTGAGTTGTCTTCTTCTCCAACAATCAGAAACAGCAGCGGCGTGGTCAGAGGAGAGAGAAAAGGTTAAAGCAGTGACATGCAACCATACTATTCTCTTTTTCTTCAAGCTTCTTGAATCTTGGCCGTGTATCTTTGCTTTGCCCCCAAGTTTGATTCTTGTCTGTTGATGAATCATTGAGCACTTTTGACTTCATTGTCTTCATAGTTGCTTGATTGGTGCTTGTAGCTCAGAGGATTTCTTCACGGTTTCTTGGTGAAGCACAAATGGGAAAGCCATATTTTTTGATTGATGAATATTTTACGATAAATTTTGGATTGATTTGAGTAGATTTCATCATATAAACCCACACTTATTCATCCAAATAACATACTTTTGTGTTCTCTCCCTAAATTAAGCTTAATTGTGAAAACACGCTATTTTGTGCTTATTTTGATCAATTTTATCACACTTTCATTCCATTCGATACCTTGATGGTTTTGATGAGTGATATCAGGTGTAACAGGTTGGAATGACTTGATAAGAGTGGAAGAAAAGCATGGAATTGGGAGAAAACATGAAGAAATCAAAGGAGAAGCACACACTGGCGTGTGCGTAGTGCGTACGCACAACCTACCATGCGTACGTACAAGAACCACATAGCCATGTGTGCATACGCACAACTCCCTGTGCATGCACACAAGAAGAAAATCAGCAAGTGTGCGTACGCACACATCTGTACGTACGCACAGGTTCCAGCGCGTGACTCATTTATTGCAAATTGCTGGTGGCGATTTTTGGGCCTCCAGGGCCCAATTTTGGACCTTCTGAAGCTGATTCTTACTATATCAAAGGGGCTCTCTTTCCATGTGGGGGGGGGGGGAGCAATTAGGATTAGATTTTAGTCATGTAGTTCATTTTCTAGAGAGAGAAGCTCCCCCTTCTCTCTAGAACCTAGGTTTTTTAGTTTATTTTCTTTGTAATTTCTACTTTTAGTTCTTGTTTTCATCTAGTTTCTTCTACATTTCCTTATTCTCTTGTCTTAATTTCCTTAGTTTGTCTTGTTAATTTCTTTATTTTGTCCCTTTTATGTTTATGCACACTCTTGTTATTTTAATTTACATTTAATGCAATTTATGTCTTTATGTTCATTTAATGCTTTCTTTAGTTGTTGTTATCATTTTTTTTTGCTTTTGGTAGTTAGCTTTTATTTTTAATTCAATTTAATATTATTTTATTTTCATGCAAACCAAGTGTTTGATTAAATGCTTGGCTTAGTTTTTACTTAGTTTTTCTTCACTATTGGCTTGGAATTGATGACTTTGGTGACCCTTGAGTCATTGATGTCTGGTGCATGGAATTGTGATCACACTTTTAACAACTCCGGTACAACTAACCAACAAGTGCACTGGGTCGTCCAAGTAATAATACCTTACGCGAGTAAGGGTTGATCCCACGAAGATTGTCGGCTTGAAGCAAGCTATGGTTATCCTGTAAATATTAGTCAGGCGGATTCAAATGGTTATGAGGTTTTGATAATTAAAAGATAAATAAAACATAAAATAAAATAAGATACTTATGTAATTCATTGATGGGAATTTCAGATAAGCGTTTGGAGATGCTTTATTGCTTCTGAACCTCTGCTTTCCTATTGTCTTCATCCAATCATGCGTGCTCCCTTCCATGGCAAGCTGTATGTTGGTGGATCACCGTTGTCAATGGCTACCATCCGTTCTCTCAGTGAAAATGGTCCAGGTACGATTTCTGTACGGCTAATCAACTGTCGGATCTCTCGTCTCTGATGAAAAATACCAGGCACAGCTACCGCACGGCTAATCATCTGTCGGTTCTCACTTGTGTCGGAATAGGATCTCTCTATCCTTTTGCACACTGTCACTGCGCCTAACATTCGTGAGTTTGAAGCTCGTCACAGTCATCCCGTCCTAGATCCTACTCGGAATACCATAGACAAGGTTCAGACTTTCCAGATCTCAGGAATGCTGCCAATTGGTTCTAGCCTCTACAACGAAGGTTTTAATCTCACAGATTCGAATGCTCTATTGTCAGGAGAGGCAAGTCATATCCGTGGATTAGAGACCCAAGAGACTATACTCTGGCTGTCGTCCAATGACTACATTGAACATCATATAGACCACTTGTGGTTGTCAGGCACGCAGATCTTGGCTAAGCGAGTAACGAAGATAATGGGTGGTTGTCACGGGTCACCCCTTCATTCTGACTTAACTGAATTAAGTACAAGAGTATATCTTGGAGAAGAAGTAAGCGTGAATTGAAAGAGAAATAATAGTACTTGCATTAATTCATGAATACCAGCAGAGCTCCGCACCTTAATCTATGAGGTGTAGAAACTCCACCGTTGGAAAATACATAAGAGAAAAAGGTCTAGGCATGGCCGAATGGCCAGCCTCCAAATGTGAAAAGTGGCATAATCTTCCGCATATACAATAGTAAAAAGTGCTATTTATACTAAACTAGTTACTAAGGATTACAGAAAATAAGTAACAAAGTGCAGATAGTGCAAAAATCCATTTCTGGGGCCCACTTGGTGTGTGCTTGGGCTGAGCATTGAGCTTTACATGTGCATAGGCATTTTCTAGAGTTAAACGCTATCTTGGATACCCGTTTGGGCGTTTAACTCCAGTTCTGGTGCCAGTTCCGGCGTTTTACGCTAGAAATGGGTCTCTAGCTGGCGTTGAACGCCAGTTTGGGCCATCAAATCTCGAGCAAAGTATGAAATATTATATATTGCTAGAAAGCCCAAGATGTTAGCTTTCAAGACCAATTAAGAACGCGCCAATTGGACTTCTGTAGCTCGAGAAAAATGCGTTTGAGTGCAGGGAGGTCAGAATCCAATAGCATCTGCAGTTCTTTCTCAGCCTCTGAGTCAGATTTTTGCTCAGGTCCCTCAATTTCAGCCAGAAAATACCTGAAATTACAGAAAAATACATAAACTCATAGTAAAGTCCAGAAATGTAGTTTTTGCATAAAAACTAATAAAAATATAATAAAACGCAATTAAAATATACTAAAAACTACCTAAAAATAATGCCAAAAAGCGTATAAATTATCCTCTCATCGCAACACCAAATTTAAATTGTTGCTTGTCCCCAAGCAACTAAAAACAAAATAGGATAAAAAGAAGAGAAAATACAATAAATTTCAAAATATCAATGAATCTTAGTTCCAATTAGATGAGCGGGACTAGTAGCTTTTTGCTTCTGAACAGTTTTGGCATCTCACTTTATCCTTTGAAGTTTAGAATGATTGGCATCCATAGGAACTCAGAATTCAGATAGTGTTATTGATTCTCCTAGTTTTAGAGAGGGAATTCTTGTAATAGGGGTTGGCTTTGGGAGGGAGATAGTTGAATTTGAATGGGTGGGGGTAGGTGGATTGTATGATGGTTTTGGAGGAGAAATGGAGGTGATTGGTGGAGGTTATTTTGGGGAAGACTGTTATGGAAAGGTGTGAAAATGAGAGAAAAAGAGTTGGAGTAGGTGGGGATCCTGTGGGGTCCACAGATCCTGAGGTGTCAAGGAATTATGGTCCATGCACCTTTCTCGCATTTAAACGCCCTCTGTGTGCCATTTCTGGCGTTTAGCGCCAGCTCTGCTGCCTTTCCTGGCGTTAAATGCCAGGCTGATGTCCCTTTTTGGCGTTTAACGCCAGCCAGACACCTTTTTTCTGGCGTTAAACGCCAGTCTGTCTGCCAATTCTGCCGTTTAACGCCCAGAATGCTACCAGACTGGGGGTTAAACACCCATTCTGCTATCCTTACTGGCGTTTAAATGCCAGTAAGCCTGTCCTCTAGGGTGTGCTATTTTTGATGCTATTTTTGATTCCGCTTTAATTCTGCAGCTGTTTTTGTGACTCCACATGATCATCAACCTAAAGAAAACATAAACTAACAATGGAAAATGAAATGAAAAAGTAATTAACATAGATAAATAAGATTGGGTTGCCTCCCAATAAGCGCTTCTTTAATGTCAATAGCTTGACAGTAAGCTCTTACAGAGCTTCACAGATACTCAGAGCATGATTGTGGCCTCCCAGGGGACTCTGCTTGACTCTGTATTGAGAGAAGCTTTTCATTCTTCCTCTCTATGGTTACAGAGGAAGATCCTTGAGCCTTAAACACAAGGTAGTCCTCATTCAGTTGCAGGACTAACTCTCCTCTGTCCACATCAATCACAGCTCTTGTTGTGGCTAGGAAGGGCCTTCCAAGGATAATGCATTCATCCTCATCCTTCCCAATGTCTAGGATTATAAAGTCAGCAGGGATGTAAAGGCCTTTAACCTTTACTAAGACATCCTCTACAAGTCCATAAGCCTGTTTCATTGATTTGTCTGCCATCTCTAGTGAGATTCTTGCAGCTTGTACCTCAAAGATCCTCAATTTCTCCATTACAGAGTGGTATGAGGTTAATACTTGAACCAAGGTCACACAGAGCCTTCTCAAATGTCATGGTGCCTATGGTGCAAGGAATTAAGGACCTTCCAGGATCCGGTTTCTTTTGAGGTAATTTCTACTGAACCAAGGTATTCAGTTCCTTAATGAGCAATGGAGGTCCATCCTCCCAAGTCTCATTACCAAATAGCTTGGCATTCAGCTTCATGATTGCTCTAAGATACTGAGCAACTTGCTCTTCAATAAGATCTTCATCGTTATCAGAGGAAGAATCTTCATCAGAGCTCATGAACTGCAGCATTAAGTTCCATGGAATCTCTATGGTCTCTATATGAGCCTCAGATTCCTTTGGTTCCTTAATAGGGAACTCCTTATTGGTCAGTAGATGTCCAATAAGGTCTTCCTCACTGGAAATCATTGCCTTTTTACTCTCTCCAGGTTCGGCCACTTTGGATATAGTTATGGCCTTGAACTCTCTTTTGGGATTCTCTTCTGTACTGCTTGGGAGAGTTCTAGGAGGAGTTTCAGTAACTCTTTTACTCAGCTGACCCACTTGTGCCTCCAAATTTCTGATGGAGGACCTTGTTTCAGTCATGAAACTGAAAGTGGTCTTAGATAGATCAGAGACTATGGTTGCTAAGTCAGAGAGGCTCTGCCTAGAATTCTCTGTCTGTTGCTGAGACGATGATGGAAAAGGTTTGCTATTGCCAAACCGAATTCTCCCACCATTATTATTATTGAAGCCTTGATTAGGCTTCTGCTGATCCTTCCATGAGAAATTAGGATGATTCCTCCATGAAGTATTGTAAGTGTTCTCATAGGATTCTCCCATGTAATTCACTTCTTCCATTCCAGGATTCTCAGGATCATAAGTCTCTCCTTTATGGGAGGCTTCTTTAGCACTGCCAGATACAGCTTGCAATCCAGTCAGATTCTGAGAAATCATATTGACTTGCTGAGTCAATATCTTGTTCTGAGCCAATATGGCATTCAGAGTATCAATCTCAAGAACTCCTTTCTTCTGAGTCATCACATTATTCACAGGATTTCTTTCAGAAGTATACATGAGCTGGTTATTTGTAACCAATTCAATGTGTTCTTGGGCTTCTGCAGGTGTTTTCTTTAGATGAAGAGATCCACCAGTAGAATGGTCCAATGACATCCTGGATAATTTAGACAGACCATCATAGAATATACCTAAGATGCTCCATTCTGAAAGCATGTCAGAAGGACACCTTCTGATCAATTGCTTGTATCTTTCGCAAGCTTCATAGAGGGATTCACCTTCCTTCTGTCTGAAGGTTTGGACTTTCACTCTAAGCTTGCTCATCTTTTGAGGTGGAAAGAATTTGGCCAAGAAAGTATTGACCAACTTATCCCAAGAGTTCAGGATTTCTCTAGGTTGTGAGTCTAACCATATCCTAGCTCTGTCTCTTACAGCAAAGGGGAAAAGCATAAGTCTGTAGACCTCAGGATCAACCCCATTGGTCTTAACAGTGTCACAAATTTGCAAGAATTCAGCTAAGAACTGATGAGGATCTTCCAATAAAAGTCCATGAAACTTGCAATTCTGCTGCATTAAGCTCAAAGTTGTTTGCTCCAATTGCAGGAATTGAGATGCTTCTTCCATAGAAGTTGGAAGTTGGTGCAGTAAAGTCACCAAGCATCTTCCTTGCATCTCCACCATTGTTCTCAGGTTCGGTTGCTATGTTTGCCTCTTTTTCGAAATTTGCTATAAGGTCCTCTCCGGAGTGTTGTGCTTTAGCTTCCTCTTCAGAGTCCTTTCAGGTTCAGGATCAGCTTCAACAAGAATGTCTTTATCCCTGTTCCTGCTCATATGAAAAAGAAGAGAACAAAGAGAGAATAGAAATCCTCTATGTCACAGTATAGAGATTTCTTTATGTGTCAGAGGAAAAGAAGAATAGAAGAATGAGGTAGAGAGAGAATAAGAAGAATTCGAACACAGAGAGAGGGAGAGAGTTCGAATTATTAGATGAGAAGTGTTAGTAAATAAATAAAATAAATAGAAAGAGATGAGAGAGAGTATTCAAATTTTTTTTGAATAAAAGAAAAGAAAAATATTTTTATTTTTATTTTAATTATTTAGTTAGTGTTCGAAAATTTGAAAAAGAAATACAAGAAAATTAAAATCTAAAACAATTAGTTAATTAAAAAGATTTTTGAAAAAGTGGTTAGTGATTTTCGAAAATTAGAAGTGGAAAGGTAGTTAGGTGGTTTTGAAAAAAATAAGAAATAGTAAAATTTTTAAAATTAAAACAAACAAGTCAAGTAGTTAGTTGAAAGAGATTTGAAAATTAATTTTGAAAAGATAATAAGTTAGAAAAAGATTTTGAAATTAAAATTTTAAAAAGATATGATTGAAATTTATTTTGAAAAAGAATTGAAAAAGAAATTAAAAAGATTTGATTTTTAAAATTAAAGTTGATGACTTGACTAACAAGAAACTAAAATATATGATTCTAGAATTTAAAGATCGAACCTTTCTTAACAAGAAAGTAACAAACTTGAATTTTTTGAATCAAAACATTAATTGTTAGTAAGGATTTTCGAAAATATGAAATAAAATTAAGAAAAAGATTTTGAAAAATTAGTTTTAAAATTTTCAAAAACATTAAAAGAAAAATGAAAAAGATTTTGAAAAATTTTAAGAATGAAATTTGAAAATCATAAAAAAAATGAAAAAGAATTGATTTTGAAAAAGATTTGAAAAGATAAAGTTTTTAAATTGAAATTATGACTTGACTAACAAGAAAAAACTAAATTTTAAAAATTTTTTACCAAGTCAACTCAAAATTTCGAAAATTATGAGAAGAATAAGGAAAATATATTTTTTTGACTTTTGAATTTTTAATGAGGAGAGAGAAAAATAACAAAATGAAACAAAACATAAAAATTTAAGATAAAAACAAATAATGCATGCAAGAACACTTTGAATGTCAAGATGAACATCAAGAACACTTTGAAGATCATGATGAACATCAAGAACATATTTTTGAAAATTTTTAAGAAAAGAAAGACATGCAAGACACCAAACTTAAGAACTTTTATACTAGGGACACTAACAATTCGAAAATGCACAGGAAAAATAAGAAAAGACACAAAATAAGAAAAATTAAAGATCAAACAAGGAAAATCATCAAGAACAACTTGAAGATCAAAGAAGAACACAATGCATGAATTTTCGAAAATCTAAGAAAAATTAAAAACATGCAGTTGACACGAAACTTAAAATTTGACACTAGACTCAAACAAGAAACACAATTTTTTTTTGATTTTATGATTTTATTAATTTTTTTGTAATTTTTTGAAATATTTTTAAAAACTTTTTGAAAAGAAAATAAAGGTTGAAACAAGAAAGAAGGTTACCTAATCTAAGCAACAAGATAAACTGTCAGTTCTCCAAACTCGAACGATCCCCGGCAACGGCGCCAAAAACTTGGTGCACGAAATTGTGATCACACTTTTCACAACTCCGGTACAACTAACCAGCAAGTGCACTGGGTCGTCCAAGTAATAATACCTTACGCGAGGTTTTGATAATTAAAAGATAAATAAAACATAAAATAAAATAAGATACTTATGTAATTCATGGATGGAAATTTCAGATAAGCGTTTGGAGATGCTTTGTTGCTTCTGAACCTCTACTTTCCTATTGTCTTCATCCAATCATGCGTGCTGCCTTCCATGGCAAGCTTTATGTTGGTGGATTACCGTTGTCAATGGCTACCATCTGTCCTCTCTGTGAAAATGGTCCATGTATGGTTTTATACGGCTAATCAACTGTCGGATCTCTCGTATCGGATGAAAAATACCAGGCACAGCTACCGCACGGCTAATCATCTGTCGGTTCTCACTTGTGTCGGAATAGGATCTCTCTATCCTTTTGCACACTGTCACTGCGCCCAACATTCGTGAGTTTGAAGCTCATCACAGTCATCCCGTCCCAGATCCTACTCGGAATACCACAGACAAGGTTTAGACTTTCCGGATCTCAAGAATGCTGCCAATTGGTTCTAGTCTCTACCACAAAGGTTCTAATCTCACGGATTCGAATGCTCTGTTGTCAGGAGAGGCAAGTCAAATTCGTGGATCAGAGATCCAAGAGACTATACTCCGGCTGTCGTCCAATGACTACGTTGAACATCATATAGACCGCTTGTGGTTGTCAGGCACGCGGATCTTGGCTAAGCGAGTAACGAAGATAATGGGTGATTGTCACGGGTCACCCCTTCATTCTGACTTAACTGAATTAAGTACGAGAGTATATCTTGGAGAAGTAAGCATGAATTGAAAGAGAAACAATAGTACTTGCATTAATTCATGAAGAACAGCAAAGCTCTGCACCTTAATCTATGAGGTGTAGAAACTCCACCGTTGGAAAATACATAAGAGAAAAAGGTCTAGAAATGGCTGAATGGCCAGCCTCCAAATGTGAAAAGTGGCATAAGCTTCCGTAGATATAATAGTAAAAAGTGCTATTTATACTAAACTAGTTACTAAGGATTACAGAAAATAAGTAACTAAGTGCAGATAGTGCAGAAATCCACATTCGGGGCCCACTTGGTGTGTGCTTGGGCTGAGCATTGAGCTTTACGCGTGCATAGGCCTTTTCTAGAGTTAAACGCCAGCTTGGATGCCAGTTTGGGCGTTTAACTCCAGTTCTGGTGCCAGTTCCGGCTTTTACGCCAGAAAAGGGTCTCTAGCTGGCGTTGAACGCCAGTTTGGGCCATCAAATCTCGAGCAAAGTATGGACTACTATATATTGTTAGAAAGCCCAAGATGTTAGCTTTCCAGTCCAATTGAGAAAGCGCCAATTGGACCTTTGTAGCCCCAGAAAAATGCGTTTGAGTGTAGGGAGGTCAGAATCCAACAGCATTTGCAGTCTTTTCTCAGCCTCTATGTCAGATTTTTGCTCAGGTCGTTTAATTTCAGCTAGAAAATACCTGAAATTATAGAAAAACACAAAAACTCATAGTAAAGTATAGAAATGTGATTTTTGCATAAAAACTAATAAAAATATAATAAAAAGCAACTAAAACATACTAAAAACTACCTAAAAATAATGCCAAAAAGCGTATGAATTATCCGCTCATCAATGTCCATTCTTGTTTGATACATTAGAGTAGTTAGTTGATTTGGTTTCCCTTGACTATATGTGACCCATTAGTGTTGACATAGGACTTAGGGATTGAAATCAACTATGCCTATTTGACTTATCCTCGATGTAGGGTTGCTAAGTAGGATTAACTCTTGATAATCATCATGTTTTTGTGGTCAATGTCTAGGATAGGTAACCTTAGCTCTCAATTACTTGTCAAGAGGTTTCTTGAATTTTAATTTTCCTTGCTATGACTTTTAGTTTTTGCATGTTTAGCTTTTCACACTCTTGGTTGGAAAATTGGGTGTTTGGGTGGAATTGAGTTGTGGATGTCCATTCCGCGTTGTGTGAGGATTGTTAATTGGTTTGGTCTCCCTTGACTCTAAGTGACCCACTAGTGTTGACTTAGGACTTAGGGATTGGAATCAATTATGCCCTTTTGACTAATTCTCAAGTAGGATTGACTAATTGGGATTAATTCCACACAATTGCCATATATGTGGTTGGTGCATGAAATTGTGATGTCAATGTTCACATTACTCTCTTACAACTTTGCACAACTAACCAGCAAGTGCACTGGGTCGTCCAAGTAATACCTTACGTGAGTAAGGGTCGATCCCACGGAGATTGTTGGCTTGAAGCAAGCTATGGTTATCTTGTAACTCTTAGTCAGGATATAATATCAATAACAATTTTTAGTTTGAATTGTAAAAAGTAAAAGGCAGAACAATTTTTATTATACTTGTATGCAGTAATGGAGAATATGTTAGAGTTTTGGAGATGCTTGGTCTTCTGAATTTCTGCTTTCCTCTATCTTCTTATTCATGCACGCACGTCCTCCTATGGCAAGCTGTGTATTGGTGGATCACTGTTGTCAATGGCTACCATCCGTCCTTTCAGTGAAAAGGGTCCAGGTGCGCTGTGTAACAGCCCAGACCACCCGCTAGCACGATATTGTCCGCTTTGGCACACAAGGCCTCACGGTTTTGCTTTTGACGATAGGGATGCTAGCCGAAGCCCCCCACACTCACTCGTCAAAACGCGTCATGCTAGGGAGGGGTATCCACACCCTCATAAGGCATGCTTCGTTCCCCTCTCCAACCGATGTGGGCCTTACAATCCACCCCCCTAAGGGAGCCCAGCGCCCTCGCTGGCACATCGATCCGGGTTCTGGCTCTGATACCATCTGTAACAGCCCAGACCGCCCGCTAGCACGATATTGTCTGCTTTGGCACACAAGGCCTCACGGTTTTGCCTTTGACGATAGGGATGATGGCCAAAGCCCCCCACACTCACTCGTCAAAACGCGTCATGCTAGGGAGAGGTATCCACACCCTTATAAGGCATGCTTCGTTCCCCTCTCCAACCGATGTGGGCCTTACAATCCACCCCCCTAAGGGAGCCCAGCGCCCTCGCTGGCACATCGATCCGGGTTCTGGCTCTGATACCATCTGTAACAGCCCAGACCACCCGCTAGCACGATATTGTCCGCTTTGGCACACAAGGCCTCACGGTTTTGCTTTTGACGATAGGGATGCTAGCCGAAGCCCCCCACACTCACTCGTCAAAACGCGTCATGCTAGGGAGAGGTATCCACACCCTTATAAGGCATGCTTCGTTCCCCCCTCCAACCGATGTGGGCCTTACAATCCACCCCCCTAAGGGAGCCCAGCGCCCTCGCTGGCACATCGATCCGGGTTTTGGCTCTGATACCATCTGTAACAGCCCAGACCACCCGCTAGCACGATATTGTCCGCTTTGGCACACAAGGCCTCACGGTTTTGCCTTTGACGATAGGGATGATAGCCGAAACCCCCCATATTCACTCGTCAAAACGCGTCATGCTAGGGAGAGGTATCCACACCCTTATAAGGCATGCCTCGTTCCCCTCTCCAACCGATGTGGGCCTTACACGCTGTCACCGCACGGCTAATCATCTGCAAGTTCTCAATCGTACCGGAATAGGATTTACTATCCTTTTGCGTCTGTCACTACGCCCAGCACTCATGAGTTTGAAGCTCGTCACAGTCATTCAATCCCTGAATCCTACTCGGAATACCACAGACAAGGTTTAGACCTTCCGGATTCTCTTGAATGCTGCCCTCAATCTAGCTTATACCACGAAGATTCTGATTAAGAGATCCAAGAGATATTCATTCATTCTAGGGTGGAACGGAAGTGGTTGTTAGGCACGCGTTCGTGGGGGAATGATGATGATTGTCACGTTCATCACATTCATGTTGAAGTGCGAATGGATATCTTAGACAGGAACACGCATGTTTGAATGGAGAACAGAAATACTTGCATTAATTCATCGAGACACAGTGATGTGTATTTTTTGGAAAAAAAAACGAATTCCAAACACACGAATCTCACCGGCAAGTATACCGGGTCGCATCAAGTAGTAAAACTCACGTGAGTGAGGTCGATCCCACGAGGATTGATGGATCAAGCAACTTTAGTGGGTGATTAGTTTAGTCAAGCTAACATTGAAGTGAATTGTGTGAAATTATAGCCAACAGAAAGTAAATGACAATGAATTTAAAATTGCAGAAAGTAAATTGGACAGAAACTTAAAGAGCAAGCAATGTAAATTGCAGAAACTTAAATGACAAGAAATGTAACTTGCATGAAAAGTAAAGGGGGCTGGGTGCTGGAAATTAAAGAAAGCAATGGATCCAAGGCAAGAAAAGTAAATTCAGATTTGCAGCAAGCTCAAAGTTAAAGTGTAGAATGTAAATGTTCAGGAAATGTAAATTGGAAGCAATGCAGTAGAAAGTAAAAATTTCAGGGAAGGAAATTGTAGCAGAAAAGTAAATCAGCAAGAAAACTCAAATCAGCTGTGAAATCTAGAAAGACAAGTGAAGATCTCAGGGGCTCAATGAGACTAGAAAACAAGTCTAGATCTCAAGTCCTTCTTTGATCCAATAAAGAACAATTTGCAAAAGAAATGAAGATGAAGGCAGTAAACAGAGTGTTGATTCAGATCCTTAATTCACTGAAATTTTGTAGAAGAAGAACAAGAGAAATCTCAAAGTGAGAATGAAACAGAATTCCTTCAATTCTCAACCCAAGATTCAAAACAAAGAAAAAAACTAAAGAGAGAGAGTTCTCTATTCCTAATGCTCCCTTGTGGAGCCAGCCTTCAATGCTCTCTATCAGAGCCAACCTCCTTCGTAAAATGAAAATGATGCCTTTTTATAGGCTTTTACAAACATGACAAATGAAAATGAAATTGAAAGAAAATTACAAAGAAAATGAAAATTCCTAATCAAATTGTTTCTTGTGCCTTTGAGTGATGTCAATTGGGCTTTTGGCCTTGATGGAATTGGGTTGAAGATAGCCTCTGTTGATTGCTCTTGATGTTGGAAAGAAACCCACTTGTGAACCGGGCCATAAACCATTAAAGTTTGAGTCAAAGTTTGAGGCAAACTTTGACTTAAGCTTTTCATATCAGCTTGCCTCCTTTTGCTGTCATCCTCGTTTGAGCCAAAGTTTGAGGTCAAACTTTGAGCCAAACGTGGATCCCTCTTGCATGCCTCTTGGGATGCTACTTTGTCCGCTTGTCAACGTTGCAAATTTCATGCCCACTATAGACTATTATATATGGTTAGAAAGCTCTGAATGTCATCTTTCTAACCCAATTAGAATCACCTCAATTGGACATCTACAACTCAAGTTATGCTCATTTGAAGAGGACAAGGTCGCTGGCTTTGGTGTGCAGCGTTTGAGGCGACGATTGCCTCAAACGTGGACGAAAACGCCAGGTTATGGAAGCTCAATTGCATTGTCCACCCCATACTATTATATATTGTTGGAAAGCCCTGAATGTCTACTTTCCAATGCCATTGGAAGCGCATCATTTGGAGCTCCACAGCTCAAGTTATACTCTGTCGAAGGTGCAGAGGTTAGTTGGCCTCACTGCAGGTTGCCACCATGTTCGTTTATGCACATTGCGGGGTAGTTTTCTCCCTCAATTTTAGTGTCCACCATGCAGTGCCATATATGCTTGGAAAGATCTCTATTCCTACTTTCCATTGCTTTTTGAATCACCTCATTTGGAGCTCTGTAGCTCAAGTTATTCTTGTTGGAAGTATACCCCTTCAGGCTGTTGTGGCGCCAACGTTTGCCTAAAAGCTTGAGGTCAAACGTTGGCGCAAGCTTTTGCTCTTCTCCAGGGTGTGTTTGTTGTGGCGCCAACGTTTGCCTAAAAGCTTGAGGTCAAACGTTGGCGCAAGCTTTTGCTCCATCCAGGGTGAATTCAACTCTTCCAAAAGTTTGAGGCAAGCTTTTGCTCAAGCTTTTTGTTCTCTCTTGCTCCTTGCCATTTCTTCTTTCTTCAACCTTCTTCAAAGCTCTTTTCACCTATCATCAATCAACCAAGCACATCAAAGCTATGCTCAAAATCATGAGATTGTTATTCTTTCATAATATATAACAATTATAGCACAAAATCTCATGAAAATGCATTAATTTATCCATGGTTGATTGAATCAAAGGAAACATGATTCTACCCAATTGGCTTACTTATGGCTCAAGAAAGTGCATAAAACCTAAAAAAAACAAAGAAAAAGCATAGAAAAACATGACATGATGACATGTCATCACAACACCAAACTTAAACCTTGCTTGTCCCCAAGCAAGAAAAGAATCATGCAATAGAGATTGACAATCCAAGGTAAGAAGAATAGCAACTCAATGTTCATGGCAAGCTAGTTTTCTATGAATGCTACAATTACAAAAGAGATGTAAATGATTGATGCTTCTCTCTAGCTCAATTTATGAAATCTTTCTCTTATATTTCTTCCTTGAAACAAGCTTTTGATTTTCTTATTAGCTTCTCCTTTTGGGTGCTTTGCCCCATGAGTTGATAAGAAAGCTACGACTTCTAAATGCTTTGTTTTCAAGTATTACCACTTGATACATAAGCACCACAAGCATTTGATTAGAGGACTTCATTAAGCTCATTTTTCTTTTCTTTTCTTGACTCTCTAATCATTGATGCTCAGAGCCTTGAGCTTTGAGGGAGTGCTTTTGCACTTTGAGCCTAACCTTGACTTCTAAGTGTTTTGTTTTCAAGCATTTGGCTTGATACATAAACACCACAAGTACTTAACAAATAAATTGCCATTGGTACTCAGAGCCTTCAGCTTTCTCATTCTTTCCCTTTTTCTTTCTTGCTTTATTTTGCATTTGCTTCTTCAAGGTTTTCATGATTTTAAAAGATTTCACAAAACGTGCTAGATGAAAACTTCAATTAAATAAAATCTAATGCAATTAAGCAACAATCAAACATACTAGCTTTCCAATACTTTTATGCACATGCTAAATTCTTCTTTAATTCCTTGTTTGTTTATGATCATGATACTTTATTGCTTTTGAATTCACAAAACTCAAGTTGTTAATCATAATGCCACAGCAACATGTTACAAATCAAGATTCAAGCTATGCTTTATTCATACACACATGTAAACAGAAAAGGTAAAGACAATCATGCAGTTTATAGTGCTTGAAACAAATGAGAAGAAAAGAAACTCTACAACCTTGTAGTTCATCTTCATTATTGTTGTCCTTTTTCCTCTATTCTTCTCTTTCCCTTGCCAAACTCAGAATGCTTGCTCATCCTCAAGCAACAATTAGAACAATGGCTATGGGGCTAAGATGGATTATGAATGTCTTACACAATGAAATGTTAGTAACACATGTGTTTTAAACAAGCAAAATTAAAGATATCAAGGCACAAGAGGCAGAGACATTTTGATTGCATAGATAAGAAGGTGTGCACAATACATTGCATAAAAGATAAGTGGCACACCAAACTTAGTGTGACACTTTCACTTGGAATTGATGCAAGTATCTTGTAAGGATTAGAACCAAATTTTGTTGCATAGCAACACCAAACTTAGAATGCAACCACATGTCAATTTATTAAATTTAAACAAAGCAAAGAAAAAGAAAACAAAGCAGATAAGAAATGTTACCTACGGTTGGGTTACCTCCCAACAAGTGTTCTTTTAGTGTCATTAGCTTGACATGTTGTTCTTCACTTTCTTCCTCTTCTTCCAGTTTGTTAAGAGGAATGACCTCAAGGGAGGAGAAGATTCAGCTATTGCCCCCTGTTTTGGTCTCTCCTCAGCAAGCTTTCTTTTGTTAATGGCTTGATTGAGCTTGCTTGCTGGATCAGGGGGAGGATTGCTTGTAGTTGACCTTCTTTTCTTCATGAATATTGTCCTTTGTAGCTTGGTCACAATCCTCTTCTTGGTGCTTTTGTCAATTGCCTTCACTTCTTGGATGTCAAGACATGGTTGCTGTGTGATTATTGGAGTGATTTCTTCATTAAGAGCCTCTTGAATTGGTGGTTCCATGAGTTCTTCTTCTATGCATTTCTCTGCTTCAATTGAGGGTGACTTCTCTTGAGTGTCTTCCTCACTTTCTTGCTCCTCCACTCCTTCCCTTGTCACCTCAAGTGCAGTTTCATTTTCAACCACCTCATTCTTCATTGAAAGTTCACTTGATGCAGTGGCCTCCTTATCTTGCTCTTCCACTTTCTCTTTCATATCCATCAATTGGCCTTCATTTTTCTTGCTCAGTGGTTCTAAGTTTCCCCTTGTTTGTTCTAAGGGCCCATTCATCTTTTTGAAGACGATTTCTTTCCAGGATGGGGATTTTGTGTATCTTTTCACTAGTTTTCTATGTATTTCAATGGCTTGAAGGTAATCCTCATCTGTTGGTTCAAGAGATGAAGGTTGAGAATAATTTTGGTGACATGGATGTATTGTGGTGAAGTTGTGTTGAGGGGTGTGGAATGAGTTGTGTGATTGATGGGATGACTTGTATGGATTTTGGGGGAAACTTTGTGTTAAGGCATAATCAAGTGATGAAGATCTTTCAAATGAGAAACTGGGACGTGAGGGTGGATGCTCTTCCATTCTTTGGTAATGCTTCCATCCACCATGAGGATAATGATATGAATCATTTTGTGGTGGTGGTTGGTATCCCATATGATTTTCTTGCTCATCTTGTGTCTCTGAAGCAAATCTCCATGAATTGGAGTGCTCAGAATGTGTATTCTCTTGGTGATATTCCCAGCCACCATTAGAGATTGGTGATGGTGGGTAATATCCCATAAAATTTGTTTGATCATAAGATGAGTTGAACTCCATTTGAGTTTTGTAACACACACAACCAAGGAAAATTGAAATTACTCATATCAGAGATGAGAATTTCTTAGTGAGGCAAAAACTCAAACACCTTGGTTTCACTTTGAAACAGAAAAAAAAAACAAAGAAAATGCTTGATCTAGACTTCTCACCCACTTAATCATTGTTGATCTAAATCAATTCCCGGCAACGGCGCCAAAAACTTGATGTGTATATTTTGGAAAAAAAAAAACAAATTCCAAACACACGAATCTCACCGGCAAGTATACCGGGTCGCATCAAGTAGTAAAACTCACGTGAGTGAGGTTGATCCCACGAGGATTGATGGATCAAGCAACTTTAGTGGGTGATTAGTTTAGTCAAGCTAACATTGAAGTGAATTGTGTGAAATTGTAGCCAACAAAAAGTAAATGACAATGAATTTAAAATTGCAGAAAGTAAATTGGACAGAAACTTAAAGAGCAAGCAATGTAAATTGCAGAAACTTAAATGACAAGAAATGTAACTTGCATGAAAAGTAAAGGGGGCTGGGTGCTGGAAATTAAAGAAAGCAATGGATCCAAGGCAAGAAAAGTAAATTCAGATTTGCAGCAAGCTCAAAGTTAAAGTGTAGAATATAAATGTGCAGGAAATGTAAATTGGAAGCAATGCAGTAGAAAGTAAAAATTGCAGGGAAGGAAATTGTAGCAGAAAAGTAAATCAGCAAGAAAACTCAAATCAATTGTGAAATCTAGAAAGACAAGTGAATATCTCAGGGGCTCAATGAGACTAGAAAACAAGTCTAGATCTCAAGTCCTTCTTTGATCCAATAAAGAACAATTTGCAAAAGAAATGAAGATGAAGTCAGTAAACAGAGTGTTGATTCAGATCCTTAATTCACTGAAATTTTGTAGAAGAAGAACAAGAGAAATCTCAAAGTGAGAATGAAACAGAATTCCTTCAATTCTCAACCCAAGATTCAAAACAAAGAAAAAAACTAAAGAGAGAGAGTTCTCTATTCCTAATGCTCCCTTGTGGAGCCAGCCTTCAATGCTCTCTATCAGAGCCAACCTCCTTCGTAAAATGAAAATGATGCCTTTTTATAGGCTTTTACAAACATGACAAATGAAAATGAAATTGAAAGAAAATTACAAAAAAAATGAAAATTCCTAATCAAATTGTTTCTTGTGCCTTTGAGTGATGTCAATTGGGCTTTTGGCCTTGATGGAATTGGGTTGAAGATAGCCTCTGTTGATTGCTCTTGATGTTGGAAAGAAACCCACTTGTGAACCGGGCCATGAACCATTAAAGTTTGAGTCAAAGTTTGAGACAAACTTTGACTCAAGCTTTTCATATCAGCTTGCCTCCTTTTGCTGTCATCCTCGTTTGAGCCAAAGTTTGAGGTCAAACTTTGAGCCAAACGTGGATCCCTCTTGCACGCCTCTTGGGATGCTATTTTGTCCGCTTGTCAACGTTGCAAATTTCATGCCCACTATAGACTATTATATATGGTTATAAAGCTCTGAATGTCAGCTTTCTAACCCAATTGGAATCACCTCAATTGGACAGCTACAACTCAAGTTATGCTCATTTGAAGAGGACAGGGTCGCTGGCTTTGGTGTGCAGCGTTTGAGGCGACATTTGCCTCAAACGTGGATGAAAACGCCAAGGTATGGAAGCTCAAATGCATTGTCCACCCCATATTATTATATATTGTTGGAAAGCCCTGAATGTCTACTTTCCAATGCCATTGGAAGCGCATCATTTGGAGCTCCACAGCTCGAGTTATACTCCGTCGAAGGTGCAGAGGTTAGTTGGCCTCACTGCAGGTTGCCACCATGTTCGTTTATGCACATTGCGGGGCAGTTTTCTCCCTCAATTTTAGTATCCACTATGCAGTGCCATATATGCTTGGAAAGCTCTCGATTCCTACTTTCCATTTCTTTTTTAATCACCTCATTTGGAGCTCTGTAGCTCAAGTTATTCTTGTTGGAAGTATACCCCTTCAGGCTGTTGTGGCGCCAACGTTTGCCTAAAAGCTTGAGGTCAAACGTTGGCGCAAGCTTTTGCTCTTCTCCAGGGTGTGTTTGTTGTGGCGCCAACGTTTGCCTAAAAGCTTGAGGTCAAATGTTGGCGCAAGCTTTTGCTCCATCCAGGGTGAATTCAACTCTTCCAAAAGTTTGAGATAAAGTTTGAGGCAAGCTTTTGCTCAAGCTTTTTGTTCTCTCTTGCTCCTTGCCATTTCTTCTTTCTTCAACCTTCTTCAAAGTTCTTTTCACCTATCATCAATCAACCAAGCACATCAAAGCTATGCTCAAAATCATGAGATTGTTATTCTTTCATAATATATAACAATTATAGCACAAAATCTCATGAAAATGCATTAATTTATCCATGGTTGATTGAATCAAAGGAAACATGAAATTCTACCCAATTGGCTTACTTATGGCTCAAGAAAGTGCATAAAACCTAAAAAAAACAAAGAAAAAGCATAGAAAAATATGACATGATGACATGTCATCACACAGCAGAGCTCCTCACCCCTAACAATGGAGTTTAGAGACTCATGCCGTCAAAGAATACAAAGTTCAGATCTAAAAATGTCATGAGATGAAAATTAAATCTCTAAAAGTTATTTAAATACTAAACTAGTAACCTAGGTTTACAGAAAATGAGTAAACTATGATAGATAGTGCAGAAATCTACTTCTGGGGCCTACTTGGTGTGTGCTGGGGCTGAGACTAAAGTTTCTCACGTGCTTGGGCTGTTTTGGGCATTCAACGTCAGGCCGTAACCTGTTTCTGGCGTTGAACTCCAACTTGTAACGTGTTTCTGGCGCTGGACGCCAGACTGCAACATGGAACTGGCGTTGAACGTCAGTTTACGTCATCTATCCTTGAGAAAAGTATAGATTATTATATATTGCTGGAAAGCCCTGGATGTCTACTTTCCAACGCAATTGGAAGCGCATCAATTGGACTCCTATAGCTCCAGAAATTTCATTCCGAGTGCAGAGAGGTCAGGATCCAACAGCATTAGCAGTCCTTTTTCAGCCTGAATTAGATTTTTGCTCAGCTCCCTCAATTTCAGCCAGAAAATACCTAAAATTATAGAAAAACACACAAACTCATAGTAAAGTCCAAAAATATGAATTTTTCCTAGAAACTAATGAAAATAAACTAAAAACCAACTAAAACATACTAAAAACTATATGAAATTAACCTCAAAAAGCGTATAAAATATCCGCTCATCACAACACTAAACTTGAACTGTTGCTTGTCCCCAAGCAACTAGACAAATAAAATAGAATACAAATGAGTCAAGAAACAATAATATCTCAGATTTTTTGAGTGAAGCTCAGATTCTAATTAAATGAGCGGGGCTAGTAGCTTTTTGCTTCCGAACAGTTTTGGCATCTCACTTTATCCATTGAAGCTCAGAATGATTGGCATCTATAGGAACTTAGAATTCAGATAGTGTTATTGATTCTCCTAGTTCAGTATGTTGATTCTTGAACACATCTACTTTTATGAGTCTTGGCCGTGGCCCTAAGCACTTTGTTTTCCAGTATTACCACCGGATACATAAATGCCACAGACACATAATTGGGTGAACCTTTTCAGATTGTGACTCAGCGTTGCTAAAGTCCCCAATTAGAGGTGTCTAGGGTTCTTAAGCACACTCTTCTTTTTGCTTTGGACCTTGACTTTAACCGCTCAGTCTCAAGTTTTCACTTGACACCTTCACGCCACAAGCACATGGTTAGGGACAGCTTGGTTTAGCCGCTTAGACCAGGATTTGATTCCCTTAGACCCTCCTATCCACTGATGCTCAAAGCCTTGGATCCTTTTTATTACCCTTGCCTTTTGGTTTTAAGGGTTATTGGCTTTTTTTGCTTGCTTTTTTTTTGGCAAGCTTTGTATTCACTGCTTTTTCTTGCTTCAAGAATCATTTTTATGATTTTTCAGATTACCAATAACATGTCTCATGTTTATCATTCTTTCAAGAGCCAACACATTTAACATTCAAGAAAATCAAATTCCAAAGACATATGGACTGTTCAAGCATTCATTCAGAAGGCAGAAAGCATTGCCACCACATGTAATTAATCAAAATTTCTTGTATTAAAAACTCGAGAAATATTGCCTCCTTATCCTAAAGAAAATCTTCTATTTTATTCATGTTTAATGATGATGAGAAAAATAAATTATAGCTTAATTGGAGATAAAATCAAAATATAGATACTAATTACTACTACTTATACGTAACTTCTAAGGTAAAGCACAAATAAGAGCAATTATCACAGGGTTAAGGCTAAGATTAGAACTCAACAACCTTGAGGTTGGGAAGTGGATGTTCCTCTACTCTGTGGGGTGCTTGGACCTTCAAGAGCTAACTTCTGACCCTTCAGTTCCTTTAAGTCACGCCCTTGCTCTTCTTGTTCCCTGAGCAGTTTGCAGAGCATACTGTTTTGATTTTGCTGTTCTTCTTTTATTTGGTCCATAGATTCTTGCAACTTGGTAACAGATGTTTCAAGCTGTTCCCAATATTCAAATTGAGGGACTTCTGGGAGGAATTCTTGCGCCCTCCTCTAGGTGTGGTCATCTTGCATTTGTTGTTTTTCCATTGTGATTTTAGTGATTGGTTGCTCCACTGAGATATACTCTGTTATTCCCATCTTTACTCCAGCATCTTTGCAGAGTATAGAGATTAAGCTTGGATAAGCCAACCTGGCATCCTTGGAGTTCTTGTTAGCAAGTATGTAAAATTCAGATGGGATCAGTTGATGAACTTTTACTTCTTTTTCCAACATAATGCAATGGATCATTACTGCTCTTTTAACAGTGACTTCAGAACAGTTGCTTGTGGGCAATATAGAATGCCCAATAAAGTCCAGCCATCCTCTGGCAACTGGTTTGAGATCTTCTCTCTTGAGTTGATTTGGGACACCCTTGCTGCTGGTGGTCCACCTGGCTCTAGGGATGCATATATCCTCTAGAATCTTATCCAGGCCCTTGTTTGTTCTCATCATTCTCCTATTGAAGGAGTCTGGGTCATCTTTCAGCTGAGGTAGCTTAAAGATCTCCCTGATTTTGTCAGGGTGGATGTGAACAATATTTCCTCTGACCAAAGTTCGATAGTCATAGAGGGCAGTTTCAGATATTCTCTGCCTGTCTGTTTGCCACAGATTAGCATAGAATTCCTGAACCATATTCCTTCCCACTTTCATTTCAGGATTAGCTAGGACTTCCCAGTTCCTGTTTCGAATCTGCTCTTGGATCTCCGGATATTCATCTTCTTTCAGATCGAACTTGACTTCCGGGATCACTGATCTTAGACCCATTATTTTGTAGTAATGGTCTGAATGTTCTTTGGTTAAGAACCTCCCTTGATTCCAAAGTGGTTTTGGAATACTCTCTTTCTTGCCTCTTGGAGTGGGTTATTTTCCTTTGGGAGCCATGATCTTAGTGGGTATGGTTTAGTGATCACGGATAAACACACCAAACTTAGAGGTTTACTTGTCCTCAAGCAAAAGAAAAGAAAGAAGAGGGAATAGGAGGAGAGCTAGTGTTGAATGGTGGATGAGAGGAGGGAGGCCGAATGTGTTTTTAAAAGGGAAGGGGGTGGGTTTTCGAAAATAAGGATAAAGATAAGATAGAAGATATGATTTAAAAAGAGATAAGTATGATAAGAAAAGATATAATTTAAAATTGAAAAGATATGAGAGATATTTGAAAAAGATAAATTTGGATTTTTGAAAAAGATAATATGGAAATTTGAAAAAGATATTGATTAGTTGAAAAGATTTTTGAATAAAAAGAGATAGATTTGTTTTGAAAATTTTGAAAAAGAGTTGAATTGGATTGAAAAAAGGATTTGTGCTTATGGATTAAGATACATTTGATATTTTTAAAGTAGGGTTTTTAGAAATTAGGGATTTTAGAAATCAGGGTTTGTAACATGTTTATGCAAGAAATCATGAATTGAAACATGAAAATTAAAATTAAAATGAAAAATATGAAGTAAAAATGAAATTACCTCCTCCCTACCATCCTGGCGTTTGAACGCCCAAACGCTGCATGTTTTGGGCATTCAACGCCCAACTGCTGCTTCTCCTGGGCGTTCAACGCCCAGCTGTTGCTTCTTTCTGGCGTTGAACACCAGGAACTCCTTTGTCACTGGGCATTTTTCTGAATGCCCAGGACGCTGTAAATCTGGCGTTAAACGCCCAGAAGGAGCTTCTTTCTGGCGTTAAACGCCCAGAAGATGCTTCTTTCTGGCGTTTAACGCCCAGATGGCTATCCTTACTGGCGTTTTCTTGCCAGTGAGCTCTTTTTCTCTGTTTTGTGTGCAAAATCCTTTTGTAACCTTGTATACTTATACAATTGACTCTTTACCTTAGTATCAATGAACTTTATATAAACAAATAAAATCAAGAATAGGGCAAAATGCTTAGAGGAAGTGATGCCCCATGGCTGGGTTGCCTCCCAGCAAGCGCTTCTTTATTGTCTTTAGCTGGACCTTGCTGAGTTTTTAATCTAGCCTCAGCCTTGAGCACTCTTGCTCAACATTGCCTTCAAGATAGTGCTTGATTCTCTATCCATTAACAATGAACTTCTTATCAGAATCAATGTCTTGAAGCTCCACATAACCATATGGTGATACACTTGTAATCACATATGGTCCCCTCCACCGGGATTTCAGTTTCCCGGGGAATAGCCTGAGCCTAGAGTTAAATAGCAGAACCTTTTGTCCTGGTTTAAAGACTCTAGATGACAGCTTTCTGTCATGCCACCTTTTTTATTTTTCTTTATACAGCTTGGCATTTTCGAAAGCAGTGAATCTGAATTCCTCTAGCTCATTCAGCTGGAAAAATCTTTTTTCTCCAGCTAATTTGGCATCAAAGTTTAGGAATCTGGTTGCCCAGTAGGCCTTATGTTCCAGTTCCATGGGCAGGTGACAAGCCTTACCATACACAAGTTGGTACGGAGAGGTCCCTATAGGAGTCTTGAATGCTGTTCTGTAGGCCCACAGAGCATCATCCAAGCTTTGTGCCCAATCCTTTCTACGGGTACTTACAGTCCGTTCCAGGATTCTTTTCAGTTCTCTGTTAGAGACTTCAGCTTGCCCATTTGTCTGTGGATGATATGGAGTTGCCACCTTGTGGCGAATCCCATACCGGACCGGAGTAAAGCTGTTTGTTACAGAAGTGAGTGCCCCCATCACTGATTAGTACCCTAGGGACACCAAATCTGCTGAACATATGTTTCTAGAGGAATTTCAGTACTATTTTAGTATCATTGGTGGGTGTGGCAGTGGCCTCAACCCATTTTGATACATAGTCAACTGCCACCAGAATATAAGTGTTTGAGTATGATGGTGGGAAAGGCCTCATGAAATCAATACCCCATACGTCAAACAACTCAATCTCCAAGATTCCTTATTGAGGCATGGCGTAACTGAGAGGAAAATTACCAGCTCTCTAGCAACTGTCACAGTTACGTACAAACTCTCAGGAATCTCTGTAAAGTGTAGGCCAATAGAAACCACATTGGAGGACCTTGGTGGCTGTTCGCTCACCTCCTAAATAACCTCCATATTGTGACCCATGGCAATGCCATAAGATCCTTTGTGCTTCTTCCTTAGGCACACACCTACGGATTATGCCGTCTGCACATCTCTTAAAGAGATAGGGTTCATCCCACAAGTAGTACTTTGCATCAGTAATTAATTTTTTTCTTTTGTTGTCTGCTGTACTCCTTGGGAATGAACCTTGCAGCTTTGTAGTTTGCAATGTCTATAAACCATGGTAATTCCTGAATGGTGAACAAATTCTCATCCGGAAAGGTTTCAGAGATCTCAATAGAGGGGGAGGACGCCCCTTCCACTGGTTCTATCCGGGACAAATGGTCAGCCACTTGGTTCTCTGTCCCTTTTCTGTCTCTTATTTCTATATCAAACTCTTGCAGAAGCAACACCCATCTTATGAGTCTGGGTTTTGAATCCTGCTTTGTGAGTAGATATTTAAGAGCAGCATGATCTGTGTACACAATCACTTTTGATCCTGCTAAGTATGATCTAAACTTGTCAATGGCATAAACCACTGCAAGCAATTCTTTTTCTGTGGTTGTGTAATTTTTTTGGGCATCATTCAAAACACGGCTAGGATAATAAATGACATGCAGAAGCTTGTCATGCCTCTGCCCCAGTACTGCACCAATGGCGTGATCACTGGCATCACACATTAATTCGAATGGTAATGTCCAGTTTGGTGCAGAGATAACTGGTGCTGTGACTAGTTTAGCTTTCAGAGTTTCAAACGCTTGTAGGCACTCTGTGTCAAACACAAATGGCGTGTCAGCAGCTATCAGGTTGCTTAGAGGTTTTGTAATTTTTGAAAAATCCTTTATAAACCTCCTATAGAATCCTGCATGCCCCAGAAAGCTTCTAATTGCCTTAACATTGGCAGGTGGTGGTAATTTTTCAATTACCTCTATTTTAGCTTGATCCACCTCTATTCCCTTGTTTGAAATTTTATGCCCAAGGACAATCCCTTCAGTCACCATAAAGTGACATTTTTCCCAATTTAAAACCAGGTTGGTCTCTTGGCATCTTTTCAAAACCAGTGTCAGGTGATCAAGGCAGGAGCTGAATGAGTCTCCATATACTGAGAAGTCATCCATGAAGACTTCCAGAAATTTTTCCACTATATCAGAGAAAATAGAGAGCATGCATCTCTGAAAGGTTGCAGGCACATTACACAGCCCAAAAGGCATCCTTCTGTAAGCAAATACTCCTGATGGACATGTGAATGTTGTTTTCTCTTGATCCTGGGGATCTACTGCAATTTAGTTGTAGCTTGAATTGCCATCCAAAAAGCAGTAATAATTATGACCTGCTAGTCTTTCTAGCATCTGGTCTATGAATGGTAAAGGAAAATGATCCTTTCTGGTGGCTGTATTGAGCCTTCTGTAATCAATACACATGCGCCACCCTGTAACTGTTCTTGTAGGAACCAGTTCATTTTTTTCATTATGAACCACTGTCATGCCTCCCTTTTGAGGGACAACTTGAACAGGACTTACCCAGGGGCTATCAGAAATAGGATAAATAATCCCAGCCTCCAGTAATTTAGTAACCTCTTTCTGCACCACTTCCTTCATAGCTAGATTTAGTCGCCTCTGTGGTTGAACCAATGGCTTAGAATCATCCTCCAATAGGATTTTGTGCATGCATCTCGCTGGGCTTATGCCCTTAAGGTCACTTATGGACCACCCAAGAGCTGTCTTGTGTGTCCTTAGCACTTGAATTAATGCTTCCTCTTCCTGTGGATTTAAAGCAGAGCTTATGATCACTGGAAAAGTATCACCTTTTCCCAGAAATGCATATTTCAGGGATGGTGGTAATGGTTTGAGCTCGGGTTTAGGAGGTTTTTCCTCTCCCTGAGAAAATTTCAGAGGCTCTTTCAATTCCTCTGAATCCTCTAGGTCAGGCGGAACATCTTTAAAGATGTTTTCCAGCTTTGATTCGAGACTCTCAGCCATGTTGATCTCCTCCACCAGAGAGTCAATGAGATCAACTTTCATGCAGTCTTTTGGTGTGTATAGATGCTGCATGGCATTGACAGCATTCAACTTAAACTCATCCTCATTGACTCTCAGGGTTATTTCCCCCTGTTGGACGTCAATGAGAGTTCGTCCAGTTGCTAGGAAAGGTCTTCCTAGAATAAGAGTAGCACTCTTGTGCTCCTCCATTTCCAGCACAACAAAGTCAGTGGGAAAGGCGAATATGGCCCAACCCTGACAATGATGTCCTCAATCACGCCTGATGGGTATTTAATGGAGCCATCAGCAAGTTGGAGACATATCCGGGTTGGTTTAACTTCTTCAGTTAAACCAAGCTTTCTGATGGTGGATGCCGGTATTAGGTTGATGCTTGCCCCAAGATCACATAGGGCTGTCTTGGTGCAATTACCCTCTAATATGCATGGTATCAGAAAGCTTCCGGGATCTTTAAGCTTTTTAGGAAAGCTTTTCAGAATGACTGCACTGCATTCTTCAGTGAGGAGAACTCTTTCAGTTTCTCTCCAATCCTTCTTATGACTTAAGATTTCTTTCATGAACTTGTCATAAGAAGGTATTTGCTCAAGTGCCTCTGCAAACGGAATCTTAATTTCAAGAGTCCTGAGATAATCTGCAAAGCGAGCAAATTTCTTATCCTGCTCCTCTTGGCGGAGTTTTTGAGGATAAGGTATCTTGGTTTTATATTCCTCAACCTTGGTTGCTGCAAGTTTATTTTCTACAGAAATGGTTAAAGAAGCCTTTTTAGAGGGGTTGTCATCAGCACTTGTGTGTGTCTGATCCCTCACTGGCATTTGAGTACCAGAGTTAGAAGCTGGAGTGACGTTAGACGCCAACTCCTCATCTGTTCCTGGCGTCTGAACGCCAGAACTGTGCTTCTTTTGGGCGTTCAACGCCAGTTCCTTGCTTGTTTCTGGCGTTGAACGCCAGTCCTGAGCATGGTTTGGGCGTTCAGCGCCAGCCTTCCACCCAATTTCTGGCGTTTTAGTGCCAGAATTATTTTTCCCTGGGCTCTTACTGTCCTCAGATGAAATTTGGGTAGTTTGCTCATTTCTTGGCTTCCTGCTGCCTTGAGGTGAGGTATTTAGTGTTTTCCCACTTCTTAATTGAACTGCTTGGCATTCTTCTATTATTTGTTTTGACAGCTGCTGCGTTGTTTGCTTTAATTATTCTTCCATATTTATATTAGCCATCCTTGTCTCTTGTAGTCTATTTTTGAATTCGGCTAACTGCTGTGTTAGAAAGTCCAATTGCTGATTGAATTCAGTAGCTTGTTCAGCAGGACTGGGTTCAGTAGTCACTGTTTTAGCCTCTTCTTTCATGGAAGATTCGCTGCTTAGGTACAGATGCTGATTTCTGGCAACTGTATCAATGAGCTCTTGAGCTTCTTCAATTGTCTTTCTCATGTGGATAGATCCACCAGCTGAGTAATCTAGAGACATCTGAGCTTTTTCTGCAAGCCCATAAAAGAAGATGTCTAACTGAACCCACTCTAAAAACATTTCAGAGGGGCATTTTCTTAGCATCTCTCTGTATCTCTCCCAGGCATCATAAAGAGATTCATTATCTCCTTGTTTAAAGCCTTGGATGTCCAGCCTTAGCTGTGTCATCCATTTTGGAGGAAAGTATTGATTCAGGAATTTCTCTGTCAGCTGTTTCCATGTCTTTATGCTAGCCTTAGTTGGTTATTTAACCACCTCTTGGCTTGGTCTTTTACAACAAATGGAAACAGTAATAATCTGTAGACATCATGATCTACTTCCTTATCATGTACTGTGTCAGCAATTTGTAAAGACTGTGCCAGAAACTCTGTAGGTTCTTCCTGTGGAAGACTGGAATACTGGCAACTTTGCTGCACCATGATAATGAGATGAGGATTCAGCTCAAAGCTACTGACCAATGGAGGGTATACTGATACTACTCCCATATGAAGCAGCAGTGGGGTTAGCATAAGACCCCAGAGTCCTTCTGGACTGTTCATTTCCACTTAGATCCGTGATGGAGAAAGGGAGATGATGTAAAATAGAGAAAAATATTTTTATTTATTTATTTAGTATTTATTTCGAAAATAAAATAAATTAAAATAAAATAAATAAAAATGGGTGAAGATTTTCGAAAAATGGAGAGAGAGAAAAAATGGTTAGGAAGTTTTGAAAAAGATATGATTTGAAAAAGATTTTAAATTTTGAAATAAAAATCTGAATTTTAAAAGTAAATTTCGAAAATTTACTTTAAAATAGAGAGAAAAGATATTTTTGAATTTAAAGAGGAGAGAGAAAAAACACTAAGATAGCACAAGATTTAAAATTTTTAGATCTAATGCTCCTTGTTTTCAAAAATTTTGGAGGGAAAACACCAAGGAATACCAAACTTAAAAATTTTAAGATCAAGACACAAGGAAAACTCAAGAACACTTTGAAGACTCACAAGAACACAAGAACATGAAGAAAGAACACCAAACTTAAAATTTTTAGAAAATCAAACTAAAATTTTCGAAAATTGTAGAAAGATTAATAAGAAAACACCAAACTTAAAGTTTGGCACAAGATCAAGAAAAATTATTTTTGAAAAAGATTTTTAATAAAACCGGTGCCCAATCATCAAGAACATAAACCAATGCTCTAGCCAATTGAGCTGTAAATGTTACACTTGTTTTGAAAAAGTATTTTTAATAACTAAGAAAAAATATTATTTTTTTTGAATTTTTTTTTTTGAAAAGAATATAAAAGACTCTGACCCAAAAGACAAAATTTTCCTAATCTAAGCAAAAGGATTCATCATCAGTTGTTCAAACTCAAACAATCCCCGGCAACGGCGCCAAAAACTTGGTGCACGAAATTGTGATGTCAATGTTCACATTACTCTCTTACAACTTCGCACAACTAACCAGCAAGTGCACTGGGTCGTTGATAAACCCATATTTCATGAGTTCTTTTGTGCTTAATTTGAGTGATTTATACAATCCTTCACCTGCTTATTCACATTAATTGCATGGTTTTACTTTCCCTTCCTTATTATGTCATATTGTGAAAAACATGTTTCCTAAGCTTTAAAAATTAATTATTTTAATTACCTTTATTTCCATTCGATGCCGTGATTAGTGTGTTGAGTAGTTTCAAATTTTCTAAGGCAGAATGACTTAAAGGATGGAAAAGGAAACATACAAAATAGGAAGGAGAAAGCAAAACAGAGCTTTAAGGAAACTGGTATCCACGCGATCGCATGGATGACGCGATCGCGTGCCAAGCACGAATCAGCAGCGACGAGGCCGCATGACTGACGCGACCGCGCGCCTTAAGCAGAACGCACATGACGCGGTCGCATGACTAACGCGACCGCGTGGCAAGGAAAAGCTCCGAATGACGCGATCGCGTGACCCACGCGGACGCGTGACAGAGGCCACGCACCAGAAATTACAGAATACGCCCCCAGCGAATTCTGAAGCCCTTTTTGGCCCAGATCCAAGTACAGACAGCATAGACCAGAGGTTATAAAGTGTGGGAATGCATCCATTCAAAGAGAGCTCGCATATTTTACTTTTCAATGATTTAGATTTAGTTGAGAGGGAGATCTTCTCTCTCTCTCTCTTAGGATTTAGGATTTCTTCTTATTTTAAGAGTGACTCTCAATCCAGGTTTTATATTTCTTTTTTTTTTAAACTTCCCTTTCACTTTATTTATTTATTTCAATATCTGAGTTGGCTATTTACCTTTATAATTGGATCTATGAATTTCTTCCATGTTACAGACTGTTATTTGAATTAATAATATTTGAGGTATTTTCAGTTTATGATTGTTCTCTTTGATTTAAGTTACCATTGCTTCCCATCTAAGGATATTTTTATTATTCTATCAATTTTACTTTTTCCCCTTTTGGTTCTGGTTAAGAATTCAGTAACTCAACAGTTATTAAACTCAACATAATTGATAATCGTTATCTTGCTAATTGAGCTGAACTTAAGTAATCCCAACCTTTTCTTAGGAAATAAATAGGATTCAAAGGTTAATTTAATTAGTCCCTTGACTCTCCTTTTCTTTAGTAAAGGTTGACCAAGTGGAGTTTAGATTCAACTTTCATTATAGTTGAGAGAGATAACTACGTTGGACCTCCAACTTCTCTTACCTTGCCAAAAGTCTGCTTTACAGTATTTATTTATTTTAATTGCCATTTACTTTACCTGTCATTTAAATTACTTGCCTCTCATCTTCTAAACCCCGATTACAACCTTTATAGCCAATAATAAGAACATACTTCCTCGCAGTTCCTTGAGAAGACGACCCGAGGTTTAAATACTCGGTTATCAATTTTAAAAGGGGTTTGTTACTTGTGACAACCAAAACATTTGTATGAAAGGACTTTTGAAGGTTTAGAAACTATACTTGCAACGAGGATTTATCCGCAAATTTCTAGACCACGCAAAAGTTCCTCTCATCAAAATGGCGCCGTTGCCGGGGAACTGCTAACGTGTGCCTTATTATTGGTTATTGTAAATATTTTCCTTTTGCTTGTTTATTTATTTTTGTTTTTCCTTTTTATCTTTATTTGCTACTATGAACTCTCACCCCTCTCGCTTTGAGTTTGGTTCTAATATTGTTAAAGGAAATAGAAGTTACAGCAGGAATGTGCATCAAGGTCAGACCAATCAAGGATGGATGAAACCAAGAGGATTTAATCAACCCTTTTGGCAGCAACACCCTCCGAGATATCCTGGACAAAGACCATTCTACAATGCATACCCAGCTGAAAGACATGGTGGACAACCTTGTAACTACCAACAAGCCCCACCCCGTGCATATAAACCATCCTTTCAACATAACATCGAACCACCACACTCACAAGCTTCTCTTCACCATTCGCCACCATATGATCCTTCCTTACCCCAATACCAATCCAATCACTCCCAATCACCACCACTTTCCTTTGTATCATGTCCAAATCCAGCAACCCAAGAAGCAGAGGATCGCTTAAAGGAAACAGTAATTAAATTTCAAACAACCATTCAACAACTGGAGCAAGCAATGATTCAATGGGCTTCTAGGCGCTCAAATACACGAGGATTAGCCACAGTCCCATGTGGACAGCTCAATGAAGAGCAGAGCATTAAGGAATTGCCAGAAACTCCAGTGGACAAGACAGAGCATGAATTTGTACTAGAACAATTAGAAGAAGCTGTCATTGTTCAAGAAGAAGAGTTGGTTGAAGACCTGGGAGATGTTGAACTTCCATGGGAATTCAGAATTGAGGAAAACTCCGTCCAGGATGCTACAGTTGATGCTAAGGAGGATATTGTACAATCTCCAAGGCAAGTCGTTTATGAAGAATCAGACGGAATAATCCAAGAAGCAAATTCCCTTGATGATGATAGTCACAAGTCTGGCTCTCTTGGTGATGAACTTGCATCCGCAAGTGAATTCTCTGAGATCGAAGAATATTCTCCAAGTGAATATGAAGATGATGCGGAGGTCGATTTCTCTCAACCTCCAATCTATGACTCAAGTGATGAGGAAGATACAGAAGACTTTGACCAGGACATAGATACAATTGAAGATCTTTGCAAAGAAGTGGAGGAATTCACAGAAGAGCACAAGGAAACGGAACTTGCAGAACCACCAAAAACACCTATCCTAAGGCCATTATCACCTAATACAAGCTTCAAGTGGGTACAATCCTTAACTTATAACTTTACTTATTCACTTGAATATGGTTTGCTTGAAACAGATGGCCAGCTTAGAGCTCTCTGCGGCTTTAAGAGTAAGAGGGAAATGGCTCGTACTCAGAGCTGGTGCACAAGGCTCAATAAGGTTCCACGCTTCACTTCGAAGTACACGGATTGGTATCATGCTCAATTACATGGATCACGGAAAATGTTTGGTCACCAAGGTGAGATTCTACTTTTTAACCCGCCCGAATGGAAACATGCAGATCAAGACGGAGGCGGATTTAAAAGCAAGGCCTGGAATCCTGGACTCTATCCTGACATTCGTAGTCCCGGGAGCCTGAAAATCTATTTGGAGCTGCTCAGAAGCTTTACATGCTTAGTTTGGGACCCCGGAGGCTATTGGCATTCCAAGCACTGGTGGAGATTTTTGGACGAATTTAAACATAAACCACCATAACAGGATACTCCTCCAATGTCCAACTTAAGGACTTTAACTAAAAGTGCTAGGTGGGAGACAACCCACCATGGTATGGTCGCTTCTTTTTCAATTTATTTCTTGTTAATTGCTTTTATTTTTCCTTTTTCATTTTAATTTATTAAACCTGGAATCATGCATAACATTCATGTTAATCATTGCATTCTGCATTTTTCATGCATATAAAAAAAATAAGGGGTGCACGACGCGACCGCATGCCCCATGCGATCGCGTCATATTGCGAGAAACACCACCCACGCGACCGCGTGACCCACGCGGCCGCGTGATATATATATCGGCGTAAAGATCCAACGAACAGAAAGTTAGGCTGGAATCATGCGGCCCTTGTGCATTTCGCATAAATTGGCCCACGCAATCGCATGCCCCATGCGATCGCGTCACTTGCACAATACCAATCCCACGCGACCGTGTGAGTGACGCGATTGCGTCGAATGGATTGCACATCGCCCCAAAAGGAGACAGAGAGTTGCACTAAAACGGCGCTGGAGTCGTGCGTTTAGCACGAATTCCGGCGACGCGATTACGCGACCCACGCGATCGCGTCACTCTTCTTTCCCCCCTCTCATGCGATCGCGCACCCCACGCGATCGCGTCACTCCCATTTTCACCCCAACCACGCGATCGCGTGCCCCACGCGGCCGCGTGGATTCGAAAGTATAACCCCCCAGCCACGCGAACCCTATCAGTCGCGCAGCCCCCACCCCCAACCCTCTTCTCCCTCTTAACTCCCTCTCCCTCCAACCACCACCCACCACCACCCAGCCGCCACCACGCCACTACCCAGACGCTGCCGCCACGCCGGACGCCGCCGCCGCAACCCCCTCCCCTCCCTTCTTCTCCCTTCTTCCTCTCTCCTCCCCTCTCCACCACTGCCCCCGCGACCACTGCCCCCACCGCCGGCCACCCAGCCGCACCCCAACCCCCTCTCTCCGCCACCCACCCGCAAACCCCCCTTCTCCTATCCCTAACCCTAAACCCTCCCTCCGCCACTGCCCCCATCAGCCGCCACCGCGACACCGTGTCCCGCCACCGTGCCGGACGCCGCCACAGCCACCTTCTTCCCCGTTCCACCCCTCCCGCCTACCAGGTTCCGCAAAACGCAATCCCCTTTTATCCGTTCGTCATTTTTCTGTAATTTTTTTCCGTTTTCTGTTCATCATTAGGATAGATAGATATGCATGTTGTAGTGGATTTTTAGGTTGTTAGGTAGCTTAGGCTCTGGTTAGTGGATCTAGGTCTGTTTACTTGCACTGTTCCTATTTATGTTTTATCCTAACTGCACTTCTGCTGTTCTTGTGACCTCATTCATATGCTATGATTTCTTGCAATTGCTGCTTGTTACTCCAAATTTTCCTATTTTTATTCATTACTGGTAACTGCAGCAAGTTTTTAATTCATATGAACTGCTATGATTGCTGTTTATTTTCCGAGACAATCCAATTTTAGCCGGAACGCTGCCCAAATTTTTTGTAAATTGTTTTCATTCATGTTTTGGTTTGGCATTTCTAAACTCTGTTTTACTCTGCTTTACCCAAACCATTTCATGAATGCTATGGCAGACATTCTTATCCTCTTTGATTTCCTGGTTCATAAACTGCATTTGTGATTCACTGATTCCAATTTTTGCTTTCTTTATTTCTATTCGAATCAGTATCACCCTGTTTTCCTTGTTCGATTATGAGTACTTCTATTCTTACCTGTGAATCCTTGTTATATGGAATTTTTCTATGCCACTTACTTTAACCCGCACTTTGCTAACTCACTAATTTTAATTTACTAATTTCCTTTTCAAATTCTAACCATACTAACCCTTTTGATCTCTTTTCTGTTTATTTTCACTTTCCTCTAACTTTCTATCCATGGCATATTGTTTATTTTTCCATTTAACATAAATTCAATCACATTTCATTTACTCATTTTCCTTATTCTATTTCTCCCTTGCTGCTTTGAGTTTCCTTTGTTTAATTGCCTAATTGCTTTCCTATTTTTATCCATTTCCTGATTTTCTGTTTTTCAGGATGTCTGCCTCCCAAAGGAAAGGAAAAGGCAAGGCTACTGGCAAGCGCAAGAGAGGAGATTCCTCCCAGTCCATCATTGCTCTAATGCACGATTCTTCATGGCAGGAGAAGAACTTCACACAGCAGGAAAAAGCTGACCAGCTGCTCCCTGCGCATGATCCTATAAAATTTGCAAACCGGTACTGTGAGCTGAAGTACCCGGCTTTTGCAAACTCCAGAAATCTATATCTGGAACGAACTCTGAAGATTCCAGAAGCACTCCAGCAGTACACCACTGAGCAAATCAAGCAAAGGGACTGGTTCTTTCTGGAAAGAACACTGACAGAGGTCAATTCATCTTGGGTACGGGAATTCTACTGCAACTACTATCTCACTATCCTAGATGCAGTGAACCTGAGAGGAAAACAAATTCTGGTCACTGAGAAAGCCTTAGAGGACATTCTCCAGCTCCCAGCCAAGTCCGATCAGCCTGATGGTTATTCAAAGGCTGAGGAGGACATGCGTCAGATGCAGTTTGATTGGGATGATGTAAAGGCACGGATAGCTCTCGACCCGACAGTCCCTTGGGAGATGGGTCAGGACACTACCATGCCTAGAGGGATCAAGAGAGCATACTTAAACGATGAGGCTCGGTTATGGCATCAGATCTTGAGTAATTATGTGATGCCGAGTACTCACGACACAGAGATCCCGGCTGCTATGATCACCCTCCTTTGGTGTGTGCTGGAGGGTAAGGACCTTTACCTGCCACATTTTATTCGGCATTATATGGCCAGGGTCCACGTTCGAGGCATCTGAGGAGGAGGCGGATGCACCCGAGGCAGAGACCCATCCCCAGGAGGCAGCACCAGCCGCACCACAGGCAGCGGTCCCACATCAGATTGAGGCTGCGAATCTTGAGATTTTGATCCAGTCAGCACCTCCTCCATAGCAGCCAGACCCTCAGCCCACCACCACCACCAAGACTCCAGCTACCATCCCTCCCAGTGATGACACTCCTTCACACCCGGCTTGATTGAGCATTGAGGACGATGCTTCCTTTTAAGTGTGGGAAGGTCGCCATCTCTGGCGTTTATTTTGGTGAACCACTACATACTTTTTCTTTTATTTTGGATATTTTTCTGTATTTTTTTTACTGTTATTTTCTGAGTACTTATACATTGCTTTTATGTATTTTTACTCTATTTTCTGCATTTTGCATCTTTTGTTCATATTTTAGCCATTTAGTTTATTTTAGTTATTTAGTTTAGTTTGCAATTCTGATTTATTAGTGGATTAATTAGTATAGTTTACCCTTTTTAGCATAAGATAGTATAATTTAAATTGAAAAATATAAAAAGGAAGTAAGCTAGGAAATTGAACATAACAGACTTAAATCCACAAACCTTATATATAGCATTACATGATGTAGTTAAGCTGACAACATTTCATCAAGGAGGAACATTAAAACTTTAAAAGCTACCCTAAATATTTTTTTTATGAGAATAATGGGAATTTTTAACTAAACCTGCATACAATATATAAATAATATATGATGCTTGAGTTAGAGAACACACAGCCTGTGAGTCTTGAGCTTAATTGTATGGTTGCATTCAAACCATAATTTCATTTCTGTGTGTTTCATTTCTTTTATTCTGATGTTCTTTACTTTGATTTAATCTATATGTCCAATTATAGAATATAGAATGTAGATACATACCAAGAGAACGATTGAGGCCATCATTTGATTTCAGCTCACTTACCCCAAATTAGCCTGCCTTTTACATCACCCTTGTTAGCCCCCTTGAGCCTTTTAAAACCCTTTTATTCTATTTAGCCAAATTACTAGCCTTAAGCAGAAAAACAAAAGAAAATCCCAAGTGAATCCTTGGTTAGCTTAAGATAGAAAATTACGAATAGAGTTAAATGTGGGAAACCCTTTGGGAACATGGATAATAGAAACAAAAGGGTAGAAAAGTTAAAAGGAATAAAAATAAAATTTGGGAAGCATGCTCATGAGAAAATCTAAGTAATTCAATTACCATGTGCATTAAAAAAATTATTTTATTTTTCAGCATCTAAATAAAAGGGGATACAAAAGAAATTCCCCAATGCAAAATAAAAACAATGAACATGGGATAAAAATAAAAAGTGAAACATGAGCATGTAACAATAAGTGGGATAATATGGGAAAATAGATAAAAAGATTTTATTTTATTAAATATGTATGTTAGGTGAGATCTTAGTCTAATTAAGGATTCACTTATTAGCTCACTTGACCCTATACATAAATCCTTACCTTTACCTTGACCCCATTACAACCTCAATTAAAGACCTCATGACTTTTTGGTATGACTATATTCTATAATTGTTGATTGGTTAGATGAAAAACAAAGCTATAGAAATTAAGAATAAAAAGAAAAATAGAGTGAATAAACCCAATAAACACTGAGTGACTAGAGAGTAAACACAAAATCCAGTGAGGGTTCAATAACTTATCAACATATATCTATGCTTAAATTTACTAATTGTTTTGCAAGTTTGTACAATGTTTTCTTTCCCATCTCATTTGCTAAAATGCTTTATTATTTAAGGGTTGGCTATATATATATATATATACATGACTCCTTGAGAATGTGAATTAACTTGGCTACATGTAAGCTTTATATATGAGTGAATAAGTTAGAGTTGCATGATGCATCATTCATTTAGGTAGTTGCATTTAAATTAGGTTGCATTGCATGACATTCCATCACTTTAACCTTAATTATTTACCTTGGATTTAGCATGAGGACATGCTAATGTTTAAGTGTGGGGAGGTTGATAAACCCATATTTCATGAGTTCTTTTGTGCTTAATTTGAGTGATTTATACAATCCTTCACCTGCTTATTCACATTAATTGCATGGTTTTACTTTCCCTTCCTTATTATGTCATATTGTGAAAAACATGTTTCCTAAGCTTTAAAAATTAATTATTTTAATTACCTTTATTTCCATTCGATGCCGTGATTAGTGTGTTGAGTAGTTTCAGATTTTCTAAGGCAGAATGACTTAAAGGATGGAAAAGAAAACATACAAAATAGGAAGGAGAAAGCAAAACGGAGCTTTAAGGAAACTGGTATCCACGCGATCGCATGGATGACGCGATCGCGTGCCAAGCACGAATCAGCAGCGACGCGGCCACATGACTGACGCGACCGTGCGCCTTAAGCAGAACGCACATGACGCGGTCGCATGACTGACGCGACCGCGTGGCAAGAAAAAGCTCCGAATGACGCGATCGCGTGACCCACGCGGACGCGTGACAGAGGCCACGCACCAGAAATTACAGAATACGCCCCCAGCGAATTCTGAAGCCCTTTTTGGCCCAGATCCAAGTACAGACAGCATAGACCATAGGTTATAAAGTGTGGGAATGCATCCATTCAAAGAGAGCTCGCATATTTTACTTTTCAATGATTTAGATTTAGTTGAGAGAGAGATCTTCTCTCTCTCTCTCTCTCTCTCTCTCTCTCTCTCTCTCTCTTAGGATTTAGGATTTCTTCTTATTTTAAGAGTGACTCTCAATCCAGGTTTTATATTTCTTTGTTTTAAACTTCCCTTTCACTTTATTTATTTATTTCAATATCTGAGTTGGCTATTTACCTTTATAATTGGATCTATGAATTTCTTCCATGTTACAGACTGTTATTTGAATTAATAATATTTGAGGTATTTTCAGTTTATGATTGTTCTCTTTGATTTAAGTTACCATTGCTTCCCATCTAAGGATATTTTTATTATTTTATCAATTTTACTTTTTCCCCTTTTGGTTCTGGTTAAGAATTCAGTAACTCAACAGTTATTAAACTCAACACAATTGATAATCGTTATCTTGCTAATTGAGCTGAACTTAAGTAATCCCAACCTTTTCTTAGGAAATAAATAGGATTCAAAGGTCAATTTAATTAGTCCCTTGACTCTCCTTTGCTTTAGTAAAGGTTGACCAAGTGGAGTTTAGATTCAACCTTCATTATAGTTGAGAGAGATAACTACGTTGGACCTCCAACTTCTCTTACTTTGCCAAAAGTCTGCTTTACAGTATTTATTTATTTTAATTGCCATTTACTTTACCTGTCATTTAAATTACTTGCCTCTCATCTTCTAAACCCCGATTACAACCTTTATAGCCAATAATAAGAACATACTTCCTCGCAGTTCCTTGAGAAGATAACCCAAGGTTTAAATACTCGGTTATCAATTTTAAAAGGGGTTTGTTACTTGTGACAACCAAAATGTTTGTATGAAAGGACTTTTGAAGGTTTAGAAACTATACTTGCAACGAGGATTTATCCGCAAATTTCTAGACCACGCAAAAGTTCCTCTCATCAGTCGTCCAAGTAATACCTTACGTGAGTAAGGGTCGATCCCACGGAGATTGTTGGCTTGAAGCAAGCTATGGTTATCTTGTAACTCTTAGTCAGGATATAATATCAATAACAATTTTTAGTTTGAATTGTAAAAAGTAAAAGGCAGAACACAAATTATATTTGTATGCAGTAATGGAGAATATGTTGGAGTTTTGGAGATGCTTGGTCTTCTGAATTTCTGCTTTCCTCTATCTTCTTATTCACGCACGCACGTCCTCCTATGGCAAGCTGTGTGTTGGTGGATCACCGTTGTCAATGGCTACCATCTGTCCTTTCAGTGAAAAGGGTCCAGGTGCGCTGTCACCGCACGGCTAATCATCTGCAGGTTCTCAATCGTACCGGAATAGGATTTACTATCCTTTTGCGTCTGTCACTACACCCAGCACTCGCGAGTTTGAAGCTCGTCACAGTCATTCAATCCCTGAATCCTACTCTGAATACCACAGACAAGGTTTAGACCTTCCGGATTCTTTTGAATGCTGCCCTCAATCTAGCTTATACCACGAAGATTCTGATTAAGAGATCCAAGAGATATTCATTCATTCTAGGGTGGAACGGAAGTGGTTGTCAGGCACGCGTTCGTGGGGGAATGATGATGATTGTCACGTTCATCACATTCATGTTGAAGTGCGAATGGATATCTTAGATAGGAACACGCATGTTTGAATGGAGAATAGAAATACTTGCATTAATTCATCGAGACACAGCAGAGCTCCTCACCTCCAACAATGGAGTTTAGAGACTCATGCCGTCAAAGAATACAAAGTTCAGATCTAAAAATGTCATGAGATGAAAATTAAATCTCTAAAAGTTGTTTAAATACTAAACTAGTAACCTAGGTTTACAGAAAATGAGTAAACTATGATAGATAGTGCAGAAATCCACTTCTGGGGCCCACTTGGTGTGTGCTGGGGCTGAGACTAAAGCTTCTCACGTGCCTGGGCTGTTTTGGGCGTTCAACGCCAGGCTGTAACCTGTTTCTGGCATTGAACTCCAACTTGTAACGTGTTTCTGGCGCTGGACGCCAGACTGTAACATGGAACTGGCGTTGAACGCCAGTTTACGTCATCTATACTTGAGCAAAGTATGGATTATTATATATTTCTGAAAAGCTCTGAATGTCTACTTTCCATCGCAATTGAAAGCGCGTCAATTGAACTCCTGTAGCTCCAGAAATTTCATTCTGAGTGCAGAGAGGTCAGGATCCAACAACATCAGCAGTCCTTTTTCAGCCTGAATCAGATTTTTGCTCAGCTCCCTCAATTTCAGCCAGAAAATACCTGAAATTATAGAAAAACACACAAACTCATAGTAAAGTCCAGAAATATGAATATTGCCTAGAAACTAATGAAAATAAACTAAAAACCAACTAAAACATACTAAAAACTATATGAAATTAACCCTAAAAAGCGTATAAAATATCCGCTCATCAGTGGTCCATAACTAGGATAGGAATCCTTAATTTCCCAATTCTCACCAAGAGCTCTTTTTAGTATTTAATTTCCATTTTCATTGCCTTTACTTGCTTTCTTTTAATTCCTTGCATGCTTGTTTCATTTCTTGCGATTTACATTTCTTGCTTCTCTTACCATCTAATTCCCATTTCTCCCATAGCCAATAATCGTATACTTAATTGCAACTCCTAGGAAGAATGACCCAAGGTAGAAGTAATCTTAATCTCGGTTCTACACTTTCATATATTTTACTCTCTCTTGTCAATATTTACATAATTTTGAAATTTTGGATTCCTAGTTGATTAATTTGATGTTTGATGGCTTTTATATGTTTGTTTGAGTTGCCTTTATGGATTTTGATCATTTATGGTTCATAGTTTTTATCATTTACCAATTTTGCCATATTTTATGTTTATGCCCACTAGGTGTTTGATGAAATGTCAATCTTAGTTATAGGGTAGATTTTCACCCCTTGGCTTGGGAAAATGAGTTTATGGATTACTAGAGCTATAATGTCCAACATTTAGTGATAATTTTTGGGTTGTTAGTTGTTATTGTTTCCACTAACGCTAGCTTTTTATTAAGATAATTAGTAAGTTAGCTAGGATTTGTGGATTGATAACAATTTTGCTCATTTGACTTATCCTTCGATGTTAAGGGTTGACTTAGTGAGATTAATCCATCATAATTATCATAGTTGTGGTTATGTCAAGGAAAGGATTCCATAACTCATCCCAAGTCAAGGTTTCATTGATGTTTTAAATCACATTTTCATCACTTTATAGTCTTACTTGTTTATATTGCATACATAGTTTTTATATTCCTTTATTAGTTTATTAATTGCAATTTTGTCTTGTTCTTTAATTCCTTTATTTTGTTTGCTTCCTTATCATTGAAAACCCCTTTTGTTCTTGCAACCAAAATTGTGCGCTCATTGGCATTAGTTCCTAGGGAAGACGACCCGAGGTTTCATTACTCTCGGTTTATTAGAAATTTTAAACTTTGATGTTTGGGATTTAAATTACCGGTTTGGTCTACACTTACAACGGAAGTTATCTTGAGTGTGAAAATCCAAATCGGTGCAAAATCCCAACTCATCAAATTGCAACGGATAAATTCTATTTTTAGTGTGAAAATCCAAACCCATGCAATTTGGGCATTGTCAAATTTGGCGCCGTTGCCGGGGAGTTGCAATGGTATATGTTTTTGACTATTGTGTATATGTGAATATTGTAAATAGCTTGCTTTTTGGTTGATCGTGCATATGTTGCTTGCTTTTTGTTTTGTGAATATGTTGGTATTGTGCATATGTTTCTCTTGTTTGCTTTTTGTTTTTCTTGTTGGGAGCTCATGGCTTGTTGGACACTCCACCAAAGCTTGGTGCAATCAATGGAGAGTTTGGACCCCAAGCATTGTTAAGGCTTCCCAATAAAGTCCAACTTAAGGACTCTAAATGAAAGTGCTAGGTGGGAGCCACTCCACCATGGTAACACCTTTCTAACCCTTTCTTTGTACATAGTTTCAATTTATTGCATTTTGTCTCTTGTAGATAGCTTAGGTTTAGTTTAATTTCAAGCTTAATTTGATTAGATTCTAGTTTAGATCATGTGTTTTTAATGAATAATATGTTTTGGGGTTGAAAAACTATTTTGGGTATCAAGTTTGGTGCCTTAAAGTACTAAAATTTTTTGAGAAAAACAGAGCATGTGCGTGCACACACACCTGTGCGTACGCACGCAACCCCAATTTTCGCGTTCTGTGTGTGCGCACCCAGCTGTGAGTGCGCACACCAACTTATACCCCTTCTGTTGGAAGCATCCGCATCCACCTGCTTTTTTCCTGTTGTGCGTACGCACGGGCGGTGTGATAACTGGCAACTTTGACGCTTCATTTTCTGAAAAAAAAAAGTCTTCTGTGCGTGCACACACGCTTGTGCGTACGTACACCTTTTGATCCCTTCTCCGTTCAGAGCGCTCGCACAGACTTGTACGTCCGCTCACCCTTCATTTCTTTACCTCCTGTGCATGCGCACAGCCTGGTGCGTACGCACGCATCTTGACTCCCTCTCTGCTGATAGCGTTCGCACACCTGGTGTAGACGCACGCCCCTGTTTCCTCACCATTACACTTATTTTCTTCTCTTCTCTCTACTTCTTCTCTTCTTCCTTCTTCCACCCATTTCTTCTCTTGCTTTTGCCTTCTTTTCTACTTGTTTTACTTTGTTTTGTTTGCATTTCATTTTTATTTTGATAATTATATTAGTTTTGCTTTAATTGTTTGTTAATTAAATAAATTGCAAGTGTTTGATTGATGCTGATTGGGTTGCTTCATGCTTAAATTTTGGTTTAATTTTCGATGAATATGTGCACTATGTATCAAGTCTTTGTTTGATTGCCTAGATGAATTGCGAGTTTAATGCATATGTTGTAGCTACCATATGTGTTAGACTATATCCTTGTGTGGCATCTTAATCATGAATTATACACTTTTACTTTAGTGAATTGAGTTGAACTACTTAATCATCATGTCTTTTAAGTGAATATAATCACATAACATGGTATTTGTTCTGTGTTAATGCTTTACATTTTTTTGAGTCGACTTGACTTATTCCTATCAAAACTTGTCACTTTTTATAACAAGCACCTTATACATGTGATTATTTCATTATTTCTAAGGATGAATAAGTAGTCTCCTTCGTCATTGAATTGGTTATTATTGATTGTGTCATTTTCTATTAATCTTGCGCTTTCACTTACACAACTTCAATATCCAATATCTTGTATGTTCAATTCACTTTAGTTGTGGCCACCTAGGCCACTTAATTGAGGAACATGCTTTCTTTTGATTTTATGGTTACCGTATTATCCGACTAATGTGTGTTCTAAATCGTGCACACTTAGGATACACACATTGTCCTCATTATACCACAACAACTTACTTTTCCTCAATTCTTGTTTAATTGTTTTCTACAGCAATCCGGAGCCCCCGCATCCACCAGCTAAAGGTGGAGGATCTTAGAGCTTTATTTTCTCTCGGATCGTGTTTGTGCACGGAGGACCGTGCAACGCTTAAGTATAGGGGAGGATTCACCATTTTTGGGGCATAAATTTCTTTTCCGAACACTTTGTACTTTTATTTTTGTTTTCTTTTATTATGTTTCTTGTAGATATTTGGAGTATTTTTTATTGTTGTATTGCATTTTAGTACATATATCTTAGTTTGTTCATAGTTTATATCTAACTATTGCATCTTGCATTTTTGCTTAGTATATATTTTATAGATAGAAGTTGTGATTGGATGATGTAAATAGTATAGCACCTAGTTCAATTTTGCTCCTAATTGTTCATGTTAATTTTTTTGCGATGTTGAAGATTAGGAATAGAACTAGGAAAGATTTTTGAAATTGTATCCATCACAACATACATACATATATAGGAAATAAGTTTGGTAAAACAACAAAGAATTTTCAAGAAATCTCTTTTAGGGATTGGATTTGAAAACTTATTTTTGAACGTGCTTGAAGTATCTGTTTATGGACCAATTTCAAACTTCTTGGGCCAATTTGATCAAATCAATTTTCTGCACACTAAACAAAATACATCACACAACCAATTTGATATTAATCCGAATAATGTTTGGTCATCACTTTAATAATATTTTAATTTTTCAAATTCAACAATCTCTCCCTTAATGATAAACATTATTAAAATGAATTGAAAGAAAAAAGGAATAGATTTAAGAAAACTTCCCTTTGATGTTTCTTTTGACATTGAGATCCCCATTTCCTTTGATCTTTAAGCTCTTCCTAAATGTTTGTATTTTGTAACCTGATTTTAACAAGCTATATACAAAAAATATGCCAAACATTCCATGATTTTCAAGGCTTCCATCTAAGCTATCATTAACCATCCTTGAAATATGCATAATCTGAGCTAGTCTAATATCACAACTTAAAACAGTGATTTGCCACAAGTTTAAATCATAGATAGCCAACAAATTTAATACATTCAATTTATTTTCCTTCATTTTCCTTTCTTCTCCTTTTGTTATAAAGGAGGGAATCCTACAAGAGTCAAATCAATAAGCATGCAAATATATCAAATAGTTAATCAATACAAGTAGTCTAAAGCTATTACAATGATCCAAAAAAAGTAGTGTTAAAACAGTGTTCAGAATGCTGGAACACAGCAAAGTAGAGTGTCAATCAGAACCAAAAATAACAACAAGCTATTAAACTTTCAGTAGCAGTAAGAGATAAAAACTAAGCATTAGAATCCTAACCCTCGGTGTCCAAGACATCTTCCTCTTGCTCAGATAAACTTGATCCTCATCTAGTGAATCAAGGTACTTTAGAAATACCTCAATTATGTCTTGAGATTTTAGTAAGGAATTCTCATTTTGGAGGGCAAGTTTTTTAGTTTGTTTGCTGGAGTGGGCCATCTATTTAGTCATATTGACAAACTCCTAAAGTACATCTTTAACTACCCCATTGATCAAGTATTTGTGAGAGCTAGAGGTGCCAGCGACTGAAGGAGGAAGGAGGCTTTCATTTTTAGTTTCTTCCATAACAAGATCATTAGTGGCCTTAGACCTTTTTTCTTTGGTTGGCTTCACTGCACCACCGCCCTTAAGTGATAAAATTTTGTTTTCTACAGCCTCATTGCTTAGATCAACAGAAAAATTCTCAAAGACACAAGTTAAAAACATTCCATATGATCATAAAAAAAATTCCATATGATAGTGAAACATTTTTATCGCTTGTCACACAGTTAATCATGTGGCGAATCATGAGATATACAAATGAAATAGGAGCGAGATTGAGAATTGCATACAGAACTAATGTGTCACAAATGGTGACCATATAAAAAGATCCACTTTGAGTCAGGATAATGTGGGTTATGATGCGGTGAAGATGAGTTCCAATAGGACCTAGAGCTCTGTGAGTGGGTGTCATACCATCCATGAGAGAGAAATTTTCACATATGTTAGTTAGAGCGTCCTTAGATGATATACTCAGATTATTGTCCCATTTACTAAATACAAAGGCTTTAACCCCTATATCATCATAATCAAGTGCATGACAAAGGGATTCTTTGTTCAAAATGATTTGACAGCCCTTAACATATGAGTGAATGTCTCCATCATGATACAACATATTTGCGTAAAATTCCCTAACCAAGTTAGGATGCACAAGCTTTCGGATTTTGAAGAGGTTTTTACATTTTAACAGATAAAAAATTTCTTTAAAATTAATACCCTTGTTAGCCAGGGCATCCAAGTCAGCGACATAGAATGGACATAGAGTACGGTTGGAAATGACCTCTTTGTGAAACTCAAAGTTTATGTAAGAAAAAAAACAAAGAGAATCATAGTGAGAATGAGAATGTTTTCCAAAGTGAGATTTATCAAGTGAGTCAAGATTAGGAGGTTCAGTGATAGATTGAAGGGCAAGTCTTTTGGTACCTTTGGAAGGATGACTAGAAGGGATGGAGCATCTAAAGGGATGTGAGGATGAATGAGGAGGAGGAGGAGACTGCGGGTATTCCTCGTCAGTCATTGGTCGTTTGCCTTTTCTTGCTTTCACACTAAAAGAGCCAGCTTCTTGTGGTGCAAATGAGGGCCTTGGATTGGTAGTCTTCATTTTGTCCATTGAAGCCAGAGGTTGAGAGGAATATGAGGAGGAGGAGTGTGAGTGAATATGTATGTGAGTGTGAGATTGAGACTTGAAAGGAAGAGGGTAATGAGGAGGGAGCTAAGAACTGGTGCCTCTACGAATACCCACTTTCTTTCTCATCATGAAGAAGAAAGAAATGTGAAGAGGTAAGAGAATATGACAGTATAGAGTAGTGAGTAGGAGAGAAGTTTTCTTGGTTGAAGAAAAAGAAAAATTACCTTAAATACAAAAGGAACTTCCTTGAAAATTTAAACTAATTAAAACGGGACTCGAGGGATTTTAAAATAAAAAAAAATTTTTGAAGAGACCAGACATGTTGATTTGAAATGTGACTGACAGACATGACTTAAGGTGAAATAAAATCCAGAATTTTCATTTTTAATTTTATGATCAAAATAAACAAGAGGCCCATTTCATTAAACAAAACCTTTTTCACATAGGCCCAGAGGTAGTGTCAACGAACTATACTAGGCCACCATGGATTTGTTTCCAGTTTAGGACCACAAATATGTTTAGGGCTTCGTTAGAGCCTCAAGGAACATATAGGAAGTCATCATCTGCTCAGTTTTGTCTCCCTATGACCTGTGAGATAAAAACAACCAGAGAACACTTTAAGCACGATTAATTCAAGGACTTAGCATCAACCATTTTCAGTGCAGTTCTTAGTTTACAAAACCTATCTTCACACAAAGGTTTAGTGAAGATATCAGCCAATTGATCCTCCAATTTTATAAATTGAATATCAATTATTCCCTTTTGCACATGTTCTCTTATAGAATGATACCTAACTTCAGTGTGCTTAGTTCTTGAGTGTAAAACATAATTTTTAGATATATTTATGGCACTCAAGTTGTCACGAAATAAAGGGATACCATTGGCTTTCAGTTTGTAATCGGCAAGCTGAGTTTTGAGGCAAATTAACTGAGAGCAGCAAGAGGAGGCTGAAATATATTCGGCCTTTGCTGTTGACAAAGCAACAATAGCTTGCTTTTTGCTTGACCAAAAGTTCAAGGATTATCCAAAAAAGCAACATATCCCTGAAGTGCTTCTCCTATCCACACGATCACTTGCAAAATCTGCATCACAATACCCAACTACACAGAATTCCTCAGTTTTAGAATACCACAGATCAAGATCAGATGTGCCTTTGATGTATCTAATGATCCGTTTAACAGCCGAAAGATGTGATTTTTTTGGGTGAGATTAAATCTAGAGCACACACCGACACTTTGAACAATGTCCGGTCTAGAGGATGTTAGATACATAAGTGATCCGACATTCCTCTATATCGAGTTTCATCAACATCTTTCCCATTTTCATCCTTGTCAAGTTTTGTAATAGGATGCATTGGAGTACTCATAGGTTTAGAATTTTCTAAACTGAATTTCTTTACTAATTCTTTGGCATATATTTACCATGGTGTACAAAAATATCACTAGGAGTTTGTTTGATTTGTAATCCAAGGAAGAATGTGAGTTCTCCGATCATACTCATATCAAACTCACTAGTCATTAGTTTTCCAAATTCTTCACACAAGTTTTCATTTGCCGAATCAAATACAATGTCATCCATATACACTTGAACAAGTATGAAATGATCATTAGAATCTTTAATGAAGAGAGTAGTATCTGTAGTGCCCTTTGGAAAATCATTTTGTAACAAGAAAGAACTAAGTTTTTCATACCAAGCTCTTGGAGCTTGTCTCAAACCGTATAGAGCTTTTGAAAGTTTAAAAACATGGTTTAGAAACTCATTATTTTCAAAGCCGGGGGGTTGGGCTACGTACACTTCTCTATCAATAAAGCCATTTAAAAAGGCACACTCGACATCCATTTGAAAGAGTTTAAAACCTTTATGGGCAGTGTTCCAAGGGTTACCTAAAACTGAAGGTTGATCTCGGACGATATCTTTTGTGCTGGTCGGTTCTGCTGTGTCTGACCTGGTAGAGTTGGAGATGCTGCTGATCCTTCGTAACCGGAGGGTCGTGGTACCTGCAAGAGACTCCAATGCTTAAGTTAGTACGTGCTTTAGGCAGGTTTTTTGTAGAATCAGAGTATGAGTTATACCTGGGTGCTCCAGTGTATTTATAATAGTGTGGAGTGACCTTTCTGGAGATAAGTTAGTTATCTTATCTTATCTTTGAGCGAAGTCACCTTATCTTTCAGGCCAGTCGCCTTTAGAGTGGGCTGCGTACTTTTGTTTGGGCCTACTTGGGCCTCTATGGTGATTTGGCCGACCTTTTTAAGAAGAGGTCGGTTGTGAGCCAACCTTTACGAGAGGTCGGTCGCTCTAACGTCGTCCAACCAGGGTAATACAGCTCGGTCCAGGGTATGAACAGTGCTCTTGCTTGAGTTTGGACCTTTCCATGAGATCGTGCTTTTCAGAGCTTCGATCTCTTTGGGGAAGTCATGCTCAAGCATCTTGGTTTACTCAGTTTCTTCCATTTGCGAGTTTTTTAAATGCGAAGCTTTTTTTTTCAGCTCCTTTATCGTCGCATTCATTCCTCGAGGGGGGGTTATTTGCTCGGGAACATGCATGCGCTTTTAATACTACTTGATGGTGCTTTCACTTCGCGGTTTCTTTTTCCCTCTTTTCAATATGAATTTTAACCCTTTCTATTATTGTAACTTATTTTTCTGGCTTCCTTTTCAGAGATGGTCTTCATAGGTGCCCCCGAAGAAGCCGACTTCTAACTTTCCAAGCCCGAGGAAGATCATTCCGACACCACGTGTTCGGACGATTCCTTCTGACCCTGTTCAACCGACCTCTGGTGCTGTTTCCTCTCCTGCTGCTGGTGGTCCTCCTCCAAAGCGGCAAAAAACTATTGGTACTTATGATCTGAATGATAAGGACTTTGATGGCATGGGTTTTGCTACCGAGGTGATAGCTCCTCATGGTAAAGTTCCGTTGGATGATGTGTCCATCTTTCATCATCTGGATTTTATTATTAGCAATAGTATTTGGATGGCCAACCTGGGTGCGACTTTATCTCGTGTTGTCCGGGATTCCCCAGTTCATGCGACTAAGGCCTTTATGGAAGACGCCAAGTCAGAGTTTGATAGAATTAAGGGTTTGAAGGATGAGCTAGATGCTAGGGTGGCTAAGTTGGAGTTTGATATGGAGAAGGAGAAGTCTCGAGCTACTGCTGCTGAGGCAGCTGCAAACCTGGCTAAGGGACGGCAAAAAAGTACAAGGAGAGCTACACCCGTACATATGGTGAGCTGCTGGAAACTAGGGAGAGACTTCAGTCTGCCCATGCTGATTATGCCGAGCTCCAAGGTCATATGGTGGACAGTGTAACTGATGCGTATGAAAATTTGAAGGCCCAGGTCCGGGTTTTTGCCCCTAAGCTCGGCCTTACTTTATTAAGTCTGGATAATGTGGTGGAGGACGACAAGATCGTGCCTGCCTCAGATGATGAAGATGAGGGTCCTCCTCCTGTGCCACCAGCCAAGGCTTCTATAGCTTCAGCCTCTTCGACTCCTTCTGCCAAGGTGGTTCCTCCGGAGCCCGAGCCCGATGTGGAGATTTTGGGTGGGTCGGATGGAGTCGTTAATGCCACCCCGCTCGCGACCAGGCCTCCTTCTTCTAAGGATGCAGCCACTGAGGCAAACTTGGATCCTTTGTAGTAATCTCTTCATATTGTTTATGTATTGGTGTGCTCCAGCTTGTGAACTTTTTGAACTTTTTGCTGTGTATGTCTTCTATGGATCATTCTGCTGACACTTTAGTTGCTTCCTAGCAACTTTTATTTTGAAAACAAAACCCTTTTAAACTCTTGGGCTCCTCTTTAGGCAGCCCTTGAGTCTTTTAATGTTTTTAATTGATACTTTTTACTTGTGTCGAGATGCATATATTTGGAGGTTGTTTTGCAACCTTTGTTTGGAGGGAGTTGATTTGTGCTATCCTTTTGGTCAGCTACCTCACTCCTAGCCGTTCTGGCTCTTTAGTTGAGTTTTCCTCTTAGGTTGCCATCTGGGCTTTTTAGTCGAGTCCTTATAACTTTTTAGGTATAGTTACTTTTTAGTTTGCTTTGGACGACTTTTTAGCCTCAATTTGAGATCGTGCTTTCTTTAAGTGGAGTCGTATCCTTTTTAGCTAAGCACTTTTGAGCCTTAAGTTATTTTTCAACCTTTTTGGCTTTTCGCTTATTCTTGTTGAGGTCGTATTCGTCCCTTTAGGTTATGCCTTTTTGGGTGCCGACCTATTTCTCCTCATTGTTCGGGCTTTTTAGTCATATTCCAACAACTTTCTAGGTAGTGTTCCGATAAGGAACCTTTTCTTTATAGTTTAGTTGGATGATTTTTTAGCGCCGTTCCGACTTGTGCTTTGCTTTTTAAGTAATGTCTTTTTTCAAGACTTATACCTTTCAGCTAAGCACTTCTGGCCTTGGTCTTCCCTCGGCCTTTGCGAGATGTTTTTGTCCCTTTTTAGTGATCCTTTTATACTAGTCCGACTTCTCTGTCGGGCCTTCTCGATTTATTTTTAGTAATTCCATTTTTAGTCAAACCTTGTCAGGTCACTTTATATGGGTCACTTTTTATAACTCCTTGTATTAATCCGAGCTTTATCGCTTCACCTTGCCAACCTCTTTATGATCGGTCGATGAATTTTGCTTTTAAGCGTAAATTAATGCGTCTTAGTAGGAAACTTTTTAGGGAATCTGAAAATTTTATTTAAATAATAAAATGATATGGATAAGAGTGTGTACATGTTAGTGCTTACCCTTCTAGATCGGGCAGCTTTCTAGATCTCGGCCTGGCGCCTCGTTAAAAAACCTTTTTTAGGAAAAAGAGTGCGCCTTGACCTAAGATCTTTTACTATTTTCTGGCTATAGTACCTTCTTAGGTTACAGGCATGCCATGACCTTGATAGCTCCCGCCCTTCGAGGTCGGACACCATGTAGTAACCTTTCCCCAATACTTCTGCAACTTGGTATGGTCCTTTCCAGTTGGCTACCAGCTTCCCTTCTCCTGACCGACCTGCTCCGATATCATTCCGGATTAAAATAAGATCGTTGGTGGCGAAGCTTTGCCGGACTACCTTCTTATTATACCTTAGGGCCATTCGATGTTTTAGCACTTCCTCTCTAATTCGAGCGCTTTCTCGGACCTCTAGAAGTAGGTCGAGCTCTTCCCTTTGAGTTTGGGAGTTGGTATCTTCGTTGTAGAGGATCACTCTAGGGGATTCCTCTTCTACCTCTACAGGGATCATTGCCTCCATTCTGTAAGCAAGTCGGAATGGTGACTCTCCGGTGGTGGAGTGTGGTGTTGTCCGATATGCCCATAGGATTTGTGGGAGCTCTTGAGCCCAAGCTCCCTTTGCATCCTGTAGTCTCCGTTTCAACCCGGTCAATATGACCTTGTTGGCGGCTTCTACCTGTCCATTGGCCTGCAGGTGTTCTACAGAGGTGAATTGGTGCTTTATTTTTAGATTAGCTACCAATTTCCTGAAACCCATGTCGGTGAATTGAGTACTATTATCTATGGTGATGGAGTACGGAACCCCAAACCTTGTGACAATGTTTCTGTATAAGAATTTCTGACTTCTTTGGGCGGTGGCAGTAGCTAATGGCTCTGCCTCAATCCACTTTGTGAAGTAGCCTATGCCTACAATGAGAAACTTGACTTACCCTGATTCTTGGGAGAAGGGTCCGAGGAGGTCGAGCCCCCACTTTGCAAATGGCCAGGGTGATGTAATACAGATGAGCTTCTCAGGTGGAGCTATATGGAAGTTGGCGTGCTTCTGGTATGGTTGGCATTTCTTGACGAACTCTATTGCCTCCTTTTGTAAGGTTGGCCAGTAGAAACCAGCTCAGAGTACCTTTTTCGAAAGCGCTCGTGCCCCCAGGTGGTTGCCACATATACTAATGTGTACTTCTTTCAGGACTTCCCTTGTGTCGGAGGTCAGCACACATTTTAGGAGGGGTGTTGAAATCCCTCTCCTATATAGGATGTTTCCCACTATGGTGTAGTACTGTGCTTCTCATACTAGCCTTTTTGCCTCCTTTTTATCTGTGGGGAGTGTTTCAGACTTGAGGTAGTTGATTATGGGAGTCATCCATCCTTGATCCTGACCTGATATGGTTAGGACTTTTTCTTCCTCCAAGATTGATGGACTTTGCAGTGTTTCTTGGATGAGGCTTCTATTATTGCCCCCTGGTTTGGTGCTGGCTAGTTTTGAAAGTGCATCAGCTCGGGCATTCTGTTCCCGAGGCATATGTCGGACCTCATATCCCCCGAACTGTCCGAGCTGTTCTCTGGTTTTGTCCAGGTATTTTTTCATTATGGGATCCTTAGCTTGGTAGCTCCATTCTATTTGTGAGGTGACTACTTGTGAATCACTGAAGATGGTAAGCTTTTGAACTCCTACCTCCCTAGCCAGCCTTAAACCAGCCAGTAGTGCCTCGTATTCAGCTTGGTTATTTGAGGCAGGAAACTCAAACTTTAAGGAGAGCTCAATTTGGGTCCCCTGGTCGCTCTCGATAATTATGCCTGTGCCACTCCCAGTTTTGTTTGAGGAGCCATCTACATATAAATTCCATTCTATGGGGGTACCCGGGGTGTTAGTGTATTCTACGATGAAGTCAGCCAGGTACTGTGATTTAATAGCTGTCCGAGCTTTACATTTGAGGTCGAATTCGGATAACTCGACTGTCCATTGTAAGATTCTTCCAGCTAAGTCTGTTTTCTGTAAGATGCCTTTTATGGGCTGGTTGGTCCGAACTCTGATAGTGTGAGCTTGAAAGTATGGGCGGAGTCGTCGAGAAGTGAGTATAACGGCGTAGGCAAATTTTTCTATCTTTTGATAGTTTAATTCGGCCCCTTGTAGAGCCTTGCTGATGAAGTAAATAGGTTGTTGCCCACTTTCGTCTTCTCTGACTAGTGCTGAGGCTATTGCCCGACTTCCTACGGCGAGATATAATATAAATTCTTCACTTTCCCGTGGTCGGGTAAGGATGGGTGGTTGCCTCAAAAATTTCTTGAAATCTTGGAAGGCTTGTTCGCACTCTGGAGTCTATTCAAACCTCTTTCCCTTCCTTAATGTTGCGTAAAAAGGGAGAGATCTTTTAGCTGATCCGGCTAGAAATCTGGATAGGGCTGCTAGTCTTCCGTTGAGCTGTTGTACCTCTTTGATGCAGGTTGGACTTTTCATGTTGAGTATAGCCTGGTATTTATCTAGGTTTACCTCAATTCCTCTTTGGGTGAGCATGAAGCCCAAGAATTTGCCAGCTTCTACCGCGAAGGTGCACTTGGCGGGGTTAAGTTGCATCCCATGCTTTCTTATGGTGTCTAACACTTTGGTGAGGTCGGATAACAACGATTCCTCACTTTGTGTGTTTTTACCAGCATGTCGTCTACATAAACCTCCATTTGTTTTCCGATGTGATCGGTGAAAACCTTATTCATTAGTCTCTGGTATGTAGCTCCTGCATTTTTTAGTCCGAAGGGCATGACTACATAGTAGTAGTTCGCTCTTGGGGTTAGGAACGAGGTCTTTTCTTGGTCGGGCAGATACATTAGAATTTCGTTGTATCCTAAATAAGCATCCATAAAGGAGAGGTTTGTATCTGAAAGAAGAATCCACTAGAGTGTCTATACTTGGGAGCAGGTAGGGGTCTTTTGGGCAGGCCTTATTGAGGTCAGTGTAATCGGTACACATTCGCCACTTTCCATTTGACTTCTTTACCAAGACGATGTTTGTAACGACCCAATTTTTAATATGTCTAGATCATACCAGAAACTGAGCGCTACCAATTTGTCTTCCTAATTATTATCTATTATTTATCATATGAGCCTGATTCGTTGTTAAAAATGTAGTTAATTTGCGGGGTATTTTTTTTGAAAACGTTTGGACTAATAAATGGAATCATTCATAATCAATTCACAACTGATAACAGATAAAACAGTTATAAACAACCACACATAAATACATCACAAGCAGTCAACAACATTCAGTGATCCGACTTTTATTTAAGTATAGACTTTTAGTTAGAACACCCCTAGATATAGCTAGATAATAACTATATACATATATATACATACAACATCCTAGGCCCTGACCTGTTCAAGAAGTCCCTAAGCTGGCGCCCAGGCTAGCCTAGACTCTATACTCACCTAGTCCCTCTAAACTACTAAAGCGAGGGAAAGTACGTTCTAGGTCTTCAAAACTCAAGTCAGGTGGAACATCACCAAAAGGTAGAACATCATCTGCTACTCCTCTGCACAATCAGACATTGCCATAGGACGTCTCTCTGGTACCTCATCAAGTAGCCACACAACAGGAGTCTCGTACACATTATTTAAGTTAACATTCGCATACAAACGGGGTGCAGACATTGGCTGGTCTCACAGTATATACATATAAAAAGAGAAAGATATTCACCCTAGACTCAGAAGACTGCCTAGAGCGGAATCCTTTCTACAAACGGTCGTCAGTGAACTACAGAGAGGAACTCTTGCTTCCATCTGAAGGGGGAAGGGAGAGAGAAGGGGTAAGAACTGGAGAGTTCTTAGTAGGGTCGGGGTTATTAGTTAAGTTCATTAATTATATGTTGTTTTGCAAACGAAGGGCAAAATGCAGAAAGCAGTAAATAGAAGATGAAGATAAATAGAGGAAATAAAGAAATAGAAAACAGAACACAAACAGAAGGATACAAAAAAATACAAAACAGACACAGAGAATAGAATACAAACAAGGAAAGCACCACAATCATAACAAAGGAAATGCACAACCAAGTATGATGCATGTCTGTTCTATGCAGGCCATGAGCTCACGTGTCGGTTTACACCCTGCAGCCCGACATTACCTAGGAACTAGTCCTAGATATGGCTTATTTTCTGTAGGTGAACTTCGGCCTACAGAAATAGCACTCCCGTAAGTGAACTTCGGCTTACAGGAATAGTCTAAACAAAACACAACAACTTTCTGTAGGTGAACTTCGGCCTACAGAAATAACACCTCTGTAAGTGAACTTCGACTTACAGAAATAGCGCCCCTGTAAGTGAACTTCGGCTTACAGGTATCACAACTCTCTGTAGGTGAACTTTGGCCTACAGGAGCAACACTCTGAGATACACAATTGATATTCACTGTAGGTGAACTTCGGCCTACAGGAATAACAACTTACTGTAGGTGAACTTGGGCCTACAGGACCTTTAGGGCCAACAGAAAAGCAACAGTTGAATATACAAATATCTCTGGAGTTGCCATAACGCAACAAATGACCTTTCAATAGGCCCTCTGCTTGTTCTTTATTCTCTTTATCATATTATCCTTTTCACTTTAAATTTTTACTCTGCTCTGATTACTCTTTTCTCTGTATCTCTTTACTTTTTATCCTGTTCTCTGTGTTTTCTTTACTCTGCTCTGATTTCTCTGCTTAACGTATGTATTTAAAGCTTATGTAAATTTCGGTATGAATAGTATGCCTATCCCAAGTATAGGTTCATTAAGTCTATACTGAAACAGTTTAACTTTTCATATAATACCAAACCCTAGTCGCAACTTAAGAACTAACTATGTTGCCCTAGTTCGTTCACTAATTTCTGTCTGTTTTTCTGTCAATGGTTTTCTGTCAATGGTACTTTACAGACTTTTCCTTGATTTTTATCTCTTCTTTAACTTTTTATCTTTCCTTTATCTTTGCCTCACTAATATGTTTTTACCACTCCTTAAGTGTTTTGTGAAGGTAATTATGAGATTCTGCGCTTAAAGTTGTCTTTCTAAAGCTTTTACAGAAAACTGCCTTTTTCGCATTATTTTATTATTTTATTAATATATTTTCGAAAATTACCCCACTTTAACTTTTAACCTTTAAAATTCACTTTTTACCACCAGTAACTTTTAATATTTCCACTTTAACCACCCTAACTTTCAGAAATTACCAAATAACCCCTCAAACACCAAAATAATTACAACCTTGCCCTTTTTAAGATCTAAAAGGTGTTCTTTATTGTTCTTCACCACACTCAAAGTGTTCTTCGTGTTCTTCATAAATTCTTCAGATTCTTTCTCTGTTTTTACCCGTTTTTCAGTCTTTTCAGCAACCAATTTTACCAAAATTCATAATAAATTCTCAGCCACTAAAACCCCATCTTTTCTACATGATTTTAACACAAATTGAACCCCAATTTAAGGCCTAGGGTTCGTTTTTCCAGCAGCCATAAAGAACATAATTTCAAAGTTGAATATCATCAAATTTCATCAAATTTCATCAAATTTTCACCAAAATTTCAACAAACTTTCACCAAGAATAACTCATATAAGCAATCAATTTCAAGCATAACCAAATCATATCATAATCACACAAATCAAAGACAATCAATCAAGATTAAATTCGTCAAACCCTACCTAGTTTTGCTACTCCTAATTCGGTTAAACTTTCAGGTGGTCCTTAAGCACTTTTTCCTCCTAAATCACATCAAGAACAACTTTAAATCTAAAAACTCTCAAATGACCAAATGTCACTCAGTATGTTAGGAAGAGATATCTCACCTTAGACTTGCTGGAAATTAACGTTTCTTGGCCCTCAAGTCAAATTAAGCATGATTCCTAAGGAAGAACATCAATAAAACACATGTTTTGCATGGTTTTCCTTGAAAACCGAATTGAAGAGGGAGGGAGACATCCATCTCACCTTATTTCCAGCCTTGATAAGTCACATGGTTATGTAGAGGAAGAAGAGAGGATCATTTTGGTGAAATCGGAGTTTTGATTTGAGTTTTGGTTCAGAATAAATCAAGCTTTGAAGATTAAGTGTTCATGAAGTTTTCTCTCTTTTCTCTCCTTTCAATTTCGGCCAAAGGGAGTAAATGACCATCCTTGGAGTGTCTTGGGGGTGTAAGGTGAGTTGTGATTGGTTGGCTTGGAGGTGGGTTAAAATAATATTAAAATATCTCAGGTGTATAACTACTAAAACTAGATGTATCGGAACACTCGTAAAAACATCTCTAAAAATTATTTTATGAGCTAATAGCATAAATGACTCTAGTAACATATTTATTATGAGAATAAAACATGTATAATGAGGCCTTAGCATTGCTAAAGTCATCAGAGAGTGCTGGTGCTAAGCTGCACCAGTAAACCGTAAACCCGGTTAAACCGATTTTCTGTTTTTAACTAAAACAGACCAGGTAACCTTATAATATCATTCAAGCATTTTATAATACTAATATATGATAATATTATACTATTATCTCTCTCCTCTCATGAATCGAGTCCGGTTCGTCAAACAAAGACTATTTACGAAAATCAGAATCAAAACTGCCAACCGATACGGTTCAAAAACTAGGTTCTTCGCGATTACGTTATCGAGCTTGCCTCGGAAAAGGTTCTAGCTTAAGGATGACATAATGACAATGAAGATTGAGATACTTGTTGATATAGAAGAGGTGTTCCCTTTACTGATCTTCTGGCGAAATCCGTGCCTTCGGAAAAGATCTCGCATACTCGAAAATCAGGGTTGTTACAATGTTGGCTAGCCACAATGGGTACTCGACCTCCTTTATGAACCCTACTGACAAACCCCAATTTGACGGTTTGTTTTGCATTGAATTTAGAGTATTTTGCTAACCTTTTGTCACATTTAGCCTAGGAGTTAGCATGATTTTGTTATCTCTCCCATATTTGTGCTTAAGTGTAAAAACATGCTTTTTAAGCCTTATCTTGATGAATTCTAATTCTTCTTTGATTCCATAAAGATGCCTTGATGTGTTTGCTAGTAATTCCAGGATTGAAATAGGCTAGGCATGGATCAAAGGAAGCAAGGAAGGAAGCATACAAGTGGAGAGAAGCATAAAAAGTCAAAGAAGCAAAGTCAGCCATGCACGCGCACGCGCACAAGGCGCTCGCGCGCACATCGAAGAATTAGCCAGGGACGCGCACGCGTACCGTGCGCGCACGCGTCGATGAGGGCACATGACCTCACTAATGCAACACGTGCCTGGTGATTTGAGAGGGTTTCTGAACCCATTTTTGGCGCCAAATTGCTAAGGGAAAGGAATAAAAGGATGAAGGATTAAGGGGAAGGCATGAATCATCACCTTTTAACCAATAATCACTTTTAGTTTAGAGTTTTAGAGAGAGAAGATCTCTCTTCTCTCTAGAATTAGGAATTAGGAATTAGGGTTAGATTAGGATCTCATAGTTTTCTAGGTTTAATTCAAGTCTCCTTCTACTTCTACCTTCAATTGATGATTGCTACTCTTTGGTTCTTCTCTCTATCCCTATTCTCTTGTTGTAATTTCTCTTATTTTGTTTCTAGGTTTTGTAATTGAGATACTCTTGTTCTCTTTATTTCCTTTTAATAATGCAATTTGAGGTAATTCATGATAATTGTGATCTCCTTGGTTGTTGTTGTTGATCCTTTACATTCAATTGTAGTTAGAATTCATTCTTGTTGTGATTGACTATACTTTTCTTTTGTGCCTTCCAAGTGTTTGATCAAATGCTTGGAAGAATTTTAGACTAGAATTTTATGTTCTTGGCTTGAGAAGGTAACTTAGGATTTCTTGAGTCACTAGTGTCCAATTGATTGATAGTTGATAGCCATTAACTCTAGCCTTCATTAATCCAATTAGTGGAAAGCTAGGACTTATGGACTAGGATTGATATAACTCACTTGACTTTCCTTTGTTAATCGATTTAAGGATGACTAAGTGGGATTAATCCTTGCAACTACCATACTTGTGGCTAGTGATAATGATGAAGACCCTTGACAACCAAACCTTGCCAAGACCATTTTGTGAATAAAGTTTTCCTACCATTTACTATTCACATTCCTCATCCAAAACCCCAAAATAAACAAGTCCATAACCAATAACAAGAACACTACCCTGCAAGTCCTTTGAGAGACGACCCGAGGTTTAAATACTTCGGTTTATAGATTTTAGGGGTTTGTACTTGTGACAAACAAATTTTTGCATGAAAGGATTATTGTTGGTTTAGAGACTATACTTCAACGAGAATTCATTTGTGAAATTCTAAACCGTCAAAAATCCGTTCGTCAAAATGGCGCCGTTGCCGGGGATTTGCAATGGTGTTATGTTATTGGTTATTGTATATATGTGAATATTGTGAATATATTTGCCTTTTGCCTTTTTGTTAGCTCTTGCTAGTTTTAGGATTTAATTTTCTTGGTTCTTATTTGATTTTGTTTTCATTTTCTTCTTGCTATCATGAATTCTCACCTTGGCTATGAGTTTGGTTATCAACATGTTGTAGGAAATGAGGACTATAACGAAGATGTGTATCAAGAATGGGACAATCAAAGGTGGGAGGAGCCACATGCTTATGATCAATCCTCATGGCAACAACCCCCACCAAGGCACTATGAAGAAGAGCCATTCTATGATGCATACCAATCCAATGGCTATGGTGAATCACCTTGTGACTTCCAAGAACCACCACCATATGCCTATGACTCTCACCCTCAACATGAACCTCAACCATTCTCACAAGCCCTCTCATACCAAGCACCTTCCTATGATCCCTACCCCTCATATAACCAACCACCCCTACCATATTCTTATGACCATTATGAACAAGAGCCCTTAGAACCACCACCCTATCAAGATCACTACCGTGAACCACCTCAACCCTCACCATCTCCATACCTTTACCAAGAAGAACCACCTCCCTACCATGAACCCTCCCTCCAAAATAATGAACCTTCCTATTCACCCCAAGCCCCAATAGACGATCCTCTCACTTTGTTACTCCAAGGACAAGAAGCCATGAAGCGGGATACACTTGAGTTTGTGACCAATTTGACCAAGGTGGTGCACACTTTAGCCCACCAATGCTTGAATACTCAAGGTACCTCCGTGACCACATGTGAAAAGTCAAAAGAAGAGCAAAACATGAAGGAGAAATTGGAAAATTCGGTAGAAAAGGAGGAATCAAATTTTGTATTGGAGCAACTAGAGGAACCTATAATCATTGAAGAAGAGGAAGAAGTGGTTGAAGATTTAGGAGATGTTGAAAGTCCAAGGGAACGTAGCCTCATGGAGCACTCTTCCAAGGAGCTCGATATTGAAGTTGAAGAAGGTGCGCAACCTCTAAGGCATACCGTCGTTGGAGATTTGGAAGAGGCCTATCAAGAGATGGATTCAATCATGAATGAATTTCTCTCTACAATGGAATCCTCTCCCATTGGACATGGAGTTGAAAGTATAAAAGAGTGTGCACAACCTCCCATACCCTTGGTGAGCAATGAGAAAGAGAGCTACCAAGAGGAAAGCGTTGGCATGGTGTATATCGAAATTAGAGAATATGAAGAGGTTGACCAAGAAATGGATTTATTCATCAATGAATTTCTATCCAAAATTGAACCACCTCCCATGAGGCAAGAAATCAAAGTTCTTGAAGACAACACCAAGCTATGTGATAAAAGGGGAAAGGTTGAAATCAAGGAAGCTCGCAAAGAGGTGGAAATAAACAAAGAAGAGCACAAGGAAGTAGACCTTGCATTGTCTAAGTGTGGGGAGGTCTCCCTTCCCGAGTCACCATCCAACACAACATTCAAGTGGGTAAAATTCTTATCCATAAGCTTCACTTTCTCGCTTGAATATGGTTTGATTGAAACGGATGGACAACTTAGAGCTCTTTGTGGAATTAAAAGCAAGAATGAGTTGTGTAGTGGTTGCAAGTTAGGAATTAGGCTCATTAAGGTCAAAGCCTCAAGGTATAGGGATGATGTTGGGACAAGGATTACTTTATACGGATCTAGGAGGAAGCATTGGTGGAGTAAAGAGAATTCTATGTGTCAATCACCTTTATGTCAACCGCTCATCCGATAAAACCATGAAACTCAACTAACGGATGGGTGTGAAGACAAGATATGGGATCCCGGTTCGCTATGTGAAGACCAACTATGGGGACTCATATCTTGGGTAGAAATTTGCCCAAGCTTGATGAATATGGTTGGAAATTCTGTCAACCAATTGAGACGCAAAGATCCTTGGAGATTCAAGGATGAGTACAAACATAAGCCACCATGACAATAAGCATCTCAAAATGTCCAACTTAAGGACTTAAACTAAAAGTGCTAGGTGGGAGACACCCCACCATGGTAAACTCTTTCCACTCTTCTAAATTTACTTAATAAGTGATTCGAGTTACCATTGTAGGTAGATGTTTCATACACATTTGTTTGTACAACTTAATTGTTAGCTTAGTCACATGCATGTTGTGTTTAGTAGTAGATGAATAATACCAAAAAAATTGCATTTTTGTGAACTGTATGATGGTTGAGTGAATAAGAGTTGTGAACACTAAGGGGAGCACCCAGCAAGTTTTTTTTCTAAAAAAAAAAAAAAAAAAAAAAAAAAGAGAGAAAGAAAAGAAGAGGAAGAAAGGGCGTGGACGCGCGCGCACACCATACGCGTACGCGTCCCAGTGCGGATGCACCACGAGCCACACTCCCGAGAGTTGGGCCTCTCTTGGGCAAACATTATGCCTTGAGCCCAACCTGACCCACGCGGACGCGCACTACATGCGGGCGCGCCACCTATTAGAACATGGAAGTTCGCGCGGACGCGCACCTGCCGCGTCCGCGCCGATTTGCTGCTGCAATTGATTGAGCCAAACCCCAGAGAGTTAAGCCATTTCTGGGCTAGCTTTAGGCCCCAGGCTCAACCCGATCTGCGCGAGCGCATGCATCGCGCCAGCGCGCCATTTCACAATTCGTCAATGTATGCGGACGCGCACTTGCCGCGCGCGCGTCCTTGCGTGTTGCCACCAATCTAGGCCACGAACCCGAGAGTCGGGCGTGCCTCAAGCCCATTCTAAGCCTCAGGCGCAATCTCACGTCCGTGTGCGCGCACCGTACGCGCACGCGCCCCTGCCTCATATGCCACCCCACGTTAGCGCGCACTGCACGCCCGCGCATGAATCTCCCTTTTCCCCAATGTGCGCGGACGCGTACATACCGCATGCGCGCAGGTCTGATGCGCGACTCCCAGGCCATTCTCCAGAGAGTTAGGCCTGAGTTAGGCCAACTTTAAGCCCCCAGCCCAACTCCATGCACGCGTGCGCGCACGGTACGCGCACGCGTCCTTCCCTATTTTGCTCATCCCCGCTTAAGCGCGTTGTACGCGCACGCGTAGGGCCCACGTTCTCTCCATAGACGCGGACGCGCAAGGTACGCGCGCGCGCCGATTCAAAAATAGGGATAACCCTAGCTCGCGAAGCACACTGCGCAGTCGCGCACCCCAACCCCCTTTCTCTCTAACGTTCCATTTTCCCCTCTCACCATTCTTCACCTTCCTCCTCTCCTGACCGACCGACCTCCGGCGAGCGCTCCGACCACCATCGCCGCCGCCGCCATCACTGCCCTCCCCTCTTCTCCTTCCCCTTCTCTCTTACTTCTCTTACTCCTCTTTGTCTCCGTTCTTCTCCGCCTCTGTGCTCACCGCCGATCCCGCCCATCACCGCCGGCGACAATCACCGGCAACCCCTCTCTCTTTCTCCATCAACACTTTCCTCTTCACTCTCTCCATCTCTCAGCTCCCCTGCTCTACCTTCCCTCTGCCCTCAGTTTCTCCCCATCACCGTCCCTCCTCCCCTCCGGCCAAACCACCCCGCCAGCCGTCTTCACCGCTACCATTGACGGCGGTGCTAGGTTCTGCCTCTGCTGCCCCTGCCTTATCGTCGCCCCCCTTTCCATTCTCAGTCTTTCCCGGCTCCCAGGTTCCTGCTCCATTTCTGTTAATTCTTTTCTATTTTTCCTTTTCATTTGTTCATTCATGTTAGTTCCTGGAATTGCATGTTAGTTAGCTAAATTCAAATTTTGTATGTTAGGTTAGATAGATATACTTGCTGTTAGGTAGCTAGGGCTGGATAGAGGATTCTAGGCCTGATAATTGCTCCGTATGTGCATATCTGCTGCTTGTTTCCTTGGGTACGGTATGTTGGTTTTGGGTTGATCTTCCATGCAATATGTGTTGCCCACTAATATCTGTTTGCTGCTGTGCGTGATTGATGTTATTCTTGTGCTAATTGTGCTATTTTGCTATCCGGGAACGTCCAATTTTAAGCCGGAATGCTGCCCGATTTTCAAGGAAATTAGTTTCATTTTGATCTTTATTTCAGTTTTGGGCAAAATTTCCGTTTCCTTTTTGACTTCCCGGACTTGCATCAATCATCGTGAACATAAACCACAACTTTTCTTTTCATTACGCATAAATATCATCATATCACTAACCTACTTTTCTAACTTACTAACTTCTTTAACCATTCCACTTCCACTCACCTTTAACCATCTTTAACAAATTCCTTCAACTATATGATGATATTATTGCCTTGTGAATATGAGTTGTTGACTTTAATGAAGCTTGCATTTTTTTTTTTTGGTTTACTTGTTCACTTTTGCATATTCATTGCAACATCATGATTGTTCTTTGTCATTTATGACCTGACCATGTTTTTTTGCTACATGCTAAATGTTTTATATATTCTATCACATTTTTCAGGATGTCGGATAAAGGCAAAGCCATAGCCACCGCCTCTAAGAAGAGAAAACACTCTACCCCCTCCATTCCTTCCATCTACAAGAACTATGCTAAGAATCCATTGCATGACGAGGATAAAGAGAATCAGCAGTTGCCTTCTACCAATCCAGACAAATTCCCCAATCTCTACTGTGAGCTTCGGTTCTCTAGATATCGAACAACGAAGCTAAATATTGAGAAGAAGTTGCTCCTACCTAATGATGTGAGACGACGCATTACCGGTCGGATCCTTGAGTTAGGTATTGACTTTGTTGACCGGGATTTGGGTGACATAAATATATCTTGGGTGAAGGAATTCTACTGCAACTTCTTCCGTCCGACCTTGGATTCAGTTCAGGTGCGGGGTAGAGAGATTATGGTCACCGAGACCGCCATTGAGGAGGCATTACATTGCCGACACATTCCGGATGACCTGTGTGCCCATCAGCAGGCTGAGATAGCCATCCATACCATGACTTTTGATTATAAGGCGCTTCGGCGCGTGATTGGGATACCGGTCGCTTCATGGGTTATGGACGCAGGCAACACCAAGCCAAAGGGGATGTTATTCACTCATTTGACTAGGGAGGCCAGGACTTGGCAGATGATCTTCGCCCACTACGTCCTGCCTACCACCCACTTTTCTGAGATCCCCATGGAGATGCTTCTGCTGATCGGGTGTGTTATGGAGGGGAAGGATGTCTCCTTCCCTAGACTTATCCGACAGTGCATGTGGCGGGCGCATATTCGTGGCCTACTTCCATTTCCTACATTGGTCACGAGCATGGCGGCCTTAGCTGATGTCCCGTGGTCAGATGATGATGTGCGACCACCACCAGTTGATGCAGATAACAGGGAGGTTACTATCCCCTGGGGTGTTTGGGTGCACGAGAAGCCACCTGCTAGACGCCGCTCTCGGGCTAGAGCTGTCATAGGGACACCCTCACCACCAGCCCCTACAGCTGGCCCATCATCTTCTACGACCGCAGCTCCTTCACCACCTACAGGCCCTCCAGCAGCACCTGAGCCTACCTATCTCCTGGTCCAGTGTCTCTTCCGGTTCTTGGAGCGCGAAAGGCTTCATGTCAGACGCCGACTGGATCGGATGGATCAGGCACTCATCTCCCTTGGCGCTGAGTTACCTCCGCTTCCCGATTCTCCGGCCTCCGATGCGCTGGATCATCAGGAGGAGGACGCGGAGGCGCCGGCTTAGCAGGATGCCCCTGACACTACAGAGCCGCCATAGACTCAGGAGGAGCCGGTCCAACAGCCACAGTCAGAGCCAGAGCCTATCGTTGTACCTCCCACTGATCCTCCGGTTTAGCATCGAGGACGATGCTTGATTTTAAGTGTGGAGAGGGCACCGGTAGCATTATCTGGGAACCGGTGAACTTTTCAGCCTAGTTATCCTATTTTGCACATCTTTGTATATATTGTGATGCCATTTCTAGTTTGCTTTGGGTACTTTTATTGCTTATTTTGGATTTTAGATATTTTGATGCTTTTGGATATTTTTAGATGTTTTGGATGATAGATTCCGTACTTTTAGTTGGATTCTTCTTTATACATTTTGTTTATCTTTGTTTTTAGTTTGTAGTTGTGATTAGAAATCATACTTTGGATTGCAAATATCTAGTCACCCTTTTTGCATAATATATTGGTTCTAAGTGAAAAAGGAAAGGGTGAACTAAGAAAATTTTTGAACTTTTCAATCACAACAATGCTTAGTCAAACATTGAGATTTTTCAAGAAGTTTAAATATAGGGCATTAACCCAATTGATTGAAAGAGAATTTTTGAAACTTGCTTGAATTTCATACCTTGTGAAGCATGTATTGAATTGAGAACACTAGCTTGTGAGACATGAGCCTATTGATGTGGTTACATTTTATAACCATTTATTTTCCATTCTTGTGTGAAATTGTTCTCTTTCCATGATTGTGATCATTGATTTGCTTGATTCTATATATCCGTTTATTTCTTGTGTTTGTGCATTTATATGATTGAGGCCATTATTTCATTAGCCACTTACCCAAATAGCCGACCTTTTACTCTCCGTTGTTAGCCAATTTTGAGCCTATGCTTAACCAACTTATTCTTATTCTAGCACATTACAAGCCTAAGGCGGAAAACCAATGAAAAGTCCTTGTTTGGATCTTTGATTGACCTAGGCTAGTGCGAGTGTTTTATTATTCAAAGTTGGTGAGGCTTGGGAACATTGGATGGGATAAAAAGGGGCAGTACACTTTTATGTTTAAAGATTTGGGCACATATTCATGTATTGATTAAATGTAGAGACCTTATGCATTGACGTTCTCGTATTTAGTTTGAAAGAAGAAAAAGAAAAAAATATATATATATATAAAAAATGATGATGAAAAGAAAAGAAAAAAAAATGTATATAGAAAAAGAAAAAAAGAAAAAAAGAAAGAAAAGAGAAAAGCAATAAAGGGGACAAAATGCCCCAAAGTGAAGCTCAATAAGAGTCAATGCATAAGTGTTGTGAAATGAAAAGAAAATGCATGAGTATGTAAGAAAAAAAAAAGGGTGAAAAATGGGTAGTTAGAATAGCTCGCATTTGTATAGGTCATTAAATAGGTTAGGTGGGAAGGTCTATGCTAATCGAAGATTCAATTCCTAGTCCACTTGACCATAAATGATCCTACCTTGACCCTAACCCCATTACAACCTAAATAAAAGACCTCATGATGAATGTATGCATGCATCGAATAAGTGTTGATTGTTAGAAGAAAATCAAATTTTGGAAAACATGATTAGAAGAGAATTGAGTGAATTAACCCTTAAACACTTGAGTGAATAGAGCGGATACACATCCGGTGAGGGTTCAAAAGTTCAATCACATGTGTTCACCCATATTATCTATATTCTTGCAAGTTTGAACTCCTTTTTGACAATTCAATACAATTGTGGTTTGGACTTAGTCCTTATTGCCTAGCTCTTGTGCTTACACATGCTCTCTTGGGAATTGATTTGTTTGAACTAAGCATTTCCAATTGCTTTAGATAATTGCATTTAGGTAGGACCCATATAGTTTAGTTGCATTCAATAAATGTCATAACCCTTAGTTCCTTCTTATTTTAGCATGAGGACATGCTAAGGCTTAAGTGTGGGGAGGTTGACAAACCCCAATTTGACGGTTTGTTTTGCATTGAATTTAGAGTATTTTGATAACCTTTTGTCACATTTAGCCTAGGAGTTAGCATGATTTTGTTATCTCTCCCATATTTGTGCTTAAGTGTAAAAACATGCTTTTTAAGCCTTATCTTGATGAATTCTAATTCTTCTTTGATTCCATAAAGATGCCTTGATGTGTTTGCTAGTAATTCCAGGATTGAAATAGGCTAGGCATGGATCAAAGGAAGCAAGGAAGGAAGCATACAAGTGGAGAGAAGCATAAAAAGTCAAAGAAGCAAAGTCAGCCATGCACGCGCACGCGCACAAGGCGCTCGCGCGCACATCGAAGAATTAGCCAGGGACGCGCACGCGTACCGTGCGCGCATGCGTCGATGAGGGCACATGACCTCACTAATGCAACACGTGCCTGGCGATTTGAGAGGGTTTCTGAACCCATTTTTGGCGCCAAATTGCTAAGGGAAAGGAATAAAAGGATGAAGGATTAAGGGGAAGGCATGAATCATCACCTTTTAACCAATAATCACTTTTAGTTTAGAGTTTTAGAGAGAGAAGCTCTCTCTTCTCTCTAGAATTAGGATTAGGAATTAGGGTTAGATTAGGATCTCATAGTTTTCTAGGTTTAATTCAAGTCTCCTTCTACTTCTACCTTCAATTGATGATTGCTACTCTTTGGTTCTTCTCTCTATCCCTATTCTCTTGTTGTAATTTCTCTTATTTTGTTTCTAGGTTTTGTAATTGAGATACTCTTGTTCTCTTTATTTCCTTTTAATAATGCAATTTGAGGTAATTCATGATAATTGTGATCTCCTTGGTTGTTGTTGTTGATCCTTTACATTCAATTGTAGTTAGAATTCATTCTTGTTGTGATTGACTATACTTTTCTTTTGTGCCTTCCAAGTGTTTGATCAAATTCTTGGAAGAATTTTAGACTAGAATTTTATGTTCTTGGCTTGAGAAGGTAACTTAGGATTTCTTGAGTCACTAGTGTCCAATTGATTGATAGTTGATAGCCATTAACTCTAGCCTTCATTAATCCAATTAGTGGAAAGCTAGGACTTATGGACTAGGATTGATATAACTCACTTGACTTTCCTTTGTTAATCGATTTAAGGATGACTAAGTGGGATTAATCCTTGCAACTACCATACTTGTGGCTAGTGATAATGATGAAGACCCTTGACAACCAAACCTTGCCAAGACCATTTTGTGAATAAAGTTTTCCTACCATTTACTATTCACATTCCTCATCCAAAACCCCAAAATAAACAAGTCCATAACCAATAACAAGAACACTACCCTGCAAGTCCTTTGAGAGACGACCCAAGGTTTAAATACTTCGGTTTATAGATTTTAGGGGTTTGTACTTGTGACAAACAAATTTTTGCATGAAAGGATTATTGTTGGTTTAGAGACTATACTTCAACGAGAATTCATTTGTGAAATTCTAAACCGTCAAAAATCCGTTCGTCACCTACCTCGAGTAAGGCTTGTGCCTGCTCTTCCACAGCTTGGGATCTTTCTGGGCCAAGCTTCCTATGCTTTTGTTGCACTGGCCGAGATCCAGGATATACTGCCAGTTTATGGCACATTAGCTCGGGATCTATGTCGGGCATGTCTGCGACCTTCCACGCAAAGAGATCGGAATTATCCTTTAGGAACTGTATCAGTGGCTCCTTTAAGTCTCCCTTTAAGGTTGCCCCTATATTTGTTATTTTATCCCGGGCATCCCCGATCTGAACTTCTTCGGTCTCACCTTCAGGTTGTGGATGAAGTTCTTCGCGAGCTCGAACTCTCTCGGGTTCAATGGTGTTGGTTTCTTTTCCTCCGGGGTTACCTTTAAGGTTCAGACTTTCGTTGTAACAGCGTCGCGTGAGTTTTTGGTCTCCTTTTATGGTGGCGATTCCTTCTGGCATTGAGAACTTCATGCAGAGATGTGGAGTGGAGACCACCACGGCAAGTTGGTTTAGCGTTGTCCGACCTATTAGGGCGTTGTAAGCTAAGCTTACGTCAACTACGATGTAATCTATGCTTAGCATCCTAGATCGATATCCCTTTCCAAAGGTTGTGTAGAGTGGGATGTACCCGAGTGGCTGAATTGGGGTGTCTCTGAGCCCGAATATGCTATTTGGATATACTCTAAGCTCCTTTTCTTGTAGTTCGATCTTGTCAAAGGCAGATTTGAACAGTATATCTGCCGAGCTTCCTAGGTCGACCAACGTTCGGTGGAGATTGGCATTAGCTAATATAATTGTAATGACTATCGGGTCGTCGTGTCCAGAGATTATGCCCGCGGCGTCTTCTTGAGTGAAGGTGATAGTGGGGGGGTCAGGTAACTTAGCGTAGTCTCCGACGTGGTACACCTCTTTAAGGTGCCTTTTACAAGATGACTTGGAGATCCCTGCTCCCGTGAATCCTCCGTTGATCATATGAATGTGTCTTTCAGGGGTGTGAGGGTGATGCACCACTATTTTATGGTGCATCTTGTGCTTAATTGAGTAGATTTTATCCACTATTCTCACATTTATTCATAGAATCTGCATGTTTTGCACTTTCCTTCCTAATTTTGTGCTATGATTGATAACATGCTTCTTTGGCCTTTAATTCACTATTTTTAAACCTCTCTTATTACCATTCGATGCCTTGATGTGTTTGCTAGTGATTTCAGATTGAAAAGGGCTAGGAATGGATCAAAGGAGTGAAGAGAAAGCATGCAAAGTAGAGAAATCATGAAAAGCCAAGGATTTGGGATGCACCTATGGACGCGCGCACACACAGAACGCGTGCGCGTGGATTGCACAAATGGCCCAAGGACGCATACGCGTGCTGTACACGTACGCGTCGATGCCCATGCTGACACCCTTAATGAAATCGCACCTAGCAATTTCAGGGAGGCTTCTGGCCCAGTTTTGAAGCCCATCTTTGGCGGAAAAAGCCTAAAAAGACCAAGGATTGAAGGGGGGAAGGGATCCATCATTGATAGAATCAATTATTCACAAAATTAGTAGGTTTTAGATGTAGTTTTTAGAGAGTAAAGCTCTCTCTTCTCTCTAGGCTTTAGCATTCCTAGTTTTATGCTTTTAAGTTGGATATTGAAAGACTTACTACCTCCGTTGAAGTCTTTATCATTCTAGTTTGTTTTCTATTTCCTTATTCTTTTAATCCCCGTTTACTTTGTTCAGAGTTACATATGGATATCTTTAATTTTGGAATTTATTAATGCAAGAGTATTTTTCTATTTAATTTCTTTATTTGCTTGATTATCTCAACTAAATTCCAAAATTATCATGTCTTCTTTCTACTGCATTTACATGTATGCGAAATTGGCATCCATGTCAATGGAGTAGGCTTCCAACTTGGCTTGGGAGTTGATTAATATTTAATAGGAGACCCTTGAGTTGGAAGACTCAAGAGTTAAATTGTAATTTGAAGTTGTTGGCTGGCTCTCTACTCACTAACGCTAATCCTTCCCAAGGGAGAGGATTAGGACTTGTGAATTAGAGTTAGCTCAACTACTTGACTTTCCTTCATTCGTTGAGGGTTAACTAAGTAGAAATAACAACCTATTACCATTGATCTTGGGGAATCCAACAAGGATAGAACTTCCGATGAATCTTCTCCTAGCCAAAGCTTTTATTTTAATTACATAAAATCTCTTGTTAATTTTCCTTGCTTTAATTTATAATTATTTACTTTTCCATTCCTCATTCCAAAATTTCTCAGAAAATCTCATAACCAATAATAAATACACTTCCCTACAATTCCTTGAGAGACGACCCGAGGTTTGAATACTTCGGTTTATTTTTAAGGGGTTTGTTACTTGTGACAACCAAATGTTTGTACGAAAGGATTTTTGTTGGTTTAGAAGCTATACTTTCAACGAGAACTTATTGTGAAATTCTTTACCACACAAAAAAATCCGATCATCAAAATGGCGCCGTTGTCGGGGAATTGCAAACGTGTGCTTTATTATTGGTTATTGTAAATATTTGCTTTTTGCTTGTTTGCTAGTTTTTGTTAGTTTTAGGACTTAGTTGCTTATTTTTATTAGTTTTTGTTTTTATTTGCTACTATGAATTCTCACCCCTTTGGCTATGAGTTTGGTTCAAACTATGTTGCAGGGAAAGAAGATTACAATGAGAACATGCATCAAGGTTGGGACAATCAAAGATGGGAGGTGCCACAAGGATTTGATCAACCCTCTTGGCAATAACCCCCTCCAATGTGTTACAAGCAACAACCATTCTATGATGCATATCAAGACAATGGTTATGGTGGACCTTTTCGTGACAATCAACACCCACCACGCTATACCTATGAGCCCCCTCCTCCACATAATTTCAAACCACCATGCTCACAAGCCCCTTACCACCAAACACCACCCTATGACCCTAATCCTTATCCACCATACCAACCACCTTATGAGCCATATGAACTATTCCGAGGGTTACCTGAAACTGGAGGTCAATCTCGGTCGATATCTTCTGTACTGGTCGGTGCCGACGTGTCCGGCTGGTAAGTGGTGGCCGGAGCTATCGTGTCCGACCTGTTGACTGGCTGTACTGCTGATGCTTGGTCACCGGAGGGTGGGGGGTACCTGCAAGAGACTCCGATGCTTAAGTTATCACGGGTATTAAGCAGGTTTTTAGTAGAATCAGAGTATGAGTTATACCTGGGTGCTCCAGTGTATTTATAGTAGTGTGGGCTGACCTTTCTGATAAGATAAGTTAGTTATCTTATCTTATCTTATCTTATTTGAGTGAAGTCAGCTTATCTTCAAGGGAACCGCCTTTATCTCTATAGGCTTGGATTGCCTTTGGATTTGGGTCGTGTTCCTCTATTTGGGCCCTTTATTGGGCTTTCCTGTCGATTTGGCCGACCTCTTTGAGAAGAGGTCAGGTAGTCTGACCTGAAGAGGTCGGTCACTTTGTCGCCAATCATCCCAGGTCGGATAGCTCGACCCAGGGTATAAACAGTACCCCTGCTTGAGCTCGGTCTTTTTGTTGAGGTCGAGTCTTTGACTTCGGTCCTTCTTTGGCGAAGCCGAACTCAAACATTTTGTCGATTCCTTTCTTTGTAGATCCTTTTTTGAATGTGGAACATTTTCCTTTAAAGGCGCGCGCTTTTATATCGGCGCTTTGGAAACATGCGAGGGTTTAATACCCTCATTAATTGACTTCAAATGCCCCGTTTCCCTTGGTTTTATTTTGAATTTTGCCATCAGAAACGGTTTCTCTTGTTCCTCTTCGTAACTTCTCCCTTTACTCTCTCATTTTCTGTTTTTCCTTAGAGTTTCACAGTTTCTTCCTGCGACGCCTGCTCTTCTACCACTTCCTGTGGGAAAGGAGTGATTCTGGGTTTCTCCTTCTGTCTTCTTCCGGTGAATTTTTTCCGTTCGAAGGGTGGCTCTGTCGTTTCTTTGCTCTTCAGCTTTCTTTCGAGGTTTTCTTCTATTTTCCAGGTTCGATTTTTCCTCCTCTGTCATTTTTATGCCTGAGTTTGATTTTTTCTTGGAGAAAGTTTGGATCTTTTTGCTTTTACTGCACCTGATTTGTTGTGTATTCTGGATTTTCTTCGTATTTTTTGCCTTTCCTGTTGCTTGATGCTTTTAGGGTTTTTTTGCATGTTGTCGCCATTTTTGCTTGTGCTTCTGATGATGTTTTTTGCTTGGTTCAAAAAGGTTGTGTTTTTGACGATTCTCTGTTTGGCATGTTTGGTGTTGTCGAAGCTTTTTGCTGATAGACTGTAAAAAAACAGTGGCTTTGACTTTTTGTACTTTTTTGTGTTTTGTCTTTTCTCCTATGAAAATGCTTGCTGTTTGAATTCTTCTTTTCTTGTTTGGGGGATGCCGAGACGTAAGCTGTAGATTTTTCCTGAAACCTTGCTTTGTTACTGCCTCCAAAGGATGCCCCAGGACTTTGGTTTGAGTTTTGGGGTTTTCCTTTTCTATTTGTTCTTCTGTATATTAGTCGAGTTATTTTGCCTCTTGTCCGAGATGTTTTTTGGTAATCCCATCTTCTTTTCTTTATTGTAGGATTAGTTGGCCTCATGTCTTCTCGCAATAACATTGTAGAGATGTCTTCTAAAGTTCCCGAGGGGATGTCTGAATGGCTGGACTCCCTTGTCTTGATGTGTGTCTCTGTGGTGGATGCTGATTTTTGTGTAGAGCTGAGGAAACGTCATAGGATTTGTGGTAGCGGCGCCCGAGAGAGGGATTATGAGCTTGTAGCGCCCGATTCTGATGAGAGGATTTGTTTTCCTACTTCGGTCGAGGGGGAGCGTCCCTTTTTCTATGCCTATGAGTATTTCTTCAGCGAGTTGGACATTACCTTTTCCTTTACTGCTTTCGAAACCGATTTGTTGTGGACTTGTAATATTGCTCCATCCCAGCTTCATCCGAATTCCTGGGGTTTTATCAAGATTTTCCAGCTGCTTTGCCGAGAGTTAGGCATAACACCTTCTCAGGCTCTTTTTCTCTATCTTTTTGTATCTGCCAATCCCGGAGGGTCTGCCAAAAAGAAAGCTTCCTGGGTTTCTTTCAGGTCGGCCCAAGGGCATAAAGTTTTTGCCATGTATGATGAATCTTTTAAAGATTTTAAGAATTATTTCTTCCGATTTCGTGTTGTTGAGGGAGCCCGCCCCTTTTTTCTTGATGAAAATGATGAGCCTTCCTTTTCTCTGGAATGGCAAAAGAATGTGAGAGTGTCTCGCTATACCTGGGAGATGCTTGACGAGGTTGAACGAACTTTTGTAGTTGTTCTCGAAGATTTATGGGGGAAACCACCCCATCTTGATACAAAAAGGTTTTTGAGTGACCCGTCTTTGGTTCAAACTGTTTTAGGTACTGTCCGACTTGTTTACATACTTGCTTTTTAGTTTTACTTCTTCTTTTATAACCCATTGCTGTGGTTGATTCTGCTTTTTCAGAGATGTTGAAGAACAACAATTCTATGCAGGCCTACAAAAAAGCGAAGAAGGCTGCTGCTGCTCAAAATCTCTCGGCCAAGACGGCAGGAGAGGGGTCTTCGCAAGTTCAAGTGAAGCCACCCGTAGCGAGCTCTCCTGGGCCGAGGAAGGTGGTTCCCACTCCTCGGGTTCGCCTGGCCGAGCCTCCACAGTCTTTCGCTTCTACCTCTGGTGCTCCTCCCAATAAGAAACAAAAAACAATTGAGCCTTTCAACCTTGATGCCCCTGACTTTGACGCGGTCGAGTTCGTAGATCAGCAGATCGGTCCTTACGGTGTCCTTCCTATGGATGATGTATCACTCCTTCGTCATTTGGACTTTATAACTCGGAGTAGTGTAAAAATGGCACATATGGGAGCTGCCTTGTACCGAACGGCTCAGAATCTTCCTCTCCATGCCACCAAAGCCTTCATGGAGGAGGCCAAACAGGAATTCGATCGAATGAAGGGCTTGAAAGAGGAGCTTGAGATGAAGGTGGCCAAACTGGAGAAGGATCTGGAGAATGAGAAGGCAAGTTCTCTTGCTCTGGCGACTTCTGTGCGGTTGGCTGAGGACACGGCATTGAGGCATAAGGACAGTTATGTTACATCTTATCAGGAGGTGGTGCGTCTGAGGGAGGAGCTGGAGTCTGCCCGAGTTGATTATTCCGAGCTCCAGGGGCATCTCGTTGGCAGTGTGAATGCTGCTTATGAGAATCTAAAGGACCAGGTCCGAATTATTGCTCCCGAGGCTGACCTGACTATTTTTAGCTTGGACAATATTGTGAGGGATGGAAAAATTATTCCCGACGACCAAGATGACAATGATGTCGAACCTCCCTCTTCGCCTGCTGTTAAAGTGTCGACCTCTATAGTTCCTCCCACTGGGATTGCTCGTCCAGAATTAGATCCTGATTGTCAAATTCTGAACAGGGACGATGGTACGGTGGATGCAGTGCCTCTCCAAACTCGCCCTCCTTCACCCCAGACTGATGCCATTGAGAAGGCTCCCAATCTTAACTAATCTTTCTTGGATGTTTGTGTAGATAGCCCGACTTGTGGGCTTTTTAAACTCTTTGTTTCTGTAATTTGAATATTTTGCTGACTGTTGATACTCCTTCCGGTTGCTTGTTCAGCAACTTTTGATTTTTGAAAAAACAACAAGTAGCTTTCAAGCTTTTGGGCTCGACCCTGAAGCTAGTTTATAATATTGTATTTTATATCATGCTTGTTTGCACTTGTCTTGGCACTTTTCTGGGTTTTGAGGATGCTGAAACCTTGCTGCTCGGCCTTTTTTAATTGCTTTTGTGCTTATTGCTCGTAGCTTGGATCCCACTTGTATTTCGGTTTTCTGGCTCTTACTAGCAATCCATAACCGATTTCTTTTCGTTGGTCCTTTTTCCAGTTATTTTTGTAGTCCTCTTTTTTGGACCTTTGTCAGGTCTCTTTTAGGGACTACTCTATAACTTGTTGGTTGTAGGAGACTGTCTTCTTTGCGTCGTCCTTTTCCATGTTACTTTTGTAATCCTCTTTCTTGGACCTTTGTCAGGTCTCTTTTAGGGATTACTTTTATAACTTGTTTATAGGAGGTCGACTTCTTCATGTCGTCCTCTTTTAAGTTATTTTTGTAATCCTCTTTCTTGGACCTTTGTCAGGTCTCTTTCAGGGATTACTTTTACACTACAACAAACAAGGCTTTTCGCAACGGTCAAAAACCGTTGCCATAGATTGAAAAACCGTTCCCAAAACTTTAGGCAATGCTTTGGCAACGGTTTTTGACCTGTGGTATATGCGGCCGTTACCAATGCTCAAAGGCAACGGTTTTTTACCTAAGGCAACGGTAACAGAAAAACCGTTGCCACAGTTAGTGCCTAAGACAACGGTTTTGACGAAAAATTTTAAACAACGGTTTTGATCCGTTACTCAATAAGCAACGGTTTCGAACCGTTCCTATTAACATGACAACGGTTTGAAACCGTAACTGGATAGGCAACGGTTTTAAACTGTTGTCGTTTTATTATTCACATAGCCAACGGTTTTAAACCGTTACCGTTGGTGCCAGGTTTCGGCAACGGTTTTTGAACCGTTGCCAGTTTATAGCCATCTATGACAACGGTTTTAAAGTGTTACAGTTGATGTCATTTTCGGCAACGATTTTAATACCATTGCCATTTTATAGTGATCTAAAACAACGGTTTTAAAGCGTTACCTTTAGAGTCGCATTTTGGCAACGGTTTTATTATGTAGTCATCTTTGACAACGGTTTTAACACCATTGTCTTTTGTAACTATTGATAACGATTTTTTTGTGATATATAATTTTTTATTTACAATAGTTTTCTCGTGAATTAAATTAATTTCAGTTTTTTTTTAATTGTTTAGTGTCAATAAATATTCTAAACTATTTGAATTAAGTCACTAAAAAAATAATTGAATATTTCCCATCAAATTTAACTTATAAAAATTGTTGTAAGATCCACAATATCATCTAAGTTTGCAAAAAATATAATAACAAAAGAGAGAGTTGAAATAGCTAAGTAGCAAATAGTCATCATGTCCACAAGTTCATGACTTTTACCCTATAACATTTGCTTTTAAAAATTTGACCTTAATCAAGTTCGATTTCCCCTTCAACATAGTTTTCCTGTAAACATAAAAAAAAATCAAATATAAAACTACACATCTTTAAGATATGATAACATATAGAAACTTTAACAACAAATAATACCTCTTCATGCGCATCATTATTGTTCGGATTCCCTAAAGTGCTTCCTAATTGAGCAGCTAACATGTCAAGGTCCACTCCTGAGCTTTTTTGTTGCAGCATCATCTTAACAAGCGATTTTAGTTCATCTACTTCTTTTTGCATCACATCAACCTTATTCTCTGATGTTGCTTTCTCAGTTGCATGTTTCTGCTTAAGGGTGGCAATTTCCTCATTTTTCTTCAACAAAGTTGGTGTGGTTACTCTTCCGTGATATCGCACTCTCCCTGCCTTCTCTTTCCCAAATATGGATTGGAAAGCTCTAATTGCTGATTCTTTAGACTTTTTATTCTCAGCTTGCAAATGTGCCTATATTAATGTGAAGAAAAATAATAGTAATAAAATAAGAGTAAATACACAATTGGACTAAAGGCATATATCATTTGACAACATCGAAACAAATAGAAGAGATTAAAAATAATGTCAAGATTCTTTAACTCAACGCAAGCATAAAAATAACCACAAGTGATGGACAAATTCCCAAGACACAAGATGAAGAGACAAATGGACCATTATATCAAAGAAACTAGGAGGAAATATTCTTTCCAATTGGCACAGAATCTCTCTAATATCTACTTCCAAATGCTCTATTGTATCATTTTCAACAACTTTTTGGCACAAGGAACGAAAGAATGAACCTAGATAAATTAAAGGGCCAGCTACTTGATTCTGCATTATGCATTTTATAGCTACTTGCAACAAATAATGCAACATAAAATGAGCATCATGACTTTTGTAGCCTGATATCTTTTTCTCAGCAACATGAACACACCGAGAAATATTTGAGGCACTACCAGATGGCAATTTTACTGACTTCAAAATATTACAAAAAATGGTTTTTTCTTGATTAGTAAGGTTAAAACAAGCCTTAGCAATTTTTGCTTTCTTGCCACCATCTATCTCCTTTGGTTGAAGTTTTTTTCTTATGCCCATATCTTTGAGATCGTAACGAGCATTTGCATGATCTTTGGACTTTCCTGGAATATCTAATAAAGTTCCAATTATGTTATCACATATGTTTTTCTCGATGTGCATAACATCAAGACAATGGCGCAATGTATTTTGCTTCTAATATGGCAACTCAAAGAAAATGGACCTTTTCTTCCATGGACCATCAATTTTATTTTTTTGCTTTTTTCCAAATACATTTTCAAAATCTTTCAAATCTTCAAAAATTTGTTCCCCATCTAATAAAGCTGGTGAAGACCTCAATTCAACATCGCCATTGAAAGATCTTTTGTCCATCCTATATGGATGATCCATAGCCAAAAATTTACGGTGATCCATGTAGCACATCTTCCGGCTATGTTTTAAATAACAAGATTAGGTGTCATAATTACAGCAAGGACATGCTAACTTTCCCTTTGTGCTCCAACCGGATAACATAGCATAAGCTGGAAAGTCACTTATGGTCCATAAAAGTGCTGCATGTAGTTAAAAAGTTTGATTCTTTGAAGTATCATATGTTTCCACTCCAACTTCCCATAAAACCTTCAACTCTTCAATTAATGGCTGAAGATACACATCAATGCTTTTTCCAGGCGAACATGGTCCAGGGATGAGCAAGGACATCATGACATACTCTGGTTTCATGCAACACCATGGAGGAAGATTGTATGCAACCAAAACTACCGGCCATGTACTATGGGAGAAGCTCATGGTTCTAAATGGATTAAATCCATCGCTAGCTAGCCCTAATCTTATGTTACGAGATTCTTTAGCAAAATCGGGATGAAGCCTGTCAAAGTCTTTCCATGATTGGCCATCAGCTGGGTGTCTTAACTTTCCATCCTTTGAACGATGTTCATCGTGCCACCTTAATGATTCAGCTATTTTGGAACACAGGAACAGCTTCTTAAGCCTTGGAATCAAGGGAAAATGCCTCAAAACCTTCGCAGGCACAGGTTTTTTCTTCAACTTATCAACTTCTATATCTACCTCAACATTTTCTATGTACCTGGAAGCTCCATAAATTGGACAAAATTTATCATCTTCATATGTATCCCGGAACAGAACACAATCGTTGGGACAAGCATGAATTTTATTATAACCAAGTCCTAAATCTTTTACCATGGCCTTGATTTTATTGAAAGAATCAGGAATATTCAAATGAGGAATCGCTTCTTTTAGTAATTCAAGTAGAGCAGTAAAGGATGCGTTGCTCCAACCATTAAGAGTCTTCAACAAATACAATCGGATAACGAATGATAATGTCGAAAATTTTTTACAGCCAGGATATAACTCTTGTTTTCCTTCTTCAAGCAAGTTATAAAACTTTTTTGCATCTTCGTTTGGCCTATCAGCATCTTTATCTCCTTCAAGCACATGCCGAAACGTCCCGTTTAGCAGCCCATGAATGTCGTCGACAAATCCTTCATGGACTTCACTCTCATCGGATTCACTATCCATGTGACTTATCCTTTCGCCGTGATGAACCCACACAGTGTAACCTTTTTGAAATTCCTTACTTATTAAATGATCATAAACTTCATCCCTTCGCCCCCAACTAAAGTTATTACATATAGAACAAGGACAAAGAATTTCCTGTCCTTGTGGTCTACCTCTAGAAAAGGCAAAATCCAAAAATGAATTAACACCATGTTGGTAACCCTCAGTATGTCTTGGTAAACTAGTCCACCCTTTGTCCATTACTTTGTCAACTAAAATAAAAGAACACGGGCATATGTTTTAGACTAACTATAAGTGATTTTTTCTAATCAAGAGCTTATTGCTTCTAAAAAATTTCTAGAAGTCAACCACACATGTTCGAAAGAGAACATCTCAACCAATCAAGAGACTAACAGTTTGTATCTAACAAACTATGCAAAGAAGCTTAAGCAAACAATTAATCAGTAAATATTCTTAACAATTAAATGTTCAAATAAATTTAAAAAGATAATATATTAAATGATTTACCTGTAGTGTAGCTCAATGTCTAAGGTAATCACAGCTACAGAGAGATCCGCTATTTGATTCTCTTTTTCTGGTTTTAAAGAGACAAACTAAAACAGCAACAAAAAATAAAAATATAAGTAATTCATAACCAGATTTTTTAACAAAAAATTAACTTTTAAAACCAGTTTTTAGAAATCTTATTTTCAAAAGTGATATATAACTAAAAAATCAAACAATAGAATTATCAATTAGCAGAATAATATTATCATTACTCTTTAAATTTTAGTTCACAAACTAACACATCGTAATTTCAATTGTGGTTGATAAGAAGATTTTAGAAAAGAAAGAGAGGAAGGGGTGGTTCCTAATGTGTGATGAGTCACAAGTGACACATGTTGAAAATGAAAGGCTGATATTGGTGTGGGGGTTCCCTTCACAAGACATGCATCAGGCACCATAATTAATTATTAAGAAAAGTAGATAAAAGGGGCACCCAAATAAATAAGACAGTAAACAATAATATTAATAATAATAATGAAAGAAATAGAAAATAACAAATAGAAAATGCTAGCTGTAAAGAATGGTGCAAAGCAAAGAGCGAAGGATTAGAAGAATGAAATAGAAAATAACAAATAGAAAATGCTAGCTGTAAACAAGTAGCCGTTTGAACTTTGAAGAATGAAAGCAACATATGTGGGACTGTGTTTAAGTCTATCTGTCTAACAATGACATCCTCCAAACCCCCATAATAATTATTATTTTGGATATAATCAGAATTAACATTTCATGAGAATTTCAGTTGTTTTTGTTGTTAATAAAAACCTTGCTTAAGGTTTGATTTTTGTGCATTATGATGAGTCAGCGTCCAGCAGTCACCTACCTGTCAATCCTGATGGGTTGGAACTTCATTATTTGTTAACAACAAATTAAAGAAAAATGTATTAGCTCAAATGAAATGATGCTGTTTTTGGTTTTCTGCTAAAGCTTAGCTTGCAATATGCTACATGCTTATAAAATTGACTTATCCATTGATATGCTTAAGAAAAGAAGAGCAGAAATCGGAGAAGCAGCAAGCCAGATTGCCATTAAAACCAGTATTACATACATATGTTCAAAGGGGTCATCGATTGGAATTTGGTCATTGTAACCGCGAATCAAGAATGGGGAGCATCTATAAGCATCACATTTTCCATCAAATATTTAAAATAATAAATATTTATCCTGGTTAATTGAGGCATGTAGGAAGAAGAGCAGAATTTATGCTGATCTCTAAGTCAAATAGTTGGAATAAGCATGAAATTCCTCTGTTATCCCAGATGAAACCAACCAATATGAAAAGCAGTCCACAACTCACTCAAATAATAACATTATACAACAAGGCTAAAATAAACAAAGCAGATAAATAAAATAAAAAATAAACAATTGAGAAACAGCGATATAGAAATTACTCTATAATCCTCAATAAAGAGTTATTGGGAATCCACCATAGAACACCTCACAGAGAGCAGAGAAACAGAACCATAATGCCATCGAACACACTACTCGCAGATAATAATAGTTTTGCTACCTTAAATAACAGACTAACCTAAGCCCCAGGTTCATTTCACAAGTACCCAGTCCAAATTCAAACCAGAACAAAAGCTCAGTCAACATTCAACCCTCATCTTGCTCATGTTCACAAATATCACCACTTTTCACAGCTAACAAAAATACCCAACAACCAATCAAGCCCTAACTAAGAAACAGAAAATCAGAGAAGGAGACTTACCACAGATGACAACCCACAAACGGCCAATGCAGCAAACCAGCAGCAGCGAAGCAACAGCAGCAAAGCACAATCCACAATCAGCCAAGACACTGAAGCAGAAGCAGCAAGGTAGAAGCAGCAAAGCAGAAGCAGAACAGGGGAGATCAAGGACGCCGTGGAGAAGCAGAGAAGCCTCGGAGAGGGGAAAAGCACCAACACCGCGGAGAAGAGAGACTCAGCGACGCCGGGAAGAAGGAGGCAGCGACGATTCGGGAAGAACGCAGCGCAGCAACGATTTGGGAAGAACGCAGCGCAGCGACGATGATGGTGCGAGGATGGTGAGTTGCGATTTGGGGCTTCCTGGTGACTTGCGATGATGGTGCGATTTACGCCTTCATGGAGAGCTGTGGTGCAATACGTCTCTGATTCTGATGGCTGGGTTAGGGTTCGGTCAGTGGAAGGAGGAAGAGCATTCTTCGCTCTTTGCTGGCCTGGTTTATTTCGAAGAGAAGATGAGGGCTTAGCTTAGCTTTCTTACTTTAATTTCTTCAATTCGTTTTATTTTTTTATGAATTAGGGAAAAATTGTTATTTTAATTTTATTTCTTTATATTAATTTTTATTATATATTTATAATAAAAATATATAATATTTATTATAAATTTATTTTAGCTTTATGTGTTCAAAATATAATATTTTTTATATATTTATAATAATATATAATATTTATAATAAACTTATTTCAATTTTATTTTTTTAAAATAATATTTGTTATTTATTTATAGCAATAGATTTTGAGTATTTTATAAATTCAATATTTATAGAAAAAATAATTTCAATTAATATAATTATCTGAAATTATTTTTATTAGTATTGTTTAATTTGTATAATTATTTAAATAATATTAGAAAATAGTTGTTTCATAAATAATTGTTGTAATGGTTGTAAAACCGTTCTTTAAAATAGTCAAAGAGAACGGTTTTATTTTGTTACTATAGCATAATGAAAAAAATGAACTTCAACAGCAACACTGTAAAAACCGTTGTCTAAGACAATCTAATGGAACGGTTTTAAAGTGTAGCATTTCGGCAACGGTTTTAATGCGTTTCTTTTGTGTAATTCTTTAAACATCAATAAAAAACCGTTGCTTAAAGCCAACTCATGGTAACGGTTATAAAACCGTTCTTTAAAATAGTCAAACAGAACGGTTTTACTGTGTTGCTAGAAATTGATGAAAAATGAAATTCATCAGTAACACTTTAAAAAACCGTTGTCTAAACCTATCTAAGAGAACGGTTTTAAGGCGTTGCAAAATTTAGCGTTGCTAAAGGCCATATTTGTTGTAGTGTTATAACTTGTTTGTAGGAGGTCGACTTCTTCATGTCGTCCTCTTCTAGGTTATTTTTGTAATCCTCTTTCTTGGACCTTTGTCAGGTCTCTTTCAAGGATTACTTTTATAACTTGTTTGTAGGAGGTCGATTTCTTCATGTCGTCCTCTTCTAAGTTATTTTTGTAATCCTCTTTCTTGGACCTTTGTCAGGTCTCTTTCAGGGATTACTTTTATAACTTGTTTGTAGGAGGTCGACTTCTTCATGTCGTCCTCTTCTAAGTTATTTTTGTAATCCTCTTTCTTGGACCTTTGTCAGGTCTCTTTCAGGGATTACTTTTATAACTTGTTTGTAGGAGGTCGACTTCTTCATGTCGTCCTCTTCTAAGTTATTTTTGTAATCCTCTTTCTTGGACCTTTGTCAGGTCTCTTTCAGGGATTACTTTTATAACTTGTTTGTAGGAGGTCGACTTCTTCATGTCGTCCTCTTCTAAGTTATTTTTGTAATCCTCTTTCTTGGACCTTTGTCAGGTCTCTTTCAGGGATTACTTTTATAACTTGTTTGTAGGAGGTCGACTTCTTCATGTCGTCCTCTTCTAAGTTATTTTTGTAATCCTCTTTCTTGGACCTTTGTCAGGTCTCTTTCAGGGATTACTTTTATAACTTGTTTTTGTAGGAGACCGACTTCGTTAGGTCGATCTCTTCTAAGTTATAGCAATTCCTCTTTTATAGGGTTGGCCAAACCTCTTTCCAGGGATTCACTGATAACTTGGGTTGACTTGGTCCGACTTCTCTATGTCGGCTAGTCTTTAAGTTATTATTTAGCAATCCATAAGACCTCGTCAGGTTCTTTTTTTGGATCACTTTCGATAACTTCTTGCATTATTCTGTGTTCATCTTTGCCGATTTGTAGAAGGTCGTTTCTATCTTTCTTTGGTCGACCTTTAGATGAATCGCGTTTTCATCTTTATTGGTCTTTTATCGTGATCGTGCAGTGAATCTGTTTTTCACTTTCTGCCGATCTGTTGCTTTATAATCGGACGATGAATGCTTCAGATTAATGCGTCTTGAGAGTTTGTAGAATATCTAAAATATTTTTTATTTAAGAGAAAATGCAAGTATATACATGTTTGGAGTTTTTCATCCTTTTAAGTCGGATAATATCTGGATCTCAACTTGGTGCCTCACTAAAAAACCTTTTCAGGAAAAAGAGTACATCCTATGATGAGATCATTTACCTTCTCTAGCTATAGTACCTTCTTAGGTTGCAGGCGTGCCACGATCTGGGAAGCTCTCGTCCATCGAGTTCGGACAGTCTGTAGTAGTCCTTCCCAAGTACTTCTATGACTCGGTAGGGTCCTTTCCAGTTTGCTGCCAACTTTCCTTCTCCGGGTCGAGTTGTTCCAATATCATTTCGGATTAGGATGAGATCATTCTCCGCGAAACCTCTTTGCACTACCTTTTGATTATATCTTGAAGCCATTCGGCGCTTTAGCGCTTCTTCCCTGATCCGAGCTCTTTCTTGGATTTCTGAAAGTAGGTCGAGTTCTTCTTTTTGAAGTTGTGAGTTGGCTTCTTCATTGTAGTGGACTACTCTAGGCAACCCTTCCTCGATCTCTACTGGGATTATTGCCTCCACTCTGTACGCTAATCGGAACGGTGATTCGTTTGTGGTGGAATGTGGCGTGGTTCGATATGCCTATAGGACCTGTGGAAGTTCTTCAGCCCAAGCTCCCTTCGCATCTTGCAGTCTCCGTTTCAACCCAGCCAATATGACTTTGTTGGCAGCTTCAGCTTGCCCATTGGCTTGAGGATGTTCGACGGAGGTGAACTGGTGCTTTATGTTCAAGTCGGCTACTAATTTCCTGAAGCCTGCATCTGTGAATTGAGTGCCATTGTCTGCAGTGATGGAGTATGGAACCCTGAACCTTGTGACAATGTTCCTATATAGGAATTTCCGGCTTCTTTGAGCAGTGGCGTTGGCTAGGGGCTCTGCCTCAATCCACTTTGTGAAATAGTCTACTCCGACTATGAGAAATTTGACTTGTCCTGATCCCTGGGGAAAGGGTCCGAGAAGATCGAGTCCCCATTTTGCAAATGGCCAAGGCAAAGTTACGCTGATGAGTTCTTCTGGCGGGACGTTGTGAAAGTTGGCATGTTTCTGGCATGGGGGACATGTCTTTACAAATTCTGTAGCTTTCTTTTGTAGAGTTGGCCAGTAAAATCCCGCCCGAAGTACCTTTTTGGTGAGAGCTTGTGCCCCGAGATGATTGCCACAAATACCGCTGTGTACTTCCTCTAAAACTTCCCTTGTGTTAGAGGTCGGCACACATTTTAACAATGGTATTGAAATCCCTCTTTTGTATAGGGTGTTGTTTATAATGGTGTAGTACTGAGCCTCCCGTTTTAACCTCTTTGCTTCCTTCTCATTTGTGGGGAGTGTTTCTTTTTTGAGGTAATTAATTATGGGGGTCATCCATCCTTGATCCTGACTTGTTATAGCTAGGACTTTTTCTGCTTTCGAGATTGACGGGTTCTGTAGCATTTCCTGGATGAGGCTTCTATTGTTGCCCCATGGTTTGGTGCTGGCTAGCTTTGAGAGTGCATCAGCTCGGGCATTTTGTTCGCGGGGTATGTGGCAGATCTTATATTCCCCGAGTTGTCCGAGCTGTTCTTTGGTTATATCCAAATACTTTTTCATGGTGGGATCTTTGGCTTGGTAACTCCCTGTTATCTGTGAGGTGACTACTTGTGAGTCACTGAAGATGTTGAGTTTTTGAGCTCCAACCTCCTTAGCCAGCTTCAAACCAGCTAGTAACACTTCATATTCTGCCTGGTTGTTTGAGGTCGGGAACCCAAATTTGAGGGAAAGCTCAACTTGGGTTCCTTGGTTACTTTCTATTATCACACCTGCGCCGCTTCCAGTCTTATTTGAAGACCTGTCCACGTAGAGATTCCATTATGTGGGGGTTTCCAGGGTATCTGTAAATTCTGTAATGAAGTCGGCCAAGTATTGTGATTTGATGGCTGTCCGAGCTTCGTATTGGAGGTCAAACTCGGATAAATCGACTGCCCATTGTAAAATTCTACCTGCTAGATCTGTTTTCTGCAGTATCCCCTTTATGGGCTGGTCAGTCTGAACCTTAATGGTGTGGGCCTGGAAGTATGGGCGAAGTCGTCGAGATGTTAGTATGAGAGTGTAGGCGAACTTTTCTATTTTTTGGTAGTTCAGCTCGGATCCCTGCAGCGCTTTACTAATGAAATATACAGGCTATTGCCCTTTGTCGTCCTCTCGAACTAGTGCTGAGGCTACTGCCTGACTTCCTACTGCAAGGTGTAATACGAGTGGTTCTTCCTCTCGTGGTCGAGTTAGGATAGGCGGTCATCCCAGGAAGTTTTTGAAATCCTGGAAGGCTTGCTCGTATTCTGTTGTCCATTCAAACTTCTCTCCTTTCCTTAAAGTGGCATAGAAGGGGAGAGATCTTATTGTTGATCCTGCTAAGAATCTGGATAAGGCTGCCAATCTCCCGTTGAGTTGTTGTACCTCTCTGACACAAGTCGGGCTCTTCATGTTGAGTATAGCCTGGCATTTGTCTGGATTTGCTTCAATTCCTCTTTGTGTAAGCATGAAACCTAAGAATTTTCCCGCTTCTACTGCAAAGGTGCACTTTGTGGGATTGAGTCGCATGTCATGCTTCCTTATAGTGTCGAACACTTGGGCCAGGTCGGACAATAATGTTTCTTCGCTTTGTGTCTTTATTAACATGTCGTCCACATAGACTTCCATAATTTTTCCGATATGATCTGAAAAGACTTTGTTCATTAGCCTTTGATAGGTAGCTCCCGCATTCTTGAGGCTGAAAAGCATCACAATGTAGCAGTAATTTGCTTTTGGCGTTAAAAACGATGTCTTTTCTTGATCTGGTGAATACATGGGAATTTGGTTGTATCCGGAATATGCATCCATAAACGAGAGGTATCTATATCCGGAGGAAGCATCTACTAGGGCGTCGATACTTGGGAGTGGATAAGGATCTTTTGGGCAGGCTTTGTTGAGGTCGGTGTAGTTGGTGCACATTCGCCACTTCCCATTTGATTTTTTTACCAAGACGATGTTAGCTAGCCATAGTGGGTACTTGACTTCTCTTATGAATCCTGCCTCCAGTAGTGCTTGTACCTATTCTTCCACAGCTTGGGATCGTTCTGGCCCAAGTTTTCTTCGTCTCTGCTGTACCGGTCGAGATCCTGGATAGACTGCCAACTTGAGACTCATTAGTTTGGGGTCTATGCCTGGCATGTCTGCAGCTTTCCATGCGAAGAGATCGACATTATCTCGTAAGAACTTTACTAGTAATTCTTTTGCATCTCCCTTCAGGATCGTGCCAATATTAGTTGTTTTGTCCGAGGTATCCCCGATCTGAACTTTCTCTATTTCTCTTTCAGGTTGTGGACGGAGTTCTTCACGTCTCTAAACTCCACCAAGCTCAATTGTATGGAACTCTTCTCCTCTACCTCTGAGGTTTAGACTTTCGTTATAACAGCGACGTGCCATCTTTCGATCTGCTTTTATTGTGGCTATCCCTTCTGTAGTTGGGAATTTCATACATAGATGTAGAGTTGAGACTATTGCACCGAGTTGATTTAGTGTTGTCCGACCTATTAGGGCATTATAGGCTGAACTCACGTCGACCACAATGTAGTCTATCTTGAGTGTTCTGGATTGGTTTCCTTTTCCGAAGGTTTTATGTAGCAACACATATCCCAGTGGTTGTACTGGGGTATCTCCCAGTCCGAACAGGCTGTTCGGGTATGCTCTAAGCTCCTTTTCTTCTAAGTCGAGTTTGTCGAAGGCAGTTTTGAATAAGATATCGGTAGAACTCCCTTGGTCTATTAATGTGCGGTGGAGATTGGCGTTTGCTAGTATGATGGTGATGACCATGGGATCGTCGTGTCCTGAGATGATACCGGATGCGTCTTCTTTGGTGAACGTGATTGCAGGGATGTCGAGTGCTTCCTCCTTCCCTTCGACATGATATACTTCTTTGAGGTATCTTTCGCGGGATGATTTGGAGATTCCGCCTCCTGCAAATCCTCCGTGTATCATATGGACATGTCTTTCTAGTGTACGAGATGATCGCTCAGCTCGTCCAACATCTTCATCTCTTCGTCTTTTTCTTTGTTCATCATCTCGGGTGGCTAGATACCGATTTAGTTTTCCTTCCCTTACTAACTTCTCTATGATGTTTTTTAAGTTGAAGCACTCGTTGGTGGAATGTCCTCGGACCCGATGATATTCACAGTATTCGTTCCGATTTCCTCCCCCTCTTTTGCCTTTGAGTGGTCGAGCCGGGGGTATCTTTTCTGTGTTACAGACTTCTTTGTAAATATCCACAAGGGACACCCGAAGAGGGGTGTAATTATGATACTTTTTTATTTTTTTTCCCGTTCGATCTTCCTTCTTCTTGGATTCTTTATCTTTATCTCGGTAGGTGAAACCGGATTTCGAGACTTCTCCAAGTCGGGAATTTTCTTCCATGTTGATGTACTTTTCTGCCCGCTCTTGTACCTCATCTAAGGATATGGGATATTTCTTTGATATAGATTGGCTGAAAGGTCCTTCTCGTAGGCCGTTGATGAGGCCCATGACAGCAGCCTCTGTTGGTAAGCTTTGTATGTCGAGGCACGTTTTGTTGAATCTTTCCATGTAGTTGCGAAGATTTTCCCGATCTCCTTGCTTGATACCTAGTAGACTGGGGGTGTGCTTAGCCTTGTCTTTTTGGATGGAGAATCTGGCCAGGAATTTTTTGGCCAGGTCGTCAAAGTTGGAGATGGACTTTGGAGGTAGGTTGCCGAACCATCCAATTGCTGTCTTCGTGAGAGTCGTTGGAAAAGCTTTGCAGCGAACGGCGTCCGAGGCGTCGGTGAGGTACATTCTGTTTCTGAAGTTGCTGAGGTGATGGTTGGGATCTGTAGTGCCATCATACAAAGTCATATCCGGAAGTTTGAAGTCTTTAGGGATTTTAGTCTTCATGATTTCCCTAGTGAATAAATCTTGATCTTTGCGAGAGTTGTCTTCAGAGGTGGTCCGGGTAGTCTTTGCTTTGAGATCGGCTTCAAGTTGTAAAAGTTTATCCTCTAATTCTCGACGTCGCCTTACCTCTCTTTATAGATCCTTACCGACTTCTTGCTGGAACTGGCTTTCTTTTTTGAGTTGCTTTAGGCGATCTTGAAGTGCTTCTATTACTCCTGGATGTGATGAGTTTTTGTCTCCGATAGATTCCGGAGTGTCCTTTGGTGCAGCACCCGTGTTTTTGTGCGGCGTTCTGTCCTCTAAATCTGAGTCGTGGTCATTATCCTGTTCGTCCGCCATGGTGAAGGGATGACTTCCAGGTTCCCCGGCAATGGCGCCAATGTTCCGAGGGTTAACTGAAATTGGAGGTCAATCTCGGTCGAGATCTTCTGTACTGGTCGGTGCCGACGTGTCCGGCTGGTGAGTGGCGGCCGGAGCTGTCATGTCTGACCTGTTGACTGGCTGTACTGCTGATCCTTGGTCACCGGAGGGTGGGGGTACCTACAAGAGACTCCGATGGTTAATTTAGCACGGGTATTAAGCAGGTTTTTAGTAGAATCAGAGTATGAGTTATACCTGGGTGCTCCAGTGTATTTATAGTAGTGTGGGCTGACCTTTCTGATAAGAAAAGTTAGTTATCTTATCTTATCTTATTTGAGTGAAGTCAGCTTATCTTCAAGGGAACCGCCTTTATCTCTATAGGCTTGGATTGCCTTTGGATTTGGGTCGTGTTCCTCTATTTGGGCCCTTTATTGGGCTTTTCTGTCGATTTGGCCGACCTCTTTGAGAAGAGGTCGGGTAGTCTGACCTGAAGAGGTCGGTCGCTTTGTCGCCAATCATCCCAGGTCGGATAGCTCGACCCAGGGTATGAACATGAACCATATATAGAACCACTCCAATTCCAACCCAATTACTCCCAAGAACCACCATCTCCATATACACCTTCCCCATATCCATCAATCCACGAGCCATATGATCCTAATTATGTTATCCAAGAGGAACAAGAGTCAAGGAATCGTCTCGAGGAAACACTGGATCGATTTCATGCAACCCTTCATCAATTGGAGCAAGTAGTAGGTAATTTAGCCTCTCTGCGCTTTAATGCTCAAAGTACTCCCATGGCTACATGTGGAGAATCAATAAAAGAGCGTAGCATGAAGGAGACACCAGAAACTCCAGTGGACAATGAGGAACGTGACTTTGTATTGGAACAAGTGGAGGAAGCCGTAATAGTTGAAGAGGAAGTGGTTGAAGACTTAGGAGATGCAGAGCCTCCATGGGAACCTCAAGTCATAGAGCCTTCTTCTAAGGAGTTTAAATTTAATGTTGGTGTACAACCTCCAAGGCATATCATGGTTGAAGACTTTGAAGAAGCACAACCTTCCATGCCCTTGGTAGGCAATGAAGAAAAGATTGAATTGGAAGAAAGCTACCAAGAGGAAGAGGTTGAAATTGAAGAAGCTTTCAAAGAGGTGGAAGTTGTGAAGAAAGAACTCAAGGGATTGGAGCTTGCAAGATCATTAGAAACACCTCTCCCAAAGCCATTACCATCCAACACAACATTCAAGTGGGTAAAATTCTTATCCTTAACCTTTACTTTCCCACTTGAATATGGTTTGCTTGAGACGGATGGTCAACTTAGAGCTCTCTGCGGATTGAAGAGTAAAAGGGAGATGGGTAGTGGTTGGAATTGTCAGGCAAGGTTCAATATAGTTGCATGCTCAAGGTTGAAATGCAAGGATTAGTGTAGAGCTCGATTGAATGGGTCTAGGAAGTTATTTGGATGTCTGAGTGAGAATTCAAATTGCTTGCCACCCGGTTGGAGCAATGATAATCAACACAAAGACAGGTGCAAAAGCAAGGTTGGGACCCCAGGATTCAGTTTAGCAATCAACACTCTTGGGGACTTGTCACTTGCTTTAACTTGTTTGAAGGCTTTATGCGCCTATTTTAGGATCCTGGAGGCCATTGGAATTACAAACATTGGTGGAGATTACTGGATGAATTCAAGCACAAGCCACCATGACAAGGAGCTCACAAAATGTCCAACTTAAGGACGTAAAAGAAAAGTGCTAGGTGGGAGACAACCCACCATGGTATGATCGTTCCTTTTCATTCTTAGTTTTATTTTTACCCGTGTTCATTCATATATTCTGCATCATCACCTGCATTCTGCATAAAAAAATGAGGGATTGACGCGCTAGCGCCTAATACGCATCCGCATCCTTCGTGAATGCGTATTGGGTCGGATTGACCAGCGAGTTGCGCGGAAGCTGGGCATGAAACGTGCTTTAGGCACAATCAAGCCCATGCATACGCGTACCGTACGCATGCACGTCGCTCTACGAACAGACGCCCACGCGTCCGCGTCTATGGCGCTTCCGCGTAGTTGAGGAAATCGGCATAAATCTATGTTTGACCAGAGAGTTGTGCTGGTCTAGGGCTGGTACTATGCTAAAGGCACCACTTCACCTACGCGGACGCGTCCCTGACGCGTGCGCGTCCTTTTCTACTCATGACTATCCACGCGTGCGCGTGCATGGCGCGCACGCGTCGCGTGCAACCTTGGCCCCTACACAACACAAACAGAGAGTTGTGCGTGCGCGAGGCTGGACTCGCGCCATTGGCACCACCTGAGGAACGCGTCCGCATGCTTTACGCTTATGCGTCCTTCCTTTTTGCGTAATGCACGCGTCCGCGTGCTGTACGCCTGCGCGTTGTTTGCGCGCCTCACTTAAACCTAGTGCGCCGCCAGATTTCAATCCTCTCTCATCCTTATTCTCTTTCCTTCTCTTTTACATGTTGCATTTGCATACTTTCCTTCATTGCATTTTAATTTTATTCATATTTTTATCTCCTTTTCTAATTTTTTCTTTTACCATTGGTGTTAAAGGTTCTTATTCAACTGTTGCATCTTTTCTTGAATTCTTTTGGTGCTTCGTGACTTGTTTTAAACTGTTGGGTGTTATTAATTATAAGTCAATGCTAATTTTTATGATACTTGTATTCCATTTGCATTGATATGCACTTACATTGTCTTTCATTACCCACACTCTCTCCCCTATTATTGCAATTTTTGCACTATTTATATGCCATTTGCTTATACTATTTTCTTACTTGCATGCTGTAGCTACCATGTAGTTGAGATCCTCATTATTTGGCATCAACCCACCTATATTCTATTTGTTTCCTTATCTTTGTTTCTGGGTTATTCTTCTTCCTTTTTCTCTTCTTTCAGGATGGCCACCGAGGAGAGAAACGGAAAAGCTTCTGAATGGGGAGACAAACAAGTCTATATGCACATTCTTTAGAGAAAACGCATCAGTTGTAGCAACCCGTCCACTTGCACATCTTCGCATGCACTGAGGACGGTGCAATCTTTAAGTGTGGGGAGGTCAATACCGATCTCCGTGGGTTAGTCACTTTCTTCTCAACTCCAATTTTTATTTTTCTTTGTTAGTTCATTGCTGCATTTGCATGTGTAATTGCATGTTTGTTTGATTTTGTGCATATTCTACCACTGCTTGGTTGAAATGATGAACTCTTTTCCAAGAATTGTCTTATAGCATTTCACTAACTTGAATTAAAACTTTTGTTAAACTTGTTTGAAGAAATTTTATTTTGGAACATGGTTTAGACCTCGAACACACAAAACCAGTGAGATTTGGAGCCTAATTGATTGGTTGGAATTTATCAACCAATATTCTGTTTTTGGTGTGTGTTGTTCTCTCTAAAATTGTGATATTTGTCTTGCTTAATTCTATATTTCCATTTTTCGATGTATGCATACACTTACATGATTGAGGCCTTGTTTCACGGAGCTTACATACCCATATGGCCTTAACCTTTTCATTATCCTTTGCAAACCAAAGTTGAGCCTATTTTACCCATTTATTCTTCACTTTAACTCATTACTAACTCTAAGCGGAAAACAATAATGTCCCTAATTTGAATCCTTGGTTAGCTTAGACTAGTGAGAGTGCTCACAAATTAAGTGTGGGGAAATTGGGATTAAAAACGTTTGGTTTGAGAATTGGGTGTTGTATATTCTTGTGAAAATGTGAAAAAGAATGTTGAGGACATGTTTATGCATGAAATATGATGAGCGGATAATTTATACGCTTTTTGGCATTATTTTTAGGTAGTTTTTAGTATGTTTTAGTTACTTTTTATTATATTTTTATTAGTTTTTATGCAAAAATCACATTTCTGGACTTTACTATGAGTTTGTGTGTTTTTCTGTAATTTCAGATATTTTCTGGCTGAAATTGAGGGACTTGAGCAAAAGTTTGATTCAGAGGCTGAGAAAGGACTGCAGATGCTGTTGGATTCTGACCCTCCTGCACTCGAAGTGAATTTTCTGGAGCTACAGAATCCCAATTGGCGCGCTCTTAATTGCGTTGAAAAGTAGACATCTTGGGCTCTCCAGTAATGTATAATAATAGTCCATACTTTTTCTGAGATTTGATGGCCCAAACTGGCGTTTAAACGCCAGCCAGAGACCCTTTCCTGGCGTATATAAAACACCAGAACTGGCACCAGAACTAGAGTTAAACGCCTAAACTGGCATACAAGTTGGTGTTTAACTCTAGAAAAGGCCTATGCACGTGTAAAGCTAAATGCTCAGCCCAAGCACACACCAAGTGGGCCCCGAAAGTGGATTTCTGCACTATCTGCACTTAGTTACTTATTTTCTGTAATCTTTAGTAACTAGTTTAGTATAAATAGCACTTTTTACTATTGTATTCGGGGGATCTTATGCCATTTTTCACATTTGGAGGCTGGCCATTCGGCCATGCCTAGATCTTTTTCTCTTATGTATTTTCTACGGTGGAGTTTCTACACCTCATAGATTAAGGTGCAGAGCTCTGCTGTTCTTCTTGAATTAATGCAAGTACTATTGTTTCTCTTTCAATTCACGCTTACTTCTTTTCCAAGATATACTCTCGTACTTAATTCAGTTAAGTCAGAATGAAGGGGTGACCCGTGACAATCACCCACTATATTCGTTACTCGCTTAACCAAGATCCGCGTGCCTGACAACCACAAGCGGTCTACATGATATTCAACGTAGTCATTGGATGATAGCCGGAGTATATTCTCTTGGGTCTCTAATCCAAAGACCGAGTCCGTGAGATTAGAACCTTCGTGGTAGAGGCTAGAACCAATTGGCAGCATTCCTGAGATCCAAAAATTCTAAACCTTGTCTGTGGTATTCCGAGTAGGATCTGGGAAGGGATGATTATGACGAGCTTCAAACTTGCGAATGTTGGGAGCAGTGACAGTGTGCAAAAGGATAGAGAGATCCTATTCTGACACAAGTGAGAACTGACAGATGATTAGCCGTGCGGTAGCTGTACCCAGTATTTTTCATCCGAGACGAGAAATTCGACAGTTGATTAGCCGTGTAGAGACCGTACTTGGACCATTTTCACTGAGAGGATCATACAGCTTGCCATGGAAAGGAGCACGCATGATTGGATGAAGACAATAGGAAAGCAGAGGTTCAGAAGCAACAAAGCATCTCCAAACGCTTATCTGAAATTCCCACTAATGAGTTACATAAGTATCTTATTTTATTTTACGTTTTATTTATCTTTTAATTATCAAAACCTCATAACCATTTGAATCCGCCTGACTAAGATTTACAGGATGACCATAACTTGCTTCAAGCCGACAATCTCTGTGGGATCGACCCTTATTTGCGTAAGGTTTTATTACTTGGAAGACCTAGTGCACTTGCTGGTTAGTTTTACCGGAGTTGTGAAAAGTGTGATCACAATTCCGTGCACCAAAATACCTTAATCATATGCATTGATAAAAACAAAAGAAAAATAATGATGAGAAAAAGAAAAGAAAAGGAGCAATAATAAAAAGGGACAAAAATGCCCCAAAGTAAATGATGGTAGCAATGCATATGTACTGTACTCAAAGTCGGATGCATAAATATGTGGAAAACATAGTTAATGGGTAGTTAGATTTTATACTCTGATTACATGGATTGTCTCAAGTTAGGTGGGAAGTTTAGGTTAATCAAGGATTCAGATTTTAGTCCACTTGACCAAATACAATCATACCTTGACCCTAACCCCATTACAACCCTTAAAAGACCTCTTGATATGTGTATTTTGTGCATTAAATCTTTGTTGATTGGTAGAAGAATAGCAAGTCTTAGAAAGAAAGATTAGTAGAGAATTGAGAGAATCGAACCTCAAACACCTGAGCGATTAGAGTGTATACATTCCAAGTGAGAGTTCGATGCACGATTCTTTGTTGCCAGCTTTCATGAGCTATCTTCTTCTTGCAAGTCTATTTGTACTTCATTTTTATGATTTGAATTAGTGAAATCCAGTTCATATTTGTTCTTGAAAGGTTTATTTACTTTTCACCAAGTTGGTAGAAACATTTTGCATTTAGCTGCATTCATACAGATAGGTTGCATCTCATACTTTCTACCATTCCTCTTCACTCTTATAGCTTCTCTTGAGCTTAGCATGAGGACATGCTAATGTTTAAGTGTGGGGAGATTTGATGCACCACAAATTTGTGGTACATCTTGAGCTTAATTGAGTGGATTTTATCCACTATTCTCACATTTATTCACAGAATCCCCATGTTTTGCACTTTCCTTCCTGATTTTGTGCTATGATTGAAAACATTCTTCTTTGGCCTTTAATTCACTAATTTTTAATCCTCTCTTATTACCATTCGATGCCTTGATGTGTTTGCTAGTGATTTCAGATTGAAAAGGGCTAGGAATAGATCAAAGGAGTGAAGAGAAAGCATGCAAAGTGGAGAAATCATGAAAAGCCAAGGATTTGGGACGCACCTATGGATGCGCGCGCACACAACACGCATACGCGTGGATCGCGCAAATGCCCCAAGGACGCATACACGTGCTGTACGCGTACGCGTCGATGCCCACGCTGACACCCTTAATAAAATCACACCCAATGATTTTAGGGAGGCTTCTGGCCAAGTTTTGAAGCCCATCTTTGGCGGAAAAAGTCTAAAAAGACCAAGGACTGAAGGGGGGAAGGGATCCATCATTGATAGAATCATTCATTCACAAAATTAGTAGGTTTTAGATATAGTTTTGAGAGAGAGAGGCTCTCTCCTCTCTCTAGGTTTTAGGATTCCTAGTTTTATGCTTTTGAGTTGGATATTGAAAGAGTTACTACCTCCGTTGAAGTCTTTATCATTCTAGTTTGTTTTCTATTTCCTTACTCTTTTAATCCCCATTTACTTTGTTCAGAGTTACATATGGATATCTTCAATTTTGGAATTTATTAATCCAAGAGTATTTTTCTATTTAATTTCTTTATTTGCTTGATTATCTCAACTTAATTCCAAAATTATCATGTCTTCTTTCTACTCCCTTTACATGTATGCAAAATTGGCATCCATATCAATGGAGTAGGCTTCCAACTTGGCTTGGGAGTTGATTAATATTTAATAGGAGACCCTTGAGTTGGAAGACTCAAGAGTTAAATTGTAATTTGAAGTTGTTGGCTGGCTCTCTAGTCACTAACGCTAATCCTTCCCAAGGGAGAGGATTAGGACTTGTGAATTAGAGTTAGCTCAACTACTTGACTTTTCTTCATTCGTTGAGGGTTAACTAAGTAGAAACAACAACCTATTACCATTGATCTTGGGGAATCCAACAAGGATAGAACTTTGTATTAATCTTCTCCTAGCCAAAGCTTTTATTTTGATTACATAAAATCTCTTGTTAATTTTCCTTGCTTTAATTTATAATTATTTACTTTTCCATTCCTCATTCCAAAAATTTCTCAAAAAATCTCATAACCAATAATAAATACACTTCCCTGCAATTCCTTGAGAGACGACCCGAGGTTTGAATACTTCGGTTTATTTTTAAGGGGTTTGTTACTTGTGACAACCAAATGTTTGTATGAAAGGATTCTCGTTGGTTTGGAAGCTATACTTTCAACGAGAACTTATTGTGAAATTCTTTACCACACAAAAAAATCCGATCATCAAATGGCGTCGTTACCGGGGAGTTGCAAACGTGTGCCTTATTATTGGTTATTGTAAATATTTGCTTTTTGCTTGTTTGCTAGTTTTTGTTAGTTTTAGGACTTAGTTGCTTATTTTTATTAGTTTTTGTTTTTATTTGCTACTATAAATTCTCACCCTTTTGGCTATGAGTTTGGTTCAAATTATGTTGCAAGAAAAGGAGATTACAATGAGAACATGCATCAAGGTTGGGACAATCAAAGATGGAAGATGCCACAAGGATTTAATCAACCCTCTTGGCAACAACCCCCTCCAATGTGTTACGAGCAACAACCATTCTATGATGTATATCATGACAATGGTTATGGTGGACCTTTTCGTGACAATCAACACCCACCACGCTATACCTATGAGCCCCCTCCTCTACATAATTTCGAACCACCATGCTCATAAGTCCCTTACCACCAAACACCACCCTATGAACCTAATCCTTATCCACCATACCAACCACCATATGAGCCATACGAACCATATATGGAACCACCCTAATTCCAACCCAATTACACCCAAGAACCACCATCTCCATATACACCACCCCCATATCCATTAATCCACGAGCCATATGATCCTAATTATGTTATCCAAGAGGAACAAGAGTCAATGGATTGTCTCGAGGAAACACTGGATCGATTTCATGCAACCCTTCATAAATTAGAGCAAATAGTAGGTAATTTAGCCTCCCTGTGCTTTAATGCTCAAAGTACTCCCATGGCTACATGTGGAGAATCAATAAAAGAGCGTAGCATGAAGGAGACACTAGAAACTCCAGTGGACAATGAGGAACGTGACTTTGTATTGGAACAAGTGGAGGAAGCCGTAATAGTTGAAGAGGAAGTGGTTGAAGACTTAGGAGACGCGGAGCCTCCATGGGAACCTCAAGTCATAGAGCCTCCTTCTAAGAAGTTTGAATTTAATGTTGAGGAGGGTGTACAACCTCCAAGGCATATCATGGTTGAAGACTTTGAAGAGGTTGATCAAGAGATGGAGCTTAAAGAAGAAGAAGCACAACCTTCCATGCCCTTGGTAGGCAATGAAGAAAAGATTGAATTGGAAGAAAGCTACCAAGAGGAAGAGGTTGAAATTGAAGAAGCTTTCAAAGAGGTGGAAATTGTGAACAAAGAACTTAAGGGATTGGAGCTTGCAAGATCATTAGAAACACCTCTCCCAAAGCCATTACCATCCAACACAACATTTAAGTGGGTAAAATTCTTATCCTTAACCTTTACTTTGCCACTTGAATATGGTTTGCTTGAGACGGATGGTTAACTTAGAGCTCTCTGTAGATTGAAGAGTAAGAGGAAGATGGGTAGTGGTTGGAGTTGTCAGGCAATGTTCAATACAGTTGCATGCTCAAGGTTGAAGTGCAAAGATTGGTGTAGAGCTCGATTGAATGCGTCTAGGAAGTTGTTTGGATGTCTCAGTGAGAATTTAAATTGCTTGCCACCTGGTTGGAACAATGATGATCAACACAAAGACAGGTGCAAAAGTAAGGTTTGGGACCCCGGGATTCAGTTTAGCAATCAACACTCTTGGGGACTTGTCACTTGCTTGAAGGCTTTATGCGCCTAGTTTGGGATCCCAGAGACCATTGGAATTACAAACATTGGTGGAGATTCCGGGATGAGTTCAAGCACAAGCTACCATGATAAGGAGCTCACCAAATGTCCAACTTAAGGACGATAAAGAAAAGTGCTAGGTGGGAGACAACCTACCATGGTATGATCGCTCCTTTTCATTCTTAGTTTTATTTTTACCCATGTTCATTCATATATTCTGCATCATCACCTGCATTCTGCATAAAAAAATGAGGGATTGACGCGCTAGCGCCTAATACGCATCCGCGTCCTTCGTGAATGCGTATTGGGTCGGATTGACCAGCGAGTTGCGCGGAAGCTGGCCATGAAACGTGCTTTACGCACAATCAAGCCCACGCATACGCTTACCGTACGCGTGCGCGTCGCTCTACAAACAGACGCCCACGCATCCGTGTCTATGGCGCGTCCGCGTAGTTGAGGAAATCGGCGTAAATTTGTGTTTGACCAGAGAGTTGTGCTGGTCTGGGGCTGGTACTGTGCTAGAGGCACCACTTCACCCACGCGTATGCGTCCTTTTCCACCCATGACCATCCACACGTGCGCGTGCATGGTGCGCACGCGTCGCGTGCAACCTTGGCCCCAACACAACACAAACAGAGAGTTGTGCGTGAGCGAGGCTGGACTCGCGCCATTGGCACCACCTAAGGCACGCGTCCGCGCACTTGACGCTTACGCGTCCTTCCTTTTTGTGCAATGCACGCATCCGTGTGCTGTATGCCTGCACGTTGTTTGCGCGCCTCACTTAAACCTAGTGCGCTACCAGATTTCAAACCTCTCTCATCCTTATTCTCTTTCCTTCTCTTTTACATGTTGCATTTGCATACTTTCCTTCATTGTATTTTAATTTTATTCATATTTTTATCTCCTTTTCTAATTTTTTCTTTACCATTGGTGTTAAATGTTCTTATTCAACTGTTACATCTTTTCTTATTCAAGTGGGTAAATTTCTTTATTTTCTTGATTATCTCAACTCAATTCCAAAATTATCATGTCTTCTTTCTACTCCCTTTACATGTATGCAAAATTGGCATCCATGTCAATGGAGTAGGCTTCCAACCTGGCTTGGGATTTGATTAATATTTAATAGGATACCCTTGAGTTGGAAGACTCAAGAGTTAAATTGTATTTGGAAGTTGTTGGCTGGCTGATAAACTACTATTTTGTGGTTTATCTTGTGCTAATTTGAGTGCTTTTTATCAACTCTTTACTTATTTATTCATACTATTTGCATGATTTTACAATTCCTTCCTAATTATGCTCTATGATTGAAAACTTGCTTCCTAAGCCTTTAAATTGTGTATTTTTAATGTCCTTTTATACCATTCGATGTCGTGATCTGTGTGTTCAGTGTTTTCAAGCTTCACTAGCTCTCTAGTCACTAACACTAATCCTTCCCAAGGGAGAGGATTAGGACTTGTGAATTAGAGTTAGCTCAACTACTTGACTTTCCTTCTTTCATTGAGGGTTAACTAAGTAGAAACAACAACCTGTTACCATTGATCATGGAGAATCCAACAAGGATAGAACTTTCGATTAATCTTTTCCTAGCCAAAGCTTTTATTTTAATTACATAAAATCTCTTGTTAATTTTCCTTGCTTTAATTTATAATTATTTACTTTTCCATTCCTCATTCCAAAATTTCTCATAAAATCTCATAACCAATAATAAATACACTTCCCTGCAATTCGTTGAGAGACGACCCGAGGTTTGAATACTTCGGTTTATTTTTAAGGGGTTTGTTACTTGTGACAACCAAATGTTTGTATGAAAGGATTCTTGTTGGTTTAGAAGCTATACTTTCAACGAGAACTTATTGTGAAATTCTTTACCACACAAAAAAATCCGATCATCAGAGGGGGACGTTCAGTTTGTCCACCCTCTTCGTCCCTTCTTCGCTTTTTTGGTTCGTCCCTTGTATTGGCAAGGAGCCGATCTAATCTGCCCTCCCGAGCTAGCTTTTCTATGATGTTTTTCAAGTCGTAGCATTCATTGGTAGAGTGTCCGTAGATTCGGTGGTATTCACAATACTCCATCCGACTTCCTCCTCTTTTGTGTTTAATCGGACGAGGGGGTGGGATCTTTTCCGTGTTGCATATCTCTCTGTAGATATCCACAAGGGACACCCGAAGAGGCGTGTAGCTTTGGTACTTTCTAGGTTTCTCTGTGGGTTGATCTTCTTTCTTTCTGGATTCTTTTTCCTTGTCCTGAGGTGGGTAGGAGAATCCAGTTTTTGAGCTATCTCCCAATCGGGAGTTCTCCTCCATATTGATATATTTTTCCGCCCTTTCTTGAACTTCGTTTAGAGATGTTGGGTGCTTCTTGGATATTGAGTGGCTAAAAGGTCCTTCTCTTAGGCCGTTGATGACTCTCATGATAGCTGCTTCTGTTGGAAGACTTTGTATGTCAAGACATGCTTTATTGAACCTCTCCATGTAGCTGTGGAGGCTTTCCCGATCTCCTTGTTTGATTCCCAGCAAGCTTGGAGCATGCTTGGCTTTATCCTTCTAGATGGAGAACCTGGCGAGGAACTTTTTAGCAAGGTCGTCAAAGCTTGTAATTGATCTTGGAGGCAAACTGTCGAACCACTTTATTGCTGTTTTAGTTAGAGTAGTTGGGAAAGTTTTGCATCGTATGGCATCTGAGGCGTCTGTGAGATACATCCTGCTTCTGAAATTGTTGAGATGATGGCTTGGATCAGATGTACCATCGTATGGGGTCATGTCAGGAGCTTTGAAGTCTTTTGGGACTTTAGCTTTCATGATTTCTTTGGTGAATGGGTCTTGGTCCTTGTCGGGGCTATCTTCGTGACTGGATTGAATGGTTTTAGTTTTGAGGTCGGCCTCGAGCTTTAGGAGCTTGTTCTCTAGCTCTCGGTGCCGTCTTGTTTCTCTCTGGAGGTCTCTTCGGCTTTCCGCTGATGCTCAGCCTCTTGTTCGAGCTGTTTGAGGTGATCCTGCTGTTCACAGAGGGCATCTAAGGTTTCTGTGTTTGGAGACTGCTTGTCTCCCTTGGATTGAGGCACATCCTTTGATGTGGCATCCGTGTTTTTAACCGGAGTTCTTTCTTCCAAACCAGAGTTGTGATCATTGTCAAGGTTGTCTGCCATGATGATGGAATGACTTCCAGGTTCCCCGGCAATAACGCCAATGTTCCGAGGGTTACCTGAAACTGAAGGTCGATCTCAGACGAGATCTTTTGTGCTGGTCGGTGCTGCTGTGTCCAACCTGGTAGAGTTGGAGATGCTGCTGATCCTTCGTCACCAAAGGGTGGTAGTACCTGCAAGAGATTCCGATGCTTAAGTTAGCACATGCTTTAGGCATGTTTTTTGTAGAATCAGAGTATGAGTTATACCTGGGTGCTCCAGTGTATTTATGGTAGTGTGGAGTGACCTTTCTAGAGATAAGTTAGTTATCTTATCTTATCTTTGAGCGAAGTTACCTTATCTTTCAGGCCAGCCACCTTTAGATTAGGCTGTGTCCTTTTGTTTGGGCCTACTTGGGCCTCTATGGTGATTTGGCCGACCTCTTTAAGAAGAGGTCGGTTGCGAGCCAACCTTTACGAGAGGTCGGTTGCTCTGACGTCGTCCAACCAGGGTAATACATCTCGGTCCAGGGTATAAATAGGCAGCATAGGAAAGCAATAATCTTATTGCTTCCATTCTAACTACCGGAGCAAATGACTCATCAAGGTTAATACTCTCTTCTTGATCATACCCTTGGGCCACTAATCTAGCTTTATTTTGAACCACACAATGATGCATGGAAACTTGTATCTTTACAATTTTTCCCTCGGCAAGTATACCGAATTGTCGTCAAGTAAAAACTCACAATAGAGTGAGGTCGAATCCCACAGGGATTGATTGGTTGAGCAACTTTAATTAGAGGAGTGTTCTAGTTAAACTAATTAGAATTGGAGTTGAGAACTTGCAGAATGTAAATAGCAAGAAACTTAAAGAGCAAGAAATGTAAATGACTGAAAGTAATTTACTGGAATTAAATTGCAGAAGCTTAAATTACAAGAAATTAAATGGGATTGGGGTGATAAACATAAGTGTAAACTGCAGAATGTAAAGAATGGGTAAAATCAGAAATGGGGAAGCTCATTGGGATCAGGAGATATTGCAATCCTCCGGATCAAATTCATTTTCATCTATTCCTCAATCAATGCATTCATTGATCTCCCTGGCAATCTTAAGTGATTGGATCCCAATTCCTTGGCAATCCAATCTATCTAAGCTTGAACAATTGCCCAATTCCTTGATTTAATTGCTCATGGAAAGATATGAAGTATGGTCACTGATTATACCACATGTATTTCCAGATCAAAGTATTGGTAGGATTAAATGTCACAATATCCATCCAAACCCCAATCCGGTCCAACATGAAAAAGCATTTCTAGCATGATCTCCTCATTCCTCTTCCAAGGTTCAAAGGAGATCCAATTATGGGTAGCTTATCTCCCAAGACAACTACCCAATTGAATGAAGATCGAAAGCTTTCTAGCAAAATCAAGAGAATAGAAAGAAGAAGAAGATTGAAAATTAATATTGATCCATTGAATTACAACAGAGCTCCCTAACCCAATGAAGAGGGGTTTAGTTCATCATAGCTCTGGAAATGGAAATTGAAATTGAAAAGTACATCGCCGAAAATAAAATTTGCAGAGAGAGTACAATCCTGGATCCCCGGGTGCTGATCCCTTTTCTAACTTAAATCCTATCTATTTATACACTTTCCCATTAAGTCTTCAAGTCCTTGGATTGGGCTTTTGGCCTCTGTTGAAGCAAGTTGAGGTTGAAGTGGATCTCAGTGACGTTGGAGAGGGGCTTTTTGGTCATTTATACTTCATAATCTGCATGGGTGCACAATTCTGCTATCAACATTGGAGATCAACATTTGTGGGTAAACGTTAAGTCAAACATTGCAATTGAAGAAAGGTGAGCGTTGGCGCCAACCTTTGACTCAACGTTGGAGTGCCAATGTTCGTTCACCCACGCGTGCGCGTCGCCCACGCGTACGCGTCAAAACAATGTTTCACGCGTGTGCGTCGCTCATGCATGTGCGAACTGGCCACAACTTGCATCCACGCGTACGCGTCATCGACGCATACGCGTCGTTGCAAGTTTCCAACTTCAAATTTTTGAGATTCGTATCGCAAGCGTTGAGGATAGCGTTTGAGGCAACGTTTGCCCACCAACGCTCTTTTAGTCATGCGTCAAATTGGATTTTTGCCAAATTATGCGTGTGCGTCAATGATGCGTGCGCGTGAACTCTCAATTTTTCACTTCCACACGTACGCATCATCGACGCGTACGTGTCACAATCATATTTTTGAATCTCCAGAATTGCTTTTTATCAAAGACATTAGAGGTAACATTGGTGAGCTAACGTTCCCTCCAATGTTGCACCCTTTATTGCTCAACATTGCCAGCAACGTTGGTGAGCCAACGTTGGCCACCAATGTTGCATTTTTATCCTCTGTCTCCAACATTTGAGGTAACGTTAGTGGGCTAACTTGGCCTCCAATGTTACTCCTTTTTCTTTGCTTCTCTTCACCTTTCATCAACCAAACACATGCATCAAAGCTTTGCTAAACTCACAAGAAATTGCATCATTTAAAGCAATCAACTAAATCTTGCAATAATCTCATGAAAATGCATCAATTAACCATGTTTGATCGAATCAAGATACGCTTGAATTTTTCATCCAATTACCTAGCTCAAGAAAGTGCATGAAACCTAATGAAAACAATTGAAAAAGGCTAGTGAAACTAGCCTAAGATGCCTTGGCATCACAACACCAAACTTAAATCTTGCTTGTTCCCAAGCAAGCAGTAAAACAAGAGAAGAAATGAATGAAAGCAGGGAGAGCATATGTCCTTATCAGCAGATAATGAAATTGGTTCATGGGGTTTCATTCAAAAAAGAGTTGAAGCTCAACTTTTATTAGTTTCCAGGTTGACATGTCCCTTTAAGTACTGACTAGAGTTGCTGCTGTGAACCTTGTTATTCATCCATCCTTGGTGAATTTTTTTTGCTTTTCTTTTGCTTCAGAAACTTATTCTTCAATTGTATCTTAGTGTCATGTGTTATAGCATCTTTTTAGCTTTTTTTCAACCAACACATATTCACTACAGACACTTGGCTCACAATTCTTCTTAAGAACATTGATTCCCAACACCTCTTTGGGTTACTAAATGCCTTGTAACTAGGTTGCTCTTGATAGTGGAATTTTGGTTGATAATCCTGGATTAGTTAACCCAAGTTACCAAGTGTTGAAATACTCCTTAGAACCTAATCATCCAAGCAAATCCTAGTACAAAGACACCACAGTCATATGTCTTAAGGTCCAAGCTATTGGTGTCTAGCTTTATTCTTTGTTTCTTTCATTTTTGTTGCCAATTTTTGGCTTTTCTTCCTTTCCTTTTTGTTCTTTCTTTCTTCTAGGGATGCTTATTTACTAAGACTTCACAAATAGCACTAAGCTCATACTTAAAAAGGATACTCTACCCTTCAGCTTTTATTATTGAACTTGCTAACTAATCAAACATATACCACCACTGATCCTTATTCTAATTCCTACCAAATTGGACAATTATAGCTTCCTATTTCAAAACATTTTCTTTTATTCAATTAAAAGGAGACAAAGCATATATCTAAGCAGATGAAAATGAAAACAAGCACTTAGACTAGCATACTTAAAGTGGAAATTAAAGAAACACACAAATAAAATTTAGATGACTACAATGTAAAGTAAATTCATAAAGCAAGAAAAGATTGGAAGCAAGTTTTTCCTTATTAACTATTGATGATCAAGGAGTAACACCACCTTTCATTCTTTAGGTTGTTTTCCCTTGCTTGATTCCTCTTTCTTCTTTGGCTCTTGCTTCTTTTTCCTTCTTGCTTCTTCTTTTTGTTCTCCTGGTTGAATTACAAATTCATCTTCCCAGAATCCAGCATCTTGCAATCTTTGCTTCAGCATCTTGCAATCTTTGCTTCATTCTCTCTGCATTTCTTTTAGCTCTTGACTTTTGTAATTCTCCTGGCCGAGGAACTTTATCGAATGGTGGGATCTCTTGATTCAAGGTGGCCATACTGGCAACTAGATAGTCAAGTTGAGCTTGAGTGTCTATGTCATATTCCACCCTATCAAAATGCCTAGCCTCTCTAGTTGTGTGATATACATTCTTCCAGTGATATAAGTTTAGAATGTATTTTTCTTGTTCAACTTGTTGTTCTGACAATTTGTTGAATGATTCTTGAAATTGAGTAGATTGCTCCCTTTGTGAATCCAGGAATCTTGATTGGAAATCTCTTTGCTGGTCCATTATCCTCAGCTGGAGCTCCTCCTGTCTTTCTTGAGATCTCATGTATTGTTGCTGGAATTCCTCTTGTTTTTCTTGATCTCTTATGTATCGTAGCTGGAAATCCTCTTGTTGTTGTTGAACTCTCATGTATTATTGGGATAGCCCTTCAATATCCTCTTGTATCTAGCTCATGTCTAAAGTGGCTTGTGCTGGAAATTGTTGTTCTGCATTCTGCTCTTCTTGCTCTTCTTGATTTTCCTCTTCTTGATGTTATTTCATTTGTTGTTCTTCCCTCTTTTTCCTCATTTATGGTCTCCTTTGTTGTTGGGTAGCCGTAACATTCCTCATTCTCTCAATGGTGATTGGTACACCCGGGTTTATCCAAGTAGGATTTGCATCCTCTAACAGCACTCTAGCTTTTATGCACAAGCGAATGACGGTGCTTGGGTAGTGGAGCCAAGAGTCAGGAGAGCTCTTCTCAGAAATCTTTTGAATGCCCTTGGCAGTGAGCTCATGGACTTTGATCTCTCCTCCTACCATAATGCAATGCACCATAGTGGCTCTTTTGACATTAACCTCAGAAGTATTTGCAGTGCCTAGGATGGATCTCCTTATAAGCTCATACCATCCCTTAGCTTCTGGAATGAGATATCCTCTCTTGAGAAACCTTGGTGTTCCATGAGTATCTCTCACCCAGTCAGTTCCAACCACACAGATGTCATTGGCAACAACTCACAATCAGGATCATCACCTACTCTCGCATGAAAACTAGCCTCATTAAAATGTATTGCCCTTAGGTTCAGAACCTTCATGATGGCTTTTGGGCTAAAATCAACCTCCACACCTCTTACATAGCTTTTGTAGGAGGTGTCCTTGCTTGTATCCTCCCTCACTGTATTGGCATAGAAATCTTTAACAATGTTGGCATTGATCCTAGTGATGGGAGTAGTGAGGGTCTCCCATCTTCTTCTTATAATTTTTCCTTGATTTCTTGGCCCTCATCTTCATGAAATTGGAATGGGATTTCAGCAAGTATTTTCTTGGGTCTCATCCATTCACCTTGTATCTCATGGAAGAGCAATTTGAATCTCCATTCATCAAAAGGAGTGTGTTCTTCATCCTCAGCCGGCTCCTTTCCTTTTCTTCTTTTGTTGCTTGATGAGCCTGCCATGGTTAGTCTAGAATTGGCCAAATAAAAGATTAAGAGGTAGTGAAGAGGAGAAGCTAGTGCAACTTGCGCAAGTACAATGAAAGTGTGGCTTGAGGATGAAGTAAGGTTGTGAAATCAAATGGAAATAAGGGTGAATTGAAGTGGCAGAGAACACGGTTTATGCACTACACTTTAAAGAGAACAAGGATTGAATTTATGAATGCAAGAAGGTGTAAAAGTGAATTGTGAATCACGGTGCAATGGAGGGGGGCTATTTATAACACAATTTGATGAAGAATGAATGGTGAGGATGCTTTTGAGAAGATGAGAACGGATGGTGTGCATGTAGAGTTGAATAAGGACAAGGTTTGCCTCTTTATTGGGCATGTGGGTTTAGCTATCTAAGTGATATACATCCCCCTCCAATGTGCAGAATTGTGCTTCCCAAGGAGCAACTTCCAAGGACATGGGACTTGCTTTTTGCTCTTGTGATAGCTGTATGTTGCATTGTCTTGTCCTTTCCATCAATCTTCACTTCCTCATACCTATCCACCTTAACAAAACAACAAAAATAATTGATATAAGTGGCGGTAAAATAAAAGAAAACTAATAGCTACAAAAGTTCAAAATTTTGATTAAATGTTCCTTATGTATGAATGATCAACCGTGACCCTTGTATGCAATTATATAGCCTTGGTGGTCACCAAACTTGTTATCCATCAAATGGTTCATGTAAACTTCAATGAAATTGTTGTCACTTTTGATTTATTCCTCATAAGGAACACCTTTTCTAAAAAAAAAAAATTGTAACTTAAATTCAAATTGATGCAGCAATATGGTTTATTCTTCATGAAATTCTAAGCTTAAAACAAAATTGACTCTCACCAACCTTGTAACATATGCAGAACACCAAGATTAATGTTTGGCTGTATACTTCAAGAAAATGAATGAGTATATATCCTAAGATAATTATATGATCATTTTGTTTGAAAACCATCTTAGGGTGCCTTCGGGCACACCAAACTTAGAAATTGGTTATATGCTTCAAAACACTATATGCAGCAGTCAATTTTGTTTATGAAAACCTGAATTCATGTAAGAAAACCATTGATTATTGACACTAAAGTAAAGAAAACAAAAATGCTTAAAACATGGGCTGCCTCCCATGAAGCGCTTCTTTAACGTCATTAGCTTGACAGCTGGCCTTTGTCAGGGAGGATTGTAATGTCTCAGGTCCTCTCCTCTCATAGTGAATCTGTCTCCACTTGCTTCCTTGAGAATCTCTACATACTCCAAGGATAGGATTCTGCTGATTGTGTACACTTGAGGCAACTGAGATAGAATGGTAGGAAAATGAGGTGGGATTAGTTTTTGGTAGATTGATACCACCTTGTCCCCAGGGGAGAAATTCTCCGTAGGAATCTTCTTGTTCCTCCATTTCCTTGGTACTTTCTTCCTCTCTTCAAGTGGTGCTTCAGTGAGTCTCTTGGCAGAAAGGTCTTTGTTGATTGTTTCTTTTGAGTCTTGTGATTCCAGCTCCTCTTTAGGCTTCCTTGCTTGCTGTATCACTTGAACTTCTTGTGTTTCTACTAATGAGGTCTCCAAAGACTTTACTTGTACTTTGCTGCTAGTTTTCTCCGAAAATGCTTCACTGTAATCTTCCTTCAACTCCTTGCTCTCTTGTTCAGATTCATGTATGGGCTTGAAGACATGAAAGGTGAGTTGTTCATCATGTATTCTCAATATCAATTCTCCTTACTCAACATCAAGGAGTTCTCTGGCTGTGGCCAAGAATGGTCTCCCTAAGATGATTGGGTGAAGATAGCTTTCTTCCATCTCAAGAATAACAAAATCTGTAGGAAGGAAGTAATTCCCAACCTTCACTAGTACATTCTCAACCACTCCTAGTGCTTGTTTATGGGTCTTGTCAGCCAATTGAAGGATCACATATGTGGGTTTTAACTCATTAATTTGCAGCTTTTTCATGAGAAAAAGAGGCATTAGATTTATTCTAGCTCCTAGATCACAATTATCTCTCAATCATTGTGTCCCCTATAGCACAAGGATGTGAAAGCTCCCTGGATCTTTCTTCTTAGTTGGTAAATCTTTCTGGATGAGGGCACTGCTCTCCTTAGTCATCACTACTGTTTGTCCACCCTTCAATGAATTTTTCTTGGTTAACAACTCCTTCATGCACTTGATATATGAGGGCATATGTTGGATGGCTTCAAGGAAGGGAATATTGACATGAAGAGATTTGAATATATCCAGGAATCTAGAGTATGTCTTCTCTTTCTCACCACTCTTGAGTCTCTGAGGGAATGGTGCTTTTGGCACATAAGGTTTCAGAATTTCCTTCTCCTTTGGCTCCTCCCTTAGTGCAGGGTTAGTTCCTTGTTCTATCCCTTCCAACTTTTCCTTTGGAACTCCTTGAGTGTGCTCTGATGGATTGCTAGATTCTTCCCTTAGGATTTCTTCATCTCTTAGAGTAATTGCCTTGCACTCTTCCCACCTCACATTCTTTGTTTCTCCTCTAGGATTCTTCTCAGTGTCACTTGGAAAACTGTCAGTGGATTTCGAAATCTGCTGAGAGGTATCCTACTTGAGATTCAAGCTTCTTGATGGTCGCTCCTTGGTTCTTTAGATTAGCCCTCACTTCATCTTTGAATGTTCTGTTGTCTTAAACCTCCTTGCAGAGATCTCCAAGCATGGCCTCAATACGGGATAGTTTATCCTCAGATGGTGGCATGTTGGGAATTGGGGGTTGAGGATGGATATTTTGTGCTTGATATGAGGGTTGGTGAGAGTTGTTGTATGTGGGTAGGTATGATCTTTGGTTGGGCTGTTGGTAAGTGGAATTGTTGTAATGGTTGGAGTTGTGAGGTCTATGATCTTGGCTTTGGTTTTGTTGGTTCCCCCACCCAAAATTTGGGTGGTTCTTCCAACCAGGATTATAGGTTTCGGAGTATGGGTCATTGGGCTGTCTTGATGAGTTTCCAACATAATTGGCTTGCTCCCAATCTCCTCTTTCTTCTGTGCTCATTCCCTCTGGTTGTTGAGTGTTGATTGCTGCCACTTGGTTCTTTTCCATCTTCTTGGTGAGCTCTGCTAGTTGATTGGTGATCAACTTGTTCTGAGCTAGTATTGCATCCATGTGACTCAGCTCTATCACTCCTCTATTGTTGCTTTTGTCAAAGGCATAGAAAAATTCATTCTCGGCCATAGTTTCTATGATGTTGATGGCTTCTTCAATTGTCTTTTTCTTGTTGAGGGAACCTCCTGAAGAATGATCCACGGCCTGCTTTGATTCATATTTCAATCCTTCATAGAAAATGTGCAATTGCACCCATTCATTGAACATATCTGGGGGGCACCTTCTTGTCAGCTCCTTATATCTCTCCCATGCTTCATAGAGAGTTTCACCATCTTTTTTTCTGAATGTTTGGACCTCAGCTCTCAATCTATTGACTCTTTGGGGAGGGTAGAATCTTGCCAAGAATTTTTTAACAACATCCTCCCAAGTAGTGAGGCTTTCTTTAGGAAATGATTCTAACCATTTAGATGCTTTGTCCCTGAGAGAGAATGGGAACAAAAGCAATCTATAGGTGTCAGGATGAACACCATTGACCTTTACAATATCACAGATTCTCAAGAATGTTGTTAAATGTTGATTGGGATCCCCCTGTGCACTCCCTCCAAAGAAACAATTATTTTAGACAAGGGTGATGAGTTGTGGTTTTAGCTCAAAGTTGTTGGCATAAATGGTTGGCTTTTGAATGCTGCTCCCACAATTCCCAGTATTGGGATTAATATAGGAACCTAGCACTCTCCTCTCTTGTGGAGCATGATTACCAGCACCTTCTCTAGCTTGATTATGAACCTCTTCCTCCATAGCAACGTCCAGATCCTCTTCTAACTCTTCTTCTCCAACTACTCCCTTGCCTCTTGCTTTTCTCCTTTTTCTAAGGAGGGTCCTCTCAGGTTCACTATCAAAAGAGGTTGAAGCTTCTCTTCTACCTGTCATACACTCAGCAAAACAAGTGGCAAACAGCAAGTGAGCAATTCACAGTTAATGAAAATTATGGTTAGAGTGGTTAGAGCAATTAATCAAACAGTTAGTGGAGTTAGTGGATTAGTTGTGCTAGAAAGTAAATGAACAAAGAAAAAAATAACTAAAAATGCATAAAATAATAGTAAACAACTAAAATTGAAATTAACTAACAAAAGAAAAGAAAAATGTTCAATCTAGTTATCCTCCAATTTAATCATTGTCAATGCAAAATCAATCCCCGACAACGGCGCCATAAACTTGATGCACGGAAACTTGTATCTCTACATTTTTCCCTCGGCAAGTATACCAAATTGTCGTCAAGTAAAAACTAACAATAGTGAGGTTGAATCCCACAGGGATTGATTGGTTGAGCAACTTTAATTAGAGGAGTGTTCTAGTTGAACTAATCAGAATAAGAGTTGAGAACTTGCAGAATGTAAATAGCAAGAAACTTAAAAAGCAAGAAATATAAATGACTGAAAGTAATTTACTGTAATTAAATTGCAGAATCTTAAATTGTAAGAAATTAAATGGGAATGGGGTGATAAACATAAGTGTAAACTGCAGAATGTAAAGAATGGGTAAGATCAGAAATGGGGAAGCTCATTGGGATCAGGAGATATTACAATCCTCCGGATCAAATTCATTTTCATCTCTTCCTCAATCAATGCATTCATTGATCTCCTTGGCAATCTAAAGTGATTGGATCCCAATTCCTTGGCAATCCAATCTCTCTAAGCTTGAACAATTACCCAATTCCTTGATTTAATAGCTCATGGGAAGAGATGAAGTATGGTCACTGATTATACCACATGTATTTCCAGATCAAAGTATTGGTAGGATTAAATGTCACAATATCCATCCAAACTCCAATCCGGTCCAACATGAGAAAGCATTTCTAGCATGATCTCCTCATTCCTCTTCCAAGGTTCAGAGGAGATCCAATTATGGGTAGCTTCTCTCCCAAGACAACTACCCAATTGAATGAAGATCGAAAGCTTTCTATCAAAATCAAGAAAAAAGAAAGAAGAAGAAGATTGAAAATTAATATTGATCCATTGAATTACAACAGAGCTCCCTAACCCAATGAAGAGGGGTTTAGTTCATCACAGCTCTGGAAATGGAAATTGAAATTGAAAAGTACATTGCCGAAAATAAACTAGATCTACTGAGAAAGTAAAATTTGCAAAGAGAGTACAATCCTGGATCCCCAGGTGATGATCCCTTTTCTAACTTAAATCCTATCTATTTATACACTTTCCCATTAAGTCTTCCAGTCCTTGGATTGGGCTTTTGGACTCTGTTGAAGTAAGTTGAGGTTGCAGTGGATCTCAATGACGTTTGAGAGGGACTTTTTGGCCATTTAAAGGTCATAATCTGCATGGGTGTACAATTCTGCTATCAACGTTGGAGATCAACGTTTGTGGGTAAACATTGAGTCAAACATTGCAATTGAAGAAAGGTGAGCGTTGGCGCCAACGTTCAACTCAACGTTGTAGTGCCAACGTTCGTTCACCCATGCATGCGCGTCGCCTACGCGTACGTGTCAAAACAACATTTCGCGCGTGTGCGTCACTCATGCGTGTGCGAACTGGCCACAACTTGCATCCACGCATTGACGAACGATTTTTTCTATCGGTAAAGAAATTGAGAAATATAATCGCGTTGTAACTACAGCTTCTAGACCAACAGAAAATCCTTTCGTACAAATATTTGGTTGTCACAAGTAACAAACCCAATAAAATTTATAAACCGAGTATTCAAACCTCGGGTCGTCTTCTCAAGGAATTGCAGGGAGGTATGACTTATTATTAGCTATGAAAAAGGTAGAATTTTGGGTTTTGAAAGGTTTGAACAAGGAAAATAAATTGCAGGAATTAATAAATTAATATCTAAATAAACTCTTGGCAAGGTATGAAAATTCGGAAGTCCTATCCTAGTTATCCTTATCGATGGTGATGAGAATTGAGTTTTAATCCCACTTAGTTAACCTTTTCTAAAGCAAAGAAAAGTCAAGTGGACTAATTAGTTAGATCCTCAAGTCCTAGTCAATTCCTAAGAAAGGACTAGAGTTAGTGGAATTCAATTCAATTAGCAAAAATAACAATTATCAATCACGATAAGTTTGATAACTCAAGAGTCTCCAGTTAATCAATTAAAGCCAAGAATGTCAAAAGCTAAACCAAATAAGAATCATAAATCTGAAATACCTCAATTTATATTAAATAAGAGAAAATCAATCTAAACATAAAGAGTTCATAAGCCAAATTGGTAACATAAGTCAGATACAAATAAAAGCATTAGAATAATTAAAAATATAAAAGGAATATTGAACCTAAGAGGAAGTTGAAGTCCTAAATCCTTTAAGAGAAATCCTAATCCTAAAACCTAAGAGAGAGGAGAGAACCTCTCTCTCTCTAAAAACTACATCTAAAATATGAAAAGTGAATGTATGATATATTCTCCTTTGATTTCTCCATTCTCTGGCTTATATTCTGTGTTTCTGGATTCAGAATTGGGCCGAAAAAGGGTCCAGAAATCGCTGGTGGCATTTTCTGCAGATTCTGGTGCGTGTCGTCTGTCACGCCTCCGCGTGGGTCACGTGGTCACGTCATCTGGGAGTTTTCCTTGTCACGTGTTCGCTTCGGTCACGCGTACGCGTCATTTGTGTTCTGCTCAAGACACGCGTCCGCGTCAGTCACGCGTTCGCGTCGATGCCTTTTCGCGCTAGGCACGCGGCCGCGTTGTCCATGCGTTCGCGTCGCTTCCAGTTTCTTCAAAAACTCCATTTTGTGCTTTCCTTCCATTTTTGTATGTTTCCTTTCCATCCTTTAAGTCATTCCTGCCCTATAAATCCTGAAAGCACTTAACATACAAATCACGGCATCGAATGGTAATAAAGGATGATTAATTTTAATATTTCTAAAGCATAGGAAACATGTTTTTAATATATATCACATAATAAGGAAGGGAAAGTAAAACCATGCAATTTACATGAATAAGTGGGTGAAGGATTGAATAAATCACTTAAATTGAGCACAAAATACATCATAAAATATGGGTTTATCATGCGTACGCGTCATCGATGTGTACGCGTCGCTGCAAGTTTCCAACTTCAAATTTTTCAGATTCGTATCGCAAGCATTGGGGGTAGCGTTTGAGGCAACGTTTGCCCACCAACGCTCTTTTGGTCACGCGTCAAATTGGATTTTTGCCAAATTACGCGTGCGCGTCACCGATGCGTGCGCGTAAACTCTCAATTTTTCACACGAGTACGCGTCACAATCATATTTTTGAATCTCCAGAATTGCTTTTTATCGAAGACATTGGAGGTAACGTTGGTGAGCAAACGTTCCCTCCAACGTTGCACCCTTTATTGCTCAACGTTGCATTTTTATCCTCTGTCTCCAACGTTAATCCTTTTCCTCTGCTTCTTTCTCTGTTTCTTTGCTTCTCTTCACTTTTCATCAACCAAATACATGCATTAAAGCTTTGCTAAACTCACAAAAAATTGCATCATTTAAAGCAATCAACTAAATCTTGCAATAATCTCATGAAAATGCATCAATTAACCATGTTTGATCGAATCAAGATACGCTTGAATTTCTCATCTAATTACCTACTTATTGCTCAAGAAAGTGCATGAAACCTAATGAAACTAGCCTAAGATGCCTTGGCATCACACAACCGTCCTCATCCAAATTGTTTCCAAAGATTCATTTGGTGCCAGTTACCTTCTTTTCATTTGGGAAGGGAACTAGAGTTCAAACCTCATTCTTTTCAAATTGGACCAGCCCTTCTTCCGTTGCTTTAACCCATGATGGATCTTCAATTACTTCTTTCAAAATTTGGGGCTCCATTTGAGATAAGAGAGCGAAGTTGTTGATTTTGGCTCTCTTTATACTTCAGGATCTTGTGGAGACTCTTTGGGATGGATCTCCAATGATGAATTCATGTGGATAGTTCTTCAAGAACTTCCATTCTCTTGGCCTTTGTGATGCGAGTTCATTTTGACTTTGATTTGGTTCTACAGCGTTCACAGTTCTAGAATCTCCATCTTCATTAAGAGACAAAACAAAATTGTCTCATGTGTTTTAGTCTGCAGAGTCAGAGCCAGCATTTTACATGGAGGGGACCGATTTGTCTTTATCGTTTAGTGAGTTCAAATAAGCTTCAGTTCATGTATCATCTTCTACAATAGAACTTGAAATGATGTTAGTATCACAAAATGAGACATGTATAGACTCTTCTATGGTTCTATGTTCTTTGAGATAAACCCTATATGCTTTACTAATGGTTGAGTATCCTACAAAAACACCCTCATAAGATTTTGGATCAAAATTTTCAAGATTATCTTTGGTGTTTAACACAAAGCATTTGCATCTAAAAATATAAAAATACTTGAGTTTAGGTGGTACCTCTTTCCAAAGCTCATATGGAGTTTTCTTTAACCCTTTTTCTAATGATGGTCCTATTCAAAATATAGCAAGCCGTGTTAATAGCCTCTTTCCAAAGAAATTTTGGAACTTTATTTTCACATAACATAGCCCTATCCATTTCTTGGAGACTTCTATTTCTCCTTCCAATGACCCTATTTTATTGGGGGTTTCTAGGACATAAAAAATTATGTGAAATTCCAAATTCATTACAAAAAGCTTCAAAATCTTGATTTTTGAGCTCTTTTCCATGATCACTTCTTATGCAAACAATTTTCAAATTTTGGATCTTTTTACAAAGAGTTGAAAACAAAATTTTGGATCTAGTATAGTCTTCAACCTCTACTAAACCATAATGTTTTCCTCCCAAACTTTGAGTTCTAGTAGAACCAAAAAGATCAATGTGTAGCATTTCCAATGGCCTTTTGGTTGAGATATCATCCTTGGGCCTAAAAGAAGTTTTAGTTTGTTTTCCCAATTGACAAGTATCACAAGTGATATCTTTGTCAAATTTTATGTTAGGAAGACTTCTAACCAAATTTTTCTTTACAAGTTTAGAAATTTGGAACATGCTTGCATGTCCTATGTTCTTATGCCATAGCCATTTTTTGGATTCCATAGAGGTGAAACATGCTATATTTTGTTCTTTTAGTTCCTCTAGAGTAAGTCCATACACATTGTTGTATCTTTTAACTTTAAACAAAGTTTTACCGGATTTTTTACACACAACCAAGCATACCAATTTCTTGAAAATAATCAAATAACCTAAGTCACATAATTGGCTAATGCTTAGAAGATTGTGTTTCAATCCATCGACAAGGAATATATCATTAATGAAAGAGGAGAAACTTTTACCTACTTTATCTATGGCCATAATTTTACCTTTACCATTATCACCGAAAGCCACAAAGCCTCCATCGTATTTATCAAGCTTGATGAAGAAGGTAGACTTTCTGGTCATATGCCTAGATCATCCACTGTCCAAGTACCACATGTTATCTTTCTTCTTGGATGCTAGGCAAAACTGCATAAAGCTCTTAAGCGATATTAGGTATCCAAATCTTTTTAGATCCTTTAATGTTAAACCATCTCCTCTGACCAATAGTATTATGTTTGCCAACTATTTTGTAGAATTTTCCATCAATTTCCCTTTTATGGATGAAACATTGAATAGGAAAATGACTCTTTTGTTGCATATGTGATAAATTTTTTTCAGTTGCTGTTTTTTAAGGAGATTTGTGTTTTGAAATCTTGAATATTTAGAAGTAGAAGCCACATTTCAGTGTGAACTTTTGAAAATAGTTTCTAATTTTTTACAATAATCAAAACCTTCTCTTTTATAAAGAGGTCTTTGACTAGCCAATAATTTATTTAAATTTTCAGAACTTGGAGCAAACTTGGCTAGATCCTATTTTAGACCTTTAACCTCTTTATGCAACCTTTCATTTTCTTCAAAACAGTTTCAATATACAATCACTGAATGTTGTTTTTCACAACCTTTAAGTTCATCCTTCATCAACAGTGGTTTCGGCTTCCCTCAATTTATTTTTGAGAAATGCATTTTTAGCTTTTAAGATGACATTATTAGATTCAAGTTCATGACACTGATTTAGAAAACTTCTTAATTTTTTAGTGAGATGATCAATCATGAGATGAAGGTCTGCTTTAGAAGGTTCAATAAAAATTACCTCATTAGGTTGGCTATGGTCGGCCATGAGGATGGCTTAAGAGCCATTGTGAAAAAGCAAAACCGTCGGTTAAGAATTTCTTCTTAGTTAGAGGAAAATAACTTCGTTGCAAGTATAGTTCCCAATCGACAAGTAATACTCAAATCAAAGTTTTAATAGTCGTTGTCACATGTACAAACCCAAATGACGATTCTCTGGTCACGCGTGCGCGTGGCTGACGCGTGCGCGTCGCTGGCAGATCTCCATTTCACGTGTGCGCGTGGATGACGCGTGCGCGTGGCCTTGAGTCCTCCAAATACTCATTTCTTCATGAATTCTCCACTTTGCATGCTTTTCTCCTCACTTCTTCCATCCAATACTTGCCTTATGAACCTGAAATCACTCAACAAACACATCAAGGCATCGAATGGAATTAAAGTGAATTAAATTTATCAATTTAAGGGCCTAAAAAGCATGTTTTCACTCTTACCATGCTATTTCATTGAATAAATGTGAGAAAAGTTGATAAAATTCTCCAAATTAAGTACAAGATAAACCACAAAATTGGTATTTATCAAACCTTCCCACACTTAAACCAAGCATGTCCTCATGTTAAACTAAGAAAGAGACAAAGGGTATCAACATTTATTCAATGCAAACTATCTATATGCAATCTATCTAAATGCAATCTATCTAAATAAATACAACTACTTAGTCAAAATAAATTAATTTCCAAGAATACATATATGAACATAAGGGCTAAAGGTATTAACAACCTAATCAAATCCACAATTGATTTGAGTTATTGAAAAGAATTTGTAAACTTGCAAGAAAAGAGATGATTATAGGTGAAAACATATAATTGAGCAATCGAACCCTCACCGGATGTGTATCCGCTCTAGTCACTCAAGTGTACAGGGTTGATTCACTCAATTCTCCATAATCATGCTTTCCAAGATTTGTTTTTCATCTAACAATCAACAATTATTTCATCCATGCATACAAATATCATGAGGACTTTCCCATAGGTTGTAATGGGGCTAGGGTCAAGGTAAGGTTATATTTGGTCAAGTGGACTTGAATTTGAATCTTTGATTAACTTAAACTTCCTACCTAACCTATATAATTCTAAACAAGCCTAACTACCCATTTATACACTTTTCACACACTCATGCATTCTCTCTTTTGATCATAACCTATATGCATTGATTATTATTGGACTTCACTTTGGGGCATTTTGTTCCCTCTTTATTGCTTTTCTTTTTCTTTTCTTTTTCTATTTTTTTCTTTTTATTTTTCTTTATATATTTTTTTTATTTTGTATTTTTTTTCTTTTTGCAATAAAGTTTGTACAAAAGTATCAATGCATATGGTTTAATATTTAGTTAATACATGAGTACGTACCCAATTTCCCAAAATTTTCAATAAAAGTACAAAAAACACTCTTTTATCCCAACCAATGTTCCCAAATCTCCCAAAATTAAATGATAAACACTCTCACTAGCCTAAACTAATCAAAGATCAAAACAAGGGACATTTATTATTTTTCGCTTTAAGGCTTGTAATGTGCTAAAATTAAGAACAAAAGGGGTTTTGCATCGGCTCAAAGTTGGCTAACAATGGAAGATAAAAGGTAAGGCTATTTGGCTGAGTGAGCTATTTGAAATAATGGCCTCAATCATATAAGTGCATGTATACACAAAATAATAGACATATAGAATCAAACAAATCAAAAATTACAATCATAGAAAGAGAACAATGCACACAAGAATGAAAATAAGTGGTTATATGATGTAACCACGCAATTAGGCTCAAAACTTACATGCTTATATGTTCTTAGCTGAAAACATGTTCCACAATATATATAATTCAAGCAAGTTCTAAAAAAAAAATTTTTCAAATCAATTGGGGTGCCCTATAGATAAAATTCTTGGAAAATTTTATTATCTTGACTAAGCTTATTATATACATATATGCAAACTACGAAAATACAACTAAAAATTCTAACAGACTTAAAAATGAAATGCAAAAGTGTTGGGATCATAAATTTGTCACCCAAAAATGCCGATTGGTCAGACGACCTCCCCACACTTAAAAGTTTGTACCGTCCTCGGTGCATTCAAAGATGAGCAAGGGGATACGACGACTCTCCGGGTTGCCACCTTCAGCTGGTGGGATAACCAGTGATGCATGTTCTTTCTCCCACTTCAGTTTATGCTTAAGATGACTCACCCATGAAAAATAGAAGATAGCACAGTTAGATGAGAAAATGCAAAAGTAAGGAAGCGTAATTTTTTGGAATGAGGTGAGAACTACTAGAATTGAGTGAAGGAATTAGTGTGACATTGATGAAAAATAGGTGTGTGGATCCTAAATTGCATGCGGTTTAGAACTCACACCCTAGTATTTAAAAGCTATGTCACAATTATACAAAAGAAAGTATGCAGTTCACTCATTCTAGTGTGCTTAAATAATTCAAAGAAAACTTATAGGCCAAGACAACCAAACAAGCAATAATAAGCATGAGAGCATTCAAGCAAAAATCAAGTAATTGTGAATTGGATAATGAATGGGCATAGATTGATGTGCAAATAAACTTAGTGAACCAAATGGGATACAGAGCTCACATATTGAATTTATTTGCAACACCTAAGTGACATAGAGGTGGAACACATGGGTGCTGTGGAACTTAGGAAAGAGGTTATAGAAGTGAAAATCAATCACAAAGCAAGCATGGTCCACAAAGCTTAGAAAGCTCAAAAATATGTCACTAGGTAAGCTTACGATCCAATTTCATAATCCCACAAATCTCAATGCATAAAATAGGTGATGTAAATAAGGTTCAATCATAAACAAGCATCGCCTAACAAAAAATGCATTGATACTACACACTTGCCTAACAATGGATGATGAATGTATGGTGACCAAAACATGCAATTCATAAGATTTAAAAAATTTGAAGGCAATGTAACATGTACCTGGTATTCAAAAACATTAAGCATTAAGAACTCAAACCAAGTAACAATTTGTAACCTTAACAAAGAATCCAACAATGAAAATTAACAACAGTTATGCTAAAATAGCATTCAGTTAATAGTAAGCAGCAATAGACAGTAAACAAGATTAATAATCCAATACTTGTAATGAAAAATAGAAAAAATACATAAATCAAACTAACTAAATAACTAACTAACTAAAAGATGGTGATAGGTGGTGTTTGGTAGTGTTGGATGATGGTTGAAGGGTGGAAAGAAAAGAGGAGAAGAGAGAAGAAGGAAAGAAATGGAAAGAGGAGAAGAAAAGAATGTGGGTGAATCAGGATCATCCACGCGTACGCGTGGTGTGACGCGTAAGCATGGTGAGGTGAAAGGGGTGTAAAGCGTACGCGTGATGGAAAAATCAGAGAGGCGACGCATACGCGTGGGATGATGCGTACGAGTGGGTGAACTTTGCGCTAAAGGCACAATTCCAGCCCAAAACTCGCGTAACTCTCTGGAATTTGTATGGGACGTGAAAATTTTGGGGTCACGCGTACGCGTGGGCGAGGCATACGCGTGGATAGTGGAAAAACTTGGGTTCACGTGTACGCGTGGGTGACGCGTACGCATGGCATGGTGCTCTATTTTTCAAAATTTTTCCAAGTTCTTGCACCAAACCAAGCATTCCAAAGCTCCAAACAGCTACCAAAACACCATAAAACCTTATTAAACATACTAGACTCCCAATTAAACTCAACTAACTAAACAAAACATGAAATCAAACTTATTTTACCATTATATACAAAAGAGAAAAATGAAAAGATGTTACCATGGTGGGGTGTCTTCCACCTAGAACTTTTATTTATTGTCCTTAAGTTGGACTTATGGGGAGCTCCTCATTAAGGTGGCTTGCGCTTGAATCTATCCTTGAACATCCACCAATGCTTGGACTTCCAATAAGCTCCATCATTCAAAATTTTTAGCTCCAAGCTTTGATGGAGTTCTTCACAAGCCATGAGCTCCCAAAGTTGATTCTCCTTGTGTGATCCGGGATCCCACACTTTATTTTCACACCCGTCTTCAAATTGATCGTGGTAATTCTCTCCAGGTGGTAGGTAAGCCGAATCTTTACTATAGCACCAAACTACCCTCCTAGACCCATTCATTTGAGCACTACACCAATCCATGCTCCTAAATTTTGAGCTTCTAACCATAATAAACCTAGATTTACAATGCCAACCACTAAACATCCTTCTCTTATGCTTCATACCACAAAGCGCCCTAAGTTGGCCATCCGTTTCAGGCAAACCAAATTCGAGTGGGATAATAAAGGTAAGAGTGAGTTTTACCCACTCAAATGAAGGATTGGATGGTGACTTAGGTGGAGGAGTCCCCAATGATCTTGAAAAGGCATGTTCCACTCCCATCCATCCTCTTCTAGGGGCTTCCACCACTTGACAAGATATTTCATGCTCTACCTCTTGCCAAGCTTCCTCAAGTTCACATTCTTCTTCATCAATCTCTTCAAGCTCTTCCCCATCACTCAAATCATAAATAAGAGGTTGAGTGAAATCTACCACCGCGTCAATTCCAAGTTCAATAGAGAAGGATTCATTAAACTCAAAAGGATCATATGTTGATGCGGAATCATCATAGATAGGGGAACTTGTTGCCACTTCTTCCAATTATTCAATCTCATTGTGCCTTGGAGGTTGTGCACTAGCCTCCTGAACATCATTTTCAAACTCCATGGAAGAAGGCCCTTCAACTCTAGATTCCTCTTTACATCCAACATCTCCTAAATCTTCAACCACTTCCTTTGGTTCAATTATCTCTACCTCTTCCTCTTGTTGCACTTCTTGCTTCAACTCCTCTTCTTCACCTTGAAGCTTCAAGTTCACTCCCTCACTATGCTCTTCGGTTGCTTCTCCACATTCAACAGTGGGAGTGCCTTGATCGTATAGGCTTAGGCGGGAGGAGACCAAGTTGTTAACAGCTTTCGCTATGATAGCAATCTTGGCTTCTAGCTCCTTGAACTCATTTTGTGTCTCCTCTTCTTACCTTTGGATATAAGAGCTAAGCTCTCTTTGTTCTAGCATGATGGCATGGAGATCTTCATCCATTGGGGGCGGTGGTGGAAGAGAGGGTTCATTGTTTGAGGGAAAGGTATTGTTTGCGGGAAAGAGGGAGCTTCTCTCCCTAGAAAACTAATCTACATGATGCTAACCTACAACTAATTGCTCCCCCTTTGTCCAATCTTCAATTCTACATGAAATAGCCTTGGAAACGAGTTGGATTTGGGCCAGGGAAGCTCAGAAATTGCCCCCAACGAATTCACTTTAAGTAATTCACGTGCCGCTCGTCACGCGTGCGCGTGATCGACACGTGCGCGTGGTCGATGCGTACGTGTGGTCGACGCGTACGCGTCGCTTGACGATTCTCTGGTCACGGGTGCGCGTCGCTGGCATTCACGTGTGCACGTGGATGACGCGTGCGCGTGAGCTTGAGTCCTCCAAATACTTATTTCTTCACGAATTCTCCACTTTTCATGCTTTTCTCCTCACTTCTTCCATTCAATACTTGCCTTATGAACCTGAAATCACTCAACAAACACATCAAGGCATCGAATGGAATTAAAGTGAATTAAATTTATCAATTTAAGGGCCTAAAAAGCATGTTTTCACTCTTAAGTACAAAATTAGGGAGAATTACAAAACCATGCTATTTCATTGAATAAATGTGAGAAAAGTTGATAAAATCTCCCAAATTAAGCACAAGATAAACCATAAAATTGGGGTTTATCACATTGTCCAAGTTTTCATCTTCATCTGAATCATTCTCCAGGTCTTCTCAAGAGGCCATAATCCCCTTTTTCCTATCCTTTCTGGACTTGCCTTCTTTCTTCAATTTTGGACAGTCATATTTGTAGTGTCCTGCTTCTTTACAGTTGTTGCAGATTACCTTGCCTAGATCCTTCTTTGATCCTCTTGAACTACTTTCCTTGCTTCTTCCTCTTAGTTTCATCATTCTCCTAAGTTTCCTGGCAAAAAATACAAATTCGTCATCTGATAAATCATTACTGGATTCAAGCTCTTCATGAACTTAACATAGGGAGGCATCTGCTCTAAAACCTCAACAAAAAGAATATTTATTTGTAACTTTCTAAAAATTTCCAAGAACTGTGAGAATTGCTTGTCTTTGGTCTCCTTTTGGAGCTTCTGGGTGTGTACCTTGGTACCCTCAGTCTTTTTTGGTTTCTCTAACCCCTTAGCAACTTGTACTTCCCCGATCGTCTTTGGTTCGATTGCCACTGTGACAGCCTTGCGCTCTTCTCTTGGATTAGGCACTGTATCACTAGGAAGAGTGTTAGGAGATCTCTCAGGTATTTGCTTACTCAACTGACCCACTTGTATCTCCAAGGTTTGAAGTGAAGCTCTGGTCTCCTGGATAAAACTGTGAGTGTTCTTAGAGAGTTCAGCAACAATAGAGGCTAAGTCAGGAGTACTCTGAGATTGAGTGGACGGTTGCTGTGGTTGAGAAGCTTAAATTTGATGGTTGTTGAAATTATTCTGATTAAAATCGTCCTGAGAATTATTGAAGTTTGGTTGCCTCTGAAATTGATTTCTCCATCCAAAGTTAGGATGATTTCTTCATCCTTGATTAAATGTCTTAGAATAGGGTTCATTATTAGGATTTTTGGAGGAGTTTCCCATGAAATTAACCGGCTCATGAGTAAACTGGCTATAATCATAAGTCTCACCATGAGGGAAGCCACCACTCACATCATAAGAGGCATCTTAAGTACTGACGGCTGAGACTTGTGTTCCACTCAGGTGTTGTGTAATGGCACTGATTTGCTGAGACATAGCCTTATTCTGGACAAAAATAGCATCCAGTGTATCTTGCTCCATGACTCCCTTCTTCATAGAGGTCCTCTCAAAAGAGTATAAGTATTGGATGTTAGAAACCATTTCAATCAGCTCCATAGCCTCATCAGGGGTCTTTTTCATGTGGAGTGACCCTCCTGTAGAATAATCTAGAGACATCCTAGTGGTCTCAAAGACTCCATCATAGAATATCTGCACTTGAATCCAGTTTGAGAACATATCAGGAGGACACTTCCTGAGCATCTGCTTGTACCTTTCCCAGGCTTCATAGAGAGACTCTCGCTCTCTCTGCCTAAAGGTCTGATCATCAGTCCTCAGCCTAATCAGCTTCTGAGGAGGAAAGAACTTGGTCAGAAACGTATTGATCACCTTGTCTCAAGTGTCCAAGCTCTCCTTGGGTTGAGTATCAAGCCATTGTTTTGCCCTATCTCTCATAGCAAATAGGAAGAGAAGTAGTTTATAGACATCAGGATTCACCCCATTAGTCTTCACAGTATCACAGATCTGCAGGAAATTAGAAATAAACAAGTTGGGGTCTTCCTGCGGGAGTCTGTGAAACTGGCAGTTTTGCTGCAATAGAGAAATCAACTGAGACTCAACTCAAAGTTGTTTACAGCAACAGGGGGCACAACAATGCTATTCCCATAGAAATCCGAGCTAGGAGCAGTGTAAGAGTCAAGAGTCCTCCTAGGTTGTCTATTAGCATTCTGAATAACAACATTTGCATTGATTGCATTGTTATTGTTGTTGACCTCCATAGTGAACTCTTCATCTTCTATCTGAGAGTTTTCTCTGAGACTTTCAACAGCCCTATAAGCTCTAGCCTGTTGTAAACGTCTTCGTGCAGTCCTTTCAATCTCAGGATCAAATTCTAAGAGAGGTTCTTTGTTCCTGTTCCTGCTCAAAAACAATAGAAAACAGAAAAAAAATAAAAATCTCTACGTCAAAGTGCAAAGAATTCCCAGTGAGGTATCCTGTATAAAAGAAATAAAATTAAATTAAATAAATAAATAACTCTAAAAATTTGAATAATCAATAAAGAAAAATAAGCCACTAAATTTGAAAATAATGAAAAGAAAATTAATCAGGAAAAGTAAAATAAAATTACTAAAGGGGGACACCAAACTTAATTTCAGAAATTAAGAGAAAAACTTTAACTAAAATAAAGCATAAATTTTTGAAAATCTAAAGAACAAAAACAAGTAAAAACTAAAAGCTAAAAACACCTAATCTAAGCAATCAGACAACGGTTAGTTGTCAATTACAATTAATCCCCGACAATGGCGCCAAAAACTTGGTTGGATATTTCAAAACCATAAACTAACCAGCAAGAGCATCGGGTCGTACCAAATAATACCTCAGGTGAGTGAAGGTCGATCCCACTAGGATTGATGGACCGAGCAACAATTATCGAATGATTTCTTAGTCAGGCAAGCAGAAAGAGATGTTTTGGGGTTCAAAAAGCATTAAACAGTACTTCAAAGAATAGAGAACGCAAACAGTGAATTTGATGTAGAATATATGAGAGAAAGTAGTTAAGGTATCGGAGATGTTTATTGTTCCGGATTAAGTTTTCTTACCAACTAACTTAATCATGCAAGATTCATTTCATGGCAAACTATCAGTGACTAAACCCTAATGTCTTAGTGATTTAGTCTCCTCTAACCTAGTTAATCGCCAATATCTCAGTCACTTAATTTTGATTAGAGGGTTAAGTTCAATTCTAGTTTATAGCCACAAAATCCCTAATTACCCATATATAAAAGAATTATATGTTACATATCCTGTTAAGTCCAAGTAATTAGAAATTTAGGAGGAATTTATGTTCAAGCTGTTGTTCAAGTGAGATAACTCTTCCAAGAATCACAAGAACGCATATAGAATAAGGGTTATTCTTCCGATCTACCCAAATTCATAAGATAAAGAACGAAAGTAATCCTTGAAACTGAATCAATACATTAATTAAAATGGACTAGCAATAGTCTTAATCCATAGAAATAAACAGAGCTCCTAACCTTAGCCAAGGAGGTTTAGTGGCTCATGCTTCAGAGAGAAACTAGGGTTCAGAAAAAGTGAAAGTGCAAAAGAGAGAGGATCCCCCGAAGGGTGAATCTTTTCTCTTTTATATCTAACCTAATTTTATTTTGAAACTAAAATAAAATAATAAATTCTAAACATAAAATATTTTTTTTGTAATTAAAAATAACTAAAATAAAATAAAATAGAGTAATTAAAAGCTAAATCCAACTAAATATGCTCCATTGGTGAGAATGAAATCCAGATTGCTGGCGCTAAACGCCAGTTGTAGCGTATAGCGCCCTTGTGGGCAGGAAGCTCCCTTTTGATTCTGAGTTCCTGTCATTAAATGTTAGGTTTGGCGTTTAGCGCCCTAATGGGCAGAGGCTTCCATGCTTTTCTGAGCTTCTGACGCTAAACGCCCAGGTCCGCGTATTGCGCCAGCTTGGCAGCTTTGAATTCTTCTCTTTTCTTGCACACAAACTCTGCCAAACTGATCCAAACTTCACCTAAAATAATTAAAACACCAAAATAACTCAAAGTAGCATCCAAAGAGGTTTTAAACACTAAAATAACATCAAAACTTATTAAATTCTAACTTAAAATAAACAGAAAATAAGGAAAAGATGCTCATGCATCAGTCGACATAGGCATCTGCGTTTGGGTCACAGCTCTTGAAAATTGCGTAAAGACCTTCCTCAACCATTGCCCCTTCTACCTACTCCTCGTATGGAACCTACTCTTTTCTAGGCTCCAGTCCAATTTCTAAAACCTCCTCTAGGAACATTGAAACTGTAATTTCTAGAGTAGTTTCGGGCATTGTTCTGTGCCCATTTTTTATTCAATATATTGGACGGAGGAACTCTAGTTTGACTTGACACCCACTGGGGTTTCTGGTCAACTATCACCATCGTGCGCATATGTTGTTTGACAGGAGTAGCTACAGGCTCTCGACCTTTAACCCCTTGCTTCAATCGAACATGTCTTAATTCTTCCTTATGAACATGCTCTCTACTATTTTCATATGATTCGAAATCTTTAATAGCTGAAGTGTCGAACAAGGCAATACATTGAGGGCATATAGCTACATTTCCTTCCTCCTCCCTTTGTCTCAACAAGATATCTAACAGATCTTTTCCTACCTTTGGATAAATAGACCTTTCTACTTGAAACATGTCCAGCTCAAGTTGCTCATCTTTCTTTACAGGTTCGACACAAGCCATGTTGACTGTAAATTCCGCTTCTGTTTCAGCGAAGTTCGATGCCACTTGGAAGGGATCGAAAGCTTGATAAAATTTGTAAAACTTTTTATTTCTACTTTCAGAAATAGATGGCATTGTTTTCCCTTCAAGGAGTACAAGCTGTTTATTTTTTGACAACATATCAAAGATCTGTTTAGCTTTTGTTAGATCGAAATAATAATTCTTTCCTCCTGACATAGGAGTCTTATTTTTTGCCAGATTAACAGATCGACACATATAAGAAGGCCCATCTTTTAATTCTGCAGTAAAAGCAGATTCACTATTCAACTCTTCCTCACTCATGCAGTCAATATAGTTCACCTTTTTATTGAAAAAGGATTTTCTTTTGTTCAACTCTAGATCTTCTTTTTCTTTATTTAACTTCTCAATTTGCTTAACTTTATCAGCCAACTGAGCTAGGTCGAGAAATTATTGATTTACCGATTTCTTTCGAATGTTGAAAGCAAGCCTATGACAGCCATCTTGACTATTTCAGGTTCAGGAATAGGTGTGAAACATTTATTTCTCATAGTCTTGAACCAGATAAGATAGTCATTGACTTACTCAATTTTTTCTCTCTTCACTGTGAATAAGTCAGACAAACTCACCTTTATTTCTTCCCTAAAGAATTGATAATGAAAACTTCTTTCTATTAAACCTAATTATGGATCGAATTAGGTTGTAAATTTGAAAACCAAGTAAAAGCGTTCTTTGTTAGTTAAGAGGGAAAATATCTCATTTTCAAATATTTATTATTGGCCATCTCACGTATTTCGACTAAATATCGAGCAATGTACTCTATAGTCGATTCTCCACTTTTTTCAGCAAACATTGTAAGAGATTTAGGAGTTTTGACACCCCTGGAGAGTTCAGCCTGTAAAACAAAATTTGGAAAAGGGGATATAAAATAATATTGATTTGTCACCCCAATATTCAGTCCTACTCTATTCAATATTTGCTTGACAGCTTGAGTTATATTTTGACCATAAGCATGAGCAGCATTGTTTGCTCTAGCTTTGTTCAATATCCTATTTGGATCATCTCCTCTATTTAACATGAGAGGAGGATTATTAACATGAACTTTCCCCAAAGGTTAAACTAAAGATCGATTAATTGCTCCTGCAATATCATCGACTCATTGAGCAACTTGCTCTATTCTAGCATTGTTATTTTCAAACATGGGATTTAGTACTATAACCATCTGTTGTATCATCATATTTACTAAATCATGATGGCTATTCTTGATTTGTTGTCTAAATACAGCCAAATATTCGATTGTATTAGGCAAAGATGTCCCATCAGGAATCTGCCTCGACATTTCTGGGAATATATAGGTATGTGTCCCTCCTATCGATACTCTAAGTGCTCCTATGCCTTGTGTCGAAGTGACATTCGACATGGTAGGAATAGGATGTGGCATGGAAACGGATCCCATATATGGAGGGTTGTTCATTAAGTGTTGAGAGGCATTATAGTTTGCCATGCCACGGTTATAATAGTGTGTCCCCATGAAAGGATACCCTGGGGGTGGTACTGAATTATACAAAGGATTATTCTTTATAGTAGCACCTCCTATATTTCCAGTATTAGGATTTTCTATAGGTGAAGAATAATTTGGGGGTAACCCATATGGAGGCCATGTAATAGGTACAACCGTTGGGATCCCTTTTGCGACAACTAAAGTTGTTTGTCGACTCGGGGTGCCAATCAATGGAACAACCTCTCTGTCAGGTCCTCTTGTAGAATCTCCAATATCATTATTCAACGTATCTGTCAAAGTTGAAGCTCTATTAGACATTATTAATTTGTCACTGCGTAATTGCCTGCAAATTTGACAATTACTTAACCTAGGGACCCATTGGGCGTGCCAATTTGTTTCACTCGATTTTTGGTATTGTTCGACAGGGTGTCGAATCGAGCTTGTATCACGATCTCAGTTCAGGGAGCAGATACAACTCCTCTAATAAAGAATGAGCTCGACCCGGGAATTACTTAGCAATAGTGTCGAAAATGACTTGCGTCGAAATTACTAGCGACAAATTTATATTGAACAAGGTAAAATGAATGAATAAATAAATAAGCAGAGAAAAGTTTTAAATTAATGAAACATAAAATTGAATCGTAAAGGAACTAGAATAACGACAAAATGTAAAGTAATGAAAGAAAATGAATTAAATAAACAAAAGAAAACAAATCAAAAGTTGACTTCTAACACCACATGCACTTGAACTCCATGTTCTTCCTTTATGTTATAGAGACTGAGAATTTTATGAGTTTATGTGATGATCTAGTGTTCTTGATTGAAGTCCCATAACTCTTCTGAGTTTCTACTATTTATAGGCCATGGAGATGATCTTGTCATGGAGCATATTGTCCAGTATCTTACTTTTCCTTTTTTTCTCAGCCATGTCCTAACCTTATCTTGAAGAATCTTGACCCCAATTTTTTGACACCCATGTCTTGGTTTTCAAGTCCCATGTTTCATTCAGCTTGCTTCTCAAATCTCGCACTCATGTTCTCCAATTAACTTGAAGGTAAAGCAGCAAGCCTTGATCCTTAAGGAAAGGCACTAACTACCTTTCGACTTTAACGTTCTTTTGTACCATCCTTCTTTGACTTCAGCTTTCCCGTTTCTGCTTCTATAGTCGAAACCATTGGCAATCGAAACACCTTGTCAAGAAAAATCTATTTTTTGTACCAATAGTTGTTAACCCTTTTTTTATTACTATAGTTTCTAGGGTTTCATCGATTTCCTATATTGGAGAAAGGTTTAGGGTTCTTACAAAAAAAAAGGTCTAGGGTTGTATGCTCTGTTTTTCAATAATGGGAATGAATTAGGGTTTTAAAGGAGAGGGACTAAATTGGCTCTTGAAACCAATCTAACCACATCAACTAATTGTTGCAGTGTCCATTATAGCAAATTAGAGCCAAATCTTAAGGACCAGTATAATAAATTTTGGATTTGAAGGTCTAAAATGGTGAATACCATAAATCTGAAAGACCACTCCTATTGGAAATGACACTCGGCACATAAAACCCTTGCTCCATAGAGAATTACTGTTGGATCTATATGCCCATTGAGAGTGTTTAGACCTTGAACCTCCGGTTAGGGGTGTTCATAAAAAAATCAAAATGTGGTTAACCGGTTAAAAAACCATAATCACATTTTGGTTAACCAGTTTAATAAAACAATTTTAAAAATCATATCCATATTTTTTAGAATTGGTTAACCAAAACCAAATCTCTCTCTCTCTCTCTCTCTCTCTCTCTCTCTCTCTCTCCCTTCCTCTCTCTTTATCTCTCCCTCCCTTCTTTCTCTTCTCTCTCTCTCTCTCTCCTCTTTTTCTCCCTTCTCTTTCCTCTCTCTCTCTCTCTCTCTTTCATTTTCCTCTTTCTCCTCCTCCTTTTTGTCCTCTCCTTTTCTCTCTCCCCCTCCTCTCTCTCTCTTTCCCTTCTCTATCTTCTTTTCCCCCCTATTTCTCTCCCCTCTCCCTCTCTCTCCCCCTTCCTTCCCCCTCTCTCTCTCTCCCTTCTCTCTCACTCATTTTCCTCTTTATCTCCTCTCCCCTTCTCTCTCTCCGCTTCTCTCTCTCTCCCTCTTTCTCCTCCTCCTCCTCCTTCTCTCTCTCTCTCTCTCTCTCCTCCTCTTTCTCTCTTATCTCTCTCTTTTCCTTTCTTCCTCTCTTTCTCTCTCTCTCTCCCCTCCCCTTTTCTTTCTCTCTCTCTCTCTCCCCTCTTTCTCCACCTTGTCTTTCTTTCTCTCTCCCTTGTCTCTCTATCCTTCTCTCCCTCTCTCTCTTTCTCTCCTTCTCTCTCTATCTCTCTCTCTCTCCTTCTCCCCACTCTCTCACTTCTTCTCTCTCTCCTTACCTTATTTCTCCCCCTCCCTTCTCTCTCTCTTCCTCTCTCTCCTCCCATTCCTCTCTCTAATCATCTCTCCCTTTTCTCTCTCTCTCCCCTCCTATCTCTCTCTCCTCTCCTCTCCTGTCTCTCTCTCATTTCTCCTCTCTTTTCCCTTCTCTCTCTCTCCCCTTTCCTTCCTCTCTCTCTCTCTCTCCCCTTTTCTTCCCCTCTCTCTCTCTCTTTTTTTCTTTTCTCTCTTTCTCTCTCTCTTGCTCCTCTCTCTTTCCTTTTCTTCTTTCTTTCTCTCCCATTTTCTCTCTCTCCTCCTCTTTCTCTCTTTCTTTTCTCTCATTCTCCTCTTTCTTTTCTTACTCTCTCTTTTCTCTTTCTCTATCAACCTTCTCTCAATCTCTATCTCTCTTCTATCTCTTTTTTCCTCTTCTCTCTAAAGGGAAAGAGAAGAGAGAGAAGAAGAGAAGATAGAGGAGGAGAAAAAAAGAGAGAGATAAGAAGAGAGAAGAAGAAGGATAGGAGAGAGAGAAGAAGAGAGAGAAAGAGGAAGAGAAAAGGGACAAAGAGAGAGAAATGGAGAGGGGAGAGAGTGGATGGGGAGAGAGAAAGAGAGAGAGAAGGAGAGAGAGAAAACAGAGGAGAGGAGAGAGAAGGAGAGAGTGAGAGGAGGGAGAGGAGGGGAGAGAGAAAGAGGGAAGGGGAGAGAGAGAGCATGGGGAGAGAAGGGGAGAGAGAAAGAAAGGGGAGGGGGAGAGAGAGAGAGAGAAGGAAGAGAAGAGGAGAGAAAGGAGGCTGGAGAGAGAGAAATGGGTGAGAGGGGAGAGGAAGAGAAAGAGATGAGAGGAGGAGAAAGAGGAGAAGGGGAGAAAGAGAGAGAGAGAGAAGGAAGAGAGAAGAGGAGGGGGAGAGAAAAGGAGAGAGATAGAAAGAAAATGAGAAAAAGGTTTGAAAATTTGGGTTTTTCTATATAAAAATATTAATTTTTGTTTAAAAATCTATTTTTACATGTAAAAAGCAATTTTATGGTATAAAAACCAATTTTTTAGCATAAAAATCAGTTTTTTGTGTAAAAACCGATTATTTTTTGAAAACCAATTTTTACTTTAATAACCAATTAAAAACCGGTTTTGAATTTTACTAACCAGTTAATAACCGATTTTATCATGTAAAACCAATTTGGTTAATTAACCAATACTATATTTTTAGTTAACCATAAAACTAATTTGGTTTTTGAATTAACCAAACCATGAACACTCCAACCTACGGTGCTACTTGAAGGGTACAGCACGGATACTAAAGAGAGGAATATGCAAAGACACTACTAGGATACTAAATCGAATGGTGACCATGGTGTAAACTAGTTAAATCAGGTTTCGGTTAAACTAGTGTAAGAACCAATTTCAAACCGATATAAATCAGGTTTCGTTTTAATAGCTTTTTAACTTAATCAAAAAGCTGGTTATTCCAGTTTGGATATCGTTGGTTCTGTTTGGTGTTTGTTTTTTTTTTTTTTTTTTTTTGTCAAAACCCAAGCCAACAACCTAACCCAGACTCAAAAATACAGAAGCCCCATGCCCAACCCGACCCGGAACTAAGACACCCTCTCCCTCTCTATAATGCGAAACTGAGACCGCCAATCTATCTCCTCCATTGCTGGCGGCTTGAACTCGTCAGATTGGGGAGCTAAACAGAACCTTTCTGAGAAAGAAACACCGCGACGACAACGCTAGACTTTCAATCCTTCCATGGTTTTGTTTGGTGTTAAAGTGGTTTTTTTTTTTAACAGCACTGGTTCCAATAACAGAAGATACTGGTGGCGTGTAGTTCAATAAGAACTAAGTCGACATTGCGAGCAGCCAGAATTCAGGCTTAACCTTTTAAACAGGACCATATGCAAGTGTTATGTCAGGAAGATACAAGGCAACTTCAAGGCAATACCTACTTTTGCAACAAGCATTAACGCAGAATCAACGATGCCAATTACATCAATGACAAAAGCATACTTATTTTCGCATGAATGTTAGAGAAACACAGGCCTATAAAAAATAAAAATTGGCGGCTAACAGCTACCAGAGGCATACATGTTGTACATTGAAACAAAACTTTATGCCAGACCTCCCTTGGAGATGAATTAAGCAGAAAACTAAGATGAACTAGTAGCGGTTCCAGTAGGTTCTGCGTCTGAACCAGTTGTAGTCGGGCAAACGTTGAATAGGTCCCATTGCAGCAATAGCAATATCCTGCAAAGAATAAACATGATAATCATAAAAATATTTACACGAGACCATCATATAGTACCAATTTCCAAGCAAAATATTAGTTTTCCCTACTTACCTTGTCATAAATAAACCTGTTTGCAACACGTTTAATTGTGCTTGCATCAACAGCATCGATTCTAGCAAACAATTCAGCAAATGGGATTCTCCGGCCATATGTAAGTAGCTGAAACAACACAAACAAGATAATGAAACAAAACCTACAAAAATCTAACATAGGATATGTTCTGAGAAAATAAGCTTAGCACAGATTGATAGTCTTAGAGCAGATGATAGTAAGCTTGCAGAGTTGGAGTATGATGAGCTATAGAAACAACAACTGCACAATAGTTATTAGATTAAAAACACATTGTCTGATCACATTGTCTGATCTATTAGAGAGAGAAAAAAAAAAAAAAACACACATTTTTGGCTCACTTATCACAAGTAGCTAAATATAGAATTCTGTAAAATAAGAATCTGCCATCAAATTCATGTTTCACACTAATTAAGAAAATCAAAATTTACAAATATACGGAGACATGAGTCAATGAACTATTTACCACCTTAAGTTATCATGCTACGCAAATTCGAAATTCCACATATGTATTATTTCATTGGTAGATTAAAAACACAATAGTATGTATTATTTCATTGGTAGATTAAAAACACAACAGCTTAAAAACACAATAGTTATTAGATTAAAAACAACTTCATAATTCCTCTTTTTCATTATGAAGTTCAAGACCTATCATACCTGGCGTCCAATATCTTCAGCTACAGGGCTTGTTCCATCTATGTGAAGCAGCAGCGAAGATTTCAACTGTAAAAAACCACATTTAGAAGTGGGGATTGCAGTATGGAAACAAATATTAATTAACAATTAACTAAAGCATTTTTTCATACAAAAATTAAGACAAAAACATTAGTGCACCTTAACATTCAAATGACCGTTTCAACATTAAAAGTCTCACAACAGTAAATGTGATAGGAAGATTGTGCAGATATGCTCTAACTGACAAATAAGATTCACAATTGAATGCATTGACAATTCTTCATTATACATATGTGGTAGAAGTTAATCATCGTGTATTTGGCATAACTTCAATAAAGAAAAAATACAGTACATCTAGCACGCTCATCAAAAAAGATCAAGTGGAGATAGATCTTAAGTAACTACTATACTTCCAGACAATACTTTCCAAAAACGGGAAAATGAAATTACTTTCCAACAGAGTTGACAAAAGGAAAACGTGATGCATTAAAGGATAAGTTATTGAAAGAAAAAGAATAGAATAGGGTTACCCATTCCTATCTTTATCCTTTTCCTGCATCAAAGCTTACACCAAGAAGCTTGGAATCAGGTACAGTTTAACACTCAACAACACTTGACCAGACTTTAAACTCAGTAATATCTGATTATGAGGAAGTAACCGCCAACACAACAAATAACTTCAAAGTCTTCCCATTAGGTGGGGTCGGATACATGCACCCACCTTAATAACTGTATATGCAATTGGGTTACAACTTACAAGTGCTAATGACAGTGAGAATGAAATTACTGTTCCATTTGTAGGAAATTTTCAACACTCCAAATCTGTGGAGGTGTACATTGGTATCCAACAAACAGAAGTGAAATGTTGATCCCAGTCCAGAAATTTATATGAAAATTCCTCAAGAATTAGACTTCTGAAGAATTAACTATTTCTGTTGGATATAAAAATTTTCAATTGCAGGCAAACCATCCTAGCGGAGGAAAAGATACAAGACCTGTGAAAATAACACTAAACTACATGGGTATCTTGAACCAGATAGTAGTCATCGATAAATGAAGCCTCATTACAGTGCATAAACATAATTCCAATTTCAAATTCAAGTAGCACGCAAAGGATCAGTACTAGAAATAGGTGCACACCTGATTACGAGCACGGGTAACATCATCATCTGAAACCCGATAAGCTAACTTGGTTGTCTCATACATTATTGCATATGACAAATCGTCCAAGCAATCCGGCTGGAAAACAAATGAGAAGGAAAATGTTTCTCAAGAGAGATAATTGAAGATGTTGATAAAAGGAAATGGTAAAGAAACGCACAGTAACTTTTTAAACATCAGAGCACTAATGTATCCCAATATTGTAGGGAAAGGCACTAATGACCAGGAATAAACAAGGTTGACAAACTTGATATTAGGTTAACTTAGGAAGTCACACCAAACTCAAATTGCAATCTTGGAGAGTTTATATCGTTAAAAAATAACATTTAAAAAGTATATATATCTCAATAACTAAATACAATTAAATAACATCTATAATAGCATCAAACGATTTTAACTTTGTAACAAAAACAAGTGAAAAAAAGATTAATTAAACATATAACTTAATACATAACTTATTACACTGTAGTTTGACAAAAAATAACTGATAACAATAAATAAGAAATATACGATATTAGCTTAACAAACTGAATAAATAAGACAACTGATGCATTCAATAAAAGATACCAAAACTTTAGGTTTTGAGGGCAGAAAAGTGTAAATTTAGACTCAAATGTAATGGTAAAACTAAATTTTGCTGATTTTGTTTGGTGTTTATTTAAACATGTACAAAATCTAACAAAAAGAGAGTTTATATTAACACAATTTGCATGGTGGTCTCACAAACTTGTTAAGAGTTTTTTAAAGTTTGACAATCAGAAGTATAAAGCATATTTATGAGAAAAAAGAGGAGGAATATTCATTTGATGGTAACACTGGAGACTGTAGTCCTCACTCCTCAAGCATACATTAGAACAATAAAAGAGAGCAGTACATGTTATTTGAAAGTTTAAGACATTCTCCATAAGACAACCACAAAGAGACAGACCTTAGCAACAGCATAAACACCAAAAAGACCAGTGTCCTTGTAGTTAGTGTTGAAAGCCATCATGCTTTCAGCAACTTCATTGATGCCAACTCGCTGTGCTAACTCAGAACTGTCAACAAGTACAAGAAACACAATTCAGTCAGTATCAATAGGATTTTTTTCCTCATTTATTGGGATGAGGAAGGGAAAAGTATCAAGTTTCATACCCCATGTGTTTTCCACCACCCGCTGTCTTATTCCAAGAACCTAACATAGCTTGCATGACCATCAGAGCGATTGAATCTGGATCCTTCCAAGATGCTCCTTCAAAAGCTACCGCAAATTGTGCAAGAGGAATTTCATCATCAAGCATCCTCACCTTTTTATCAGAAGAACGAGAAGATGGAAATGAATAGTTGTCTAACTTTACTATCATGGCAGCAGCAGACGTGCTCATGCTTCATGCTTTTAACATATATATTCTTACCTCAGAACCAGTGAAAATTGCTGGTTCTTTAGCAACCAATTGAGATGCTGTGGTAGGATCTGTTGATAACTTGGTGAACAATTTTTTCACTTGCTCAACAATATCTTCATGCTTAACAGCTCCAGAAGCAGCTATCACCTAGAATAGCAAACCCCATAATGAAAACAGCCATTAAGGCTGGGAGCTTCAATATCTTTTTAATTTAAAATACAGAATAGTTACTAAATGACTTGCGTTCAGAGGACTATACACCCATAAAGACCACATTAATTTGTACATACCATCCTAGGAGCAGTGTAATGTGTCTGAATGTAGTTCTGCAGATGATCTTTGGTGATCGTCTTAATGTTTTGAGCAGGCCCAAGGATGGTTCTACCAAGAGGGGTGTACTGAAAAGCAGTTGCATGCAAGTGATCAAAAATCACTTCCTCTGTCTGGCCCTCAACCTACAAGCAGTTACATACAATAAACCTTTTTATCAAAAAGTAAAATGGAAACATAATACAAAACAATTCAGGATAAAATATGTGGCCGCTTTTCAAGCATGAAGAGCAGTTCAGGATGCTAATGTACTCATCAAAAGCATGATATAAAACTACAATCCTATCTTAACCAAAATCCAAAAAAATAAAGCCAATTACTCATAAAATTCTATAGGGAACAAATATTTCAACTGAAAATGTAACACAACTCACCTACAACCAAAACTTCCCATTAAAACCCCATGCTTTTAAAATTTAGATTACCGCAAAAACAATCACTTCTCAGCTACTATGCCACACACAAAAGTAAATTCCTTTTCTTCAGCTAGTAACAGAATTTTAAGAAAATATATTAACAACAAAAAAAAGCTTTGCCAGGATAAATTGAAAAAAATCAAAGAGTTAAACTCAAAACAATGGCCCAGCAGTTCCACATTCCACTACAATCTCCAAAAAAATTTAAATACAAAGCGCAGAAGTTGTTAACTGCTGACAAACAATAAAATAAATTACAGCTCAATGATATTAATAATATTTCTTTTTTAATCTTATAATCATAATCATCATTGTAATAAAATAAATGAAAAAAACACTAGCCAAAATGTACAAAAGCGTCAGAAGAAAATTACTTCCAATCCATATATACCCAATAAAAATAGGACACCATTAACTCAATTGCCATCCATACCAAAACTACGAGTCACCCTCAAGCACAAAGTTATCAGCTTCCACACACAGTCACCCACACAGATGGCCAACAAAAACAACTAATAAAGAAGCCCAATAGATGCACACTGAAACCCTTAAGCCACAAAACCATAGCCTTAAAAACATTAATAGAAAACAAAAAATAAAACGATCAACAAACACCATATCCAGCATAACCATATTACCACACATTTCCAACTCCAATTCAAACAAGTGCATTCCTACTGGGATTAGATTCTCACGTTATGAAACAATATTTGATACACAGCCAGTCATATCAGATATAAAATATAACAAATCTCAGATCTAACTACCTACAAAGACACTATCGGTTCCATGGAAATTACCTCTTCCATCTCCCTGAGGATCACGTCACGCTCGCGGCTGATGCGATTCTCATCGAACCTCGAGTTCTGAAGAATATCCGCCAAGATATCGAGTGCCTTAGGCACGTCCTTGTCAGCGACCTTAGCGTAATAAGTAGTCTGCTCTCTTGAGGTGTAGGCGTTGAGGTGGCCTCCCATGTTCTCGATCTCCTCCTCGAGCTCCCTAGCGTTGCGCTTCTCCGTGCCCTTGAAGATCATGTGCTCAAGGAAATGCGCAGTGCCGTTACTCTCCTCCGTCTCGAACCTTGACCCGGCATCGATCCACACGCCAACGGTGGCGGTGCGCGCTGCGAGGCTCGATTCGGTGGCCACACGGAGGCCGTTGGGGAGGGTGGTGACACGTGTCTCGGGGGCAGCGAGGATCCGAGTGTGGTCCGTGAGGGTGGGTCGGGGGACCCATATTTTAGGAATCTAGGATCGGGATTCTCCAGCTGGCGGAGCTTGGCTTTGACGGCCTCGGCAAGACGGTCGTAGACCATGGCGTTGGGGGGAGGAGGGGAGGGAGGGGAGGAAGGGTGGGAGGACACTGCTGGGGAGGTAGAGTGGGATCGGAAGGTGGTGGAGAGGGAAGGAGCTGTTCGCCGATGAGAGCGGCGAGCCGCTGCGGCAAGGAGGCGCGTGGAGGACATGGTGGTGGTGGTGGCGGTGGTGGCTCCGCGCTTTGGGGGGCGGCACCGGGTATGGGTCTAGGGTTTCAAGGTGAAAAAAAGATGTAAAGAACGTGTGTTGAGTTGTAATGAATAGAGTGAGGAGTGTGAGAGATAAAGAGGGATCAAGCAGGGGATTGTGGAGACCAGGGAGAACAGTAGCGAGAGTTTTTAGGCCCGTATATTTTACTAGCGATTTGAATGAAAACGTGAGAATAAATTACAATAGGTATCCGTGAAAGTTTGGTTAATATTCAAATTCATTTATGAAAGATCACGCAATTTTTATTTTTGTCTTTGAATAATTTTTTTAATCAAATTAATCCTGAGAAGATAAATGGTAAGTCAAATTAGTCCTTTCGTTAATTGAATGATAACGTGTTACGTTAAGTGCACGTGACGCGCTACGTAACAGGTCACTGATACGTGGTATTTGACATATAAAAAAGTTTTTTATTAGTTAAAATAATTCTTAAAAGTCCAGATGTCAGTCATTTTCATCTCTCAAATTTTAAAAATTAGTTAAATTAGTCATTCTATAATTTTTTTTATTTTTTCTTCAAATATTAAATTTGAAATATTTTTTGATACTACTAATTTTAATAAAAATGTAATTGACAAACAAAACATTAATAATTGTATCTTTTCTTCATAAAAATTTTTTCAATAAAATTATCTCTCTCATTTAATTCTTCTCAAAATCTCTCTTATTCTTTTCTATTCTAAAACATTTTTCTTACATTATTGCATTTTGCTGGAATATATATATATATATATATATATATATATATATATATTCAAAATTAAAATGTATGTATTTATTAACCTAAACAAAGTTATATGCTTAAAATCAAAATTTATGTATGTTAACCTAAACAAAGTTATACTACTATTTTTTTTCTACTACATCTTTATTTTTTTCATTACGGTATTACTTACATATAGGATGTAATGGTAGTGATATTTAGAGTCAAAATTCAAGAACATCCACAAATTTTGCTTCAATTCCAAATTTTACAAAATATTGAAAATTTGTTGCTTAATTATTATTATTATTATTATTATTATTATTATTATTATTATAAACGAATTGCTTCTAAGCGTAATACGTGCAAAGATCATAATAAATTTTTGTGTGTTTCATATGTTTGAGATAGATTATATAATTTTTCTTTTAATTTCACAAATCAATGAGATAAAATGAAATAGGAAACATTATACCTATGCATAACACAGGCTACTCTGCACTAGTATATTATATAAATAGATATGCTTCATATTAAAATAAAATTTCTTTTGTTTTAAATGAAATATTTAAAAAATTATATTAGAATATTAAGATTCAAAAAGTGATTCCATAAACTAGTTTTTCAATTATTGAGTTTTACTATATACATTAAATAATAATAAAAATTATAATTTTAAAAAATTTAAAAGATTTAAAATTTAAAATAATTATTATATTATTTAGTAAAATTTAAAATATTAAATTTTTAAATATATAATCAACAATAATTTGATAAACTCGTTTAAATAAAAAAATTCACATAAAAAATTACAATTTAAAAATGTAAAATTTTAAAATACAAATGACAAAATAACTTTATAAAAATTTTATTATTTTTATTATTTTATGTAAAGAGAATTTTGTTTATTAAGGTTTAAAAAATAATATTAAAATTAGTAGTATAAAAAAATATTATAAATTTAATATTATAAAAAAAATTATATAAGGACTAGTTTGACTAATTTTTAAAATTTGAGGGATGAAAATGACTTACGTCTGGACTTTCAAGAACTATTTTGACTAATAAAAAACTTTTTTACATGTCAAGTGCCACGTGGCGTGCCACGTGTCACTGACCTGCCACGTGGCGTGTCACGTCATCGTCCAACTGATAGAATGACTAATTTGACTTACAGTTTATCTTTCAGGGACTAATTTGATTAAAAAAATCATTCGGGGACGAAAATGAAGATCGGTGATCTTTCAGAGATGAATTTAAGTATTAACCTATGAAAGTTTACATTACTCATAAATGTATTTATAGAAAAATGAAAATGGTTTTGTACTTATAAAAGATAAATTTTTACAAATAAATATATTCAAATCCTAAAAAGTTATTTAAAATATTTAAACTGTTTTTTCTTTTTTCACATCATTTCCCACAACAGACTTAATCTTGAATTCATTGGCTTGGCGATTCAACTCACCGTTCTTCCTTCTTGATGTTTTTGCCTCTTCTTCATTAACCTCATTCTCCTCGTCATCGTCAACATCAACAACCTCATCTTTATTAGGGTTTTTCGAATCTTTTTAATTCTTTAAATTTTTCATCATTTCTCACTTTTTGTTTCAATGAATCTTCAAATTCATTCGCCCAATATGATAATGCCTCCTGGCCTTGTCTCCAACCTCTAAGAAGCACTTCAAAACAGAAAAGGTTCCCAAGAATAAGGATCCAAGGACAATGAAGACCGACTCAAACTCGCTTCTTCTACCGATGAGATTCCCGAACCTGAATTCGATCCTTCCAAGCCCATTTTGTTTGGTTACCAACGGGCGATGGTATTGAGTTCTCTAGCCTCACTCACCTCGTCGAAGCCCTAGTTCGTCAAGGCTTTTAAGTGTTCCTCGATCGCAGGTCTTTTTTCTCCTTCACTTTAATTTTTTGTGTTATCGATTTGTGGGATGCTTGGTTCTTTTCAAAATTCAAATTTTTTTCCATAATTGTTGAAGAAGATAATGAGTATGAGGAGGAGATAGATGAAAATGAGGGGGACGATGATAATGTTGTCGAGGTGCGTGAGATTGAAGACAACGATAATGAAGATGAGGTTGAGTATTGTTTGGTTACTCGGGTGAGTGGCGGTTCGGATGAAGTCTGGACTGGAGCAATTGGGTGAGGTAAAGTATCTGAATCTGTGTGCGAGCGTCTCAAGGGAATGATAGTCCGAATCGTCGGTGGATCGGCGGGTGAGGCCACCTGCAAGGACACTCCGATGCTAAAGTTAGTGTCCGTACTAAGGCGGCTGATTAAGGTAAAGGAGAAGATCAATCCTTGTCCACTTTTACCTTTCATTGTATTTTCTATCAGTATGAGTCTCTAAACCTCCTAGGTTAAGGGGAGGAGCTCTGCTAAGTTTTATGGATTAATAAAAGTATTACTGTTCTATCTCAATTCGTATTTGATTCTCAATTCTAAGATGTATCTTCGTTCTTCAACCTTATGAATGAGTTGAACCGGCACAAGGTTATCTCTATTCTATATAGGTTCAGCAAGCGTCTTTCACCGGATATTAGTTAATACCACTATTTTATGGTTTATCTTGTGCTCAATTGAGTGGATTTTATCAATCTTTCATACACTTATTCATATGATTTGCATGAGTTTACGTTTTCCTTCCTGATTTTGTGCTATGATTGAAAACATGCTTCTTTGGCCTTATATTTGCTAATATTAATCTTCTCTTATCACCATTCGATGCCTTGATATGTGCGTTAAGTGATTTCAGAGATTACAGGGCAAGAATGACTTAGAGAATGGAAAGGAAGCATGCAAAAGTGGAAGGAATACAAGAAACTGAAGGAACTACTAAAGTTGTCCAGCCTGACCTCTTGGTACTAAATTGATCATAACTTGAGCTACAGAGGTCCAAATGACGCGGTTTCAGTTGCGTTAGAAAGATAACGTCCGGGGCTGTGCAAGGATATATAATTTGCCATAGCTGCCTTGACGCCAGGCGACACGAACGCGTGGATCACGCGGACGCGTGACCTGGCAAAAATGCAATCCACGCAAACGCGTGGACAACGCCTCCGCGTCACTTTGCCGCGACCTGAACGTAACAAAAATCGCTGGGGGCGATTTTTGGGCTGTTTTTGACCCAGTTTTTGGCCCAGAAAACTCAGATTAGAGGCTATAAAGTGGGGGAATGCATCCATTCAATGATACAAGATATCTTCCATTATTCACTTTTCATAATTTAGATGTAGTTTTTAGAGAGAGAGGCTCTCTCCTCTCTCTTAGGATTTAGGATTAGAATTCCTCTTAAAGGATTTAGGATTTCAACTTCTTCTCAGGTTCAACGTTCCTTTTATTTATTTTCCTAATTTACTTTATGAACTTTTCCATGTTAGATTTGAATTTATGTTTAAACGTAATTTGATGTGTTTCAGATTTATGATTGCTTTATTCTATTTATGAATGCTTTAACTTGAGTTGTCAAACTCAGTAGTGGTTGAAATTGGCAGATTACTAATTGATCTAGATCGCTCTAAAACTAGGCTTCCCATAGGGATTGACTAGGACTTGAGGATCAAACTAATTAGTCAACTTGACTTTCCTTTGCTTTAGTAAAGGTTAACTAAGTGGGATTAAAACTCAATTCTCATCACCATCGATAAGGATAACTAGGATAGGACTTCCAAATTCTTATACCTTGCCAAGATATTTTTATAATTAATTTATTTTTCTTTTTATTTAAATTACTTGCTCCTTATTTCAAAAACCCCCCAATTTACAAAACTCATAACCAATAATAAGAACATACCTCCCTGCAATTCCTTGAGAGACGACCCGAGGTTTGAATACTTCGGTTATAAATTTTAAAGGAGTTTGTTACTTGTGACAATCAAAACTTTTGCATGAAAGGATTCTCTGTTGGTTTAGAAACTATACTTACAACGCGATAATATATTTGTGAATTTCTTTACCGATAGAAAATCCGATCGTCAAAATGGCGTCGTTGTCGAGAGATTGTAATCGTGTGCCTTATTATTGGTTATTGTAAATATTTGCTTTTTGCTTGTTTATTTATTTTTATTTTTATTTTTATTTTTGTTTTTTCATAAATTAAGAGGTTATTGGTTTTTATTTAGTTATTAAAAATTTTTCAAAAATTTGTTCTTCATGTTCATTTTGACCTTCAAGTTGTTCTTAGTTGTTCTCTTCGTTTTGATCTAAAAATTTTAAGTTTAGTGTCCTTTTATTGTTTTTTCTCTTTCCTCATTTAATTCAAAAATATATTTTCTCTTTATTTTAATTGAATTTTCGAAATTTGCAAAAAAAAAATTTCAGATTTCTATTTTAAAATTTTTATCTTATCTTATCTTAGTTTTAAATTTCAAAATTCAAATCTTTTTTTTCAAAAATCATATCTTTTTCAAAATCTTATCTTATCTTATTTCAAATTCAAATTTCAAATTTCAATTAAATTCCAAAATTCAAAATTCAAATTTCAAAATTTAAATTTAAAATTTTAAAAATCAAACCTTTTCAAAATTTAAATCTTTTTCAAATCTTTATCTTATATTGTTGACTTTTTTAAAATTCAAAATTCAAAATTTAAAATTCAAAAATCAAAATTGAATATTTAAAATTCAAATTTCAAATTTCAAATTTCAAATTTCAAATTTCAAAATTCAAAATTTCAAATTTCAAAATTTCAAATTTCAAAATTCAAAATTTAATTTTCAAATTCAAAAATTTAAATTTCAATAACCTTTTAATTTAAATTTATTTTTATTTTTATTTTTAATTTTTATTTGCTATTATGAGTTCTCACCCCATCGCTTTAAGTTTGGTTCCAATGTTGTTGTAAGAAATGGAAACTATAATGAAAATAGACATCAATGTTGGAAGAATCAAAGATGGGAGGAGCCACAAGGATTTGATCAACCCTCTTGGCAACAACCCTCCTCCAATGCACTATAACCAACAACCATTCTGTGATGCATACCGAAATGATGACTATGGTGGACCCCTTGTAGTTGCCAACAAGTCCCGCCATATGCTTATGAACCATCTCCTCAACACAACTCTGGACCACCATACTCACAAGCCCCTTACCACCAAACACCACCATATGACCCTAACCTATATCCACCACACCAACCACCATATGAACCACACCCAGAACCACCACCTCAATATTCACCATCTCCATATCCTTATCAAGAAGAATCATCTTCCTATTATGAACCCTTTCTCCAAAATAATGAACCCTCATATCCACCCTAATCTCCAATGGATGACTTCCTTCGTGGTCTTCTTCAAGGGCAAGCGAAGATGCAAATGGATGTACTGGAACTCGCGACTGCCTTAACCGAGGTAGTAAATAAATTAGCTTCTCAACATATGAGCACTCAAAGTACTCCCTTGGCTGCATGTAGAGAATAAAAAGAAGAGCATAGCATGAAGGAGACACTAGAAACTTCGGTGGACAATGAGGAACATGGCTTTGTATTGGAACAAGTGGAGGAAGCCATAATAGTTGCAGAGGAAGAAATGGTTGAAGATTTAGGAGATACCGAACCTCCATGGGAATCGAGAACTGTACAGGATTCCGCTAAGAAGTTTGAATTTGATGTTGAAGAGGGTGTACAACCTCTGAGGCATATCATGGTTGAAGACTTGGAAGAGGTTGATCAAGAGATGGAGACTAAAGAAGCAGAAGCACAACCTCCCATGCCCTTGGTAAGCAATGAAGAAGAGATTAAATTGGAAGAAAGCTACCAAGAGGAAGATGTTGAAATTGAAGAAGCTTGCAAGGAGGTGGAAGTTGTCAAGGAAGAACTCAAGGAAATGGAGCTGGAAATCACCTTGCCAATGCTGTTAGAGACCTCTTCCCCAAAGTCATCACCATCTATTCCTTCATTCAAGTGGGTAAATCTTTCATCTCTAAGCTTAATTAGCTCGCTTGAATATGCTTTACTTGAAACAGATGGTCAGCTTAGAGCTCTTTGTGGCATTAAGCGTAAGAAGAAGATGGTTAGTGGTAAGAGTCGTCATGCAAGATTCAATATGGTGGAAAACTTAAAGTTTAAATGCAAATGTTGGTGTAAAGCTCAACTGAATGGGTCTAGGAGGTTGTTTGGCCGCTTTAGTGAGAATTCAGATTGCTTGCCACCCGGATGGAATCATGATGATCAACAAGAAGACGGGTGCAAAAGCAAGGTCTGGGACCCCGGAATTTAGTCTAGAAATCAACACTCTTGGGGCCTTGTCACTTGCTTTAACTTGCTTGAAGACTTTCTGTGCCTAGTTTGGGATCCCGGAGGATACTGGAATTGCAAACATTGGTGGAGATTCAAGGATCAGTACAAGCACAAGCCACCATAATAAAGGACTCCCCAAATGTCCAACTTAAGGACTTTAACTAAAAGTGCTAGGTGGGAGACAACCCACCATGGTATGATCGTTCCTCTTTCAATTTTAATTTTATTTCGTTTTGTTTGTTTTTTAAATTTTATTTTATTCTATTTTCATTGAACCTGGAATTATTCATAGCATCCACACTATCATTGCATTTTGCATCCTACATAAAAAAAAAATACGCACATGACACGTAAGCGTCGCTGACGCGTCCGCCTCACAGGTGTGTTGGGAAGAAAAGAAAGTTGAACAAAAAGTCACGCGAAAGCGTGGCTGGAGGCGTGCCTTAGGCATAACCATGCCCATGCGACCGTGTCGCTGACGCGGCCGCGTCATTTTTGAAAACATGCCTCCCACGCGTCCGCGTCACCCACGCGAACGCGTGCCCTGCAAAATCGACGTAAAAATGTGTTTGGCAGTAAGTTATGATGGAGTGGGGCTAGAACCATGCTAGAAGCACAAGCCCTACCACGCGAACGCGTTTCCCACGCGTCCGCGTCATTTTTAAAAGAAAGGACATTCACGCGTGCACGTCACCCACGCGCACGCGTCACCCAGATTTTTGGCAAAATACATTTAAAACAGAGAGTTGCGCGATCGCGAGGCTGCCCTCGCGCTAATGGCACAAATCACTCCACATGAACGCGTGACCCACACGTCCGTGTCACTTCATAGAAGCGCTATCCGCGCGAACGCGCAACCCACGTGCTCGCGTCGCCTGCGCCGCACAACTTATCCAGATCAGCGCTAATTATCTTATCTTTTCTTTTCTAATCCTAATTTTTTTCCCTATCATTTCTTCTTTCTTCTTTCTTTCTTACTTCATCTTTTTAACTTCTCATCCCTCTTCACTTTCATTCTATTTTATTTAATTTATTTGCATACTTTCATCCATTGCATTTTAATTTTGGGTATATTTTTATTTTCTTTTCTAAAATTATTTTTTTTCATTGGTGTTAAAATTTTCTCATTCAACTGTTACATCTTTTTGAATTATTCTGGTGCTTCATGACTTGTTTTATTCTAATTTGGTATTATTATTCATAAGTCAATGCTAATTTTTATAATACTGATATTCCTTTTGCATTGATATGCACTTACACTATTTTGCATTACCCACACCCTCTTCCCTATTGTTACAATTCTTGCACTATTGATATGCCGTATGCTTCTACTATTTTCTCACTGCATGTTGTAGCTACCATGTAATTGAGACCTTTATTATTTGGCATTACCAACCCATATTTTATTTATTTTTCTTATCTTTATTTCTGGGTTACTTTTCTCCCTTTTCCTCTTCTTTCAGGATGGCACCGAGGAAGGGAAAAGGAAGAACTTCTATATGGGGAGACAAGCAAGTCAATCTGCACAATCTATAGAGAAAGGCATCAGTTGGAGTAGCCCGTCCACTTGTACATCTTAGCATGCACCGAGGACGGTGCAACCTTTAAGTGTGGGGAGTCGATACCGATCTCCATGGGTTAGTTATTCTCTTCTCAACACCAATGTCTTATTTTCTTCATTAGTTCATTGTTGCATTGCATAATAGATTGCATGTGTAGTTGATTGTTTGCATTTAAATACTACTTGGTTGAAAAATAATAAGTTTCTTTCTAGGACCCTATTTTTGAAAAAAAAATTCACTAATTTAAATAAAAAATTTAAAATTTTCTATGTGTTAAATTTGTTTGAAGTTGTATTTGGAACATGGTTTTTGAGCCAAAGAACACACAACCTGTGAGATTTTGAGATTAATTACATGGTTACATTAGTTAACCATAAATATTTTATTCTTGTGTGTTTTCTTCTCTATAATTGCAATCTTTACTTTGTTCCACTCTATATGTCCATTATTTAGTGTATTTACATGCTTGCATATGATTGAGGCCATTACTTGTTTTCACTCACTTATCCCAAATAAGCCTACCCTTTTATGTCACCCTTGTTAGCCACTTTGAGCTTTTTAACCTCCCATCTATTCCATAACCACATTACTAGCCTTAAGCAGAAAAATAAAATAAAAATCCCAAGTTGAATCCTTAGTTAGCTTAAGATAGATATTGTGTATAATTTAAGTATGGAGAATTTTATGGGAACATGGGATGATAGAAAAAAAAAGGGAATTAAATTGAATAAGTTATTTGAAGATTTGGGAAGCATGCTCATGTGAAATCAAAATAATTAAATTACCATGTGCATTGAAAAAAAAAATCAAAATATTAAGTAATTAAATAAGGGGATACAAAAAAAATAATATTACCCCAAATGCAAAATAAAAAGAATTAATGCACATAGAACAAAATTCAAAAATAAGTTTGATACATGAGCATGTAATACAAAAGTGAAAAAAATTTGGGTAGCTAGGTAAAGCATTTTAAATTATATAAAGTATGTATATGTTAGTTGAGATCTTAAACTAATCAAGGATTCACTTTGTTAGCTCACTTAGGCTTATATATATATATATATATATATATATATATATATATATATATATATATATATATATCCTTACCTTTACCTCAGCCCCATTACAACCCTGAAAAGACCTCATGATGTTTGCATTGGTATACTAAATATTTGTTAATTGGTTAGATGAAGAACAAAGTTTAGAAAGCATGATTAGAGAAGAGTAGAGTGATTAACCCTAGACACTTGAGAGATTAGAGTGATATACACTACCAGTAAGGGTTCAATGCTTGATTCTATGTTCCCTGCTTTCATGAGCTATCTTCTTACAAGTTTACTTGTCTTTTATTGTATAATTTGAATTAGTGAAATTTGATTTATATTTGTCTTGGAAGATTTATTTACTTTTAACCAAGTATGTAGAAGCATTTCACATTTAGTTGCATTCATATAGATAGGATTGCATTTCATACATTTTACCATTCCTCTTCACTCCTTTATAGCTTCTCTTGAGCTTAGCATGAGGACATGCTAATGTTTAAGTGTGAGGAGGTTGATAAACCACTATTTTATGGTTTATCTTGTGCTCAATTGAGTGGATTTTATCAATCTTTCGTACACTTATTCATATGATTTGCACGAGTTTACGTTTTCCTTCCTGATTTTGTGCTATGATTGAAAACATGCTTCTTTGGCCTTATATTTGCTAATATTAATCTTCTCTTATTACCATTTGATGCCTTGATATATGTGTTAAGTGATTTCAGAGATTACAGGGCAGGAATGACTTAGAGGATGGAAAGGAAGCATGCAAAAGTGAAAGGAATACAAGAAACTGAAGGAACTGCTAAAGCTGTCCAGCCTGACCTCTTGGTACTAAATCGATCATAACTTGAGCTAAAAAAGTCCAAATGATGCGGTTCCAGTTGCGTTGGAAAGCTAACATTCGGAGCTTTGCAATGATATATAATTTGCCATAGCTTCTTCGACACCAAGCGACGCGAAGGCGTAGATCACGCGGACGCGTGACCTGGCAAAAATGCAATCCACGCAAACGCGTGGACGACGCCTCCGCGTCACTTTGCCGCGACCTGAACGTAACAGAAATCGCTGGGGGCAATTTTTGGGCTGTTTTTGACCCAGTTTTCGGCCCAGAAAACTCATATTAGAGGCTATAAAGTGGGGAAATGCATCCATTCAATGATACAAGATATCTTCCATTATTCACTTTTCATAATTTAGATGTAGTTTTTAGAGAGAGAGGTTCTCTCCTCTCTCTTAGGATTTAGGATTAGGATTCCTCTTAAAGGTTTTAGGATTTCAACTTCTTCTCAGGTTCAACATTCCTTTTATTTATTTTCCCAATTTACTTTATGAACTTTTCTATGTTAGATTTGAATTTATGTTTAAACGTAATTTGATGTGTTTCAGATTTATGATTGCTTTATTCTATTTATGAATGCTTTTAATTTAATTTAGATATTTTCTTCTTTTTGGCTTTGGTTAAGTAATTGGTAATACTTGAGTTGTCAAACTCAGCAGTGGTTGAAATTGGCAGATTACTAATTGATCTAGATCGCTCTAAAGCTAATCTTCCCACAGGGATTGACTAGGACTTGAGGATCAAACTAATTAGTCCACTTGACTTTCCTTTGCTTTAGTAAAGGTTAACTAAGTGGGATTAAAACTCAATTCTCATCACCATCGATAAGGATAACTAGGATAGGACTTCCAAATTCTTATACCTTGCCAAGAGATTTTATAATTAATTTATTTTTCTTTTTATTTAAATTACTTGCTCCTTATTTCAAAAACCCCCAATTTACAAAACCCATAATCAATAATAAGAACATACCTCCCTGCAATTCCTTGAGAGACGACCCGAGGTTTGAATACTTCGGTTATAAATTTTAAAGGGGTTTGTTACTTGTGACAACCAAAACTTTTGCACGAAAGGATTCTCTGTTGGTTTAGAAACTATACTTACAATGCGATAATATATTTGTGAATTTCTTTATCGATAGAAAATCCGATCGTCAGTTAACCACTAGCTTGATTATACATGTCTTAGACGGCTAATCCACGACTTCGTTGGGGACTTCTCGAGACACCAGTTCAGCCGAGGTATGGAGAGATTCGGGTCTTTATGGTAAAGGCTAGAACCAAAGGTGCAGCATTCTCTGATCCAGAACATTCGACCTTGTCTGTGGCGTTTTGAGTAGGATCATCAAGGGAAATGGACTACAGGAGCTTCACCCTCATTCAGACTGGATGCGCACTAACCCTGGTGTTCAGCCTAGAGGAGAATCAGCAACCTCTCAAGAAAGGCATTGATCACATACAACCTACCATAAAAGAAATCATTCACAGTTGGCATAGACAGTGAGACCGAATTAATCCAGAAGAACAAAGCATCTCTGAAGCCTTAACCATCTTCTTATCATTGCATTCACCTTCAATTGAGTAACGTTATCTTTATTTTACTTTTATGCGCTTTAAACAAACAAACAACTTTTCTATCTGCTTGACTAAGATCTACAAGATAACCACAGCTTGACTCAAGCCAACAATTATCGTGGGATCGACCTTGACTCACTCAGGTATTACTTGGACGACCCAACACTTGCTGGTTCAGTTGTGCGAAGTGTAATTCCAGGCACCACTCCCTCGACGGCAGTCCTTAGCAAGGTGCCCTGGCAATCCGCAAGTATAGCAATGACCATTTTCCCTTGCCATATAAAACTGAGCATTGTTGTTTCTTCTGAAATCCGCTTGACCTTGAAGATACTGAGGAGTGTGTCCGTATCTCTTAAAGTTCTGTCCCCTTGATCCAAGGTAATCGCCACGAGCTCGGTTGTTAGTGTAACCACGATTTCCTCTTGCCTCAGTTACCTTCTTGGCACAGTTCTCCATAACTCGTGCTTTGTTCACTAGTTCTGAGAACATCCTTATTTCCAAGGGAGCTACAGTAATCATGATGTCATCCTTGAGGCCTCCTTGGTACTTGATACATTTCCAACTCTCATAGGATTCAAGGGCTCCCTGACATACCTTTGAGAACCTACAGAGCTCTTCAAATTTGCTTGTGTACTTTGCTACTGACAATAAGCCTTGCTTCAGCTGCATAAGCTCCAACTCTCTAGCTTCTTTTACCGATTCAGGAAAGTATTTCTTGTAGAAAGCCATCTAGAAAATATCCCAAGGAATGTCGCCATTCAGAAGCTGCAGTAAGTGACATTCTCCTTGCACCAGTGTTGAGCCTCTCTTAAAAGTTGATTTGCCGCAAACTCCACAAATTGGTTGTTTGGAACATGCTGAGCTTGTAGAGCACGCTCCATGGCTTGAAACCAATTGTCCGCTTCAATGAGGTTGTTTGAACCTCTGAAAGTTGGTGGATGAACCTTGAGAAACGAAGCCAAGGTCATCAGAGTACCTCTCAAGTCATTGCCGTATCCTTCCCCATTTCCGTTCCCATTTCCGTTCCCATTTCCATTACCGTTTCCATTCTCCGCCGGTTGACCCAACCTCTGTACAGCTTATAAAGTTGTAGTAGCATTCGCTTCCATGGTATTAGCCAGATTTTCCATCGCCATCATAAACTCGGCATGGTTGTCGGCCGGTCGGTCATTCTCAGTTCCTCCTCATGTACAAGTAAGACCTTGTCCTCGAGTTTGAACAAACTAACAGATTATTTTGATGCCTAGATTAGGTATTGTTTTTAATTTTGTTTGAGTCTTTAGCTTCTATTTTTTGAAAAAAAATAAAAAAATTTTCAAAAATCTTTTCTTTTCTTTATTAATCTTGATCATTGGTTTGAGTCTTTGTTCTTGTTCTTGTTTGAGTCTTTTTCGAATTCCTTGAGTCTTTTTTTCATAAAATTTTCAAAAATAGTGTCTTTTATTTGAATCTTGTGTCAATTCTTAAGTTTGGTGTCTTTGAGTCTTTTTCTTTAAAATTTTCGAAATTGGTGTCTTTGGTTTTCAAAATTTTTAAGTTTGGTGTCTTTTGCATGTTCTTTGTTTTCTTGGAATTCTTTAAGTTTTGTTCTTGGTGTTCTTCTTGATCTTTAAATTGTTCTTGTTTTTCTTCTTGTTTTGATCTTTAAAATTTTAAGTTTGGTGTCTTTAGGTGTTTGTCTTTGAAATTTTTGAAATCTTGTGTCTTTAGATCTAAAAATTTTAAGTTTGGTATCTTTTGGTTATTTTTCTCTTTCTTCATTAATTTAAAAAAAAATAAAAAAATATCTTTTCTATCTTTTTACTTTAATTTTCAAAAATTGCAACAACTTTTTCAAATTTTAATTTCAAAATCATTATCTTATCTTATCTTATTTTTAAATTTCAAATTCAAATCTTTTCAAAATCAAATCTTTTCAAAAATTATATCTTTTTCGATTTACTATCTTATCTTTTTATCTTTCTTTAAAATTCAAAAATCTTATCTTATCTTATTTCAAATTCAAATTTTAAAAATTCAATTTCAAAATTTAAAATTTAAAATTTCAAAATCAAATCTTTTTCAAAAATCAAATTTCAAATCTTATCTTTTTCAAATCTTTTTCAAATTCTTATCTTGTCTTTTTTAATTTCAAATTTTAAAATCAAATCTTTTCAATTTCTATCTTATCTTTTCTAATTTTAAATTTTAAATTCAAATCTTTTCTAATCTTCTATCTTATCTTATTTTCAAATCTTTCTTAATTAGTTACTTGTTTTCTTTTCAAAACTTCCTAACTAATTCTTCTTTCTCTCTTATAATTTTCGAAAATATCTTCTCTATTTCTCTATCTTCTTTTTCGAAATTCATAGTTTAATTTTCAAATCTTTTTTTTAATTTTTTTAATTTTCGAATTCAATCAATAATTAAATTATCTTTGTTTTTTATTTTTTTATTTTATTTTCCAATTTTTGAATTCTCTACTCCTCATAGCCGAATTCTTTCTCTCTTCTTTCTATCATCTTTCGTTTTTCTTCTTCACATCTCACAGGAAGTCCTCTGTTCTTGAACATAGAGCTCCCATTCTTCTTCTTTCTTGTTTTCTTCTTCTTGTTTATGATAAAGAACCTATCTTTAATCTTGATCTTGAACCTGAGAGGACTCTAAGGAGGCGTTTACAATAAGCTAAAGCACAACATTCTGAAAGAAACCTCACAGAAATTTTCGAACAAGAAGCTAAAAATATGGCAGCCGAGCCTAATCATGAAGGAGATGCAAGAAAGGTTCTTGATGACTACACCATGCCAACTTCTGATTTCTATGGAAGAAGTATCTCCATACCTGCCATTAGAGTAAAAAACTTTGAGCTTAAGTCTCAATTAGTCTCTCTAATGCAACAGAATTACAAATTTTATGGACTTCCACTGGAAGATCCACATCAGTTTCTATCTAAATTTTTGCAAATTTGTGACACTATTAAGACCAATGGAGTGGATCCTGAGGTCTACAGACTTATGCTCTTTTCCTTTGTTGTTAGAGACAGAGCTAGGATATGGTTGGATTCTCAACCTAAAGAAAGCCTAGACTCTTGGAAAAAATTAGTCAATACTTTCTTGGCCAAATTCTTTCCTTCTCAAAAGATGAGCAAAATCAGAGTGGAACTGCAAACCTTCAGACAAAGAGAAGGCAAATCCCTCTATGAAGCTTGGGAAAGTCACAAGCAGCTAATCAGGAGGTGTCCTTCTAACATGCTCTCAGAATGGTCCATCTTAGGCATCTTTTATGATGGTCTGCTTGAGATGTCCAAAATATCATTGGACAGCTCTATAGGTGGATCACTCCACTTCAAAAAAATGCCTACAGAAGCAAGAGAACTCATTGAGATAGTTGCAAATAACCAATTCATGTACACTTCTGAGAGAAACCCTATGAATAATGGGGTAGCTCAGAAGAAAGGAGTTCTTAAAGTAGATACTCTGAATGCCATATTGGCTCAAAACAAGATCTTGGCCCAACAGGTCAATATGATCTCTCAGCATTTGACTGGAATGCAAGCTGCAACTGGCAGCACTCAAGGAGCTTCCTCTAAAGGAGAAGCTTATAATCCTGACCAACCCATGATGGAGGAGGTGAATTACATGGGAGAACCCTATGGAAACACCTACAACCCTTCATGGAAGAATCATCCTAACCTTTTATGGAAGGATCAACAGAAGCCTCAGCAAGGCTTCAATAATAATCAAGGTGGAAGAACCCAGAATAGGTTCAACAACAGGCCACCATTCCCATCTTCTCAGGAACATATAGAGACTCCTAGGCAGAGCCTTTTTGACTTAGTCACTATAGTCTCTAACCTCTCTAATACCACTCATTGTTTAATAACTGGAACAAGGTCTTCCATCAGAAATCTGGAGGTACAAGTTGGTCAACTAAGCAAGAGAATCTCTGAGACTTATCCTGATACTCTTCCTAGTAACACTGAAGTAAACCCAAGAGAAGAGTGCAAAGCCATCACCACAGAGGCTGAGGCCGAATCTGGAGAGACTGAGATGGCGTTGAATGCCAGTAAGGAATACCTTATTGGGTATTCAATGCCCACATTGGCTAAGAGCTTGGCGCTGAATGCCAGTGAAGAGGATATCACTGGGCATTCAACACCCAAAATGACATCAAAGTTGGCATTGAATGCCAATGAGGCAGACCTCACTGGGCGTTCAACGCCCAAACTGGCAGAGAAGCTGGCGTTGAACGCCAGTGAAGATGTCCTCACTGGGCGTTCAATGCCCAAAAAGCTACAAGAGGTGGAGTTGAACGCCAGTAAGGGTATCCCTACCAAGCATTTAACACCCACTGATGAAGTTCCTATCCAAGAAATAAAGGAAGTCGTGGCTCATATAGAGACCATAGAGGTTCCTTTGCAAGAACTCTTGCAATTCATGAGTTCTGATGAATACTCATCCTCTGATGAGGATGAGAAAACTAGGGAAGAGTAAGTTGCACGGTACCTAGGAGCTTTCATGAAGCTAAATACCAAGTTATTTGGAGTAAAGACATTGGAGGAAGAACTTCCAGTGCTTACCGAAGAACTCAATGCTTTGGTTCAGCAGAAGCTGCCTCAAAAGCTTCCGGATCCCGGACGCTTCCTAATTCTTTGCACCATAGGCACCATGACCTTTGAGAAGGCTCTGTGTAACCTAGGATCAAGTATAAACCTCATGCCACTCTCTGTAATGGAAAAGTTAGGAATCTTTGAGGTACAAGCTGTAAATATCTCACTAGAGATGGCAGACAAGTCAATGAAGAAAGCATATGGCTTAGTAGAGGATGTCTTGGTGAAGGTTGAAAACCTTTACATCCCTACAAACTTCATAATCCTTGATACTGGGGAAGATGAAGATGAATCCATCATCCTTGGAAGACCTTTCCTAGCAACTGCCAATGCTATCATTGATGTAGCTAACAGAGAACTGATTTTACAACTCGGGAAGGATCACATCTTGTTCAGGATGCCTCACCCCAATTCTCCCTCTAAGAAAAGAGAGATAATTATGCAACACTTAGTGTTTCAATCATCTCTTTCAGTGCAGAGCTTTACTAAGCCCCCCAATACCAATTCTAAGTTTGATGTTGGGCAGCCATCAATAAGCACTGAGACCAAAGGTACTAAGAAGAAAGTACTTAAAGGCTAGAAGGACAAAAAGATCCCATAGAAGGCCTCTCACCTGGCATGAGAGTTGTCTTCACCAAGAAACCAGTCATACCACATACAGTGAGTCGTGTCTTGTGTCTAGAGCATGTGGAGCTCATCCATGAGAAGACAAGAAGAAAGTTCACTATAAGGGGCAAAATTCTGAGCTCATATCAATCTCCGTAAGGAGCTAACTGTCAAGCTAGTGATGTTAAAGGGGCGCGTGTTGGGAGGCAACCCAACCATAATTATTATTTATGTTTTTCTTTGAATTTGTTTTTCTTAATTATTTTTCTTTAGGTTCATGATCATGTGCATTAGTTAAAACAGAGACAGCAACGTTCAGAGATAAAGACAGAACACTCTGGATGGAGTGTCTTGCTGGCATTAAATGCCAGACAAGGAAGGCAAAGTAGGCGTGCAACGCCTACCAAGAGCAGCCAACCTGGCATTAAGCGCCACACAGGGTATCCCTGCTGGGCATTCAACACCCAATAAGACCAGCAAGCTGGAGTTGAATGCCAGCTAGGGAGCAAAGGCTGGGCGTTCAACGCCTGAAATGGCAGAAGACCCGGCGTTGAATGCCAGGAAGGAGGTCCCTTCTGGGAGTTCAACACCCTAAATGGAGCAGCAAGCTGGCGTTGAACGCCAGCCATGGAGCATGAGCTAAGCGTTCAACACCCATAAAGAGAGCAGAAAATTTGAATTTTCTAGCCTCTCAGAACCAGTGGATCCCACAGCATCTTCACCTACCCCACTTTCTTCTCTCTTCTTTTCACACTCCTCATTACACTCTTCCCTATAAACCCTAGCCTAATCACATCCATATCAATTTCCAAAACCATTATAACACCTACCTACCCCTACCCACTTCAAAATCAAATCTCCCTCCCATTTAACCTTCCTATGACCGAAACCTACCTTACCCCAACCCTATAAATACCCCCTCTTACTAACCCCTCATACACATACTTTATACACTCTCAAAACCCCTTGGCTGAGCCCTTCTTCTCCCTCCATCTCCATCTATTTTCTTCTTCTTCTCCTCTATTCTTCTATTTTGTTTATTTTTGCTTGAGGACGAGCAAAGTTTTAAGTTTGGTGTTAGAAAAGTGTTACTTTTTGCATTCCATTCCCATTTATAGCACCCAAGGTTGGAGAACCCTCTAGAAAGAGGAAAAGAAAGGCCGTAGCCGCCACCTCCGAATCTTGGGAGATGGAGAGATTCATCACCAAAGCCCACTAAGACCACTTCTATGAAGTAGTGGCAAAGAAAAAGGTGATCCTTAAGGTCCCTTTTAAACTTAAGAAGAATGAGTATCCAGAGATCCGACATGAAATTCGGAGAAGAAGCTGGAAAGTCTTAACCAATCCCATCCAAGAGGCTGGGATCTCAATGGTACAAGAGTTTTATGCTAATGCATGGGTCACGAAAAATCATGACATTAATGTGAACCCTCATCCTAAGAATTGGAGCACTATGGTCTGAGGAAGAATCTTAGATTTTAGCCCGGAAAGTGTGATGTTGGCATTCAACATGCCTTTGATGCAAGGAGATCCACATCCTTACACTAGAAGAGTTAACCATGATCAGAGGCTGGATCAAGTGCTCTCAGACATCTGTGTGGAAGGAGCACAGTAGAAAAGAGATTCCCAAGGCAAGCCTATCAAACTAAGAAGGCCTGACCTCAAGCCCATAGCTAGAGGATAGTTGGAATTTATCCAACGCTCTATCATCCCTACTAGCAACCGGTCCGAAGTGACCATAGACCGAGCCATCATGATCCATTGCATCATGCTCAGAGAGGAGGTGGAAGTACATGAGGTGATACCTCAAGAGTTGTACAAAGTGGTGGACAAGCCCTCCACCCAAGCAAGGTTAGCTTTCCCTCATCTTATCTGTCACCTATGCAATTCAGCTGGAATTGTCATAGAAGGAGATATCTTCATTGAGGAGGATAAGCCCATCACTAAAAGAAGGATGGAGCATACTAGAGAGCCAGCACATGAACTACAACATGAACATGTGGAGCTGCCTCAACATGAGATCCCTAAGATGCGTCAAGGGATGTATTTTCCTTCTCAAAGCAATTGGGATCAATGGCATACTTTTGTGGGAGAATTAAGCTTTAACATGAATCAATTGAGGATGGAGCATCAAGAGCATTGCACCATCTTCAATGATATTAGAGAAGATCAAAGAGTTATGAGGGAAGAACAACAGAGACAAGGGCGTGACATTGAAGACATCAAGCGCTCAATTGGATTCTCTAGAGGAAGTGGTAATCGGTGTCATTAACGTGGTCCCATTTTATCACCCCTTGCTGTTATGTCATTTTTCTGTTTCCCACTATGTTTTTATTGTCTGTTCTCATGTTCTTTTTGCATGATCATTTCTATCTATGTCTTAACGTTATAAAATGTTCCATATATCTCTCACCTTACTTAAAAGAAAATTTTATTTGAAAGAGAGATTAAGTTGCATGAATTTCGAGTTTATCTAAAGAATAGTTCAATTATCTTGATGTGGTGGCATTGCTTTTGTTTTCTGAATGTATGAATGAACAGTGCATATTTAAAATTGGAATCAAGAATATTGGCTCTTGAAAGAATGATGAAAAAGGAGAACTATTATTGGTAATCTGAAAAATCCAAAAATTGATTCTTGAAGTAAGAAAAAGCAGTAAAAAAAATAATAAAAGAATATATATATATATATATATATATATATATAAAGCAAGCTGAAAAAGAAATAAAAAGCATAAAAAGTAAATAGCTCTTTAAACTAAAAGGCAAGAGCCAAAAGTCAATAACCCTTTAAACCAAAAAGCAAGGGTAAAAGGATCCAAGGATTTGAGCATCAATGGTTAGGAGGGCCTAAAAAGAGTAAAATCTTGGCCTAAGCACTCCAAATGGACAGTGTCCCTAACTATATGCTTGTGGTGTGAAGGTGTCAAGTAAAAGAACTTGAGATTGAGCAGTTAAAGTCGTAATCCAAAGCAAAAAGAGTGTGCTTAAGAACTCTGGACTCCTCTATTTGGGGATTCTAGCAAAGCTGAATCACAATCCGAAAGGGTTCACCCAGTTAAGTGTTTGTGGCATTTATGTATCCGGTGGTAATACTAGAAAACAAAGTGCTTAGGGCCACGACCAAGACTCTAAAATGCTGTGTTCAAGAATAAAAAAGAAATAAACTAGGAGAATCAATAATATCATCTGGATTCTAAGTTCCTAAAGAGGCAAATACTTCTGAGTTTCAATGGATAATGAGATGCCAAAACTATTCAGAAGCAAAAAGCTACTAAGTCCGGCTCATCTAATTGAAACTGGGCTCCATTGAAAACTCTGAGATGTATTGTATCTTACTCTTCTTTTTATCCTACTTTGTTTTTAGTTGCTTGGGAACAAGCAACAGTTTAAGTTTGGTGTTGTGATGAGCGGATATTTTATACGCTTTTTGGCACCATTTTCATATAGTTTTTAGCATGTTTTGTTTAAGTTTTATTATGTTTTCATAGGTTTTAGTGTAAAATTCACATTTTTGGATTCTACTTTGAGTTTGTGTATTTTTATGCAATTTCAGGTATTTTCTGGCTGAAATTGAGGAGCTGGAGCAAAAGTCTGATTCAAAGACAAAGAAAGCACTCCAGCTGCTGTCAGGATCTGACCTCTGTGTACTCAATGGAGCTTTTCTGGAGCTAAAGAAGTCAAAATGGATCGTTCTCAACGGCTATGGAAAGCTAACATCCAGGGCTTTCTAAAATATATAATGGTTCATACTTTGCTTCAGAATTGAAGGACCAAAACTGGCATTCAATGGCAGCCATCTACCCCAGTCCAGGCGTCCAAGGCCCAGAGAGGAGTGGCCAGTGTCCAACGCCCATAAAGGTGTCCCTAGCCAGTGTTCAATGCCCAAGAATCATCCTAGCACGTGGAGACTACTCAGGCTCAGCCCAAACACTCACCAAGTGGACTCCGGAAGTGGATTTTTGCACTACAAGCCTAAGCATATCTTATTTTTGTAATCCCTAGTTATTAGATTAGTATTTAAAGGAGAAGATTACCCTTGTTTGAGGATCTTTGACCAATCCTTGTCCACTTTTACCTTTCATTGTATTTTCTATCAGTATGAGTCTCTAAACCTCCTAGGTTAAGGGAAGGAGCTCTGTTGAGTTTTGTGGATTAATAAAAGTATTACTTTTCTATCTCAATTTGTGTTTAATTCTCTATTCTAAGATGTATCTTTGTTCTTCAACCTTATGCATGAGTTGAACCGGCACAAGGTTATCTCTATTCTACATGGGTTTAGAGAGCGTCTTTCATCGGATATCAATGAACCACTAGCTTGATTATACATATTTTAGACAGTTAATTCACGACTTTGTTGAGGACTTCTCGAGGCACCAGTTTAGTCGAGGTTTGGGAAGATTAGGTTCTTTGTGGTAAAGGCTAGAACCAAAGGTGCAATATTCTCTGATCCGGAAGATTCAACCTTGTCTGTGGCATTGAGTAGGATCATCAAGGGGAATGGACTGTAGGAGCTTCACCCTCATTCAGACTGGATGCACACTAACCCTGGTGTTCAGCCTAGAGGAGAATCGGTGACCTCTCAAGAAAGGCATTGATCACATACAGCTTGCCATAGAAGAAATCATGCACAGTTGGCATAAAAAGTGAGACCGAATTAATCCAGAAGAACAAAGCATCTCTGAAGCCTTAACCATCTTCTTATCATTACATTCACCTTCAATTGAGTAACGTTATCTTTATTTTACTTTTATGCGCTTTAAACAAACAAACAACTTTTCTATCCGTCTGACTAAGATCTACAAGATAACCACAGCTTGATTCAAGCCAACAATCCTCGTGGGATCGACCTTGACTCACTCAAGTATTACTTGGACGACCGAGTGCACTTGTTGGTTTAGTTGTGCGAAGTAGTAATTCCGTGCACCACTCCCTCAACGGTAGTCCTTAGCAAGGTGCCCTGGCAATCCGCAAGTATAGCATCAACCATTTTCCCTTGGCATATAAAACTGAGCATTGTTGTTTCTTCTGATGTCCCCTTGACATTGAAGATGCTGAGGAGTGTGTCCGTCTCTCTTAAGTTCTGTCCCCTTGGTCCAAGGTAATCGGCACGAGCTTGGTTGTCAGTATAACTACGATTTCCTCTCGCCTCAGTTACCTTCTTGGCACAGTCATCCACAACTCGTGCTTTGTTCACTAGTTTTAAGAACATCCTTATTTCCAAGGGAGCTACAGTAGTCATGATGTCGTCCTTGAGGCCTCCTTGGTACTTGATACATTTTCAACTCTCATAGGACTCAGGGGCTCCCTGACATACCTTTGAGAACCTACAGAGCTCTTCAAATTTGCTTGTGTACTCTGCTATTGACAATGAGCCTTGCTTCAGCTGCATAAGCTCCAACTCTCTAGCTTCTCTTACCGATTCAGGAAAATATTTCTTGTAGAAAGCCGTGTAAAAAATATCCCAAGGAATGTCGGCATTCGGAAGTTGCAGTAAGTGACATTCTCCTTGCCACCAGTGTTGAGCCTCTCCTAAAAGTTGATACGCCACAAACTCCACAAATTGATTGTTTGGAACATGCTGGGATTGTAGAGCACGCTCCATGGCTTGAAACCAATTGTCCACTTCAGTGGGGTTGTTTGAACCTCTAAAAGTTGGTGGATGAACCTTAAGAAATGAAGCCAAGGTCATCAGAGCCCCTTTCAAGTCATTGCCGTATCCTTCCCCATTTCCGTTCCCATTTTCATTACCATTTCTGTTCTCTGCCGATTGACCCAACCTCTGTACAGATTATAAAGTTGCAGCAGCATTCGCTTCCATGGTATTAGCCAGATTTGCCATCGCCATCATAAACTCGGCATGGTTGTCGGCCAATCGGTCATTCTTGGTTCCTCCTCGTGTACAGGTACGACCTTATGCGCGAGTAGCCATTAGGGTTCATGTTTACACCAAACAGTCGATATCAAGGTGATCAGTCTCAATATTAAAAGCCTAGTGCTTCAATTATCCTAAAATGGCACTCACAAACAAGCACGCTATGCATATATCAAGCAGATAACCTAAATAGCATGAAAGAAAAGGACACATAGTATGCAATAGAGCACAATCGGTGCATCCCTCAAGCTCACGAGGATGAACCGCTCTGATACTACTAAATTTAATACCCTAATTATCCTAAACCTTACCTCATGCTGTAAAAAAAAGGTTAATTAAAGGTCACGACAATTCTAAGACTTATACATAATATATTTAGAAAGAAATAGTAGTTCTAGAAGCCCAATGCAGAAATAAGCTCAGATACAGAATTATAAAAGCGCAAAACGTTCACTCGAGGCTACAAACTTAAGGCACAAGATATAGATACAAGATAAGGAAGCATAAATAGATATATGAGTATAATAGTCACAAGGAACTAGCCGCAACCCGCAGAGTTTAGGCCGACTAGTTATATACAGACATACAGAGTTTTGACAATTAAAATAGCTTATACAATATCTCTCTAAAGTAGGCCTCTAAGGCAAATATAAAAACAAAAGTGAGAGAAATAAGCAGAATATCCAAAAAGACTCTAAAATATGATAAAGATCGTCCACTCTATCACTATCACATAACTCACCGAGGTGGGTTATGACCTGCATCTGAAAAACAACAACAAAGTATGGAATGAGAACTGGAGGTTTTCAGTATGGTAACAGTGTCCAATAATGTAAGATGTAAGACTCCAGGACGCCAGAGGCAATTCTAGAGCTTCATACCAAACAGATATCCAAGCTTAACAAAATAAATAACTTAAACCATAAACAATAAACAGGGTTATCCAAATTTAGGGGATTTCTAACTAGTATAAATCACACCGCTGTATCTCACAGCCTTCGCAAACCTAGCCTCCATGCGATCCCATCGCCACTACCTACTGAACCTCCTCAATCCCAGCAGAAAACACAAGTAATGCAGACAGATAAAGTACAAGTAAAGTACATGTACCGTAAATAGAACAGTTAGCAAGTAAACATGTGATTCATTTAGGCATAGCAGAAATTAATCAAAGCAATCAAACAGCTAGAAGATGCATATGATGAATGGCTTTCCTATTGGCTCGTGATAAACCCTGCCCACTCTATTGACCCACGGATATAGTGTTGGGCACATTCCCATGCGTAACCCAAGGATATAGTGCCTGGCATACTTTTGTAGCAGAAAAGGTTATTAATCATAATTCAATCCCAAGGATATAGTCCTTGTACACTATCATACTTAACCTAAGGATACAGTGCCTGGAACACTTCTGTTCATACTCATTCCATTAACCATAAACATTCATTTTCAAGTTTCAATCTCATCATCCATCATCAATATCTCAAGTTCATCATCAACCTGGCTCCCCATTAGTTCACAAGATAAAAATCCACCCATCTGCCATACCAAGCCTAAGTCATCGTCTTCTAAACTTTTTACCAAAATATTACTTATGGTATTCTCTATGTTCCAAAGCCTAAAAACAAGACACCATAGAGGAGCTTTACGGAAGTTCACAAGCTTGCTGGGAAGCTAAAACAGTTGAAAACAAGGTTTTCTTAAAAACAGGGCAGTGTGCGTACGCACTCCCAGGAGAGTTTTCACAAAGCGTGCGTAAGCACAGATATGTGCGATCGCCCTCAACAGAAGGCACTTCCCAGCGTGTGTGTACGCACGATGTTATGCGTACGCACAAATTGCAAATTTCGCAAGGTGTGTGTGCGCACCAGAGTGTGCTAACGCTCTCAACAGTAGGCATATACCTGTGTGTGCGTGCCCAGCAGAATGTGCGTACACACGTTTTCAAAATTTTACAGGGTGTGCGTACGCACATGTCAAAGCATGGCCCCTGCTCAGAGTACGCGCACAACAATGTGCGTGCAAACACAAATCAGAACTCACAATTTCTGCAACATCACAGAAATCAGATTTTTGACACAAACTTTCAACGATCATGTATTTTTATAAAAAATTCTGATTTCCACAAAATCTATACCATTTTAAAGCTCTTTGAATTATCTTAAATTTGATATAAAATTTGGTCAACTTCAAAAACCGTATCTCAAGATATGATCCATCAAAGTTCACCAAAAACTGGTTTTACCGAATGTTCACTAGATTATCAAACCTTCAAAATTCACAACCAAACCAATTCAAAGCCTATTCAATTTCACCATACGACCCTACCAAATACTATACTTTACCTTTCCATTCCAACTCAATAAATTCATCCACTAAAAACCCAACAATATCCGTAATTTCTACATTAAGATTCCAAAATCAACAACTTTAACATAATCTCACTACTCATGAGTATCACTTATCCTATCTCAACATCAACATACATCATAATTCATTATCATTCTACACAATCATCATTATTCTACCCAACTTCATAATTCAACATCATCATTCACCATAATCATCACAATCATCAAAATCATCATACATCACAATTATCAACAATCAATTTCAATCCTATCCTACGGTCCACTAGCCTAAGTGTCAAAAAATATTACATATTACATAGAGAAAACTAAAACTATACCTTGGCCGATCTCCAATATGCACAACACACCAAAACTTGGATCCCACAAGCTTCCAAAAAGCCAAGGCAACTCCAACAAGCACCAAAGCTCAAGGATTTGGTGAGACTTTACTTTATCCAACGAGATTGGGGACAAAACTCAACAATATACCAATGTTAGATCACCCTTAAACAAACAAAGTCACAAAATCTATTCAAAAACTATAACAAAAAATGCACAAAAGCAAGGGCAGGAAACTGGAGCTTGAGTTTTGATCTTTTACCAATAATGCCTAGCTAGAAACGAAGAGCTCGACAAGAGCTTCGCGTGGCCGTAAATGGCTCGTCAATCGGAGCTCCGTAGCTCAAGTTATGACTCCCAGAAGATGGTGATGAATAGTACCACCCTCCCCTCTCTCTCAATCCGCGTTTTTCTCTCTCTTTGGTGCTGAAATGAGGATGCAAATCCTCATTAAAGGTCTTATATATGTTGAACTTGGGCCCGGTCCAACCAGTTAGTGTTTTAGGTCCGTTTGGCCCACTTTGGGCCAAAACCTTTAAGATTAGTGTCCGGTTTTTAATTCTAAATTATTTTTGTCCTTTCAAAACATTAAATTCAATTTTCAAAATCTTATTTTTCTTAAAATACGGTACCAGACAGACTAGAACTGGTACCACCGGTACACATTTTTACAAAAATCTTTCGCAAAAGATACATTTTCAACTCAGAAAAATTCATTGAATTCAAATTTCACCTTTTTAGTTTCAAAATATCATTTCTATATTTTTAAACCTATCCCAGGAAATTTAAAGTTATTATTTTATTAAAGTAGTTTTACGTGAAAACTCCGGTTCTTACACGAGGTCCACAGCTCTAGTGCACGTGAGTTGCCCCTAACCGTGGCTTGGGGCGTCGCTTCGGTTTTCATGCTGAGAGCAATAAATGCTCTTTATAGTTGATTTGAAAGTAAGGGAGAAAGTTAATTCTACCCCTACCATTTTGCGCTTTCCCAAACGGTTACCATTTCGCACTCTTTTACTTTGTCTTCACAACTTCTTCACTTCTTTCACACACTCTCTTTGCCCTTCTTCACTTTCTTTCCACTGTGTACTCAGAATTCTACGTCTTGCTTGTTGCGGATCCTTTCACATTCGTCTTCAATCTACCATTTTTTCTTGTTGTTATTGTTGGTAAGTGACTCCACTTTTGTTACTACTGCTATCGTGTTTTCTATGCGTTATGTTTGTTAGATCTTATTTCCTTTAGACTCTTTTTTTATGCTTGCTCTTCTTGGACTAAACTTGTCGTTGTTAGGTAGTTCTTAGGGGGTTACTATAGGCAAATTTTCCCTGGATTTAGTCCTTAGATTGATATAAAATACTGTAGGACAGTAATGTAGCAACACATAATTGTCGTTTTTTCCTTTCTTCCGGGTTTTCGATCTTTCAATTTAACTTAAGCGGTGCCCCCATTGTAGGTATGGCGCAGCGACTGAACCTGGTAGATCGGTATGATTGTGTTACTTCTGACATAAAGGATAGGGATTCCCGAATAACCCAAGAGGAACTCCAAGAGTTCCACAATTCTAGGGCCTTATGTGAAGGTGGTCCAGAAGAACCGAACTACAATATTTTCATCCCAGGGAACCAGAAACGTATATGCCAAGTAAATATGTTGTTTCCCGGGTGGCCGAGTGGTTATGGGTGTACAAACCCATATCGTCTCCCCTTTTCTTCCTTTGCCATAGGACTATTGAACCGATGTGCGTGGCCCCGTCACAACTCCACCTGAACAGCTGGGCCGCTGATAAACCATTATTTTATGATTTATATTGTGTTTAATTGTGTGATTTTACCAAATCTTTACCCACTTATTCATATGATTAGCATGCATTTACAATTCCTTCCCAAAAGTGTTTATGATTGAAAACTTGCTTCCTAGAGACTTTTAATTATGTATTTTAATTCTCTTTTATCCCATTCGATACCGTGATCCATGTGTTAAGTGTTTCAGGCTTCATAGGGCATGAATGACTTGGCAATTGGAGAAGAGGCTTGCAAAAATGGAAGGAACACAAGAAACTAAGGAGATGACCAGCGAGCAATGACGCGAGCGCATGGCCCACGCGGACGCGCGAAATGGAGAAGTTGCAGTGATGCTAATGCATGCCTGACGCAAACGCGTGGATTGGAGTCTGCACAAATGACGCGAACGCGTGAACGACGCAAACGCGTGGCAAAGAAAATCGCCGAATGACGCGAACGCGTGGACGATACGTACGCGTGACCTGCGCGATCTGCAAAAATGATAGAATATGCTGGGGGCGATTTTGGGCCGCAGTTTGACCTAGTTTTCGGCCCAGAAACACAGACTAAAGCTAGGGAACGTACAGAAACTCAAGAGAGACACCCATACACATACACACATATTCAGATTCATCACATTAGGATTACTTTAGTTTGAGATCTGAATCTAGATTAGTGTTACATTGATAGTTTATGCTTTTGCTTTAGATTGTGGATGTTGAAGAGCCATTACCTCCGTGAAGATACTACTTTAGTTTGTTTCCTTATTCTTTACTCTTTTCAGTTGATTGTTGACTCTATTCAAATAAGTATGTTACGTTTTGAGTTTATTAATATATAGAATTATGTTTATTTTTAATTAATTTTAATTCTCTATTTAATTTCATTTAATTATGTCTTTTTATATTTTTTAATTGTTAATTTCATGTCAATGGAGTAGATCCTCCACTTGACATGGGGGTTGATTGAGAGGAGACACTTGAGTTAGAATGCTCAAGTGCCTAGTTAAATTGGACGTTGTTGGTTAATTCTGTATCTGCTAACGCTGGACCTTTCCAAGGGAGAGGACTAGGATTTGCGGGTGAGAGTTGGTTTAATCACTAAACTTTCCTTTATTCAGTAAGGGTTAACCTAGTGAGAACAATAACCTTTTTACACTAAACTTGAGAAGATTCCAACAAGGATGGAACTTCCACTTAATTATTCCCCCAGTCAAGGCCTTTTATTTGGAATATCAATAATTATTCTTAGTTTATTTTTTATTGCTTTAATTCTCAATTAATTTAGTTATTCACTATCAAACTTAAACTTTCTAGGAATTTTCTAATTAATAAATTAGCACTCTTTCCTGCAACTCGTTGGGAGACGACCTGGGACTCATACTCCCAGTATCTTTATTTCTAAAACTTGTGACAACTCTTTTTAAATTGGTGAGGCAAATCTTAGCTGGTTAAGAGCTATACGTGCAACACTATTCTCTTATTTGAAATCTCTTAATCAGTTGACTTCTGCCACGCACCAATTTTTGGTACCGTTGCCGAGGAGTTGCAATAGTGTGCTAGATTATTAATTAGTGTACATATTTTATTTTATTTACAAATTTTTTTATTTTGTTACCATGAGCTATATGTTTTTCTCATTGAATGACGCGTTCATTGCCTGATCCGAGCTTAGCCGCTTTTGATCTTGAAATTGAAAGAACTCTTTCACGTATTAGGCGAGCTCGACGTTGGTTAGCCTCTGAGGATGGTGAAGTGATTATTATCGATTCACCAATCTCATCTGAGGGTGAATCTGAACCGCCATCTGAGAACGAAACAAGCTCCTTTACTACTGATTCAGTTCACTCACGTGCAGGTGACATGGCAGCACCTAGGAGGATTACTCTCCAGGAGGTAGGAGCCCCAGACTTCACACTGCAACCATATCAAGTGCATCACCCAACTTTGGCTGCATATTTTGAACTAAAGACTGCACTAATCAACTTGATGCCCAAGTTTCATGGCTTACCTGCTCAAGAGCCTATTAAGCACCTTAGGGATTTCCAGACAGCCTGTTCTACTATTAGGCGTCATGGTGCAGATGAGACTTCTATTCTGTTAACCGCTTTTTCGTTTTCTCTTGAGGGAAAGGCAAGGGAAGGATACTACACCCAACCTGAAGCAACTGTTACTAATTGGAATACACTTAGAAGAGAAGTTTTGGAGAAATACTTTCCAGCTGAAGTTACTGATAGACTGAGGAAGAAGATTTCAATGATTGTTCAAGGCAAATCCGAGACTCTCTACGAATATTGGGAGCACTTCAACAATCTTCTGGATGCATGTCCCCATCACATGATTGGTAAACTAGTATTGATCAGCTATTAAACTCAAGACATGAACCCCCAGGATAAGACTACACTGGAAGGTGCTAATAATGGTTCTTTGAAAAAGTACAAAACCACAGATGAAGCATGGCAGCTGATCAGTGACTTAGTTGAGTCCACTAGGAATCACAGACAGAGGCACAACCATCCCAAGACTGTTGCCGAAGTTTCTTCTAGCATTGAAACTACCGCTCTCACACAGAGTATATGTGAAATGACCAACTTATTGAAACAAATGCAGTTGAATCAACAACAAGCACAACAAGCTCAGCCTCTCCCACCACAGCAAAGCCAACAGTTGGTCCCACAGAGAGTATGCGGGATCTGTGCTGATTATAGTCATTATACTGATGAATGTCTGCAGCTCCAATAGGAAGACAACACTGTGGTAGCCACTCACAATTTCTATGACCGCCCGAATCAAGGATACAATCAACAAGGTGGCAACTATAACCACGGATGGCAGAACAACTCTAATCAAAGCTGGAAAGATAATTCTAACCATGGCTGGAGGGATAACTATAACAGAGAAGGCAAAGACAATAATGGAAACCAGAGGTGGAATAACAATAACAACAACAGACAGCAGAATCAGAACCAACCTTACAGAGCACCTCACCTAAGACAATCACAAGGAATCCAGCACAACCAACAACAAGCTCCTCAGGTCACTTATTCTAATTCCTTATCAAATGATGAGATGCTCCGTTCTCTTGCACAAGGACAACAGGATATGCAGGCGCAGATGAACTCTAGTCTGAATGGCTTGACTGCCACTTTACAAGCTCTCGTCTCCTGGATGGATTCATCACTTAATTCCACACATCAACCTTCAAGCTCTAGTGGAATTCCTTCTCAACCACTGCCTAATCCCAAAGGTGGCATCAATGCCATCACTTTGAGGTCCGGAACCACATTATAGGAGAGGAATCATGAGGAGCCAAGCACACCAGAACACGTGCCAGTAGAAGATGTGGTGGAAGTGGAAGATACTGAAGAGGAAGAGGACGTACAAGACATAGTTGAAGAAGAGGAAGCTCAACCACAGAATGAAGCACCAAGGGATGCAGAAGCTGCAATTCGTGCCCATCCTATCCCCTTTCCACAACTTGCAAGGAAGCCCAGAAAGCAGATGGAACTTGATCCCAAAATGGTAGAAATATTAAAAAGGTCGAGGTAACTGTTCCCCTTTTTGATGTTATTCAATAGGTACCTAAATACGCAAAGTTTCTAAAGGATTTGTGCATACATAAACATAAAATTAATGAATTAGAAACTATTCCTTTAGGTAGTTCTATATCTGCTTTAATGGGAGGTATACCTGAAAAATGTAGTGATCCAGGTCCATGTATGGTTAACTGTACCATTGGAGGTGTGATATTTTCTGACTGTATGTGTGATTTAGGAGCATGTGTTAGTATAATGCCTTTGTCTATATATGATACTTTGAGGCTCCCTCCCTTAAAAAGGTCGGTAACTCATTTTGTGTTAGCAGATAAAAGCATTATTACAGTAGTTGGAATTGCTGAAGATGTATTAGTGAGCATTAAGGGACTCACATTTTCCATTGATTTCTACATCCTAGAAATGCCCCCTAATGACTCAGGAAGACCATCATCAATCCTGCTTGGAAGACCATTTCTGAAGACTTCAAAGTTCAAGCTGGATGCATTCTTAGGAACTTACTCCTTTGAGATAGATGGCAGAACAGTGAGTTTCAGTTTAAATAAAGCTATGAAGCATCCTCCGAAAGATCATTGAAGAGCAAAACTCTCGCACGATCTAGAATTTTCACAATAAATTCGCGTTGTAAGTATAGCTTCTAGACCGACAAGAACTTCTTTCTTACAAAAGTTTTGTTTGTCACTTAAGCAAACCCAATAAAATTTATAAACCGAAGTATTCAAACTTCGGGTCGTCTTCTCAAGGAATTGCAGGGAAGTATGACTTATTATTAGCTATGGAAAAGGTATAATTTTTGGGTTTTTGAAATAAGGAGCAAGTAATTTAAATGACAAGAAAAATAAATTAATAATAATGAAATCTCTTGGCAAGGTATAAGAATTTGGAATTTCTATCCTAGTTATCCTTATCAGATGTGATGAGAATTGGGTTTTAATCCCACTTAGTTAAGTCAAGTGGACTAATTAGCTTGATCCTCAAGTCCTAGTCAATCCCTGTGGGAAGATGATGAGCAGATATTTTATACGCTTTTTGGGGTTAATTTCATATAGTATTGAGTATGTTTTAGTTAGTTTTTAGTCTATTTTCATTAGTTTTTAGGAAAAATTCATATTTCTAGACTTTACTATGAGTTTTGTGTTTTTTTGTAATTTCAGGTATTTTTCTGGCTGAAATTGAAGGAGCTGAGTAAAAATCTGATTCAGGCTGAAAAAGGACTGCTGATGCTGTTGGATTCTGACCTCCCTGCACTCAAAGTGGATTTTCTGGAGCTACAAAACTCAAAATGGCATGCTTCTAATTGCGTTGGAAAGTAGACATCCAGGGCTTTCCAGCAATATATAATAGTCCATACTTTGCACAAGGATAGATGATGTAAACTGGCGTTCAACGCCAGTTCTCTGCCCAATTCTGGCGTCCAGCGCCAGAAAAGGATCAAAAGCTGGAGTTGAACGCCCAAATTGGCACAAAAACTGGCGTTCAACTCCACAAATGGCCTCTACACGTGAATTGCTTAAATCTCAGCCCAGCACACACCAAGTGGGCCCCAGAAGTGGATCTTTACATCATCCATCATAGTTTACTCATTTTTTGTAAACCTAGGCTACTAGTTTAGTATTTAAACAACTTTTAGAGACTTATTTTGCATCTCATGACATTTTTAGATCTGAACTTTGTATTCTCTGATGGCATGAGTCTCTAAACCCCATTGTTGGGGGTGAGGAGCTCTGCTGTGTCTCGATGAATTAATGCAAGTATTTCTGTTTTCCATTCAAACACGCTTGTTCCTATCTAAGATGTTCACTTGCGCTTAACTGTGATGAAGGTGATCTGTGACATTCATCACTTTCCTCAAACCATGAACGTGTGCCTGACAACCACCTCCGTTCTATATCCGATTGAATGAGTATCTCTTAGATCTCTTAATCAGAATCTTCGTGGTATAAGCTAGAACTGATGGCGGCATTCATGAGAATCCGGAAAGTCTAAACCTTGTCTGTGGTATTCCGAGTAGGATTCAATGATTGAGTGACTGTGACGAACCTCAAACTCATGAGTGCTGGGCGTAGTGACAGACGCAAAAGGATAGCAGATCCTATTCCGGCATGATTGAGAACCTGCAGATGATTAGCCGTGCGGTGACAGCGCATTGGGAATCTTTTCACTGAAAGGATGGATGGTAGCCATTGACAACGGTGATCCACCTACACACAGCTTGCCATAGGAGGACGTGCGCGCGTGAATCAGAAGACAGAGGAAAGCAGAGATTCAGAAGACAAAGCATCTCCAAAACTCCAACATATTCTCCATTACTGCATAACAAGTAACTTTTAATTCATGCTCTCTTGGTTATTCGCAATTCAACTGATAAACATAATTGACTTCCTGACTAAGATTTACAAGATAACCATAGATTGCTTCAAACCAACAATCTCCGTGGGATTCGACCCTTACTCACGTAAGGTATTACTTGGACGACCCAGTGCACTTGTTGGTTAGTGGTACGAGTTGTGAAAAGTGTGATTCATAATTCGTGCACCAAGTTTTTGGCGCCGTTGCCGGGGATTGTTCGAGTTTGGATAACTAACGGTTTATTTTGTTGCTTAGATTAGGAAAAATTTCTCTTTTTTTTGTTTAGAGTCTCTTTTTATTTGTTGCGTTAGAATCTTAGAATCCTTATTTTCTTTTTAAAAATATTTTTCAAAAAAATAATTTTTCTATTAAATCCTGTGTCAAACTTTAAGTTTGGTGTTTTCTTGTTGATTTTTCTGAGTTTTTCGAAAATTTATTTTGGTTTTCTAAAAATTTTAAGTTTGGTGTTCTTCCTTAGTGTTCTTAAGTTTTCCTTGTGTCTTGATCTTAAAATTTTTAAGTTTGGTGTTCCTTGGTGTTATCTTGTGTTATCTTGTTGTTTTTCTCTCTCCTTTAAAAATTCAGATTTTTATTTCAAAATTTAAAACCTTTTTCAAAAATCATCATATCTTTTTCAAAATCTCCTAACCACTCTCTTTCTCCTCACTTTTTCGAAAATCTTCCACTCATTTATTTTATTTTATTTTGATTTATTTTCTTTTTGAAATAAATTAATAAATAAATAAATAAAAATATTTTTTCTATTTTACATCATCTCCCTTTCTCCATCATGGACCTAAGCGGAAATGAACAGTCCAGGAGGACTCTGGGGTCATATTCTAACCCCTCTACTGCTTCATATGGGAGTAGTATCTGCATACCCTCCATTGGAGTCAGTAGCTTTGAGTTGAATCCTCAGCTCATTATCATGGTGCAGCAAAGCTGCCAGTATTCCGGTCTTCCACAGGAAGAACCTACAGAGTTTCTGGCACAATTTTTACAAATTGCTGACACAGTACATGATAAGAAAATAGATCAGGATGTCTACAGACTATTACTGTTTCCATTTGCTGTAAAAGATCAAGCTAAGAGGTGGTTAAATAACCAACCTAAAGCCAGCATAAGGACATGGAAACAGCTGACAGAAAAATTCCCGAATCAGTATTTTCCTCCAAAAAGGATGACACAGCTAAGGCTGGACATCCAAGGCTTTAAACAAGGAGATAATGAATCTCTTTATGATACCTGGGAGAGATACAAAGAGATGCTACGAAAATGCCCCTCTGAAATGTTTTCAGAGTGGGTTCAGTTAGACATCTTCTATTATGGGCTTGCAGAAGGAGCTCAGATGTCTCTAGATTACTCAGCTGGTGGATCTATCCACATGAGAAAGACAATTGAAGAGGCTCAAGAGCTCATTGATACAGTTGCCAGGAATCAGCATCTGTACCTAAGAAGCAACCCTTCCATGAATGAAGAGGTTAAAACAGTAACTGCTGAACTCAGTCCTGTAAAACAAGCTGCTGAATTCAATCAGCAATTGGACTTTCTAACAAAGCAGCTAGCCAAATTTAAAGACAGGTTACAAGAGACAAGGCTGGCTAATATACATATGGACGAACAGTTTAAGCAAACAAAGCAGCAGCTGTCAAGGCAAATAGCAGAAGAATGCCAAGCAGTTCAACTAAGAAGTGGGAGAACATTAAATACCCCACCTCAAGGCAGCAAAAAGCTAAGAAATGAGCAAACCACCCAAAATTCACTTGAGGACAGTAAGAGCCCAGGGAAAAATAATTCTGGCGCTAAAACGCCAGAAAATTGGTGGAAGGCTGGCGCTGAACGCCCAGACCATGGCCAAAACTGGCGTTCAACGCTAGAAACAAAACAGGACTGGCGTTCAACGCCAGAAATGTGTAAGAATATGGCGTTGAACGCTCAAAATGGGCAGGATCTGGCGCTGAACGCCCAAGATGGGCACAATTCTGGCGTTCAAATGCCAGGAACAGACAAGAAGTTGGCTTCTCACGTCACTCCAGCTTCTAACTCTGGCACTCAATTGCCAGTGAGGGATCAGACACACACAAATGCTGATAACAACCCCTCTAAAAAGGCTTCTTCAACCACTTCTGTAGGCAATAAACCTGCAGCAACTAAGGTTGAAGAATATAAAGCCAAGATACCTTATCCTCAAAAACTCCGGAAAGAGGAGCAGGATAAGCAATTTGCTCGCTTTGCAGATTATCTCAGGACTCTTGAAATAAAGATTCCATTTGCAGAAGCACTTGAGCAAATACCCTCTTATGCCAAGTTCATGAAAGAGATCTTGAGTCATAAGAAGGATTGGAGAGAAACAGAAAGAGTTCTCCTCACTGAAGAATGCAGTGCAGTCATTCTGAAGAGCTTTCCTGAAAAGCTTAAAGACCCTGGGAGCTTTCTGATACCATGCATATTAGAAGGTAATTGCACCAAGACAGCTTTATGCGATCTTGGGGCAAGCATCAACCTAATACCTGCATCCACTATCAGGAAGCTTGGCTTAACTGAAGAAGTTAAACCAACCCGGATATGTCTCCAACTTGCTGATGGTTCCACTAAATACCCATCAGGCGTGATTGAAGACATGATTGTCAGAGTTGGGCCATTCGCCTTTCCCACTGACTTTGTTGTGCTGGAAATGGAGGAGCACAAGAGTGCTACTCTCATTCTAGGAAGACCCTTCCTAGCAACTGGAAGATCCCTCATTGACGTCCAACAGGGGGAAATAACCCTGAGAGTCAATGATGATGAATTCAAGTTGAACGCTGTCAAAGCCATGCAGCATCCAGACACATCAAAAGACTGCATGAAAGTTGATCCTATTGATTCTTTGGTAGAAGAGATCAACATGGCTGAGAGTCTTGAATCAGAGTTGGAAAACATCTTTAAAGATGTTCAGTCTGATTTAGAGGATTCAGAGGACATGAAAGAGCCTCTGAAATTTCTTCTGGAAGAGGAAAAACCTCCTAAACCCGAGCTCAAGCCATTACCACCATCCTTGAAATATGCGTTTCTGGGAGAAGGTGACACTTTTCCAGTGATCATAAGCTCCGCTTTAAATTCATAGGAAGAAGAGGCACTTATTCAAGTGCTAAGGACACACAAGACAGCTCTTGGGTGGTCCATAGGTGACCTTAAGGGCATAAGCCCAGCTAGATGCATGCACAAAATCTTATTGGAGGATAATGCCAAACCAGTGGTTCAACCACAGAGGCGGCTAAATCCAGCCATGAAAGAAGTGGTGCAGAAAGAGGTCACCAAATTACTGGAGGCTGGGATTATTTATCCCATTTCTGATAGCCCCTGGGTGAGCCCTGTTCAAGTCGTCCCAAAAAAGGGAGGCATGACAGTGATTCATAATGAAAAAAATGAACTGGTTCCTACAAGAACAGTTACAGGGTGGCGCATGTGTATTGACTATAGAAGGCTCAATACAGCCACCAGAAAGGATCATTTTCCTTTACCATTCATAGACCAGATGCTAGAAAGACTAGCAGGTCATGATTATTACTGCTTTTTGGATGGCTACTCAGGCTATAACCAGATTGCAGTAGATCCCCAGGATCAAGAGAAAACAGCATTCACATGTCCATCCGGAGTGTTTGCTTATAGAAGGATGCCATTTGGGCTATGTAATGCGCCTGCAACCTTCCAGAGATGCATGCTCTCTATTTTCTCTGATATGGTGGAAAAATTTTTGGAAGTCTTCATGGACGACTTCTCAGTATACGGAGACTCATTCAGCTCCTGTCTTGATCACCTGAAACTTGTTCTGAAAAGATGCCAAGAGACCAACCTAGTTTTAAACTGGGAAAAGTGTCACTTCATGGTGACTGAAGGAATTGTTCTTGGGCATAAAATCTCAAACAAGGGAATAGAGGTGGATCAAGCAAAAATAGAGGTAATTGAAAAATTACCACCACCTGCCAATGTTAAGGCAATCAGAAGCTTTCTGGGGCATGCAGGATTCTATAGGAGGTTTATAAAGGATTTTTCAAAAATCGCAAAACCTCTAAGCAATCTGCTAGCTGCTGACACGCCATTTGTGTTTGACACAGAGTGCCTGCAGGCGTTTGAAACGCTGAAAGCTAAGCTGGTCACAGCACCAGTCATTTCTGCACCAGACTGGACATTACCATTTGAGCTAATGTGTGACGCCAGTGATCATGCCATTGGTGCAGTATTGGGACAGAAGCACGACAAGCTTTTGCATGTCATTTATTATGCCAGTCGCGTTCTAAATGATGCCCAGAAAAATTACACAACCACAGAAAAAGAACTACTTGCAGTGGTTTACGCCATTGACAAGTTCAGATCATACTTAGTAGGATCAAAAGTGATTGTGTATACTGACCATGCTGCTCTTAAATATCTACTCACAAAGCAGGATTCAAAACCCAGGCTCATCAGATGGGTATTGCTTCTGCAAGAGTTTGATATAGAAATAAGAGACAGAAAAGGGACAGAGAACCAAGTGGCTGATCATCTGTCCCGGATAGAGCCAGTGGAAGGGACGTCCCTCCCCTTTCTTGAGATCTCTGAGACGTTTCCTGATGAGCATTTATTTACCATTCAGGAAGCACCATGGTTTGCCGATATTGCAAACTATAAAGCTGCAAGGTTCATACCCAAGGAGTACAACAGGATACAAAAGAAGAAATTAATTACTGATGCAAAGTACTACTTGTGGGATGAACCTTATCTCTTTAAGAGATGTGCAGACGGAATTATCCGTAGGTGTGTACCTAGAGAAGAAGCACAGAGGATCCTGTGGCATTGCCACGGATCTCAATATGGAGGCCATTTCGGAGGTGAGCGAACAGCCACCAAGGTCCTCCAATGTGGCTTCTATTGGCCCACACTCTATAAAGATTCCCGAGAGTTTGTACGTAATTGTGACAGTTGCCAAAGAGCTGGTAATCTGCCTCATGGTTACGCCATGCCTCAACAAGGAATCTTGGAAATTGAGTTGTTTGACGTATGGGGAATTGACTTCATGGGACCTTTCCCACCATCATACTCAAACACTTATATTCTGGTGGCAGTTGACTATGTATCAAAATGGGTTGAGGCTATTGCCACACCCACCAATGATACTAAAACAGTGCTGAAGTTCCTCCAGAAACATATCTTTAGCAGGTTTGGTGTCCCTAGAGTACTAATCAGTGATGGGGGCACTCACTTCTGCAATAAACAGCTTTACTCTGCCATGGTTCAGTATGGAATTCGCCACAAGGTGGCCACTCCATATCATCCACAAACCAATGGGCAAGCTGAAGTCTCTAACAGAGAATTAAAGAGAATCCTGGAACGGACAGTAAATACCCGTAGAAAGGATTGGGCACGGAGCTTGGATGATGCTCTGTGAGCTTACAGGACAGCATTCAAGACCCCCATAGGGACATCTCCATACCAACTCGTGTATGGTAAGGCATGTCACCTGCCCGTGGAACTGGAACATAAGGCCTACTGGGCAACCAGATTCCTAAATTTTGATGCCAAATTAGCAGGAGAAAAACGATTGCTCCAGCTAAATGAGCTAGAGGAATTCAGATTCACAGCTTTCGAAAATGCCAAGCCTTATAAAGAAAAATAAAAAAAATGGCATGACAGAAAGCTGTCATCTAGAATCTTTGAACCAGGACAGAAGGTCCTGTTGTTTAACTCTAGACTCAGGCTATTCCCCGGAAAACTGAAATCCCGGTGGAGGGGACCATACGTGATTACAAGTGTATCACCATATGGTTATGTGGAGCTTCAAGATATTGATTCTGATAAGAAGTTCATTGTCAATGGACAGAGAATCAAGCATTATCTTGAAGGCAACATTGAGCAAGAATGCTCAAGGCTGAAGCTAGATTAAAAGCTCAGCAAGGTCCAGCTAAAGACAATAAAGAAGCGCTTGCTGGGAGGCAATCCAGCCATGGGGCAACAATCCTCTAAGCATTTTGCCCTATTTCTATTTTTATTTTTATATAGAGTTCATTGACAACAAGGTAAATAATCATTTACAGAAGACCTCGGCACGCAAAACAGAGAAAAAGAGCTCACTGGCAAGAAAACGCCAGTAAAAGTATATTTTGGGCGTTCAACGCCCAAAATGGGCATCCACTGGGCGTTGAATGCCAGTAATGGTAGCAATCTGGGTGTTCAACGCCAGAAAGGGGCACCCACTGGGCGTTGAACGCCAGTAATGGCAGCAGCTGGGCGTTGAACGCCCAGGAGAGCAGCATTTGGGCGCTGAACGCCCAAAACAGGCAGTGTTTGCCTGTTTTGGGCGTTCAAACGCCAGGATAGCAAGGAGGAGCCAAATTCATTTTTTCCGCACGTATTTCCATTTTAATTTCAAATTTTATGTTTCAATGCATGATTTTTACATGAACATGTTAAGAACCCTGATTTCTAAAATCCTTAATTTCAAAAAAAATCCCTCTTTCCAAATTCAATCCAACTCTTTTCAAATCTTTTCTGAAAACAAATCTATCTTTTTCACTCTAAAATCTTTTCAACTAATCCATATCTTTTTCAAATCTCCCCATTATCTTTTTCAAAATTCAGATTTATCTCTTTCAAAAATCTATCATATCTCTTCAAAATTAAACTATATCTTCTATCTTATCTTTTTCAACTCAATCTTTTTATCTTATCTTTTCCAATTTTTCGAAAACCCACCCCCCCATCCCTTTAAATTTGGGTTCGGCCTCCCTCCTTCTCCATCAACAATTGCACCTAGCTCTCCTTCTATCCCTCTCCTTTCTTTTCTTTTGCTTGAGGACAAGCAAACCTCTAAGTTTGGTGTGTTTATCCGAGATCACTAAGATCATGGCTCCTAAAGGAAAACAACCCACTCCAAGAGGTAAGAAAGAGAGCGTTCCAAAACCACTTTGGAATCAAGGGAAGTTCTTATCTAAAGAACATTCAGACCATTATCTTAAAATAATGGGTCTGAGATCAGTGATCCCGGAAGTTAGATTCGATCTGAAAGAAGATGAATATCTGGAGATCCAGGAGCAAATTCGAATCAGGAACTGGGAAGTCCTAGCTAATCCTGAAACGAAAGTAGGAAGGAACATGGTCCAGGAGTTCTATGCTAATATGTGGCAGACTGACAAGCAAAAACTATCTGGAACTGCCTTCTATGAATTTCGGACCATGGTCAGAGGAAAGATTGTTCATACCACCCCTGACAAGATCAGAGAGATCTTAAAGCTACCCCAGCTAAATGACGATCCAGACTCCTTCAACAGGAGGATGATGAGAGCAGACATTGACCTGGATAAGATTCTAGAGGACATATGTATCCCTGGAACCAGGTGGACCACCAACACAAAGGGTGTCCCAAATCAACTCAAGAGAGAGGATCTCAAACCAGTCGCCAGAGGATGGCTAGACTTCATTGGGCATTCTCTGTTGCCTACTAGCAACCATTCTGAAGTCACAGTTAAAAGAGCAGTGATGATCCATTGCATCATGATGGAAAAGGAAGTGGAGGTTCATCAGTTGATTTCAGCTGAACTCTACAAAATTGCTAACAAAAATTCTAAAGAGGCCAGGTTGGCTTATCCAAGCGTGATTTCCCTGCTCTGCAAGGACGCTGGAGTAAGGATGGGAATAACTGAGTATATCTCAATTGAGAAGCCAATCACCAAAGCATCAATGGAAAGACAACAAGCACAGGATGATCCCATCAAGAAGAGAGCATAGGAATTCCTCCCAGAGATCCCTCAATCTGAATACTGGGAGTATCTTGAGACGTCTGTTACCAAGATACGGAAAGCTATGGAGCAAATAATAAAAGAACAGAAGGAACACAGTCAAATGCTGACCTATATGTTTAAAGAACAAGAGGAGCAAGGGCGTGACTTAAGGGAATTGAAGCGCCAAAAGTCTTCTCTTGTAGGACCAAGCACCCCAAGGATCAGAGGAACCCCCGTGCCCCCAGAATAAAGGTTGTTAATTTCCAATTTCTGCCTTAACTCTGTGACAGTGTCCTTATAGAAGTTTACCTTAGGAGTCATATAATAGTAATTAGTATCTATTTTGATTTTATCTCCAATTAAGCTATAGTTTATTTTTTCTCATCATCAGTAAACATGAATAAAGTAGTAGATCTTTTGAATAAGAGGCAATAAAATTTCGAGTTTTAATAAGAGAAATTCTAATTAGTTAAATGTGGTGGCAATGCTTTCTGTCTTCTGAATGAATGCTTGAACAGTGCATATGTCTTTTGAATTTGTTGTTTAAGACTGTTAATATGTTGGCTCTTGAAAGAATGATGAACATGAGACATGTTATTGATAATCTGAAAAATCATAAAAATGATTCTTGAAGCAAGAAAAAGCAGCAAAGAACAAAGCTTGCAGAAAAAAAAGAGAGAGAGAGAGAGAGAGAAAAAAAGCAAGCAGAAAAAGCCAAAAGCTCTTAAAACCAAAAGGCAAGGGCAAATAAAAAGGATCCCAAGGCTTTGAGCATCAGTGGATATGAGGGCCTAAAGGACTAAAATCCTGGTCTAAGCGGCTAAACCAAGCTGTCCCTAACCATGTGCTTGTGGCGTGAAGGTGTCAAGTGAAAACTTGAGACTGAGCGGTTAAAGTCAAGGTCCAAGGTAAAAAGAAGAGTGTGATTAAGAACCCTGGACACCTCTAATTGAGGGCTTTAGCAAAGCTGAGCCACAATCTGAAAAGGTTCACCCAATTATGTGTCTGTGGCATTTATGTATCCGGTGGTAATACTGGAAAACAAAGTGCTTAGGGCCACGGCCAAGACTCATAAAATAGCTGTGTTCAAGAATCATCACACTGAAATAGGAGAATCAATAACACTATCTGAATTCTAAGTTCCTATAGATGCCAATCACTCTGAGCTTCAATGGATAAAGTGAGATGCCAAAACTGTTCAGAAGCAAAAAAAAGCTACTAGTCCCGCTCATCTAATTAGAATCTGAGCTTCAATCAAAAACTCTGAGATATTATTGCTTCTCAACCTATTAGTCTTCTATTTTATTTGTCTAGTTGCTTGAGGACAAGCAACAGTTTAAGTTTGGTGTTGTGATGAGCGGATATTTTATACGCTTTTTGGGGTTAATTTCATATAGTATTGAGTATGTTTTAGTTAGTTTTTAGTCTATTTTCATTAGTTTTTAGGAAAAATTCATATTTCTAGACTTTACTATGAGTTGTGTATTTTTCTGTAATTTCAGGTATTTTTCTGGCTGAAATTGAAGGAGCTGAGTAAAAATCTGATTCAGGCTGAAAAAGGACTGCTGATGTTGTTGGATTCTGACCTCCCTGCACTCAAAGTGGATTTTCTGGAGCTACAAAACTCGAAATGGCATGCTTCCAATTGCGTTGGAAAGTAGACATCCAGGGCTTTCCAGAAATATATAATAGTCCATATTTTGCACAAGGATAGACGATGTAAACTGGCGTTCAACGCCAGTTCTCTGCCCAATTCTGGCATCCAGCGCTAGAAAAGGATCAAAAGCTGGAGTTGAACGCCCAAACTGGCACAAAAACTGGCGTTCAACTCCACAAATGGCCTCTGCATGTGAATTGCTTAAATCTCAGCCCAGCACACACCAAGTGGGCCCCAGAAGTGGATCTCTGCATCATCCATCATAGTTTACTCATTTTTTGTAAACCTAGGCTACTAGTTTAGTATTTAAACAACTTTTAGAGACTTATTTTGCATCTCATGACATTTTTAGATCTGAACTTTGTATTCTCTGACGGCATGAGTCTCTAAACCCCATTGTTGGGGTGAGGAGCTCTGCTGTGTCTCGATGAATTAATGCAAGTATTTCTGTTTTCCATTCAAACACGCTTGTTCCTATCTAAGATGTTCACTCGCGCTTAACTGTGATGAAGGTGATGATCCGTGACATTCATCACCTTCCTCAAACCATGAACGTGTGCCTGACAACCACCTCCGTTCTATATCTGATTGAATGAGTATCTCTTAGATCTCTTAATCAGAATCTTCGTGGTATAAGCTAGAACTGATGGCGACATTCATAAGAATCCAGAAAGTCTAAACCTTGTCTGTGGTATTCTGAGTAGGATTCAATGATTGAGTGACTGTGACGAACCTCAAACTCACGAGTGCTGGGCGTAGTGACAGACGCAAAAGGATAGCAGATCCTATTCCGGCCTGATTGAGAACCTGCAGATGATTAGCCGTGCGGTGACAGCGCATTGGGAATCTTTTCACTGGAAGGATGGATGGTAGCCATTGACAACGGTGATCCACCTACACACAGCTTGCCATAGGAGGACGTGCACGCGTGAATCAGAAGATAGAGGAAAGCAGAGATTCAGAAGACAAAGCATCTCCAAAACTCCAACATATTCTCCATTACTGCATAACAAGTAACTTTTAATTCATGCTCTCTTGGTTATTCGTAATTCAACTGATAAACATAATTGACTTCCTGACTAAGATTTACAAGATAACCATAGATTGCTTCAAACCAACAATCTCCGTGGGATTCGACCCTTACTCACGTAAGGTATTACTTGGACGACCCAGTGCACTTGCTGGTTAGTGGTACGAGTTGTGAAAAGTGTGATTCATAATTCGTGCACCAGAAGACTAGCTTTAGAGCGATCTAGATCAATTAGTAATCTGCCAATTTCAACCACTGCTGAGTTTGACAACTCAAGTGTTACCAATTACTTAACCAAAGCCAAAAGGAAGAAAATTTCTAAATTAAATTAAAAGCATTCATAAATAGAATAAAACGATCGTAAACTGAAATACCTCAAATAATATTAATTAAGAAAATCATAACACGAATGTAGCATAAGCTAAATTGGAAAGATAAATAATAATTAAAGGTATATAATAAAAATAGAAAATAAATAAGAGGAACATTAAACCTGGAAACTGAGAAGAAATAATTCTAAATCCTTTAAGAGGAATCCTAATCCTAAATCCTAAGAGAGAGGAGAGAACCTCTCTCCCTAAAATCTATATCTAAATTATGAAAAGTGAATAATGGGAGATCTCTTGTGTGATTGAATGGATACATTTCTCCACTTCATAGCCTCTAATATGAGTTTTCTGGGCCGAAAATTGGGTTAAAAATAGCCCAGAAATCGCCCCCAGCGATTTCTGTTACGTTCAAGTCGCGGCAAAGTGACGCGGAGGCATCGTCCACACGTTCGCGTCATCTAGCGTCAGAGCAGCTATGGCAAATTATATATCATTGCGAAGCCCTGGATGTTATCTTTCCAACGCAACTGAAACCGTGTCATTTGGATCTTTGTAGCTCAAGTTATGGTCAATTTAGTACCAGAAGGTCAGGCTGGACAACTTAGCAATTTCTTCAACTTCTTGTATTCCTTCCACTTTTGCATGTTTCCTTTCCATCCTCTGAGTCATTCCTGCCTGTAATCTCTGAAAACACTTAACACACATATTACGGCATCGAATAGTAATAAGAGAGGATTTAAAATTAGCAATTTAAAGGCCCAGGAAACATGTTTTCAATCATAGCACAAGATCAGGAAGAAAAATGTAAAACATGCAAATCATATGAATAAGTGGGTGAAAAGCTGATAAAAACCACTCGAATTAGCACAAGATAAACTATAAAATAGTGGTTTATCAACCTCCCCACACTTAAACATTAGCATGTCCTCATGCTAAGCTCAAGAGAAGCTATAAAGGAGTGAAGAGGAATGGTAGAATGTATGAAATGCAGCCTATCTATATGAATGCAACTATATGCAAAAATGTTTCTACCTACTTGGTTAAAAGTAAATAAATCTTCCAAGACAAACATAAATCAGATTTCACTAATTCAAATTATACAATAAAAGACAAGTAAACTTGTAAGAAGATAGCTCATGAAAGCAGGGAACATAGAATCAAGCATTGAACCCTTACTGGCAGTGTGTATCACTCTAATCTCTCAAGTGTCTAGGGTTAATCACTCTACTCTTCTCTAATAATGCTTTCTAAACTTTGTTCTTCATCTAACCAATCAACAAATATTTAGTATACCAATGCAAACATCATGAGGTCTTTTCAGGGTTGTAATGGGGCTAAGGTAAGGGTGAGGATATATGTATGGCCAAGTGAGCTATAATATGAATCTTTAATTAATCTAAGATCTCACCTATACACACATTCTATATTTTAAATTCATGCCTAGCTACCCAAAATTTCCATTTTTGCATATCATACTTATGTATCAACTTTTCTTTAATTTTTTCACATATGCATTGATTTTTCATTAACTTAACATTGGGGTAATTTTGTCCCCTTATTTATTTACTTATTTATTGAATATTTTTTTTTTGGATTTTTTTTCTTTTTTTTTTTAATTTTTTTATAGAAAAATAAACATAACTTATCAATGCACATGGATTTTTAATTTTTCTAGTCTCACATGAGTAGGTACCCAAATTCCTAATATTTTATCAAAGTAGAAAAACATAACACATTTTCTTATTAATCCATGTTCCCATAGTTTCTCCACACTTAATTGTTACACAATCTCTATCTTAAGCTAACCAAAGATTCAATTGGGGTATTTAATTATTTTTCTACTTAAGGCTAGTGATGTGGTTATAGAACAGAATAAATGGGGATAAAAGGCTCAAGGTGGCTAACAAGGGTGATGTAAAAGGTAGGCTTATTTGGGATAAGTGAGATAATAACAAATAATGGCCTCAATCATATGCAAGCATGTAAATACACTAAATATTGGACATATAGACTGAAACAAAGTAAAGATTGCAATCATAGAGAAGAAAACACATAAGAATAAAATTTATGGTTAAATAATGTAACCATGTAAATAAGCTCAAAATCTCACGGGTTGTGTGTTCTTTGGCTCAAAAACCATGTTCCAAATACAAATTCAAACAAATTTAACACAAAAGTTTTAATTTAAATTAGTGAAATACTATAAAAATTTCTTGAAAAAGAAAATATTACTTTAACCAAGTAGTAACTAAATGCATAAACTCAAACAAACATGCAATTAAATATGCAAATACAACAATGAACAAACAAAGAAAATAGAGTATTGGTGTTGAAAAGAAGGTAACTAACCCCTGGAAGTCGGTATCGACCTCCCCACACTTAAAGATTGCACCGTCCTCGGTGCATGCTAAAATGTGCAAGTGGATGGGGGTTGTGGTTCCTCAGCTGGGGCTCTTTTTGTTCCTTTCCTTGCCAGTGATTTGGGAGTAGCTTTCTCTTTACCCTTCTTGGTGGCCATCCTGAAAAAGGAAAAAGAAAGTAACTTTTAAAGCTAAGGGTTAGAGCAAGGAAGAGAGCGAGAAAGGTGGTAATCAATGCACAATAAAGAAGAATGACATTAACACATGGTCATGACTACATGTGAAAAGTTCATCAATGGAAATATAGCAAGTGCATGTAATGGCAATTAAATGCAAGATGTTTATTGGCATGCTGGTAAAGGCATGAGTAGCATAGATCAAGCATTCAATGTCCAAGTTAGATTACCAAGTCTTTCAAACTAACAACATGTTTGTAATAACAATTATATTTAAGTAATAAAATATAAAAAGGGTTTTGTGAAAAGCAAGCATTTAGAGTAGTAGATAGAAAGAAATCGAAAAATAGTATACAATACCATACGGGCTTTTTCACAAACACATAGCAAGCATGGTAAATAAGCTATTGAAAGTATTAAATTGAACATGCAAGCAACCCTTTAAAAAGTAATATATAATTGTCAAACAATTCCTTTAATAATCCACAAAAATATAGAAAATAATGACCCAAATAAATTTCTAACACCAATGAAAATAATGCAATGAATGAAAGTATGCAAATAAATTAAATGAAATAGAATGGAAGTGAAGAGGGATGAGAAGTTTGAAGAGATAAAGAAGAAGAAAGTAAGAGAAGGAAGAAGAAAGAAGAAAAGATAGAAGAAATTAGGATTAGAAAAGAAAAGATAAGATAATTGGCGCTGATATGGATAAGTTGTGCGGCGCAGGCGACGCGAGCGAGTGGATCACGCGTTCGCGCGGATAACGCTTCTATGAAGTGATGCGGACGCGTGGGTCACGCATTCGCGTGGAGTGATTTGTGCCATTAGCGCGAGGGCAGCCTCGCGGTCGCGCAACTCTATGTTTTAAATGCATTTTGCCAAAAATCTGGGTGACGCGGTAGCGTGGTTGATGCGATCGCGGGAATGGCCATACTTTGAAAAATGACGCGGACGCGTGGGCATGCGTTCGCGTGATAGGGCTTGTGCTTCTAGCATGGTGCCAGCCCAGTCCATCACAACTTACTGCCATACACCCATTTACGTCGATTTTTAGGGGCACGCGTTTGCGTGGGTGACGCGGATGCATGGGAGGCTCTTTTGTAGAATGACGCGGACGCGTCATTGACGCGTACGCGTCATTGACGCGGTCGCGTGGGCATGGTTGTGCCTAAGGCGCGCCTCCAGCCACGCTTTCGCGTGACTTTCTGTTTACTTTTCTTTTCTTTCTAATGCACTTGTGACGCGGACGCGTCAGCGACGCTGCCGCGTCGTGTGCAAATTTTTTTTATTTATATATGCAAAATGCAGAATGCAGTATGCAGATGCTGATGCATATGTTATGAATTATTCCAGGTTCAATGAAATAAAATAAAACTCAAAAACAAACAAAACTAAATAAAATTATAGTTGAAAAAGGAATGATCATACCATGGTGGGTTGTCTCCCACCTAGCACTTTTAGTTAAAGTCCTTAAGTTGGACATTTGGGGAGCCCTTTGTTATGGTGGCTTGTACTTGAACTCATCCAGGAATCTCCACCAATGTTTGCAATTCCAGTATCCTCCGAGATCCCAAACTAGGCGCAGAAAGCCTTCAAGCAAGTTAAAGCAAGTGACAAGGCCCCAAGAGTGTTGATTGCCAGAATGAATTCCGGGGTCCCAAACCTTGCTTTTGCACCCGTCTTCTTGTTGACCATTATTGTTCCAACCGGGTGGCAAGCAATCTGAATTCTCACTAAAGCGGCCAAACAACTTCCTAGACCTATTTAATTTAGTATTCTTCCAACCATGATAATTCAGCCGTGAGCTACCTACCATAATGAACCTAGGATTGTATTGCCAACCACTAACCATCTCCCTCTTACTCTTAAAGCCACAAAGAGCTCTAAGATGACCATCTGTCTCAAGTAGCCCATATTCAAGTGGGAAAGTAAAAGTTAAGGATATGAATTTTAACCACTTGAATGTTGTATTGGATGGTAATGGCTTTGGGGGAGAGATCTCCAACAACTTTGGCAAGGTGATTTCAAGCTCCATTCCCTTGTGCTCTTCCTTGACAACTTCCATCTCTTTGCGAGCTTCTTCAATTCCAACCTCTTCCTCTTGGTAGCTTTCTTCCAAATCGAACTCTTCTTTATGCTTACCAAGGGCATGACAGGTTGTGCTTCCTCTTCTTTAATCTCCATCTCTTGATCAACCTCTGCAAAATCTTCAACCATGATATGCCTTGGAGGTTGTACACTCTCTTCAACATCAAATTCAAACTTCTCGGCGGAATCCTGTACAATTCTTGATTCCCATGGAGGTTCAGCATCTCCTAAATCTTCAACCATTTCTTCCTCTGCAACTATTATGGCTTCCTCCACTTGTTCCAATACAAAGCCATGTTCCTCATTGTCCACCAAAATTTCTAGTGTCTCCTTCATGCTATGCTATTCTTTTGATTCTCTACATGCAGCCATGGGAGTACTTTGAGTGCTCAGATGTTGAGAAGCTAATTTATTTACTATCTCGGTTAAGGCAGTCGCGAGTTCCAGTACATCCCTTTGCATCTTCGCTTACCCTTGAAGAAGACCACGAATGATGTCATCCATTGGAGATTGGGGTGGATATGAGGGTTCATTATTTTGGAGAAAGAGTTCATAATAGGAAGGTGGTTCTTCTTGATAAGGATATGGAGATGGTGAATATTGAGGTGGTGGTTCTGGGTGTGGTTCATATGGTGGTTGGTGTAGTGGATACAGGTTAGGGTCATATAGTGGTGTTTGGTGGTAAGGGGCTTGTGAGTATGGTGGTTCAAAGTTGTGTTGAGGAGATGGTTCATAAGCATATGGCGGGGCTTGTTGGTAACTACAAGGGGGTCCACCATAGTCATTATTTTGGTATGCATCACAGAATGGTTGTTGGTTATAGTACATTTGAGGGGGTTGTTGCCAAGAGGGTTGATCAAATCCTTGAGGCTCCTTCCATCTTTGATTCTTCCAACCTTGATGCCTATTTTCATTATAGTTTCCATTTCTTACAACAACATTGGAACCAAACTTAAAGCGATGGGGGTGAGAACTCATAATAGCAAATAAAAATTAAAAACAAAAATAAAAACAAATTTAAATTAAAAGGTTATTGAAATTTGAAATTTGAATTTTAAATTTTAAATTTTGAATTTTGAAAAAGCCAACAATATAAGATAAAGATTTGAAAAAGATTTAAATTTTGAAAAAAAAATATTTTTTTTTAAATTTAAATTTTGAAATAAGATAAGATAAGATTTTGAAAAAGATATGATTTTTGAAAAAGATTTGAATTTTTTGAAATTTAAAACTAAGATAAGATAAGATAAAAATTTTAAAAAAAATCTGAAATTTTTTTTTTATGCAAATTTCGAAAATTCAATTAAAATAGAGAGAAAAGATATTTTTGAGTTAAATGAGGAAAGAGAAAAACAATAAAATGACACCAAACTTAAAATATTTAGATCAAAACGAAGAAAACAACTAAGAACAACTTGAAGGTCAAGATGAACATGAAGAACAACTTGAAGATCAAGATGAACACCAAGAACAAAGTTTTGAAAAATTTTTAATAACTAAATAAAAACCAATAACCTCTTAATTTACGAAAAAGCAAAAATAAAAACAAATAAACAAGCAAAAAGCAAATATTTACAATAACCAATAATAAGGCACACATTTGCAATTCCCTGGCAACGGCGCCATTTTGAAGAGCAAAACTCTCGCGCGATCTAGAATTTTCACAATAAATTTGCGTTGTAAGTATAGCTTCTAGACCGACAAGAATTCATTTCTTACAAAAGTTTTGTTTGTCACTTAAGCAAACCCAATAAAATTTATAAATCGAAGTATTCAAACCTCGGGTCGTCTTCTCAAGGAATTGCAGGGAAGTATGACTTATTATTAGCTATGGAAAAGGTAGAATTTTTGGGTTTTTTAAATAAGGAGCAAGTAATTTAAATGACAAGAAAAATAAATTAATAATAATGAAATCTCTTGGCAAGGTATAAGAATTTGGAATTTCTATCCTAGTTATCCTTATCAGATGTGATGAGAATTGGGTTTTAATCCCACTTAGTTAAGTCAAGTGGACTAATTAGCTTGATCCTCAAGTCCTAGTCAATCCCTGTGGGAAGACTAGCTTTAGAGCGATCTAGATCAATTAGTAATTTGCCAATTTCAACCACTGCTGAGTTTGACAACTTAAGTGTTACCAATTACTTAACCAAAGGCAAAAGGAAAAAAATATCTAAATTAGATTAAAAGCATTCATAAATAGAATAAAACGATCATAAACTGAAATACCTCAAATAATATTAATTAAGAAAATCATAACATGAATGTAGCATAAGCTAAATTGGAAAGATAAATAATAATTAAAGGTATATAATAAAAATAGAAAATAAATAAGAGGAACATTAAACCTGGAAATTGAGAAGAAATAATCCTAAATCCTTTAAGAGGAATCCTAATCCTAAATCCTAAGAGAGAGGAGAGAACCTCTCTCCCTAAAATCTACATCTAAATTATGAAAAGTGAATAATGGGAGATCTCTTGTGTGATTGAATGGATGCATTCCCCCACTTTATAGCCTCTAATATGAGTTTTCAGGACCAAAAACTGGGTCAAAAACAGCCCAGAAATTGCCCCCAGCGATTTCTGTTACGTTCAGGTCGCGGCAAAGTGACGCGGAGGCATCGTCCACGCGTTTGCGTGGATTGCATTTTTGCCAGGTCACGCGTCCGCGTGATCCAAGCATTCGCGTCGCCTGGCATCAGAGCAGCTGTGGCAAATTATATATCTTTGTGAAGCTCCGGATGTTAGATTTCCAACGCAACTGAAACTACGTCATTTGGACCTCTGTAGCTCAAGTTATGGTCGATTTAGTACCAGAAGGTCAGGCTGGACAGCTTAGCAATTTCTTCAACTTCTTGTATTCCTTCCACTTTTGCATGTTTTCTTTCCATCCTTTGAGTCATTCCTGCCCTGTAATCTCTGAAAACACTTAACACACATATCACGGCATTGAATGGTAATAAGAGAGGATTTAAAATTAGCAATTTAAAGGCCCAGGAAACATGTTTTCAATCATAGCACAAGATCAGGAAGGAAATGTAAAACATGCAAATCATATGAATAAGTGGGTGAAAAGCTGATAAAAACCACTCAAATTAGCACAAGATAAACCATAAAATAGTGGTTTATCAATCATTCTATCTTCCAGTGCAACATTATTGATGAAACTGTAGCTGAAGTTCACCAAGAAGAAATGGAAGAGAAGCACATGGAGCAAGGTCCAAGCGTGGAGACACTTTCTGAAAACAATGAAGACCCTTTACCATTATCATCAGCCCCGGATGATCCAGAGCCTAGCTATGAGCAAAAATTAGAATTAAAGCCCCTCCCTCCACACCTCAAGTATGCTTACCTTGAGGACAAGCAGAAGTTTCCAGTTATCATTGCAAAGGAACTTACCTCTCAACAAGAAGAGCAACTACTCAGTGTGCTGAGAAAACATAAGAAAGCAATTGGATGGAGCTTGGCAGATATAGTAGGCATCAGCCCCCAAGTTTGTGAGCACAGAATATTCTTAGAAGAAGGAGCAAAGCCTCTCCGTCAGCCTCAAAGAAGATTGAATCCCACCATCTTGGAAGTTGTCAAGAAGGAAGTGACCAGGCTACTTGAAGCAGATATCATTTACCCAATCTCAGATAGTGAATGGGACAGCTCAGTACAAGTGGTGCCAAAGAAGTCTGGAGTCACAACAGTAAGAAATGAGTATGGAGAACTCCTGACAACTAGAGTGCAGAATTCATGAAGAGTTTGCATTGACTATAGGCGTCTCAACCAAGCCACTCACAAGGATCACTACCCCTTGCCATTCATTGATTAGATGCTTGATCGCCTGTCAGGTAAATCTCATTATTGTTTTTTAGATGGCTATACAGGATACTTTCAAATTCATATAGCTCCTGAAGGTCAGGAGAAGACCACTTTTACATGTCCTTTTGGAACGTATGCTTATAAAAGAATGCCTTTTGGCTTGTGTAATGGACCTGCTACTTTCCAAAGATGCAAGATGAGTGTCTTTTCAGATCTTATTGAGAACTGTATGAAAGTTTTTATGGATTTTAGCGTATATGGTGACTCATTTAGCCTTTTCTTGGACCGTTTATCTAGAGTGTTAGATAGATGTGTTAGTACAAACCTTGTATTAAATTTTGAAAAATGTCACTTTATGGTAAGACAAGGAATTATACTAGGACATGTTGTGTCTAATACTGGCATTTCTGTAGTTCCAGCAAAGGTGAATGTTATTTCTAGTTTACCTTACCCCTCCTCTGTGAGGGAAGTCCATTCGTTCCTTGGCCACGCAGGTTTTTACAAGAGATTCATTAAGGACTTCAGTAAGGTAGCATTACCTTTATCCATATTGCTGCAGAAAGATATTGAGTTCGAGTTCAGTAAGGATTGTATGCAGGCATTTGATAAGCTGAAGATCGCTCTGACCCAAGCTCCAATTGTAAGAGGACCGGACTGGAGCTAGCCATTCGAAATTATGTGTGATGCTTCCAACCATGCAGTAGGAGCGGCTCTGGCTCAGCGCGAAGGTAAGGATCCTTTTGTAATCGCTTATGCATCTAAAACTTTAGATGCTGCTCAATCTAATTACACTACTACTGAAAAAGAGCTTCTAGCTATTGTTTTTGCTCTGAATAAATTCCGAGCTTATTTACTTGGTACTAAGGTAGTAGTGTAATCAGATCATGCAGCTCTAAAATACTTATTAGCTAAAAAGGAATCCAAACCAAGGCTAATACGTTGGATACTGCTGCTACAAGAATTTGATTTAGAAATTAAAGATAGGAGTGGTAACCAAAATTTAGTGGCAGACCACTTGAGTCGCCTTGAGCACATTAAGGATAACTCTACTCCTATAAATGATAATTTCCCATTTGATAGCTTACATGCAGTATCTGAAGTAGTTCCTTGGTATGCACCTGTAGCTAATTATCTAGTTAGCCGCATTTTTCCTCCAAATTTTACTAAGCATCAAAGACACAAGCTGAAAAGTGAGTCAAAATATTTTATATGGGATGATCCATATTTATGGAGGTGTGGTGTTGATCAAGTAATTAGACGGTGTGTGCCTCAATCAGAATTCCAGTCCATTTTAGAGGCTTGCCACTCATCTGAGAGTAGAGGACATTTTGGCCCTCAAAGAACAGCTCGAAAAATTCTAGACTGTGGATTCTGGTGGCCTACTCTTTTTAAAGACGCTGCTGAATTTTGTAAATCTTGTTCCCCATGCCAAAGGTTTGGTAATATATCCAAGAGGGATGAGATGCCTCAACAGATTATGCTTTTCTGTGAAATTTTTTATGTTTGGGGCATTAACTTCATGGGCCCATTTCCAAATTCTAATGGTTACTTTTATATACTGTTAACTGTAGATTATGTTTCTAAATGGGTGGAAGCAATTCCTACCCGCAATGATGATGCTAACACTGTTGTTTCCTTTGTTAGAAACCATATTATCTGTCGCTTTGGATCACCACGAGCAATCGTGAGTGATCAAGGCACCCATTTTTGTAACAGGAGACTAACAAGATTATTAAAGAAGCATGGGATAATTCACAAAGTAGCAACAGCCTATCATCCCCAGACCAATGGGCAAGCAGAAGTCTCTAACAGAGAAATTAAGCGTATTTTGGAAAAGATAGTAAAACCTCATAGGAAGGACTGGAGTGCCAGGCTACAAGATGCACTCTGGGCATATAGAACAGCGTACAAGACACCCATTGGGATGAGCCCCTTCCGCCTGGTATACAGATAGGCTTGCCACCTTCCAGTAGAGGTGGAACACAAGGCTTTCTGGGCTGTGAAGGAGTGCAACATGAATCTTGAAAAAACTGGTGCTGAAAGAAAACTACAACTAGCAGAACTGGAGAATATTCACTTAGAAGCATATGACAACTCCAGGAGATACAAAGAAAAGATGAAGGCTGTCCATGACAAGCATATCAAAAGGAGAAAATTCAGACCAGGGGAGTTAGTTCTTCTTTATAACTCCAGACTGAGGCTTATTCCAGGTAAACTGAGATCAAGATGGGAAGGCCCCTACAGAGTAGAAAAGGCAGAGCCATACGGAGTTTTCCACCTACGTCATCCTACTAGCTCCAAATTTCTGAAGGTCAATGGACATCGCCTGAAGCTTTATCATGGTGAAAAGATGAAGGATCACAAAGAACTCGAGGTTTTCCTCTTGGAAGACCCACCAATAGTAGCAGAATGAGCCTGAAGAGCGTCCAACTTAAGGACGTAAAAGCAAAGTGTTAGGTGGGAGACAACCCACCATGGTATGATCGTTCCGTTTCGGTTTTAGCTTTATTTTTACCTTATTTTATTTTTTATGATGTTAATGACTCTTCTCATCACCCCTGCATATGGCTGCATATAATTCGCATTAGCATTCTGCATATCTTAAAAAAAAAAGGCACGCACGCGACGCGGCAGCGTCGCTGACGCGTCCGCGTCACCAGTGCGATTAGAAGAAAAGAGAATGGGACAGAAAGTCACGCAAAAGCGTGGCTGGAGGTGTGCCTTAGGCACAACCATGCCCACGCGACCGCGTCAATGACGCGTCCGTGTCGTTTGGAAAATGGCCTCCCACGCGTCTGCGTCGACCACGCGAATGCGTGACCCTAAAAATTGACGTAAAAGAGGTATATGGCAGAGAGTTATGATGGAGTGAGGCTGGAATGGTGCTGGAAGCACCAGCCGGTCGCCCCACGCGGCCGCGTCGTCCTCCAAATATGGCCATTCACGCGATCGCGTCACCTAAAATTTTGGCAAAATGAGTTTGAGACAGAGAGTTGCGCGAGTGCGTCGCTGCCCTCGCGCCATTCGCACAAATCAAGTCACACGACCGCGTGACCCACGCGCCCGCGTCACATGCGGCGCACAAAATATCCAGATCAGCTAAAATATCTTATCTTTTCTTCCCCAAATCCTAATTTTTTTTTCTTTTCCCTTATTATTTCTTTCTTTCCCCTTCTTCTTTCTCTACTCATTCTCACTTTTTACTTTCTCCTCCCTTATTTTTCACAACCATTATCAAGGTTCTTTTCTTTCTTTCTTTACCTTTTACTTTCCTTTTATTTATGTTTTATTTTTCTTTTCACTTTCAAGATCTATATTTTTCCTTTTCTTTCTTTTCTTACTTTTTATTCCTTTAGTTGGTGTTAAAAATTTAACTAGGTGATTATTATCTTTTATATTTTGCTTGTGAATTATTGTGGAATTGTTTGACAATTATATATCACTTTTCATAATGGTTACTTGCATGTTCAAATTCACTACTTCCAATAACTTATTCACCATGCATGCCAAGTGTTTATGAATACGCCCGTATGGCATTACACATTATTTTTAATTATTATACTCTACTACTTTAATGCCTATTTTTCACAAAATCCCTTTTATATTTTATTGATTAAATATAATTGTCAATACAAACAGGTTGTTAGTTTGAATGACTTGGTAATCTAACTTGGACATTGAATGCTTGATCTATGCTACTCATGCCTTTGTCGGCATGCCAATAAACATCTTGCATTTAATTGCCATCACATGCACTTGCTATATTATCTTAGATGAACTTTTCACATGTAGTCTAGACCATGTGTTAACGACATCCGTCTTTTCTGTGCATTGTTATCACCCTTAATATTCACTCCCTTGCTCGAACCCTTATCTTTACATGTACTTACCTCTTTCTTTTTTCAGGATGGCCACCAAGAAAGGTAAAGAGAGAGCTACTCACAAACCACCAGCAAGGAGAGGAACAAAAAGAGCATTAGTAGAAGAGCCTTCTTCAACAGCGGTTAAATCCTCAACAAAAAGAATCAAGAGGATCATCAAGGTCGATGAAAAAGAGAAAGCCTTCCCAGCAAAGGACATTGCGCGGTTCACTAACCGCTACTGTGAGCAGATGTTCCCCATCCTGGCAGTAAGGAATTATAACAATGAGCACCTTCTCATCCTCCCTACCAACATTGCTAAACTTGTTGAACCCCGTATTGAGCGAAGACAATGGGAATTCCTACGGAGACAGCCACGGCAGGTTAATCTATCATGGGTAGTAGAATTCTACTCCAATTTTCACATGCCAACCATGTAGTCTGTCTATATTCGTCAGAAGCAAGTCCCCATAACTGAAGAAGCCATTCAACAAGCATTAGATCTTCCACCTGCTCCAGAAGGATTGGACGCATTCTAAGAAGTCTCATTTAAGCGCCAGACATACCAATTTGACTGGGACGCTGTTCTCAGAGTTATCACACAACCTGGCAGCTTATAGATCTACGGATACCATCATTCCTGACCTAAGGGAATATCGGCTTCAGCACTTACTTTGGAAGCTCGAGTATGGGCACAAATCATGTCCCATTACGTCTTTCCGAGCACTCACGAGTCTTCCTTCATTGCAGACATGGCTGTTTTACTCTGGTGTATCCTTACAGACCAGCACCTCAATTTACCAAGACACATTCGGCATGCTATGGGACACGTAAAAATTGCAGGCAACTTACCTTTCCCCGCCTTTGTTTCAGATCTTGTCTCAGCAGCCGGAGTCACCTATAGAGTTAGGGATACCAAAGACATGATTCCACGAGAGGATCAGTACGTCCCTAACGGGAAGTATATTAGACCTCCAGCAGCAACTATCAACCGGAGTACAGAACCAGCAGAAGATATTCCTTCTTCTTCCACACCACAAGCACCTTCAACAAACCGACTGCTCAACCAGATACTTGAGAAGTTAGACCGGCTTGAACACAAAGAAAAGTAGAAAGAGCGCCATCACAAGCGCAGATTTACATACCTCAAAGAGCTACTTGTTGGTAACCAACCACCTAGAGAAGACCTAGACACCCCGGACTCCACTTCATATACCAGCACAGGGAGCCATGACGATCCCGATAGTGGAGATGCTGCTACCAACCCCCCTTTGTTCCTGACAGATGGCACCGAGGATAGTGCAAAGCCTTAAGTGTGGGGAGGTCGGTCAGTACCTGACTTCTGGAGGTGAATTCTCTTCCCTAAACACCAATAAAATAGGATATTTAGTTAATTTTTCTTTTGTCTAGGATAGAATAGATTGCATAGAAATAGGTTATTTGCATGCATGTTCTACTTGATTGAAAATAATAAGTTTCTTCTAAGACCCTATTTTTGAAAAATTTCACTAAATTAAATTAAAACTTTTGTGTTAAACTTTTAGAAGTTGTAATTGGAACATAGTTTAAAAAGCTAAGAACACACAACCTGTGAGATTTGAGCTTAATTATATGGTTACATTATATAACTATAAATATTTTATTCTTGTGTGTTTACTTCTGTATGATTGTAATCTTTATTTTGTTTCATCCTATATATCCAATATTTAATTTATTTATATGCATGCATATGATTGAGGCCATTATTTGATTTTAACTTACTTATCTCAAATAAGCCTACCCTTTAAATTACCTTTGTTAGCCACTTTGAGCCTTTTAATCCCATTTGTTCTATATTTTACCACATTACTAGCCTTAAGCGGAAAAACAATTAAACATCCCAATTGAATCTTTGGTTAGCTTAAGATAGAAATTATGTGTTAATTAAGTATGGGAAAATTGTGGGAACAAGGGCTAATAAGGGAATGTGTCATGATAAAATAATAGAAATTTGGGTACCTACTCATGTGAAACTATAAAAAAAATTAAAAATCTATGTGCATTGATAAGTTATGTTTATTTTTCTAAAAAAAAAGTAATAATTAAGCACTTAAATAAGGAGACAAAATTAGCCCAATATTAAGCTAATAAAAAGATCAATGCATATGTGATACAAGTTAAAAGAAAAAGTTAATACATGAGTATGTAATACAGAAGTGAAACTTTTGGGTAGCTAGGCATGATTCTAGAGTTATACAGAGTATATGTATGCTAGATAAGAGCTTGGGTTAGTCAAAGATTCAATTTATAGCTCATTTAGCCATATATATACCCTTACCCTTACCTTAGCCCCATTACAACCTTGAAAAGACCTCATGATGTTTGCATTGGTACATTAAATATTGTTGATTGGTTAGGTGAAGAACAAAATTTAGAAAGCATGATTAGAGAAGAGTAGAGTGATTACCCAATACACTTGAGAGAATAGAGTGCATATACACCATCAGTGAGGGTTCAGTGCTTAATTCTATGTTCCCTGCTTTCATGAGCTGTCTTCTTACAATGTTACCTGTTTTTACTATATAAATTAAATTAGTGAGATCCAATTTATGTTTGTCTTGAAGAGCTTGTTTCTTTTTTACCAAGTAGACAAGAATCATATAGTTGCATACATATATATATATATATATATATATATATATATATATATATATATATATATATATATATATATATATATATGTTGCATTGCATTTCATGAGTTTTGTATTCCCCTACTCATTTATTTTATCTCCTTCAACTAAGCATGAGGACATGCTAATGTTTAAGTGTGGGGAGGTTGATAAACCATTATTTTATGATTTATATTGTGTTTAATTGTGTGGTTTTATCAAATCTTTACCCACTTATTCATATGATTAACATGCATTTACAATTCCTTCCCAAAAGTGTTTATGATTGAAAACTTGCTTCCTAGAGACTTTTAATTATGTATTTTAATTCTCCTTTATCGCATTCGATGCCGTGATCCGTGTGTTAAGTGTTTCAGGCTTCATAGGGCATGAATGACTTAGAAATTGGAGAGGAGGCTTGCAAAAATGGAAGGAACACAAGAAATTAAGGAGATGACTAGCGAGCAATGATGCGAGCGCATGGCCCACGCGAAAGCGCAAAATGGAGAAGTTGCAGCGACGCGAATGCGTGCCTGACGTAAACGCGTGGATTGGAGTCTGCACGAATGACGCGAATGTGTGAACGATGCAAACGCTTGACAAGAAAAATCTCCGAATGACGTGAACGTGTGGACGATGCGTACACGTGACCTGCGCGATCTGCAAAAATGACAGAATACGCTGGGGGCGATTTCGGGCCGCAGTTTGACCTAGTTTTCGGCCCAGAAACACAGACTAAAGCTAGGGAACGTATAGAAACTCAAGAGAGACACCCATACGCATACACACACATTCATATTCATCACATTAGGATTACTTTAGTTTGAGATATGAATCTAGATTAGTGTTACATTGATAGTTTATGCTTTTACTTTGGATTGTGGATGCTGAAGAGCCATTACCTCCGTGAAGATACTACTTTAGTTTGTTTCCTTATTCTTTACTCTTTTCAGTTGATTATTGACTCTATTCAAATAAGTATGTTACGTTTTGAGTTTATTAATATATAGAATTATTTTTATTTTTAATTAATTTTAATTCTCTATTTAATTTCATTTAATTATGTCTTCTTATATTTTTATGATTGTTAATTTCATGTCAATGGAGTAGATCCTCCACTTGACATGGGGGTTGATTGAGAGGAGACACTTGAGTTGGAATGCTCAAGTGCCTAGTTAAATTGGACGTTGTTGGCTAATTCTGTATCTGCTAACGCTGGACCTTCCCAAGGGAGAGGACTAGGATTTACGGGTGAGAGTTGGTTTAATCACTAAACTTTTCTTTATTCAGTAAGGGTTAACCTAGTGAGAACAATAACCTTTTTACACTACACTTGAGAAGATTCCAACAAAGATGGAACTTCCACTTAATTATTCCCCCAGTCAAGGCCTTTTATTTGGAATATCAATAATTATTCTTAGTTTATTTTTTATTGCTTTAATTCTCAATTAATTTAGTTATTCACTATCAAACTCAAACTTTCTGGGAATTTTCTGATTAATAAATTAGCACTCTTTCCTGCAACTCGTTGGGAGACGACCTGGGACTCATACTCCCAGTATCTTTATTTCTAAAACTTGTGACAACTCTTTTTTAAATTGGTGAGGCAGATCTTAGCTGGTTAAGAGCTATACGTGCAATGCTATTCTCTTATTTGAAATCTTTTAATCGGTTGACTTCTGCCACGCACCAGCCGCCGTTCGGTGCTTCGAGTTGGTGTGCGAGTATTTGGAGCTCCCCGTCTCTGTCAACGTATTCCTCTACCTCTTTCTACTCACCAAACCCACTCGATAAGGGAAACATAAAAAGGGCTACATGTCCTTCCAAGCAGTGCAAAACCGACGAATCTTTGGACTTTGTGAAGATTCCTTCGATGGGTTTAAGAGCACTTATTTCAAGGTTAGGCCGGCTGATGGTCACCACCCTTTCTAGCTTACTTTGGAGGGTGAAAGGCGGATCCCGACATACTGGGGTTTTGGTGTTGGCTCCGATTATTTGATAAAGGTGTCCTATGACGGATTGAGTCCGGAGAACCGTAAAATTGCCGACCTCTTGTTGGAAATTTTTGGTACAAAAAACCTTAATCTGCATTTACTGATGGAGGACCGGGAATCTAGGCGTAAATGTGTGGGTGAGGCTCGAATCTTACTACTGTCTTGGTCTCCCGACCTGGTTACTTGTTTCCAAATTTTCTGTTTTCTCGACTTTCTAACTTAGCTTTTCTTTCCATTTTCTTGCAGTTGCCATGGCTGCTGGGAATACAACAATGGAATGATTGATGACTCACTTCCCCACAGAAGATAGTGATGACAACAGCTCGACAAGCCCCTCGGCCGAGCATGGAGCTCAAGTCGTCAGCGAGGGAAGTGCTCAACTTCATGGTGCACAAAATTGACTCCACACGTTTCGCATAGATAGACCTGCAAGTATACTGGGTCGTCCAAGTAACACATCAGGTGAGTGAGGGTCGATCCCACAAAGATTGTTGGTTTGATCAAGCAGTGGACATCTTTGGGGGCATTGAACGCCAGCTTGGGACTCCCTTTTGGGCGTTGGGATGCCAACTACTCCCTTGTGGGCGTTGGACGCTAGGAATGGGATGGTAGCTGGCATTGGACGCTAGTTTTGGGCCTTCATTTCCAAAGCAAAGTATAAACTATTATATATTTCTGGAAAGCTCTGGATGTTAGCTTTCCATAGCCTTTGAGAGCTCTCCATTTGAACATCTGTGACTTCAGAAATGCTCCTTCGAGTGCATGGAGGTCAGATCATGATAGCATCTGTAGTCCTTTCTCTGTCTCTGAATCAGACTTTTGCTCAAGCTCCTCAATTTCAGTCAGAAAATACCTGAAATTACCATAAAACACAACAACTAAAATTAGAATCCAAAAATATGAATTTTGCACTAAAACCTATGAAAATATAATAAAACTTAAACAAAACATACCAAAAATTATATGAAAATGATGCCAAAAAGCGTATAAAATATATCCGCTAATCAGAACACCAAACTTAAACTGTTGCTTGTCCCCAAGAAACCAAAAATAAAGTAGGATAAAAAGAAATAGAAGGATACAATGAATCTTAGAGTTTTCAATAAAGCTCAGTTTCAATTAGATGAGTAGGACTAGTAGCATTTTGCTTCTGAATAGTTTTTGCATCTCACTTTCCATTGAAGTTCAGAATGGTTGGCATCTTTAGGAACTTAGAATCCAGATAATATTTTTGACTCTCCTAGTTTAGTTCTTTTTTATTCTTGAACACAGCTTATTTAGAGTCTTGGCCGTGACCCTAAGCGCTTTGTCTTCTAGTATTACCACCGGATACATAAATGCCACAGATACTTAACTAGGTAAACCCTTTCGGATTGTGATTCAGCTTTGCTAGAATCCCCAGCCACTGGTGTCCAGAGTTCTTAAGCACACTCTTTGCTTTAGATCACGACTTTAACTGTTCAGTCTCAAACTTTTCACTTGACACCTTCACAACACAAGCATATAGTTAGGGAAGCAGCTCATTTGAATTATTTAGGCTAAGATATTTCTTCTTTTAGGCCCTCCTAACCATTGATGCTCAAAGCCTTGGATCCTTGCTCTTGCCTTTTGGTTTAAAGAGCTACTGGTTTTTTGCTTTTGTCTTTTGGTTTAAAGAGCTATTGGCTTTTTCTGCTTGCTTCTCTCTTTTTTTTCTTTTTTTTTTTGCATATATTTTTTTTCTTTTATTGCTTTTTGCTGCTTTTTTTTGCTTCAAGAATCAATTTTTAGATTTTTCAGATTACCAATAATACTTTACTTTTATCATCATTCTTTCAAGAGCCAACATTCCTTACTCCAACATCAAATATGCACTGTTTACTCATACATTCAGAAAGCAAAAGCAATGCCACCACATCAAATAATTGAACTATTCTTAATATATAACTCGAAATTCAAGTATCTCACTTTCTTTTTCAATTAAAATTTTCTTTTAAGCAAGGTGATGTATATGTGGAATATTTCATAGCTTTAAGAAATAAATAAAGATGATCATGCACTAGAAACAAACAATGAAACAAAATACAAGGAAAACAGAAAAATAACATAAATAACAGGGGATAAAAAGAATGAATCCACCTTAGTGATGACGGCTACTACTCCTTCTAGAGGATCCAATGGAGTGCTTGATTTCTTCTATGTCATGCCCCTGCCTCTGTTGTTCTTCCCTCATGGCTCTTTGATCTTCTCTCATGGCCCTTTGGTCTTTTCTTATTTCATAGAAGATGGTGGAATGCTCTTGATGTCCCATCCTCAGTTAGTCCATGTTGGAGCTTAATTCTCCCAGAGAAGTGTGCACCTGGTCCCAATAACCTTGGAGAGGAAAATACATCCCTTTAGGCATCTCAATGATGTCTTATTGAGGAAGCTCCACATGCTCTTATTGAGGTGCATGTGTAGGCTCTCTAGTTTACTCCATCCTCTTCTAGTGATGGGCTTGTCCTCCTCAATGGGGATGTCTCCTTCTATGAAAATTTCTGCTAAATTGCATAGATGACATATAAGGTGGGGGAATGCCAACCTTGCTAAGGTGGAAGGCTTTTCAGCTTTGTTGTACAATTCCTGAGGTATCACCTCATGTACCTTCACCTTATTTCCAATCATGATGCAATGAATCATGATGGCTCTGTCAATGGTCACTTCTGACCGATTGCTAGTTGGGATGATAGAGCATTGGATGAATTTCAACCATCCTCTAGCTATGGGCTTGAGGTCAAGCCTTCTCAGTTGGACAGGCTTGCCTTGAGTATCCCTCTTCCACTGAGCTCCTTCCGCACATATGTCTGAAAGGACTTGGTCCAGCCTCTGATCAAAATTGACTCTCCTAGTGTAAGGATGTGGGTCTCCTTGTATCATTTGCAAATGGAGCGCCAAGCTTACACTTTCTGGGCTGAAATCCAAGGGTCGCCCTCGGACAATGGTGCTCCAATTTTTTGGATGTAGGTTCACACTTGTGTCATGGTTTTTAATGAACCATGCATTGACATAGAACTCTTGTACCATCAAGATTCCAACTTCTGGAATAGGATTGGTTAGGACTTCCCAACCTCTCCTCTGGATTTCTCTTTGGATCTCTAGGTACTTATTCTTTTTTAGCCTAAAAGGGACTTTAGAAATCACCCTTTTCTTTGCCACTACTTCATAGAAGTGGTCTTAATGAGCTTTGGTGATGAATCTCCCCATCTTCCAAGGTTCAGAGGTGGAAGCAATAGCTTTCCCTTTGCTTTTCTGGAGGATTCTCCTACTTTGGGTGCCATAAGTGTGAATGGAAAGCAAAAAGCAAGGCTTTTCCAACACCAAACTTAAAAGATTTGCTCATCCTCGAGCAAAATATGAAGAAAAGAGTAGAAGAAAAAGAGAATATAAGAGATGAAGGGAGAAAGGAGGATTCGGCCAAGTGGGGCTTAAGTGTATGAATGGTGTGTGTATGAAGGGTAGAAAGAATGGGTATTTATAGGGTTGGGATAAGGTAGAGTTCAAATGAATGGGTGGGAATTGGGTGAGAAATTTTGAATCTGAAGTGGGTGGGGGTTGGTGGGAGTTATGGATGTGATTGGTTTAGGGTTTATAGGGAAGAGTATGTGGGGAAGAGTGAAAGTAAAAGAGATAAGAAGGTGGGGTAAGTGGAGATTTTGTGGGACCCACTGGTCCTGGGAGACTAGGGAATTCGAATTCTCTGCACCCTTATGGGCATTGAACGCCCAGCTTCTACTCCTGGCTGGCGTTAAACGTCAGCTATGTGCTTCTTATAGGGCGTTGAACGCCCATTAGGGTGCTCCTTCTTGGCGTTCAACGCCAGGTCTCTGCCTCTTTCGGGGAGTTAAACGCCCAGTATCTTCTCCCTGGCTGGCATTCAATGCAAGCTTCATGCTCCCTGGCAGCAATGCTACTCCTGATGAGTGTTGAACGCCCACTCTGGCCTCCTTATCTGGCGTTCAACGCCAGTAAAGTTCCTGCTCCAAGGTGTTCTTTTTCTAACTCTGACTATTTCTATTTCTGTTCTAACTACTCCACATGATCACAAACTTAAACAAATATGAAAATTAAACTGACATAACTTAAATAAACTTAAAGAAAAACAAGAAAACATTAATTATTGATGGGTTGCCTCCCAACAAGCGCTTCTTTAACGTCACTAACTTGACGGTTAGCTCCTTACATAGATGGATAGGGGCTCAGAATTTTGCCCCGTACAGTAAACTTCTTGTCTGTGCTCTCATGGATGAGCTCCACATGCTCTAGAGACAGGATCTTGTTCACTATATGTGGAATCACTGAATTGTCAGTGAAGACCACTCTCATGCCAGGTGAGAGGCCTTCAGTAGGGATCTTTTTATCCCTCCATCCTTTAGGTACTTCCTTCTTAGTATCTTTATTTTCAGTGCTTGATAATGGCTACCCAACACCAAACTTAGAGTTGGTGTCTGGGGGTTCTGTATAGCTCTACACTGAGAGAGAGGGTTGGAATACTAAGTGTTGTACAACTGTCTCTCTTTTGTCCGAGGTACAATTAGGGTTAGGCATCTTAAGCAAGATGTGATCCTCCCATAACTATATAATCAGCTCTCTCTTTGCCACATCAATGATGGCATTGGAGTGGTTAGGAAGGATCTTCCAAGGATGATGGATTCATCCTCTTCCTCCCCAGAGCCTTCTCAAAGGTGATGGTGCCTATGGTGCAAGGAATTAGGAAATGTCCGGGGTTTGGCAGCTTCTGAGGTAGTTTCTGTTGAACCAATGCATTGAGTTCCTTGGTTAGCACGGGAGGTTTTTCCTCCAATGTCTCTGTGCCAAACAACTTGGCATTTAGCTTCATGAGGACTCCTAGGTAATGAGTAACTTCCTCTTCCCTGATTTCCTCTTCCTCATCAGAGGAGGAGTGATCCTCATAATCCATGAATTGTAACAACGCATTCAAGGGAACTTCTATAGCCTCCTCAGGAGCCTTAGTTGCCTTCAATTTTTCAATAGAGAACTCTTGAGAGGGCATTAAATGCCTAGCTACCCTATTACTGGCGTTCAACGCCAGCTTGTGTACCTCTTTGGGCGTTGAACGCCCAGTAAGGCCTTCCTTACTGGCGTTCAACGCCAGTGATGGTGCTTTTGTGGGCATTGAACATCCAGTGATGTCTTCCTTACTGGCGTTCAACGCCAGATCATCCCCTTCAGGTTCGGCCTCAACTTCTACAGTGATGGCCTTGCACTTTTCTCTTGGGTTCACTTTAGTGTTACTAGGAAGAGTGTTAGGATGGGTATCAGGAATTCTCTTGCTAAGCTGACCAACTTGTACCTCCAGATTTTTGATGGAGGATTTAGTCTCTGTTATAAAATTGTGAATGGTCTTAGAGAGTTCAGAGACTATGATTGCTAAGTCAGAAAGGCTTTGCTTAGAAGTCTCCATCTGTTGTTGAGAAGATGTGAATGGTGGTCTGTTGTTGAACCTATTCTGAGTTTTTCCACCTTGATTATTGTTGAAGCCTTGCTGAGGCTTCTGTTGATCCTTCCAAGAAAGGTCAGAATGATTCCTCCATGAGAAATTGTAGGTGTTTCCATAGGGTTCTCCTATGAAATTCACCTATTTGATCATGGGTTGATCTGGATCATAGGCATCTCCATCATAGGAGGTGTCCTGAGTGCTGCTAGTTGTAGCATGTGATCCAATCAGATGCTGAGAGATCATATTGACCTGTTGGGTCAAGATCTTGTTCTGAGCCAGTATGGCATTCAGAGTGTCAACTTCCAGGACTCCTTTTTTCTGAGCAACCCCATTGCTCATAGGGTTTCTCTCAGAAATGTACATGAATTGGTTGTTTGCAACTATTTCTATGGGTTTCTGCACCTCTGTAGGCATTTTCTTCAAGTGGAGTGATCCATCAGCAGAATGGTCAAAAGACATCTTGGACATCTCAGATAGACCATCATAGAAGATTCCTAGGATAGACCATTCTGAGAGCATGTCAGGAGGACATTTCCTGATCAGTTGCTTGTATCTTTCCCAAGCTTCATAGAAGGATTCACCCTCTTTTTGTCTGAAAGTTTGTACTTCCACCCTGAGCTTACTCATCTTTTGAGGTGGAAAGAACTTGGCCAAGAAAGCATTTACCAACTTTTCCCAAGAGTCTAGGCTTTCCTTAGGTTGAGAATCCAACCATATTATAGCTCTGTCTTTGAGAGCAAAGAAGAAAAGCATAAGTCTGTAGACCTCAGGATCCACTCCATTGGTCTTAACAGTATCACAGATTTGCAAGAATTCAGATAAGAATTGATGTGGATCTTCTAGTGGAAGTCCATGAAATTTACAATTCTGTTGCATTAGAGAGACTAACTAAGGCTTAAGTTCAAAGTTATTTGCTCTAATGGCAAGTATAGAGATACTTCTTCCATAGAAGTCAAAAGTGGGTGCAGTGACGTCACAAAGAACCTTCCTTGCATTTCCTCCATTATTCTGTTCGGCTGGCATGCTTGTATTTTCTGTTTCTTGTTAGAAAAGTTTTGTGAGGTCTCTTCCAGAGTGTTGGGCTTTAACTTGTTATAAATGCTTCCTTAGGGTCCTCTCAGGTTCAGGATCAGAATCAAAGAGAGGTTCTTTATCCCTGTTCTTGCTCATAAACAAGAAAAATAAAACAAAAAGAAAGAGAATGGAAGTTTCTATGTCAAAGAATAGAGAGCTCCATGTGAGATGTGAAGAAGAAAGAAAAATGAGGGTAGAAGAATGAGATGAAGAATTCGAATGAAAGGATAGAAGAATTCAAAAATTAAGAAGTAAAAAGAGAAACTAGAATTAAAATATTTTTGTTTTTATTTTATTTATTTATTTAATTTCAAAAACAAGAAAGAAATTAAAAGCTAATTAACTGATGAGCGGATGATTTATACGCTTTTTGGCATTATTTTTAGGTAGTTTTTAGTATAATTTAATTAGTTTTTACTATGTTTTTATTAGTTTTCAAGCAAAATTTACATTTCTGGACTTTACTATGAGTTTATGTATTTTTCTATGATTTCAGGTATTTTCTGGCTAAAATTGAGGGACCTGGGCAAAATCTGATTCAGAGGCTGAAAAAGGACTTCAGATGCTGTTGGATTCTGACCTCTCTGCACTCGAAATGGATTTTCTAGAGCTACAGAAACTCAAATGGCGCGCTCTCAATTGCGTTGGAAAGTAGACATCTAGGGCTTTCTAGCAATATATAATAGTTCATACTTTGCCCAATTTTTGATGATGCAAACTGGCATTCAAACGCCAACTTCCTGCCCTATTCTGAAGTTAAACGCCAGAAACAGGTTACAAACCAGAGTTAAAAGCCACAAACAGGCTGCAACCTGGTGTTTAACCCCAAGAGAAGCCTCTACACGTGTAAAGCTCAATGCTCAGTCCAAGCACACACCAAGTGGGCCCCGAAAGTGGATTTCTGTACTATCTGCACTTAGTTACTTATTTTCTGTAACCCTGGCTACTAGTTTAGTATAAAAATAACTTTTAGAGACTTACTATGAACCTCATGAAATTTCACATCTGAATTTTGTATCCTCTACGGCATGAGTCTCTAAACTCCATGGTTGGGGGTGAGGAGCTCTGCTGTGTCTCGATGGATTAATGCAATTACTTCTGTTTTCTATTCAATCACGCTTGTTTCTGTTCTAAGATACTCGCTCGTACTTAACCATGATGAATGTGATTATCAGTGACACTCATCACCATTCTCAACCTATGAACGCGTGCCTGACAACCACTTCTGTTCTACCTTAGATTGAGTGTGTATCTCTTTGATTCCTGGTTCACGTGTTTGATTGCATCTCCTGACAACAGAGCATTCGAATCCGTGAGATCAGAGTCTTCGTGGTATAGGCTAGAATTATTGGCGGCCATTCCTGAGATTCGGAAAGTCTAAACCTTATCTGTGGTATTCCGAGTAGGATTTGGGATGCGATGACTGTGACGAGCTTCAAACTTACGAGTGCTAGGCGTAGTGACAGACGCAAAAGGATCAATGGATCACATTCCAACATGAGTGAGAACCGACATATGATTAGCCATGCGGTGACAACACATTTGGATCATTTTCACTGAGAGGACGGATGGTAGCCATTGACAACGAAAATCCACCAACATACAGCTTGCCATGGAAGGAGCCTTGCGTGCATGAAGAAGAAGACAGTAGGAAAGCAGAGATTCAGAAGACAGAGCATCTCTAAAACCTCAATATGTTCTCCATTACTGCATAACGAGTATTATTTATTTTATGTTAATCACTTCTCATAAACCCAACCATTTTTACTATTGATTTCCTGACTAAGAATTACAAAATAACCATAGCTTGCTTCAAGCCAACAATCTCCGTGGGATCGACCCTTACTCACGTAAGGTATTACTTGGACGACCCAGTGCACTTGCTGGTTAGTGGTACGAGTTGTGAAAAGTGTGATTTACAATTCGTGCACCAAGTTTTTGGCGCCGTTGCCGGGGATTGTTTGAGTTTGGACAACTGACGGTTTATTTTGTTGCTTAGATTAGGAAAATTTTTTTTTTAGTTTAGAGTCTTCTATTATTGTTTTTGGTTGAAATTTTTTTTAAAATCCTTATTTTCTTTTTCAATTTTTTTCGAAAATTTTTATTAACTAATAATTGAGTTTTTCTGTTTGAGTTTAGTTTCATATTTTAAGTTTGGTGTCCTTTGTGTTTCTATTTTCTTAAAAATTTTTCAAAAGTTGTTCTTAGCGTTCATCGTGATATTCAAAGTTTCCTGTTTGTTTCCTTTGTTTCGATCTAAATATTTAAGTTTGGTGTCGTTTTTACTGTTTTTCTCTTTCTTCATTAAATTCAAAAATATTTTTCCTCTTTATTCTAATTGATTTTCGAAATTTTCCTTAAAAAATTCAGATTTTTATTTTAAAACTTTCTATTTTATCTTATCTTAGTTTTAAAAATTCAAAATTCAAATCTTTTTTGAAAATCATATTCAAAAATTTTCAAATCTTTTCAATTAATTAGTCAATTTAACATTCAAATTTCTCTTTATTTTCCTTTTCTTTTAATTTTCGAAATCTATACTTTATTTTCTAATTATTTTACTTTATTTTATTTCATTTTATTTTCTTTTTTTATTCGGTTATTTTTAATTAAATAAATAAAAATAAAAATATATTTTACTTGCAATTCACATCATCTCCCTTTATCCATCATGGACTTAAGTGGAAATGAACAGTCCAGAAGGACTCTGGGGTCATATGCCAACCCCATTATTGTTGCATACGGGAGTAGTATATGTATACCTCCCATCAAAGTAAGCAGTTTTGAGCTAAATCCTCAACTCATTGTCATGGTGCAGCAAAATTGCCAGTATTCCGGTCTTCCACAAGAAGAACCTACTGAGTTTCTGGCGTAGTTCTTGCAAATTGCTGACACAGTGCATGACAAAGAGGTAGATCAGGATGTATACAGGCTGTTACTGTTTCTGTTTGCTGTAAAAGATCAAGCTAAGAGGTGGTTAAATAACCAACCCACAGCAAGCATAAGAACATGGAAACAGTTATCAGACAAATTCCTGAATCAATATTTCCCTCCAAAAAGGATGACACAACTAAGGCTGGACATCCAAGGCTTTAAACAAGAGGATAATGAATCCCTTTATAATGCCTGGGAGAGGTACAGAGGGATGCTAAGGAAATGCACCTCTAAAATGTTTTCAGAGTGGGTACAATTAGACATCTTCTACTATGGACTTACAGAAAAAGCTCAGACATCTCTAGACTACTTAGCTGGTGGATCTATACACATGAAAAAGACCATTGAAGAGGCTCAAGAGCTCATTGATATAGTTACCAGAAATCAGCATCTGTACATAAGTGATGAGTCCTCCATGAAAGAAAAAGCTAAGGCAGTATCAACTGACTTTAGTCCTCAAGAACAAGTTGCTGAACTCAATCAGCAACTATCCTTTATAACAAGTCAGTTAGCAGAATTTAAGGAGATGCTACAAGAAACCAAAAATGCTAACAAGGATATGGAATCACAATTGAGTCAGACAAAATAGCAGTTATCAAAACAGATAACAGAGGAGTGCCAAGCAGTTCAATTAAGAAGTGGAAAAACATTAAATATCTCAACTCAAAGCAGCAGAAAGCCAAGAAAGGAACAGCTGATAGAGGATGAACAACCTGCTACCCAAAATCCCTCTGAGGACAGTAAGAGCCCAGAGAGGAATAAGTCTGGCGATCAAACGCCAGAAACGGGTGAAAAACTGGCGTTAAACTCCTAATCCATGTCCAGTTCTGGCGTTCAAACGCCAGAAAATGGTAGGAATCTGGCGTTAAACGCCCAATCCATGTCCAGTTCTGGCGTTCAAACGCCAGTGAGGGATCAGACACCTGCAAGTGCTGATAATAACTCCCTCAAGAAGGCTTCTCAACCTGCCTCTGTAGGACATAAACCTGCAGCAACTAAGGTTGAAGAATATAAAGCCAAAATGCCTTATCCTCAGAAACTCTGCCAAGCGGAACAGGATAAACAATTTGCCCGCTTTACAGACTATCTCAGGACTCTTGAAATAAAGATTCTGTTTGCAGAGGCACTTGAGCAAATACCCTCTTATGCTAAGTCCATGAAAGACATCTTAAGTCATAAGAAGGATTGGAGAAAAACAGAAAAAGTTTTTCTCACTGAAGAATGCAGTGCAGTCATCCTAACAAGCTTACGAGAAAAGCTTAAGGATCCCAGAAGCTTTATGATACCATGCACATTAGAGGGTGCTTGTACCAAGACAGCTCTATGTGATCTTGGGGCAAGTATCAACCTAATCCCTGCATCCACTATCAGAAAGCTTGGTGGTGCACGAAATCACAATCACACTTTTGCAATTCCGCACAACTAACCAGCAAGTGCATTGGGTCGTCCAAGTAATACCTTACGTGAGTAAGGGTCGATCCCATGGAGATTGTCGGCTTGAAGCAAGCTATGGTTATCTTGTAACTCTTAGTCAGGATATCAATAATTCTCAGATTTAATTGTAAAAAGTAAAAGAACATGAAATAAATACTTATTATGCAGTAATGGAGAACAAATTGAGGTTTTGGAGATGCTTTATTTTCTGAATCTCTGCTTTCCTACTGTCTTCTTCTTCGTGCACGCAAGGCTCCTTCCATGGCAAGCTGTATGTTGGTGGATCACCGATGTCAATGGCTACCATCCGTCCTCTCAGTGAAAATGGTCCAAATGCGCTGTCACCGCATGGCTAATCATCTGTTGGTTCTCACTCATGCTGGAATAGGATTCATTGATCCTTTTGCGTCTGTCACTATGCCCAGCACTCGTGAGTTTGAAGCTCGTCACAGTCATCCCTTCTCAGATCCTACTCGGAATACCACAGACAAGGTTTAGACTTTCCAGATCTCAGGAATGGCCGCCAATAATTCTAGCCTATACCACAAAGGTTCCAATCTTAGATTAGAAACCCAAGAGATACACATTCAAGCTTGATTGCATGTAGAGCAGAGGTGGTTGTCAGGCACGCGTTCATAGGTGAGAATGATGATGATTGTCACGGATCATCACATTCATCAGGTTGAAGTGCGAATGAATATCTTAGAATAGAAGCAAGCGTGATAGAATGGAAAATAGTAGTAATTGCATTAATTCATGAAGAACAGCAGAGCTCCTCACCCCCAACAATGGGGTTCAGAGACTCATGCCGTAGAAGATACAATATGAAACGTGTAGAGTGTCATGAGGTACAAGATGAATCACTAAAAGTAGTTTTTATAGTAAACTAGTGACCTAGGGTTACAGAAAATGAGTAAGCTAGAATAGCTAGTGTAGAAATCCACTTTCGGGGCCCACTTGGTGTGTGCTTGGGCTGAGCATTGAAACTTTCATGTGTAGAGACCTTTCTTGGAGTTAAACGCCAGCTTTTGTACCAGTTTGGGCGTTTAACTCCAGCTTTCATGCCAGTTCTGGCGTTTTGACGCCAGAATTTCTATGCTGACTTGGAACGCCGGTTTGGGCCATCAAATCTCGAGCAAAGTATGGACTATTATATATTTCTGGAATGCCCAGGATGTCTACTTTCCAACGCAATTGAGAGCGCGCCAATTGGGCTTTTGTAGCGCAATAAAATCCACTTCGAGTGCAGAAAGGTCAGAATCCAACAGCATCTGCAGTCCTTTTTCAGCCACTGAATCAGATTTTTGCTCAGGTCCCTCAATTTCAGTCAGAAAATACCTGAAATCACAGAAAAACACACAAACTCTTAGTAAAGTCTAGAAAGGTGATTTTTATTTAAAAACTAATAAAAACATAATAAAAACTAACTAAAATATACTGAAAACATACTAAAAACAATGCCAAAAAGCGTATAAATTATCCGCTCATCACAACACCAAACTTAAATTGTTGCTTGTCCCCAAGCAACTAAAAATAAAATAGGATAAAAATAAGAGAATATACAATGAATTCCAAAAACATCTATGAAGATCAGTCTTAATTAGATGAGCGGGGCTATTAGCTTTTTGCTTCTGAACAGTTTTGGCATCTCACTTTTTCCTTTGAAGTTCAGAATGATTGGCATCTATAGGAACTCAGATAGTGTTATTGATTCTCCTAGTACAGTATGTTGATTCTTGAACACAGTTACTTTATGAGTCTTGGCCGTGACCCTGAGCATTTTATTTTCCAGTATTACCACCGGATACATAAATCCCATAGACACATAACTGGGTGAACCTTTTCAGATTGTGACTCAGCTTTGCTAAAGTCTCCAATTAGAGGTGTCCAGAGCTCTTAAACACACTCTTTTTCCTTTGGACCACGACTTTAACCGCTCAGTCTCAAGTTTTTACTTGACACCTTCACGCCACAAGCACATGGTTAGGGACAGCTTGGTTTAGCCGCTTAGGCTAGGATTTTATTCCTTTAGGCCCTCCTATCCGCTGATGCTCAAAGCCTTGGATCCTTTTTATTTTACCCTTGCCTTTTGGTTTAAAGGTCTATTGGCTTTTTTTGCTTGCTTTTTCTTTTTCTTTCTCTTTTTTTTCTCTCTTTTTTTCTTTTTTTTTTCACATATATAATTTTTTTTTCTGCAAGCTTTTCACTGCTTTTTCTTACTTCAAGATTCAATTATATGATTTTTTAGATTATCAATAACATTTCTCCTTTTCCATTATTCTTTCAAGAGCCAACAATTTTAACATTCATGGACAACAAATTCAAAAATATTCACTGTTCAAGCATTCATTCAGAAAAATAAAAAGTATTGCCACCACATCAAAATAATTAATCTGTTTTAAAATTTAAATTTCATGTACTTCTTTTTCTTTTGCAATTAAAAACACTTTTTATTTAAGAAAGGTGATGGATTCATAGGTGTTCATACCCTGGGTCGAGCTATCCAACCCGGGATGATTGGCGACAAAGCGACCGACCTCTTCAGGTCAGACTATCCGACCTCTTCCTAAAAGAGGTCGGCCAAATCGACAGGAAAGCCCAAAAAAGGGACCAACTCAAGGAATACGACCCAGATCCAAAGGCAGCCCAAGCCTATAGAGATGAGGACGGTTCCATTGAAGATAAGCTAACTTCGCCAAAAGATAAGATAAGATAAGATAACTAACTTATCTATCTAAGAAGGTCATCCCACACTATTATAAATACACTGGAGTACCCAGGTATAACTCATACTCTGATTCTACTAAAAACTTGTTTAATACCCATGCTAACTTAAGCATCGGAGTCTCTTGCAGGTACCCCCCACCCTCCGGTGACAAAGGATTAGCAGTGCAGCCAGTCCAACAAGTCGGACACGACAGCTCCGGCCGCTACCCCCAGCTGGACACGTCATCTCCGACCAGTACAGATGATCTCGACCGAGATCGACCTACAGTTTCAGGTAACCCTCGGAACATTGGTGCCGTTTTCGGGGACCTGAAAGTCATCCCATCACCATGGAGGACGACCATGACAACGACCATGATTCAGATCTAGAGGATAGAACACTGCACAAAAATGCGGACGCTACACCAAAAGACACTCCGGACTCTAACGGGGACAAAAACTCATCAAATCTGTTAGAGGCGCTTCAAGATCGTTTAAAGCAACTTGAGAAAGAAGCCCAACACCAGCGAGAAGCAGGAAAGGATCTACAAAGAGAGATAAGGCGACGCCAGGAATTAGAGGATAAACTTCTAAAAATCGAAGCCGATCTCAAAGCCAAAACTACTCGATCCACCTCTGAGGACAACTCTCGCAAGGATCAAGATCCATTCACTAGAGAGATCATGAAGATCAAAATCCCAAAAGACTTCAAACTTCCAGATATGACTTTGTACGATGGCACCACAGACCCCAACCATCACCTCATCAATTTCAGAAGTAGAATGTACCTCACCGACGCCTCAGATGCAGTTCATTGTAAAGCTTTTCCAACAACCCTTACCAAAACTGCCATCAGATGGTTCGACAACCTACCTCCAAAATCTATCTCAAGCTTTGACGACTTAGCCAAAAAGTTCCTGGCCAGATTTTCAATCCAAAAAGATAAGGCTAAGCAAGCCCCCAGTCTCTTACGAATCAAGCAAGGAGATCGGGAAAGCCTTCGCAACTACATGAAAAGATTCAACAAAATATGCCTAGACATACAAAGCCTACCAACAGAGGCTGCTATCATGGGCCTCATCAACGGCCTACGGGAGGGACCTTTTAGCTAATCTATATCAAAGAAATATCCTACATCTCTGGATGAGGTGCAAGAGCGGGCGGAGAAGTACATCAACATGGAAGAAAATTCCCGACTTGGAGAAGCCTCGAGATCCGGTTTCACCTACCGAGATAAAGATAAAGAATCCAAGAGGAAGGAAGATTGAACGGGGGAGAAAATAAAAAAATATCATAATTACACCCCTCTTCGGGTGTCCCTTGTGGATATTTACAAAGAAATCTGTAACACAGAAAAGATACCCCCAGCTCGACCACTCAAAGGTAAAAGAGGAGGAGGAAATCGAAACGAATACTGTGAATATCATCGAGTTTGAGGACATTCCACCAACGAATGCTTCGACTTAAAAAACATCATAGAAAAATTAGTAAGAGAAGGAAACTAGATCGGTTTCTGGCCACCCGAGATGATGAGCAAAGAAAGAGAAGGAGGGATGAAGATGTCAGACGATCTGAGTGATCACCTCGTACACCAGAAAGACACGTCCACATGATACACGGCGGATTTGCAGGAGGAGGAATCTCCAAATCATCTCGTAAAAGATATCTCAAAGAAGTATATCATGTCGAGGGGAAGTAAGGAGAACCCGACATCCCTGCAATTACGTTCACCAAAGAAGATGCATCCGATATCATCTCGGGACACGACGATCCCATGGTCATCACCATCATACTAGCAAACGCAAATCTCCACCGCACACTGATAGACCAAGGGAGCTCCACCGACATCTTATTTAAAACGGCCTTCGACAAGCTTGGTTTAGAAGAAAAGGAGCTTAGAGCATACCCAAACAGCCTGTTCGGACTGGGAGACACCCCAGTGCAACCACTTGGTTACATCTCGCTACACACAACGTTCGGAAGAGGAAACCAATCCCGAACACTCAAAATAGACTACATAGTGGTCGACGTGAGTTCAGCTTACAACGCCTTAATAGGTCGGACAACATTGAATCAACTCGGCTCAATAGTCTCAACTCCACATCTGTGCATGAAATTCTCAACTGCAGAAAGGATAGCTACAATAAAAGCAGATCAAAAGATGGCACGCCACTGTTATAATGAAAGTCTAAACCTCAGAGGCAGAGGAGAAGAGTTCCATACAATTGAGCTTGGTGGAGCTCAGAGACGAGAAGAACTCCGTCCACAGCCCGAAGGTGAAGTAGAGAAAGTTCAGATCGGAGACACCTCGGACAAAACAACTTCTTAAGAGATGATGCAAAAGAATTACTAGTACAGTTCTTACGAGATAATGTCAATCTCTTCGCATGAAAAGCCGCAGACATGCCAGGCATAGACCCCAAGCTAATGTGTCACAAGTTGGCGGTCTATCCAGGATCTCGACTGGTACAGCAGAGACGAAGAAAACTTGGGCCAGAACGATCCCAAGCTGTGGAAGAACAGGTACAGGCACTACTGGATGCAGGATTAATAAGAGAAGTCAAGTACCTACTATGGCTAGCTAACGTCGTCTTGGTGAAAAAATCAAATGGGAAGTGGCGAAAGTGCACCGACTACACCGATCTCAATAAAGCCTGCCCAAAAGATCCTTATCCACTCCCAAGTATCGACGCTCTGGTGGATGCCTCATCCAGATATAAATACCTCTTGTTTATGGATGCATATTCCGGATACAATCAAATCCCCATGTATCCACCAGATCAAGAAAAGACCTCGTTTTTAACACCAAAAGCAAATTACTGCTACATCGTGATGCCTTTTGGTCTTAAGAATGCGGGAGCTACTTATCAAAGGCTAATGAATAAAGTCTTTTCAGATCATATCGGAAATATCATGGAAGTCTACGTGGATGACATGTTAATAAAGACACAAAGTCAAGAGACATTATTGTCTGACCTGGCCCAAGTGTTCGACACTATAAGGAAGCATGACATGCGACTCAATCCTGCAAAATGCACCTTTGCAGTAGAAGTAGGCAAATTCTTAGGTTTTATGATCACACAAAGAGGAATTGAGGCGAATCCGGATAAATGCCAGGGCATACTCAACATGAAGAGCCCAACTTGCGTCAAAGAAGTGCAACAACTCAACGGGAGATTGGCAGCCTTATCCAGATTCTTAGCAGGATCAGTGATAAGATCTCTCCCCTTCTATGCTACTTTAAGGAAAGGAAAGAAGTTTGAATGGACAATGGAGTGCGAGCAAGCCTTCCAGGATTTCAAAAGTTTCCTGGGACGACCACCTATCCTAACTCGACCACAAGAGGAAGAGCCACTCGTATTATACCTCGCGGTAGGAAGTCGGGCAGTAGCCTCAGCACTGGTTCGAGAAGACGACAAAGGGCAACAACCTGTATACTTCATTAGTAAAGCGCTGCAGGGATCTGAGTTGAACTACCAAAAAATAGAAAAGTTTGCCTACGCTCTCATACTGACATCTCGAAGACTTCGCCCGTACTTCCAGGCCCATAAAAAAAATATTACAGAAAACAGATATAGCAGGCAGAATTTTACAATGGGCAGTCGAGTTATCCGAGTTCAACCTCCAATATGAAGCTCGGACAGCCATCAAATCACAGTACTTAGCCGACTTCATTGCAGAATTCACTGACACCCTGGAAACCCCCCACAGAATGGAACCTCTACATGGACGGTTCCTCGAATAAAACTGGAAGCGGTGCGGGTGTGATAATAGAAAGCAACCAAGGAACCCAAGTGGAGTTTTCCCTTAAATTTGGGTTCCCGGCCTCAAACAACCAGGCGGAATATGAAGCGTTACTAGCTGGTTTGAAGCTGGCTAAGGAGGTGGGAGCTCAAAAACTCAACATCTTCAGCGATTCACAAGTAGTCACCTCACAAATAACAGGGAGCTACCAAGCCAAAGACCCCACCATGAGAAAGTATTTGGATAAGACCAGGGAACAGCTCGGACAACTTAGGGAATATAAGATCCATCACATACCCCGCAAACAAAATGCCCGAGCTGACGCACTCTCAAAGCTAGCCAGCACCAAACCAGGGGAGAACAATAGAAGCCTCATCCAGGAAATGCTACAGAACCCGTCAGTCTCGAAAGAGGAAAAAGTCCTATCCATAACAGGTCAGGATCAAGGATGGATGACCCCCATAATTAATTACCTCAAAACAGAAACACTCCCCACAGATGAAAAGGAGGCAAAGAGATTAAAACGGGAGGTACAGTACTACACTATCATAGACAACACCCTATACAAAAGAGGGATTTCAATACCATTATTAAAATGTGTGCCAACCTCCAACACAAGGGAAGTCTTAAAGGAAATACACAGTGGCATTTGTGGTAATCATCCCAGAGCACAAGCTCTCACCAAAAAAATACTTCGGACGGGGTTTTATTGGCCAACTCTACAAAAGGAAGCTATAGAGTTTGTAAAGACATGTCCACCATGTCAGAAACATGCCAACTTTCACATCGTCCCGCCGGAAGAACTCATCAGCGTAACCTCACCTTGGCCATTTGCAAAATGGGGACTCGATCTTCTCGGACCCTTTCCCCAGGGATTGGGACAAGTTAAATTCCTCATAGTCGGGGTAGACTATTTCACAAAGTGGATCGAGGCAGAGCCCCTAGCCAACGCCACTGCTCAAAGGAGCCGGAAATTCCTATATAGGAACATCGTCACAAGGTTTGGGGTTCCATACTCCATCACTATAGACAATGGCACCCAATTCACAGACGCAGGCTTCAGAAAGTTAGTAGCCGACTTGAACATAAAACACCAGTTCACCTCCGTCGAACATCCCCAAGCCAATTGACAAGCCGAAGCAGCCAACAAAGTCATATTAGCTGGGCTGAAACGGAGACTGCAAGATGCAAAGGGAGCTTGGGTCGAAGAACTTCCACAAGTCCTATGGGCATATCGAACAACGCCACATTCCACCACAAACGAATCACCATTTCGATTGGCGTACGGAGTGGAGGCAAGGATCCCAGTGGAGGTCGAGGAAGGGTCGCCTAGAGTAGTCCACTACAATGAAGAAGCCAACTCTCAACTTCAAAGAGAAGAGCTCGACCTACTTCCGGAAATCCAAGAAAGAGCTCGGATCAGGGAAGAAGCGCTAAAGCGCCGAATGGCTTCGAGATATAATAAAAAATTAGTGCCAAGAGGTTTCGCTGAAAATGATCTCATCCTAATCCGAAATGATATCGGAACAACTCGACCCGGAGAAGGAAAGCTGGCGGCAAACTGGAAAGGACCCTACCGAGTCATAGAAGTACTTGGGAAGGGCTACTACAGATTATCCGAACTCGACGGGTGAGAGTTCCCCAGATCATGGCACGCCTGCAACTTAAGAAGGTACTATAGTTAGAAATTAAGGATACCAGCATGAGATGCACTCTTTTTACTGAAAAGGTTTTTTAATGAGGCACCATGTTGAGATCCAGAAATTATCCAATTCAAAAGGATAAAAAACCTATATGTACATATTTTCATTGTCTTTTAAATAAAGTATATTAGACGATTCTACAAGTTTTCAAGACGCGTTAATCTGAAACATTCATCGTCCAATTATAAAGCAACAGATTGGCAAAAAGTGAAAAATAAATTCACTGTCCAATCACGATAAAGACCAAGAGAGATGAAAACCAAATTCATCTAAAGGTCGACTAAACGAGGATTTAATCCACTTTCTACAACTCGGCAAAGATGAATACAGAATAATGCAAGAAGTTATCGAAAGTGATCCGAAGAAAGGACCTGACGAGATCTTAATGGATTGCTAAATAATAACTTAAAGACTGGCCGACATTAAAAATGTCGGACCAAGTCAACCCAAGTTATCAACAAATCATTGGAAAGAGGTCTTGCCAACCCTATAAAAGAGGAATTGCTATAACTTAGAAGAGATCGACATAACGAAGTCGGTCTCCTACGAAAAACAAGTTATAAAATTAATCCCTGAAAGAGACCTGACAAAGGTCCAAGAAAGAGGATTACAAAATAACTTAGAAGAGATCGACATGATGAAGTCAGTCTCCTATGAAAAACAAGTTATAAAAGTAATCCCTGAAGGAGACTTGACAAAGGTCCAAGAAAGAGGATTACAAAATAACTTAGAAGAGATCAACATGACGAAGTCGGTCTCCTACAAAAAATGAGTTATAAAAGTAATCCCTGAAAGAGACCTAACCAAGGTCCAAGAAAGAGGATTACAAAAATAACTTGGAAAAGGACGACGTAAAGAAGTCGGTCTCCCACAAACAAGTTATAAAGGTAGTCCCTGAAAGAGACCTGACAAAGGTCCAAAAAAGAAGATTACAAAAATAATTGGAAAGAGGACCAACATAAAGAAATCGGTTATGGATTGCTAAAAATAAATACAAGTAAGATCGAGAAAACCGAAATGACAGTTGGATCCACACATCCACAACCTCAAAGGATCCAAGCTACAAGCAATCAGTACAAAGCAATCCAAAGAGGCCGAGCAGCAAGGCTCCAGCATTCTCAAAACCCAGAAAGGTGCCAAGACAAGTGCAAACAAGCATGATATAAAATACAATATTATAACAAGCTTCAGGGTCAGGCCCAAAAGCTTGAAAGTTACTTGTTATTTTTTCAAAATAAAAAGTTGCTAAACAAGTAACCAGAAGGAGTATCAACAGTCAGCAAAACATTCAAACTACAAAATAAAGAGTTTAAAAGCCCACAAGCCGGGCTATCTGCACAAACATCCAAGAAAAATCAGCTAAGATCGGGAGCCTTCTCGGCAGCATCAGTACGGGGAGAAGGAGGGCGAGTCTGAATAGGCACAGCATCCACGGTACCATCATCCCGGTTCAAGATCTGACAGTTCGGATCAGAAACGAAATGACCGACCTCAACTAAAGGAACTGTACAAGTTGACATTTTGGCAGAAGGCACAGGGGGAGGTTCGACATCGTCATCATCTTGGTCATCAGGGACAATCTTACCATCCCTCACAACATTGTCCAGGCTAAAAAGAGTAAGGTCGGCCTCGGGAGTAATAATTCGAACCAGCTCCTTCAGGTTCTCATAAGCAGCATTCACACTGCCAACAAGATGACCCTGGAGCTCGGAGTAATCAGCTCGGGCGTTCTCCAACTCTTCCTTCAAACGCATTCCCTCCCGATAGGATGTGACGTAGCTGTCTTTATGCCTCAATGCCGTGTCCTCGGCCAATCGCACAGAAGCCGCCAGAGCAAGGGAACTCGCCTTCTCATTCTTCAGATCCTTCTCCAGTTTGGCCACCTTCACCTCAAGCCCCTCCTTCAAGCCCTTCATCCGATTGAACTCCTGTTTTGCCTCCTCCATAAAAGCTTTGGTGGCATGGATGGGAAGATTTTGAGCAGTTCAGTACAGGGCAGCTCCCATATGTGCCATTTTCAAACTACTCCGAGTTATAAAATCCAAATAACGAAGGAGTGATACATCATCCATAGGGAGGACACCGTAGGGACTGATCTGCTGATCTACAAACTCGACTGCGTCAAAATCAGGGGCATCAAGGTTGAAAGGCTCAATTGTTTTTTGCTTCTTGTTGGGAGGAGCACTAGAAGTAGCAGCGGAAGACTGTGGAGGGTCGGCCAAGCGAACCCGAGGAGTGGGAATCACCTTCCTCGGCCCAGGAGAACTCGGCACGGGCGGCTTCACCTGAACTTGAGAAGATCCCTCTTCCGTCGCCTTGGCTGAGATATTTTGAGCAGCAGCAGCCTTTCTGGCCTTTTTGAAGGCCTTCGTGGAATCATTATTTTTTGACATCTCTGAAAATACAGAACCAACCACAGTAAAAGGTCACAATCACAAAAAAAGGAAGCAAACTAAGAAACAAGTACAAAAACAAGTCAGACAGTACCCAAAACAGTTCGAACCAGGGACGGGTCATTCAAAAACCTTTTTGTATCAAGATGGGGTGGTTCCCCCCATAAATCTTCAAGAACAATAACAAAAGCCCGCTCAACCTCGTCAAGCATCTCCCATGTATAACGATACACTCTCACATCCTTCTGCCACTCTAGAGGGAAAGCAGGCTCGTCATTCTAATCAAGAAAAAAGGGGCGGACCCCCTCAACAGCATGGACTCTAAAGAAATAATTATTAAAGTCCTTAAAAGACTCATCGTACATGGCAAAAACTTTATGACCCTGGGCAGACCTGAAAGAAACCCAGGAAGCTTTCTTTTTGGAAGAGGCACCAGGCTTGGCAGAAACAAAAAGATAAAGGAAAAGAGTTTGAGAAGGTGTTACACCTAACTCTTGGCAAAGCAGCTGAAAGATCTTGATAAAACCCCAGGAATTTGGATGAAGCTAGGATGAGGCAATATTACACGACCACAACAAGTCGGTCTCGAGCAGTAAATGGAAAAGTAATGTCCAACTTGCTGAAAAAATATTCATAGGCATAGAAGAAAGGACGCTCCCCCCCGACCGAAGTAGGAAAACAAACCCTCTCGTCAGAGTCGGACGCTACAAGCTCATAATCCCTCTTCCGGGCACCGCTACCATAAATCCTATGACATTTCCTCAGCTCTACACAAAAATCAGCGTCCACCACAGAGACACACATTAAGACAAGGGAGTCCAGCCAATTAGACATCCCCTCGGGAACTTTAGAAGATATCTCTACAATGTTATTGCGAGAAGACATGAGGCCAACTAATCCTACAATAAGAAAAGAAGATTGGATTACTAAAAAATATCTTGGACGAGGGGCATAACAACTCGACTAATATGATACAGAAGAACAAAACAAAAAAGAAAAACCCCAAGACTCAAGCCAAAGTCCTGGGGCATCCTTTAGAGGCAGTAACAAAGCAAGGTTTCAGGAAAAATCTACGGCTTACGTCCCGGCATCTCTCAAACAAGAAAGAAGATTTCAAATAACAAACATTTCGAAAAAGAAAATCAAAACACAAAAAGTCATCAAAGCCACTATCTTTTTACAGTTTATCAGCAAAAAGCATCGCCAACATCAAACATGCCAAGCGGAAATTGTCAAAGGCACAACCTTTTTTCAGAATCAAACAAAACCATCATCAAAAGCACAAACAGAAATGGTGATAAACATGCAAAAGCCCTAAAAGCATCAAACAACAGAAAAGGCAAAAAGGTTCATGCAAAAAGGCGAAGAAACTCCCAGAACACACATTACAACAGCAATCAGGCACAGCAAAGGCAGAAAGATCCAAACTTTCTCCAAGAAAAATCAAAACTTTCTCAAAATTAGACATGAAAAAGTGACACGAAAAAGAGAAAGAAAGAAAAATCAAACCTGGAGAAATAGGAGAAAACCTCAAAAGAAAGCTGAAGAGCAGAAGCGGCAGGTGAAAGAGCCACCCCTCGAACGGAAAAACTCGCCAAAAGTAGGAAACAGAAGATGAAATCTAGAACCACCCCTCTTCCACAGAAAGCAGTAGCAAGTAGGCGTCGCAAGGAGAAACTATGAACTCTAGGCGAAAAACAGAAAGAAAGAAAAATAAGGGAGGTTACGAAGAAGAGAAATCGTTTCTAAATTGCAAAATTCAAAATAAAGCCAAGGGAAACGGGGCAATCAATACCAATTAATGAAGGTATTAAAAACCCTCGCATGTTCCCAAGGACAAAGCGCTGATATAAAAGCGCGCGCTTTTAGAGGAAAACGTTCCACATTCAAAAAGGTTCTACAAAGAAAGGAATCAACTAAATGCTTGAGTTAAGCTTCACTAGAGAAGGACCGAAGTCAAGGACTCGACCTCGAAAAAGAAGACCAAACTCAAGCAGGGGCACTGTTCATACCCTGGGTCGAGCTATCCGACCCGGGATGATTGGCGACAAAGCGACCGACCTCTTCAGGTCAGACTATCCGACCTTTTCCTAAAAGAGGTCAGCCAAATCGACAGGAAAGCCCAAAAAAGGGCCCAACTCAAGGAATACGACCCAGATCCAAAGACAGCCCAAGCCTATAGAGATGAGGGCGGTTCCATTGAAGATAAGCTGACTTCGCCAAAAGATAAGATAAGATAAGATAACTAACTTATCTATCTAAGAAGGTCATCCCACACTATTATAAATACAATGGAGCACCCAGGTATAACTCATACTCTGATTCTACTAAAAACCTGTTTAATACCCATGCTAACTTAAGCATCGGAGTCTCTTGCAGGTACCCCCTACCCTCCGGTGACAAAGGATCAGCAGTGCAGCCAGTCCAACAAGTCGGACACGATAGCTCCGGCCGCTCCCCCCAGCCGGACACGTCATCTTCGACCAGTATAGAAGATCTTGACTGAGATCGACCTACAGTTTCAGGTAACCCTTGGAACAATAGGACATTCATAGCTTTAAGACATAAACTTTAAATTTTATTAATCATGGAATGAAAATAAGACTCAAAAATAAATATAAGAGCAAACCAATAATAATAGAAGATAGAAAATTAAAAACAGAAAAATAAATAACTCTTAAAACAGATTCCTAATAATAGAGGTTATCACAGAGTAAGGACTCAACAACCTTGATTTTGAGCAGTGGATGCTCCTTCAGTCTGTGGGGTGTTTGGTCCTTCAAGTGAGAGCTTCTGGTGCTTCAGCTCCTATAGCTCACGCCCCTGCTTCTCCTATTCCTTTAGCAGCTTACAGAGCATGCATTTTTGATTCTGCTGTTCTTCCTTAAGTTGATCCACAGCTTCTTGCAGCTTAGCGACAGGTGCTTCTAGGCGGGTCCAGTAGTCAATTTCAGGGATTTCTGGGAGGAACTCCTGTGCCCTCCTTTTGATGGAGTTGTCTTGCACTTGTTGTCCTTCCATTGACTTCTTGGTGATTGGGTGTTCGATTGAAATGAATTCATCTACTCCCATCCTCACCCCAGCATCTTTACATAGCAGAGAAATTAAGCTTGGGTATGCCAGTTTGGCTTCAGTGGAGTTCTTATTTGCAATTATATAAATCTCACAAGAAATCAGATGATGAATCTCCACTTCGTTTCCCAGCATAATGCAATGAATCATCACTGCTCTTTTGACAGTGACCTCAGAGCGGTTGCTAGTTGGCAGTATGGAATGCCCAATGAAGTCCAACCAGCCTCTTGCAACTGGTTTGAGATCTCCTCTCTTGAGTTGGTTTGGGACACCTTTTGAATTGGTTATCCACTTAGTTCCAGGGAGGCATATGTCCTCTAGAACTTGGTCCAACCCCTTATCTTCTCTCACCATTCTCCTATTAAAGGATTCTGGATCATCTTATAGTTGAGGCAATTTGAAGACCTCTCTTATTTTGTCCAGGTAGAAGTAAATAATCCTTCCTCTGACCATGGTTCTGTAGGTATAAAAGGCAGTTCCAGTTATTCTCTGCTTATCTGTCAGCCACAGATTTGAATAGAATTCTTGAACCATGTTTCTTCCAACCCTTGTTTCAGGATTAGCTAGAATTTTCCATCCACTGTTTCGAATTTGCTCTTGGATCTCCGGATATTCATCTTCTTTCAGATTGAATTTAACTTCCGGGATCACTGATCTTAGACCCATTATTTTATGGTAATGGTCTGCATGTTCTTTGGTGAAGAACCTCTCTTGATTCCAAAGACTCTTTGGAGTATTCTCTTTCTTACCTCTTGAATTGGTTTGTTTTCCCTTAGGAGCCATGATCTTGATGAGTCTTAGCTCAGTGATCACGGAAAAACACACCAAACTTAGAGGTTTACTTGCCCTCAAGCAAAAGAAAGGAAATGGGAGAGAGAGGAGGAGAGGCAAATTCGAATGTTGGAGAGGAGGGGATGGCCGAATGTGTATTTATAAGAGGAGGGGAGGGATTTTGAAAATTTTGAAAGAGATATGACATAGAGATATGATTGGTGGAAGAAAATAAAATCATGATATAATAAAGATGAGATTTTTAATTGAAAAAGATATAAAGAGGTTAAATCTGAAAATTTGTTTATGCATCTAAGAAATAAGAGATGATATGATGAGTTTGAAAAGATTTGGAAAGAAATTGAAAAGATACTTGAGTTTTTTGAAGAAGATTTGGGAAGGATTTGAAGGTAATTTGAAAAGAGATTTAGAAAAGTGTTGAATTTTTTTGAAAATTGAGGGTGAATGATGAAAGTTTGAAACATGTTTATGCAGAAAATTGAGTCAAAACATGAAAATTTGAAAAATTTCGAAGTGGAAAACAAAATCCTCTCCCCCTGTCTTTCTGGCATTAAACGCCCAGAATGGTACCCATTCTGGCATTTAACGCCCAAAATGCTCCTTACTGGCGTTTTCTTGCCAGTGAGCTCATTTTCTCTGCTTTTTGTGTTGAATATTTCTGTCTGTGAATTCCTTCAATTTTGATGACTATTCTTGAAGAGAATTTATATTAAACTTCTCTAAGTATTAAGTAAAACAAATAACCTGCTAATGGCTAGGTTGCCTCCCAGCAAGCGCTTCTTTATTGTCTTTAGCTGGACCTTGACTGAGCTTTATTCAAGCCTCAGTTTTGAGCATTCTTGCTCAAAATTGCTTTCAAGATAATGTTTGATTCTCTGTCCATTAACAATTAACTTTTTATCAGAGTCAATATCCTGAAGCTCACATATCCATATGGTGATACACTTATAATCACATATGGTCCCCTCCACTGGAATTTCAATTTCCCAGGGAATAGTCTGAGCCTAGAGTTAAATAGCAGAACCTTCTGTCCTGGTTTAAAGACTCTAGATGACAGTTTTTTGTCATCCCACTTTTTTGCATTCTCCTTATAAATTTTAGCATTTTCAAAAGCATTGAGTCTGAATTCCTCTAGCCCATTCAGCTGGAGCAATCTTTTCTCTCCAGCTAACTTGGCGTCCAAGTTTAGGAATCTGGTTGCCCAGTAGACCTTATGTTCTAGTTCCACGGGCAGATGACATGCCTTGCCATACAGAAGCTGGTATGGAGAGGTTCCTATAGGAGTCTTGAATGCTGTTCTGTATGCCCACAGAGCATCATCCAAGCTTTTTGTCCAATCCTTTGTACGGGCAATTACAGTCCATTCCAGGATTCTTTTTAGTTCTCTATTAGAGGCTTCAGCCTACCCATTTGTTTGTGGGTGATATGGAGTTGCTACTTTGTAGATTCCATATCGTACCATAGCAGAGTATAGTTTTTTATTGCAGAAATGAGTGCCCCCATCAGTGATTAGTACTCTGGGGACACCAAATCTGCTGAAGATATGTTTCTAGAGGAATTTCAGTACACTCTTAGTATCATTAGTGGGTGTGGCAATTGCTTCTACCCATTTAGATACATAGTCTACTGCCACCAGAATGTAAGTGTTTGAGTATGATGGTGGGAAGGGACCCATGAAGTTAATACCCCATACATCAAACAACTCAATCTCTAAGATCCCTTGTTGAGGCATGGCATAACCATGAGGCAAGTTGCCAGCTCTTTGGCAACTGTCACAGTTACGCACAAACTCTCACGCATCTCTATAGAGAGTAGGCCAGTAGAACCCACATTGGAGGACCTTAGTGGCTGTTCGCTCACCTCCGAAATGTCCTCCATACTGTGATCCATGGCAGTGCCATAGGATCTTCTGTGCCTCTTCTCTGGGTACGCATCTGCAGATCATTCCGTCTGCACATCTCTTGAAGAGATATGGTTCATCCCATAAGTAGTACTTTGCATCTGAGATTAGTTTTTTTGTCTGCACCCTGCCGTACTCTTTGGGTATGAACCTCACAGCTTTATAATTCACAATGTCTGCAAACCATGGTGCTTCCTGAATAGCAAAAAGTTGCTCATCCGGAAAGGTTTCAGAGATCTCAGTAGGAGGGAGGGACGCCCCTACTACTGGTTCTATCTGGGACAGGTGATCAGCTACCTGGTTCTCTGTTCCTTTTCTGTCTCTTATTTCTATATCAAACTCTTGCAGAAGCAACACCCATCTTATGAGCCTGGGTTTTGAATCCTGCTTTGTGAGTAGGTATTTAAGAGCAACATGGTCAGTATACACAATCACTTTTGAACTTACTAAATAGGATCTAAACTTGTCAATGGCATAAACCACTACAAGTAACTTTTTTTCTGTGGTTGTGTAATTCTTCTGTGCATCATTTAAAACACGGATAGCATAGTAAATGACATGCAGAAGCTTGTTATGCCTTTGTCCCAACACTGCACCAATGGCATGGTCACTGGCATCACACATTAGGTCGAATGGTAATGTCCAATTTGGTGCAAAGATGACTGGTGCTGTGACTAGCTTAGCTTTTAGGGTCTCAAACGCCTGCAGACACTCTATGTCAAACACAAATGGCGTGTCAGCAGCTAGCAGATTGCTCAGAGGTTTTGCTATTTTCAAAAAATCCTTTATAAACCTCCTGTAGAATCCTGCATGTCCCAGAAAGCTTCTGATTGCTTTTACATTGGCAGGTGGGGGTAATTTTTCAATTACCTCTACCTTAGCTTGATCCACCTCTATTCCCTTATTTGAAATTTTATGCCCAAGGACAATTCCTTCAGTCACCATAAAGTGACATTTTTCCCAGTTTAAAACTAGGTTAGTCTCTTGGCATCTTTTCAGAACAAGTGTTAAATGGTCAAGACAGGAGCTGAATGAGTCTCCAAATACTGAGAAGTCATCCATGAAGACTTCCAGAAATATTTCCACCATATCAGAGAAAATAGAAATCATGCACCTCTGAAAGATTGCAGGTGCATTGCACAGACCAAAAGGCATCCTTCTGTAGGCAAATACTCCAGAAGGACATGTGAATGCCGTTTTCTCTTGATCCTGAGGATCTACTGCAATTTGGTTGTAGCCTGAATAGCCATCCAAAAAGCAGTAATAGTCATGACCTGCTAGTCTCTCTAGCATATGGTCTATGAATGGTAAAGGAAAATGATCCTTTCTGGTGGCTATATTGAGCCTTCTGTAGTCAATACACATACGCCACCCTGTAACTGTTCTTGTAGGAACCAGTTCATTCTTTTCATTATGAACCTTTGTCATTCCTCCCTTTTTAAGGACAACATGGACAGGGCTCACCCAGGGGCTATCAGAAATAGGATAAATAATCCCAGCTTCTAGTAACTTAGTGACCTCTTTCTGCACCACTTCCTTCATGGTTGGATTTAGCCGCCTCTGTGGTTGAACCACTGGCTTAGCATCATCCTCCAATAGGATCTTGGGCATGCATCTTGCTGGGCTAATGCCCTTAAGATCACTTATGGACCACCCAAGAGCTGTCTTGTGTGTCCTTAGCACTTGAATTAGTGCTTTCTCTTCCTGTGGATTTAAAGCAGAGCTTATGATTACAGGAAAAGTGTTACCTTCTCCCAGAAATGCATATTTCAGGGATGGTGGTAGTGGTTTGAGCTCGGGTTTAGGAGGTTTCTCCTCTTTCTGAGGAGTTTTCAGAGGTTCTTTTATTTCCTCTAATTCCTCCAGATCAGGCTGAACATCTTTAAAGATGTCCTCTAGCTCTGATTCGAGACTTTCAGTTATATTGATCTCTTCCACCAAAGAGTCAATAATATCAGCGCTCATGCAGTCATTTGATGTGTCTGGATGCTGCATAGCTTTGACAGCATTTAACTTGAACTCATCCTCATTGACTCTCAGGGTCACTTCCCCTTTTTGTACATTAATAAGGGTTCGTCCAGTTGCTAGAAAAGGTCTTCCTAGAATGAGAGTTGCACTCTTGTGCTCCTCCATTTCCAGCACTACAAAGTTAGTGGGAAAGGCAAATGGCCCAACCTTGATAATCATGTCCTCAATTATGCCTGATGGATAATTAATGGAGCCATCAGCAAGTTGAAGACATATCCGGGTTGGTTTGACTTCTTCAGTCAAGCCAAGATTTCTGATAGTGGATGCAGGTATTAGGTTGATACTTGCTCCAAGGTCACATAGAGCTGTCTTGGTACAAGCACCCTCTAATGTGCATGGTATCATAAAGCTTCCTGGATCTTTAAGCTTCTCTGGTAAGCTTTTCAGAATGACTGCACTGCATTCTTCAGTGAGAAATACCTTTTCAGTTTCACTCCAATCCTTCTTATGACTTAAGATCTCTTTTATGAACTTAGCATAAGAGGGTATTTGATCAAGTGCCTCTGCAAACGGGATCTTTATCTCAAGAGTCCTGAGATAGTCTGTAAAACGGGTAAATTATTTATCCTATTATGCTTGGCGGAGTTTTTGAGGATAAGGCATCTTGGCTTTATATTCTTCAACCTTAGTTGCTGCATGTTTATTCCCTACAGAGGAGGTTGGAGAAGCATTCTTAGAGGGGTTACTATCAGTACTTGCAGGTGTCTGATCCCTCATTGGCATTTGAACGCCAGGATTGGGTGCTGGATGGGCGTTTAACGCCAGCTTCCAACCCTTTTCTGGCATTTGAATGCCAGAACTGGGCAAGGAATGGGCGTTCAACACCAACTTTTCTCCCTTTTCTGGTGTTTGAACGTTAGAAGTGGGCATCCACTGGGCATTTGACGCCAATCTTTCACCCTTTTCTGGCGTTTGAACGCCAGAATTATTCCTCTCTGGGCTCTTGCTGTCCTCAGAGGGATTTTGGGCAGTGGTTTGGTCATCCTCTGTCAGTTGTTCCTTTCTTGACTTTTTGCTACTTTGAGCTGATTTATTCAATGTCTTCCCGCTCCTTAATTGGACAGCTTGGCATTCTTCTATTATCTGTTTAGATAGTTGCTGTCTTGTCTGATTCAATTGTGCTTCCATATTCTTGTTATCATTTTTACTGTCTTGGAGCATCTCTTTAAATTCTGCTAATTATTTTGTCACAAGGAGTAATTGCTGATTAAGTTCAACAATCTGTTCTTGAGGATTAGGATCAGTAGTTACTGTCCTAGCCTCTTCTTTTATGGAGGACTCACTGCTTGAGTATAGATGTTGATTTCTAGCAACTGTATCTATGAGTTCTTGAGCCTCTTCAATCGTCTTTCTCATGTGTATAGCTCCACCAGCTGAGTAGTCTAGAGACATTTGAGCTCTTTCTGTAAGCCCATAGTAGAAGATGTCTAACTGTACCCACTCTGAAAACATTTCAGAGGGGCATTTCCTTAGCATCCCTCTGTACCTCTCCCAGGAATTATAAAGAGATTCATGATCCTCTTGTTTAAAGCCTTGGATGTCCAGTCTCAGCTGTGTCATCCTCTTTGGAGGGTAAAATTGATTCAGGAATTTGTCTGATAACTGTCTCCATATTTTTATGCTTGCTGTGGGTTGATTATTTAACCACCTCTTAGCTTGATCTTTTACAGCAAATAGAAACAGTAATAATCTGTAGACATCCTGATCCACTTCTTTATCACGTACTGTGTCAGCAATTTGTAAGAACTGTGCCAGAAACTCAGTAGGTTCTTCCTGTGGAAGACCAGAATACTGGCAATTTTGCTGCACCATGATAATGAGCTGAGGATTTAGCTCAAAACTGCTTACTTTGATGGAGGTATACAGATGCTACTCCCATATGCAGCTGTAATGGGGTTAGCATATGACCCCAGAGTCCTTCTGGACTGTTCATTTCCACTTATGTCCATGATGGAGAAAAGGAAACTGATATGAATTGCAAATAAATTATATTTTTAAAATTTTTTATTTTACTTAATTAAAAGTAACTGAATAAAATAAAATGAAATAAATGAAAAATAAAATAAAAGTTTCAAAAATTAAGAGAAAAATTAAAAAGATAAATAAATAACTCAAATGCTAAAATGGCTAATTAATTAAAAAGATTTAAAAAATTCTGGATATGATTTTCGAAAATTAGAAGAAAATGGAATAAAAGCAAATTGAAAACTAAATTAATTAATTAATTAAAAAGATTTTGGAAAAAGAATGCTTAGTTAATTTCGAAATATGAAAGAGAAAAGTAGTTAGGTGATTTTTCGAAAAAGATTTTGAAATTAGCAATCAAAAAGATATGATTGAGAAGATATGATTGCAATTTAATAAAAAAAAGATATGATTGAAAAGATATGATTGAAGAAATTAAAAAGATTTGATTTTTGAAAAAGATTTGAAAAGATCAATTTTTGAAATTAGAATTTTGACTTGACTAAAAAAAGATATGGTTTTGAAAATCTTTGACTAATTTAATGCAAAATTTCGAAATTTATGAGTAAAATAAGGAAAAGATATTTTTTTGATTTTTGAATTTCAATGAGGAAAGAGAAATACAACAAAATGACACTAAACTTAGAAATTTTAGATCAAAACAAAGAGAACAAACAAGAAAACTTTGAATGTCAAGATGAACACCAAGAACACTTTGAAGATCAAGATGAACACCAAGAACAAATTTTTAAAAATTTTTAAGTAAATAAAAAATACAAAGGACACCAAACTAAAAATTTTTATACTTTAGACAGTAATTATTCGAAAATGCACAAAAAAAACAAGAAAAGACACAAAACAAGAAAAACTAAAGATCAAACAAGGAAAATAAACAAGAACAACTTGAAGATCAAGAAAGAACTAAGAACATGTAATTCAAAAAATTGAAAGAAAAATAAAAATATGCAATTGACACCAAACTTAAAATTTTTTAGAAAACCAAACACAATTTTTCAAAAATTAAAAGAAAACACAAAGAGGACACCAAACTTAAAATATGAGACTAAACTCAAACAAAAGACTCAAAGAAAAATTAAAGATTAATAAAGAAAAATAAAATTTTTTTTGAAAGATTTTTGAAAGGAAAATAAAAGACTCAAATTTAGTGACTCTAAACCAACAAAAATAAATTATTCCTAATCTAAGCAACAAGATAAACCGTCAGTTGTCAAAACTCGAAGAAGCCCCGGCAACGGCGCCAAAAACTTGGTGCACGAAATCTCAATCACACTTTTGCAATTCCGCACAACCAACTAGCAAGTGCACTGGGTCATCCAAGGAATACCTTACGTGAGTAAGGGTCGATCCCACGGAGATTGTCAGCTTGAAGCAAGCTATGGTTATCTTGTAACTCTTAGTCAGGATATCAATAATTCTCAGATTTAATTGTAAAAAGTAAAAGAACATGAAATAAATACTTGTTATGCAGTAATGGAGAACAGGTTGAGGTTTTGGAGATGCTCTATCTTCTGAATCTCTGCTTTCCTACTATCTTCTTCTTCGTGCACGCAAGGCTCCTTCCATGGTAAGCTGTATGTTGGTGGATCACCGTTGTCAATGGCTACCATCCGTCCTCTCAGTGAAAATGGTTCAAATGCGCTGTCACCGCACGGCTAATCATCTGTTGGTTCTCACTCATGCTGGAATAGGATCCATTGATCCGTTTGCGTCTGTCACTACGCCCAGCACTCGTGAGTTTGAAGCTCGTCACAGTCATCCCTTCCCAGATCCTACTCGGAATACCACAGACAAGGTTTAGACTTTTCGGATCTCAGGAATGGCCGCCAATAATTCTAGCCTATACCACGAAGGTTCCAATCTTAGATTAGAAACACAAGAGATACACATTCAAGCTTGATTGCATGTAGAACGGAGGTGGTTGTCAGGCACGCGTTCATAGGTGAGAATGATGATGATTGTCATGGATCATCACATTCATCAGGTTGAAGTGCGAATGAATATCTTAGAATAGAAGCAAGCGTGATAGAATGGAAAACAGTAGTAATTGCATTAATTCATGAAGAACAGCAGAGCTCCTTACCCCAACAATGGAGTTCAGAGACTCATGTTGTTGAAGATACAATATGAAACGTGTAGAGTGTCATGAGGTACAAGATGAATCACTAAAAGTAGTTTTTATAGTAAACTAGTGACCTAGGGTTACAGAAAATGAGTAAGATAGAATAGTTAGTGTAGAAATCCACTTTCGGGGCCCACTTGGTGTGTGCTTAGGCTGAGCATTGAAGCTTTCATGTGTAGAGACCTTTCTTGGAGTTAAACGCTAGCTTTTGTGCCAGTTTGGGCGTTTAACTCCAGCTTTCATGCCAGTTCTGGCGTTTTAACGCCAGAATTTCTTTGCTGACTTAGAACACCAGTTTGGGCCATCAAATCTCGGGCTAAGTATGGACTATTATATATTGCTGGAAAGCTCAGGATGTCTACTTTCCAACGCAATTGAGAACGCGCCAATTAGGCTTTTATACCTCCAGAAAATTTACTTCGAGTGCAGGAAGGTCAGAATCCAACGGCATCTGCAGTCCTTTTTTAGCCTCTGAATCAGATTTTTGCTCAGGTCCCTCAATTTCAGTCAGAAAATACCTGAAATCATAGAAAAATACACAAACTCATAGTAAAGTCCAGAAATGTGATTTTTATTTAAAAACTAATAAAAACATAATAAAAACTAACTAAAATATACTGAAAATATACTAAAAACAATGCCAAAAAGCGTATAAATTATCCGCTCATCACTTGGCTTGACTGAAGAGGTCAAACCAAACCGGATCTATCTTCAACTTGCTAATGGCTCCATTAAATACCCATCAGGCATAATTGAGGACATGATTGTCAAGGTTGGGCCATTTGCCTTCCCTACTGACTTTGTAGTGCTAGAAATAGAGGAGCACAAGAGTGCAACTCTCATTCTAGGAAGACCATTCCTAGCAACTGGACGAACCCTCATTGACGTCAAAAAATGGGAGATAACCCTGAGAGTCAATGAGAATGAGTTTAAGTTGAATGTTGTCAAAGCTATGCAGCATCCAGACACATCAGAAGATTGCCTGAGCGTTGATATTATTGACTCCCTGGTGGAAGAGGTCAATATAACTGAGAGTCTCGAATCAGAGCTAGAGGACATTTTTAAAGATGTTCAGCCTGATCTGGAGGAACCAGAGGAAATAAAAAAACCTCTGAAAACTCCTCAGGAAGAGGAGAAACCTCCTAAACCCGAGCTCAAACCACTACCACCATCCCTGAAATATGCATTTCTAGGAGAAGGTGACACTTTTCCTGTAATCATAAGCTCTGCTTTAGAGCCACAGGAAGAGAAAGCACTAATTCAGGTGCTAAGGACACACAAGACAGCTCTTGGGTGGTCCATAAGTGATCTTATGGGCATTAGCCCAGCCAGATGCATGCACAAGATCCTATTGGAGGATGATGCTAAGCCAGTGATTCAACCACAGAGGCGGCTAAATCCCGCCATAAAGGAGGTGGTGCAGAAAGAGGTCACTAAGTTACTAGAGGCTAGAATTATTTATCCTATTTTTGATAGCCCCTGGGTGAGCCCTGTCCATGTTGTCCCTAAGAAGGGAGGAATGACAGTGGTTCATAACGAAAAGAATGACTAGTTCCTACAAGAACAGTTACAGGGTGGCGTATGTGTATTGACTACAGAAGGCTCAATACAGCCACCAGGAAGGATCATTTTCCTTTACCATTCATAGACCAGATGCTGGAGAGACTAGCAGGTCATGAATACTACTGCTTTTTGGATGGCTATTCAGGATACAACCAAATTGCAGTAGATCCTTAGGACCAAGAGAAAACAGCATTCACATGTCCATCTGAAGTATTTGCATACAGAAGAATGCCTTTTGGTCTGTGCAATGCACCTGCAACCTTTCAGGGGTACATGCTCTCTATCTTCTCTGATATGGTAGAGAAATTTCTGGAAGTCTTCATGGATGACTTCTCAGTATTTGGAGACTCATTTAGCTCCTGTCTTAACCATCTAGCACTTGTTCTGAAAAGATGCCAAGAGACTAACCTGGTTTTAAATTGGAAAAAATGTCACTTTATGGTGACTGAAGGAATTGTCCTTGGGCATAAAATTTTGAACAAGGGAATAGAGGTGGATCAAGCTAAGGTAGAGGTAATTGAAAAATTACCACCACCCACCAATGTTAAGGCAATCAGAAGCTTTCTGGGGCATGCAGGATTCTATAGGAGGTTTATAAAGGATATTTCAAAAATCGCAAAACCTCTGAGCAATCTGCTAGCTACTGACATACCATTTGTCTTTGACACAGGGTGTTTGCAGGCCTTTGAGACTCTAAAGGCTAAGTTGGTCACAGCACCTGTCATTTTTGCACCAGACTGGACATTACCATTCGAACTAATGTGTGATGCCAGTGACCATGCCATTGGTGCAGTATTGGGACAGAGGCATAACAAGCTTCTGCACGTCATTTACTATGCTAGCCGTGTTTTGAATGACATACAGAAGAATTACACAACCACAGAAAAGGAGTTGCTTGCAGTGGTTTATGCCATTGACAAGTTCAGATCTTATTTAGTGGGATCAAAAGTGATTGTGTACACTGACCATGCTGCTCTAAAATATCTCCTCACAAAGCAGGATTCAAAACCCAGACTCATAAGATGGGTGTTGCTTCTGCAAGAGTTTAATATAGAAATAAGAGACAGAAAAGGCAGAGAATCAAGTAGCTGATCACCTGTCCCAGATAGAACCAGTAGCAGGAGCGTCCCTCCCTCTTATTGAGATCTCTGAAACCTTTTTGGATGAGCAATTGTTTGCTATTCAGGAAGCTCCGTGGTTTACAGACACTGCAAACTATAAGGCTCAGTAATGTCAAGCTATTGACAGTAAAAAAGCGCTTATTAGGAGGCAACCCAATCTTAGTTATCTATGTTAATTACTTTTTCATTTCATTTTCCATTGTTATTTTATGTTTTCTTTAGTTTGATGATCATGTGGAGTCATAAAAACAGCTGCAGGATTAAAGCAGAGTCAAAAACAGCATCAAAAATAGCACACCCTGTAGGATAAACTTACTGGCGTTTAAACGCCAGTAAGAAGCATCAAACTGGCGCTTAACGCCAGAAAGAAGCATCAAGCTGGCGTTAAATGCCAAAAACAAGCTACAGCTTGGCGTTTAACGCCAGAAACAAGCACCAAGTTGGCGTTCAACGCCAAGAAAGGGGAAAAGCTGGCGTTTAATGCTAGAAACAAGCAGCAGTCTGGCGTTAAACGCCAGGATTGCACTCTAAGGGCATTTTGCACGCCTCAATGGAGCAGGGATGCTAAGTTCTTGACCCCTCAGGATCTGTGGATCCCACAGGATCCCCACCTACCCCACCCTCTTTTCCATACTCTCTTCACCACTCACATCTATCCATCATAAACCCCTCATACACACTATCACCCTCCCTTGGCCGAACCCACCACACATCTCCATCTCCTCCTTTCTTTCTTCTTTTGCTCGAGGACGAGCAAATATTTTAAGTTTGGTGTGGAAAAAGCCCCGCTTTTTAATTTTCCATAACCATATGGCACCTTCCATGAGATTAGAGAAGATCAAAGAGCTATGAGGGAGGAGCAACAAAGGCAAGAAAGAGACATAGAGGAGTTCAAGAGCACCATTGGTTCTTCAAGAGGAAGAAGACGCCACCCTTACTAAGGTAGACCTGTTCCTTAATCTCATTGTCTATTTATTTTTTCTGTCTTCGTTCTCTATGCTTTATGTTTATTTATGTTTGTGTCTTTCTTACATAATCATTAGTGCCTAGTGTCTATGCCTTAAAACTATGAATGTCCTATGAATCCATCACCTTTCTTAAATGAAAAATATTTTTAATCACAAAAGAACAAGAAGTACATGATTTCGAATTCATCCTTGAAATTAGTTTAATTATTTTGATGTGGTGACAATACTTTTTGTTTCTCTGAATGAATGCTTGAATAGTGCATATGTCTTTTGAATTTGTTGTTTATGAATGTTAAAATTGTTGGCTCTTGAAAGAATGATGAAAAAGGAGAAATGTTATTTGATAATCTGAAAAATCATAAAATTGATTCTTGAAGCATGAAAAAGCAGTGAAAAGCAAAGGCTGGCAAAAAAAATGGCGGAAAAAAAAGAAAAATAAAATAAAAAAGCAAGCAGAAAAAGCCAAGAGCTCTTTAAATCAAAAGGCAAGAGCAAAAAGCCAGTAACCCTTTAAACCAAAAGGCAAGGGTAAAAAGGATCCAAGGCTTTGAGCCAGTAACTTCCTCTTCCCTGATTTCCTCTTCCTCATCAGAGGAGGAGTGATAAACCCATATTTTATGATACATTTTGTGCTTAGTTTGAGTGATTTATTCAATCCTTCACCCACTTATTCATATTAATTGCATGGTTTTACTTTCCCTCCCTTATTATGTGATGTATGTGAAAAACATGTTTTCTATGCTTTAAAATTAATTATTTTAATTACCTTTATTTCCATTCGATGCCGTGATTAGTGTGTTGAGTAGTTTCAGATCTTCTAAGGCAGGAATGACTTAAAGAATGAAAAAGGAAATATACAAAAATGGAAGGAAAGCACAAAATGAAGTTTCTAAAGAAACTGGCATCCACGCGATCGCATGGGCGACGCGGACGCATGCCAAGCGCGAATCAACAGCGACGCGGCCGCATGACTGACGCGACCGCGCGCCTTAAGCAAAACACATATGACGCAGCCGAATGACTGACGCGACCACGTGACAAGAAAAGCTCCGAATGACGCGACCGCGTGACCCACGCGGACGCGTGACAGAGGTTACGCACCAGAAATTGCAGAAAACGCTCCCAGCGATTTCTGAAGCCCTTTTTGGCCCAAATTCAAGTTCAGAAGGCATAGACCAGAGGTTATAAAGTGTGGGAATGCATCCATTCAAAAAGAGCTCGCCAATTTAGTTACTTCTCATGATTTAGATTAGTTTTGAGAGAGGTTCTCCCCTCTCTCTCTTAGGATTTAGGATTTCTCTTAGTTTTAGGAGTGACTCTCAATCCCAGGTTTAATATTCCTTTTATATTTTTATTCTACTGCTTTTATTCGTATCTATACTTTATGTCGCCAAATTGGCTTATGAACTCTTCATGTTGGATTACAATTTATCTTATTAATGTTATTTGAGGTATTTCAGTTTATGATTGCTTTCTTTAATTTATGTTATTGTTGCTTTACATCTGAAGGCATCTTTATTCCAGCAAATTTACTTTTTCCCTTTTGGTCTTGGTTAAGAAAGCAGTAACTCAGGAGTTATCTTATCTCAACATAATTGATAACTGTTATCTTTGCTAATTGAACTGAACTTCAATAATCCCAACCCTTTCTTAGGAAATAAATAGGATTTGAAGGTCAAACTAATTAGTCCCTTGACTTTCCTTTACTTTAGTAAAGGTTAACTAAGTGGAATTAAGATTCAACTTTTATTGTTTTTGATAAGGATAACTAAGTCTGGACTTCCAATTTCTCATACCTTGCCAAAAGTTTATTTTATAGTTATTTATTTATTTTAATTGCTATTTAAATTATTTGTCATATTTGTTCCTCATTCTTGAAACCCCGAATTTACAATCTCCATAACCAATAATAAGAACATACTTCCCTGCAATTCCTTAAGAAGACGACCCGAGGTTTGAATACTTCGGTTATCAATTTATTTAGGGGTTTGTTACTTGTGACAACCAAAACGTTTGTACGAAGGGATTTTTGTTGGTTTAGAAACTATATCTACAACGCGACTATTTTTATGAAATTCTTTACTGGCAAAAATCCTGACGTCAAAATGGCGCCGTTGCTGGGGAACTGCTAACGTGTGCCTTATTATTGGTTATTGTAAATATTTTTCTTTTACTTGTTTATTTATTTCTGTTTTTCCTTTTTAATTTTATTTGCTACTATGAACTCTCACCCCTCTCACTTTGAGTTTGGTTCTAACTTTGTTGAAGGAAATAGAAGTTACAGTAGGAATATGCTTCAAGGTCAAACCAATCAAGGATGGATGGAGCCAAGAGGACCTAATCAACCCTTTAGGCAACAACACCCTCTAAGATATCATGGACAACGACCATTCTACAATGTACCCAGCTGATAGATATGGTGGACAACCTTGTAACTACCAACAAGCCCCACCTCGTGCCTATAGACCATCCTCTCAACATAACCTCGAACCACCACACTCACAAGCTTCTCTTCACCATTCGCCACCACATGATCCATATTTACCCCAGTTCCAATCCAATCACTCCCAAGCACCACCACTTTCCTATGTTTCATGTCCAAATCCATCACCCCGAGAATCAGAGGTTCACCTCAAAGAAACAGTAAATAAGCTTCAAATAACCATTCGACAACTGGAGCAAGTAGTAATTCAATTAGCTTCTAGACGTTCGAACATTCAAGGACCAACTACAGCCCCATGTGGACAATCTAACGAAGAGCGTAGCATGAAGAAATTACTAGAAACTCCAGTGGATAAGACAGAGAATGAATTCGTACTAGAACAAGTAGAAGAAGCTGTCATTACGCAAGAAGAAGAGTTGGTTGAAGATCTAGGAGACGCTGAACCTCCATGGGAATTCAGAGCTGAGGAGAACTCTGTCAAGGACGTTACAGTTGATGCTAAGGAGGACAGTACACAATCCCTAAGGCAGGTCGTTTATGAAGAACTAGACGGAATAACCAAGGACACAAATTCCCTTGATGATGATAGTCACAAGTCAAGTTCTCTTAGTAATGAACTTGCATCCGCAAGTGAATTCTCTGAGATCGAAGAATCTTCCCCAAATAAATACGAAGATGATGCAGAGGTAGATTTTTCTCAACCTCTAATCTATGACTCGAGTGATGAGGAAGACACAGGAGACTTTGACCAGGACACAGATGCATTTGAAGAATCTTGCAAAGAAGTGGAGGAATTCATAGAAGAGCACAAGGGAGTAGAACTCACAGAACCACTAGAAACACCTTCCCCAAGGCCATTACCACCCAATACAAGCTTCAAGTGGGTACAATCCTTAACCTTTAACTTTACTTTTTCACTTGAATATGGTTTGCTTGAAACAGATGGCCAGCTTAGAGCTCTTTGCAGCTTCAAGAGTAAGAGGGAAATGGCTCGTGCTCAGAGCTGGTGCACAAGGTTCAATACAGTTCCACGCTTCAACTTGAAGTGCACGGATTGGTATCATGCTCAATTGAATGGATCTCGGAAAATGTTTGGTCACCATGGTGAGAATCTACTTTCTAAACTGCCCGGATGGAAAAATATAGATTAAGACGGAGGTGGATTTAAAAGCAAAGTTTGGGATCCTGGAATCTATTCTGACATTCGTCATCCCGGGAGCCTAAAAATTTGTTTGAAGCTGCTCAGGAGCTTTACATGCCTAGTTTGGGACCCCGGAGGCTATTGGCATTCCAAGCATTGGTGGAGATTTTTGGATGAATTTAAACATAAGCCGCCATAACAGGAAGCCCCTCCAATGTCCAACTTAAGGACTTTAACTAAAAGTGCTAGGTGGGAGACAACCCACCATGGTATGATCGTTCATTTTTTCAATTTCTATTTCGTTTTGTTTGTTTTAAAGTTTTATTTTATTTTATAATATTGAACCTGGAATTTTGTATCGCATTCATATTAATCATTGCATTCTGCATACTGCATAAAAAAAAAAAGGGGTGCGCGACGCGACCGCATTACTCATGCGATCGCGTCATATTGCGAAAAACACTACCCACGCGACCGCGTCATCCACGCGGCCGCGTGATCTGGAGATCAGCGTAAACATCCAACGTCCAGAAAGTTAGGCTGGAATCGTGCGGCCATTGTGCATTTTGCACAAAATGCCCACATGATCGCATGCCCCATGCGATCGCGTCCCTTGCACACAACCAATCCCACGTGACCGCATGAGCAACGCGATCGCGTCGCATAGATTGCACAACACCCCAGAAGGGGACAGAGAGTTGCACGGAAACGACACTGGATTCTGCGTTTCGCACAAATTCCAGCGACGCGATTGCATGCCTCAGGTGATCGCGTCATTCAATCTTTTTGCCCTCCATGCGATCGCGTCACCCACGCGATCGTGTCACCCACGCGATCGCGTCACCCCCCCCCCCATTTCGCTCCAGCCACGTGACCGCGTGCCCCACACGGCCGCATCGATTCAAATTTATAACCCCCCAAACCACGCGAACCCTATCAGTTGCGCCACCCCCCTGAAACCTTCTTCTCCCTCTCTTCCCCTCCAATCCAACCACCACCATCCAGCCACCATCACCGCCACCCCCAGACGCCGCCGCCACCGAACCCCCTCCCTCCTCCCCCTTCTTTCTTTTTCTTTCTTCTTCTTCTCCCCCCTCTCTCCGCCACTGCCCCCTTCGTAACCACCACCCACCGCCGCCGCCCATCCCAGCCACGCCCCCATCCGCCACACACACACCTACCCTCTCTTCCCCTCTCACCCCTACCCCCATTACCCCTCCCTTACCCCCTGCCCCGAACAGCCGTGCCACCACCGCCAGCCGCCGCGCCAGACGCCATCACCACCACCCCCAGCCACCTCTCTGCCCACTCTCCTTATTCGGCCTACCAGGTTTCGATGAACGCCCCCTTCTTTCCTTAGTCGTTATTTCATTATTTTCTGTTTATGTTCATGTTTAGGCTAGTTAGATATGCATGTTGTAGTGGATTTTAGGTTTGTTAGGTAGCCTAGGATGTGGTTAGTGGATTTAGGCCAGTTTACTTGCACTGTTCATGTTTCTGTTTTATCAAATTTGCAATTCTACTGTTGCTGTGATATTTGTAATGTTCATATGCTGTGATTTCTTATTTCATGCTGCTCTTTACACTGCATTTTCATGATTATATTCCTTATATGTAATTGCAAGCTTTAATTTTAATTCATATGAACTATTTGACTGCTGTTTATTTTCCGAGACAATCCAATTTTAGCCGGAATGCTGCCCAAATTTCTGTAAAATTTTTTCATTCATGTTTTGGTGTTGGCATCTTGAAATCTGCTTTCCTCTACTTTACCCAAACCCATTCATGAATACCAGGCACGCATTCTTATTCTCTTTGATTTCCTGGTTCATATATTGCATTTTTGATATTTGATTCCAATTTTTGCTATTTCTATATCTATTTGAATCATCATCAACCGGTTTTCCTGGTTTGGTTATGAGTTACCTTTAGCTTCTAATTATGAATGCTTGTTACTTAGAAACTTATCCTTATGCCACTTACCTTAACCCATTTTTCACTAACTCACTAATTCTTATTTCCTGAACTTTTTTTTAATTCTAACCAAACTAACCTTTTAAAACCTTTCTTCTGGTTTTTCACTTTCTTTTAACCTTCTAACCATGGCATACTGATAATTTTTCCTACTTAACATGCCTTCTATTACATTTTGGACTGTGAATTTTTCCTTTCGAACTTTTAACTCCTATACAATCCTTAATGCACATTTACTTAACTCATTTACCTCATTCTAATTCTCCTTTGCCACTTTGTGTTTCTTTTGACTATTTGCCTATTTATTTTCCTATTTTTTTATATATCCTGGTTTTCTGTTTTTCAGGATGTCAGATACCCATAGAAAGGGAAAAGGAAAGGCTACCACTGGCAAAGGTAAAAGAGGAAAATCATCTATGTCTATCATAGATCTCATGCATGATGCCTCCTGGCGGGAGAAAAACTTCACCCCGCAGGAGAAGGCCGACCAGCTGCTCCCTACTAATGACCCAGTGAAGTTTGCAAACCGATACTGTGAGCTGAAGTATCCGGTGTTTGCAAACTCCAGGAACCTATACCTGGAGAGGACTCTGAAGATCCCAGGAGAACTCCAGCAATACACCTCTGATCAGATCAAACAAAGAGGCTGGTTCTTCCTGGAGAGACCCCTGACTGAGGTCAATGCATCTTGGGTTAGAGAATTCTACTGCAATTACTTCAAGACCTCCCTAGATGCAGTGAACCTCAGAGGGAAGCAGATTCTGGTTACTGAAGAGGCAATAGAAGAGGTTCTGAAGCTTCTGCCTAAATCTGATCAGCCAGATGGTTATCAAAAAGCTGAGGAAGACATGCGCTTGCTAAAGTTTGATTGGGATGCAGTCAAGGCCCGGATAGCCCTTGACCCGACCGTTCCTTGGATTATAGGTCAGACACCACCATGCCCAAGGGAATCAAGCGGCCATACTTGAATGATGAGGCTCGGCTGTGGCATCAGATACTAAGCAACTTCATTAGTTGTTTGATTGTTTAGATTAGGCGTTTTAATTTTAATTTTATTTAAATATTATTTTATTATTTTTCAAAAAAAAATTTCCTTATTTTCTTTTTTTTCGTTTCCCCCTCCCCTGTTACGTTTTCCGTCTTTTTTTTTCTTTTATTATATAAAAAGAAATTTCTTTGTTTCCTTTTTTTTCATTAGCATAACCCCTTCCCCCCTTTTTTATTTTGTCGTTATTTGTTTTTCTTTTATTTTTCATTTTTTTCCTATTTTTTTCCCTTTACGTTTTGTTTCTTTCTTTTTTATTTTATTGTTTAGTTTTAATATATATATATAAAAAAAATTTAAATAAATAAATAACACTAATATTTTTTTTAATTTCTGAACAAAAACTTGATGCGGATATTTACAACCACACTTACTAACCGGCAAGTGCACCGGGTCGTACCAAGTAATACCTTACGTGAGTAAGGGTCGATCCCACGAGGATTGATGGATTAAGCAACAATAGCGTTTGATAGGATTAGTTAGACAGACAGAAAATAGTGTTGGGAGTTCAAAGACATTAAACAATATCAAAAATATTAAAGAAAGGCAAGTAAATACTTTGGGAAAAAAATAAGGAGAAGATAGTTAAGGCTTTAGAGTTATCTATTTTCTGGATTGACTTTTCTTATTAACTAATTTTAATTATGTAAGATTTAATTCATGGCAAACTATTTGTGACTAGACCCTAATTCCTTAGACCTTCCTAGTCTCCTCCAAAATTCATTAACTGCCAATTCCTTGGTCAATTTATTCCAATTAGAGGGTGATGATCAAATTCTAGTTTATATGCCACAAGAATCCTAATTATCCAAATATAAGGGGATTATATGTCACGTATCCCGTTAAATACAAACAATTAGAAATTCAGGATAATATGTTTTCAAGCTATTGTTCAAGTAAAGAGCTTTTCCAAGTTTTACAAGAACTCAAATAGAACATGGGTCATACTTCCGTTCCACCCAAATTCATAAAATAAAGAACGAAAACAATTGTTGAAATATAAATCAAAACATGAATTAAAATAGAAAATTAATATTATCAATCCATACAATAGACAGAGCTCCTAACCTTAACAATGGAGGATTAGTTGCTCATGGAATATGAAATGTAAATTTGTATGGAATAATGTTGTGGAAAATGTTCTTCCGGAACCACCCTATTGGGATCCCTTTTATAACTAATCCTAATAATTTAAAAATCAAATTTCTAAAATAAAAATTAAAATAATATCTTTTCCTAAAATAAGATTTGAATTTAAAATTCGAATTAATTAACAAGTCTTCAGCTGATGGGTGGGACCACTTGATTTGTCCGTTCTGCAGCTTTTAATCTGTGATTTTTGGGCTAAGAACTGGGTCAAAACAGTCCAGAAATTGCCCCCAGCGTTTTTCTACTTTTTCTGCACGTGGCGCATGTGACGCGTCCGCGTCGTCCAGCGTTCGCGTCATTTGTGCAGATTCCAGTCCACGCGATCGCGTCATTGTGATTTCCTTCATTCCGCGCGGTCACGTGAGCCATGCGTCCGCGTCGGTATTCGCTGGTCATCTCCTTGGCTTCTTCTCTTTCTCTGCAGAAACTCCATCAAATTCCGCCAAATGCTACCTAAAATAAACAGTACTGTACAAAACTCAAAATAGCATCCATAGTGGCTAAAATATAATTAATTCTTAATTAAATTCAACAATTTAGATGCAAATTCACTAAGAAAAGATAGACAAGATGCTCACGCATCACAACACCAAACATAAACTGTTGCTTGTCCTCAAGCAACCAAAACTAATATAAGCTTAGGATGTGAATTTGCATGAGAATGAGAGTTCGATTAAGCCCATGTCTTCTCTTGTAGTGGGGTTTATAACTGCAATCCTGAACAGTTTTGGCATCTCTTTTTATCCTTTGAAGTTTAGAATGATTGGCATCCATAGGAACTCAGAATTCAGATAGTGTTATTGATTCTCCAAGTTCAGTATGTTAATTCTTGAACACAGCTACTTTATGAGCCTTGGCTGTGACCCTAAGCATTTTGTTTTCCAGTATTACCACCGGATACATAAATACCACAGACACATAACTGTGTGAACCTTTTCAGATTGTGACTCAGCTTTGCTAAAGTCCCCAGTTAGAGGTGCCCAGAGTTCTTAAGCACACTCTTTTTGCTTTGGACCACGACTTTAACCGCTCAGTCTCAAGCTTTTTACTTGACACCTTCACGCCACAAGCACATGGTTAGGGACAGCTTGATTTAGCTGCTTAGGCCAGGATTTTATTCGTTAGGGCCCTCCTATCCATTAATGCTCAAAGTCTTGGATCCTTTTTACCCTTTGCCTTTTAGTTTAAAGGGTTATTGGCTTTTTCTGATTGCTTTTTCTTTTTCTTATTTTTTTTCTTTATTTTATAATTTAAATTTTTTTTCGCAAGCCTTGTGTTTTCACTGCTTTTTCTTGCTTCAAGAATCAATTTTATGATTTTTCAGATTATCAATAAAATTTTTCTTTTTCATCATTCTTTCAAGAGCCAACAATTTTAACATTCATAAACTTCACTATAAAAAATATGCACTGTTCAAGCATTCATTCAGAATCACAGAAAATACCACCACATCTAAGTAAGTGAGACTACTCTAAAAATTAAACTCAAATTCTCGTGCACTACATCTGTTCTTCTTTCTTTTTGATTTCAAGTTTAGTGGGCAATGCATGAGATATCTTTTAGAATTAAAGTACTTAACATAAAAATTAAACTATAACCTATGAATCTACTAATAAAGGATCATGCAATATACAAAACAAAGTAGCAGAAAATCGGAACATAACATAGAAAAAGAGGGGAGGAATAAAAAATGAAAGGAACTCAACCACCTTAATTATCCTAGCGGTCGCTTTATTCTTCAGGTTGTGCTCCTTCGCGAACATGATTCGCCTCCCTTTTGTACTAGAAAGCCTATAAGCGCAGCGTCATCAAAAACTTGATGCGGATATTTACAACCACACTTACTAACCGGCAAGTGCACCGGGTCGTACCAAGTAATACCTTACGTGAGTAAGGGTCGATCCCACGAGGATTAATGGATTAAGCAACAATAGCATTTGATAGGATTAGTTAGACAGACAGAAAATAGTGTTGGGAGTTCAAAGACATTAAACAATATCAAAAATATTAAAGAAAGGCAAGTAAATACTTTGGGAAAAAAATATGGAGAAGATAGTTAAGGCTTCAGAGTTATCGATTTTCTGGATTGACTTTTCTTATTAACTAATTTTAATTATGTAAGATTTAATTCATGGCAAACTATTTGTGACTAGACCCTAATTCCTTAGACCTTCCTAGTCTCCTCCAAAATTCATTAACTGCCAATTCCTTGTTCAATTTATTCCAATTAGAGGGTGATGATCAAATTCTAGTTTATATGCCACAAGAATCCTAATTATCCAAATATAAGGGGATTATATGTCACGTATCCCGTTAAATACAAACAATTAGAAATTCGGGATAATATGTTTTCAAGCTATTGTTCAAGTAAAGAGCTTTTCCAAGTTTTACAAGAACTCAAATAGAACATGGGTCATACTTCCGTTCCACCCAAATTCAAAAAATAAAGAACGAAAACAATTATTGAAATATAAATCAAAACATGAATTAAAATAGAAAATTAATATTATCAATCCATACAATAGACAGAGCTCCTAACCTTAACAATGGAGGACTAGTTGCTCATGGAATATGAAATGTAAATTTGTATGGAATAATATTGTGGAAAATGTTCTTCCGGAACCACCCTATTGGGATCCCTTTTATAACTAATCCTAATAATTTAAAAATCAAATTTCTAAAATAAAAAATAAAATAATATCTTTTCCTAAAATAAGATTTGAATTCAAAATTCGAATTAATTAACAAGTCTTCAGCTGATGAGTGGGACCACTTGATTTGTCCATTCTGCAGCTTTTAATCTGTGATTTCTTGGCTAAGAACTGGGTCAAAACAGCCCAGAAATCGCCCCCAGCGTTTTTCTACTTTTTCTGCACGTGGCGCATGTGACGCGTCCGCGTCGTCCACGCGTTCGCGTCATTTGTGCAGATTCCAGTCCACGCGATCGCGTCATTGTGATTTCCTTCATTCCGCGCGATCGCGTGAGCCATGCGTCCGCGTCGGTATTCGCTGGTCATCTCCTTGGCTTCTTCTCTTTCTCTGCAGAAACTCCATCAAATTCCGCCAAATGCTACCTAAAATAAACAGTACTGTACAAAACTCAAAATAGCATCCATAGTAGCTAAAATATAATTAATTCTTAATTAAATTCAACAATTTAGATGCAAATTCACTAAGAAAAGATAGACAAGATGCTCACGCATCACAACACCAAACTTAAACTGTTGCTTGTCCTCAAGCAACCAAAACTAATATAAGCTTAGGATGTGAATTTGCATGAGAATGAGAGTTCGATTAAGCCCATGCCTTCTCTTGTAGTGGGGTTTATAACTGCAATCCTGAACAGTTTTGGCATCTCTTTTTATCCTTTGAAGTTTAGAATGATTGGCATCCATATGAACTCAGAATTCAGATAATGTTATTGATTCTCCTAGTTCAGTATGTTAATTCTTGAACACAGCTACTTTATGACTCTTGGCTGTGACCCTAAGCATTTTGTTTTTCAGTATTACCACCGGATACATAAATGCCACAGACACATAACTGGGTGAACCTTTTCAGATTGTGACTCAGCTTTGCTAAAGTCCCCAGTTAGAGGTGCCCAGAGTTCTTAAGCACACTCTTTTTGCTTTGGACTACGACTTTAACCGCTCAGTCTCAAGCTTTTCACTTGACACCTTCACGCCACAAGCACATGGTTAGGGACAACTTGATTTAACCGCTTAGGCCAGGATTTTATTCCTTAGGGCCCTCCTATCCATTAATGCTCAAAGTCTTGGATCCTTTTTACCCTTTGCCTTTTAGTTTAAAGGGTTATTGGCTTTTTCTGCTTGCTTTTTCTTTTTCTTGTTTTTTTTTCTTTATTTTATAATTTAAATTTTTTTCGCAAGCCTTGTGTTTTCACTGCTTTTTCTTGCTTCAAGAATCAATTTTATGATTTTTCAGATTATCAATAACATTTTTCTTTTTCATCATTCTTTCAAGAGCCAACAATTTTAACATTCATAAACTTCACTATAAAAAATATGCACTGTTCAAGCATTCATTCAGAATCACAGAAAATACCACCACATCTAAGTAAGTGAGACTACTCTAAAAATTAAACTCAAATTCTCGTACACTACATCCGTTCTTCTTTCTTTTTGATTTCAAGTTTAGTGGGCAATACATGAGACATCTTTTAGAATTAAAGTACTTAACAGAAAAATTAAACTATTACCTATGAATCTACTAATAAAGGATCATGCAATAAACAAAACAAAGTAGCAAGAAACCGGAACATAACATAGAAAAAGAGGGGAGGAATAAAAAATGAAAGGAACTCAACCACCTTAATTATCCTAGTGGTCGCTTTATTCTTCAGGTTGTGCTCCTTCGCGAAGATGATTCGCTCCCTTTTGTACTAGAAAGCCTATAAGCACAGCGTCAACACCAAATTTAAAGGTTTGCTTGTCCTCAAGCAAAGAAGAACTGAAAATAGAAGAGACAAATATTAAAATGAAAGAAAAAATAAAAGGATAAGAGAATAAGAGAGAATTAGGATTGGGAGAGAGAGAGAAAGAAAACTGGGCGGCGCAAGCGACGCATTCGCGTGGAGCATGCGTTCGCGTGCGTCGCGGAACTTCCTTAATGACGCGTCAGTGTCAGGCACGCGATCGCGTGCCCTGGGTTTTGCGCGATTCGTGCGAAGCCAGCCGCGCGCCCGCGTGACTTTCTGTTCGCATGGCTTGGGAGCCACATTTTCCTATGACGCGTTCGCGTCATGCACGCGTTCGCGTGGATGGTCATTTATGCAATTGACGCAGACGCGTCGAGCACGCGTCCGCGTGACCAAATTTGTGCTTTTAGCACACTTCTTGCCTCAAGCCAGCTTAACTCTCTGTCCAGACACCTTCTACGTCGACTTTTCGGGTCATGCGTCCGCGTGGATGACGCGGTCGCGTGAAGTGGCAAAAATCATGAATGACGCGGTCGTGTGAGTCATGCGTCCGCGTGGGCTTGTTTGTGCTAGAGGCATCATTCTTGCGCCACTCCCGCACAACTCTTTGTTCAAATTTATTTTTCATGCACACATGATTGACGCGTTCGCGTCAATGACGCGATCGCGTCGTGTGCCTCTTTTTTTTTTTTTTAGAGCTTGAGGTGTTCGGTTCCTGGAAGATCATAGCTGCATGATCAGAAAATTAGTAAGAACTCAATAAAAATAAAATAACTAAGAAAAACTACTACGAAAAATAGCAAAGGATACGAAATTATTGGGTTGCCTCCCGACAAGCGCTTCTTTCATGTCACTAGCTTGACAGTCAGTTCTGCTAGTTCAGCCGATGAGTGGACCTCTGGCGGTCAATCTCGCCTCCAAGATAGTGCTTCAACCTCTGGCCATTCACTGTAAATTTCCTGTCAGAATTATCTTCCTGTATTTCCACATGACCATATGGTGAGGCTCTGGTAACCACAAACGGTCCTGACCACCGGGATTTCAGCTTCCCGGGAAAGAATTTGAGCCTTGAATTATACAGAAGCACTCTTTGTCCTGGCTCAAAGACTCTGATGGCAATCTTCTTATCATGCAGTAGCTTAGTTCTCTCCTTATAGAGCTTGGCATTCTCAAAGGCTGAATATCTGAATTTATCAAGCTCATTTAACTGAAGCATCCGCTTAATTCCTGCAGCTTCTGAATCAAGATTCAGATACCTAATTGCCCAATAAGCCTTGTGCTCCAGCTCAACTGGCAAGTGACAGGCTTTGCCATAGACCAACTGATATGGGGACATGCCAATTGGAGTCTTGTATGCTGTCCGGTATGCCCAGAGAGCATCATCAAGCTTCCTAGACCAGTCCTTTCTTGAAACACTGACGCTCTTTTCCAGAATCCTCTTAAGCTCCCTGTTGGAAACTTCAACCTGTCCACTTGTCTGAGGGTGGTAGGAGGTTTCCACTTTATGACGGACTCCATATCTATGCAGAAGAGAATCCAGCTTTCTGTTACAGAAGTGGCTTCCTCCATCACTAATGAGTGTCCTTGGGACACCAAACCGGCTAAAGATATATCTCTGAAGAAAGATCATTACTACCTTGGCATCATTGGTAGGTAGAGCTACAGCTTCCACCCATTTGGACACATAATCAACTGCTACTAGAATATAGTTGTTTGAATGTGCGGGTGGAAAAGGTCCCATGAAATCAATACCCCACACATCAAACAACTCAACCTTAAGAATCCCCTGCTGTGGCATTTCATGGTTGGCAGGGAGATTCGTTGCTTTTTCACATCTGTCACAGTGCTTTACAAATGCTCTTGAGTCTCTAAAGAGAGTCGGCCAGTAAAACCCACTCTGAAGGACCTTTGTAGCTGTCCTTTCACCACCAAAGTGGCCTCCATACTCAGAACCATGACAGTGCCAAAGAATCTGCTATTTTTCTTCATCTGGGACACACCTCCGGATAATTCCATCTGAACACCTTTTAAAAAGGTATGGTTCATCCCAAATGTAGTACTTTGAATCAGTCAATAGCTTCTTCACTTGTTGCCTACTGTACTCCCTTGGGATAAAATTCATGGCCTTATAATTTGCAATGTCTGCAAACCATGGAGCCTGCTGAATGAGGAACAATTGCTCATCCAGAAATGTCTCAGTTACAGCTGTGGGTGGTTGCATTTCTGCTTCAGGCTCAATTCTGGAGAAATGGTCAGCTACTTGATTTTCTGACCCTTTCCTGTCTTTTATTTCAATATCAAACTCCTGAAGAAGCAACACCCATCTGATTAATCTTGGTTTAGAATCCTGCTTGGTTAGAAGGTACTTCAAAGCAGCATGGTCAGTATAAACAATAACCTTAGAACTAAGTAAATAGGACCTAAACTTATCAACAGCATACACAACAGCTAATAATTCTTTTTCTGTAGTTGTGTAATTCTTTTGAGCATCATTTAACACACGACTGGCATAATAAATAACATGTACAAGCTTACCATGCCTTTGTCCTAAAACAGCTCCTATAGCAAAATCACTAGCATCACACATTAATTCAAATGGTAAATCCCAGTCAGGGGGAGCTATAACGGGAGCAGAGGTAAGGTTTGCTTTCAGAGTTTCAAAAGCATGCAGACAATCAGAATCAAAGACAAAAGGAACATCAACAACCAGCAGATTGCTCAATGGTTTTGCAATTTTAGAAAAATCTTTTATAAATCTTCTATAAAATCCTGCATGACCCAAGAAACTCCTAATTGCCTTAACATTAGTTGGTGGTGGTAATTTTTCAATTACCTCCACCTTTGCTCTGTCAACCTCAATTCCCTTACTTGAAATCCGGTGTCCAAGAACAATGCCTTCTGTAACCATAAAATGACATTTTTCCCAATTTAAAACAAGGTTTGATTCTTGACGCCGTTTCAAGACAAGAGATAAATGTTTAAGGCAGGATTCAAAAGAATTACCAAAAACAGAAAAGTCATCCATAAATATCTCAATAAACTTTTCAACCATATCAGAAAAAATTGAAAGCATACACCTCTGAAAAGTTGTTGGAGCATTACAAAGTCCAAATGGCATTCTCCTGTAGGCAAATACTCCAAAGGGGCATGTGAATGATGTCTTTTCTTGATCTTGAAGGTCCACTGCAATTTGATTATATCCATAATATCCATCTAGAAAACAATAAAAAGCATGACCAGCTAACCTCTCAAGCATCTGATCAATGAAAGGGAGGGGAAATGATCCTTCCTTGTAGCAGTGTTGAGCCTCCTGTAATCTATGCACATTCTCCATCCTGTGACTGTTCTTGTAGGAATAAGCTCATTTTGTTCATTCTTGATCACTGTCATCCCTCCTTTCTTGGGAACTACCTCCACAGGACTTACCCAAGGACTGTCAGAAATAGGGTAAATAATTCCTACTTCCCATAATTTCATTACCTCTTTTTGGACCACCTCTTTCATAGTTGGATTGAGTCTCCTTTGTGGTTGCACAACTGGTTTAGCATCATCTTCAAGAAGGATCTTGTGCATACACTTGGTTGGACTAATCCCCTTCAAGTCACTAATGGTCCACCCAAGAGCTGTTTTATGGCTCCTGAGCACTGAAATAAGCGCCTCCTCTTCTTCGGGCTTCAGAGAAGAGCTAATAATCACTGGATATGAATCATTTCCACCCAAGAACACATATTTCAGAGAAGGGGGTAAGGGTTTGAGCTCAAGCTTGGGGGCTTCCTTCTCCTTTATAGGCGTGTTCATCAGCTCCTTTTGGGGTGGTGAATCATCAACTTCAACTAATTCATGCTCAGAAATAGGATCCAGAACATCATCAAGTACCTCAGCTTCCAATACTTCTTGAACAAGTGGTTCAATAACATCTATTTTTATGCACCCCTCAGAATCATTAGGGTGCTTGAGGGCTTCAAAAACATTTAGGACCACCTGTTCTTCATTGACCCTCAGGGTTAATTCACCCTTTTGTACATCAATCAGGGTTCTACCTGTAGCTAAAAAGGGTCTACCAAGTATAATAGAGGGTTTTACCTCCTCTTCCATGTCTAATATAACAAAATCAACAGGAAAAATAAATGGTCCTACTTTAACAAGTAAATCTTCAACCACACCTACAGGTAATTTAATAGAAAGATCAGCAAGTTGAAGAGAAATACGAGTAGGTTTGACCTCCTCAATTTGAAGCTTTTTCATCACTGAAAGTGGCATGAGGTTGATGCTAGCTCCAAGATCACATAAAGCTCTCTGAATGCCGACTTCTCCAATGGTGCAAGGAATGACAAAACTCCCTGGGTCTGGCATTTTCTCAGGAAGGGTGTGTTGAATAATAGCACTGCATTCCTTGGTTAACACCACGGTTTCTTGCTCCTTCCAATTCCTCTTGTGGGTCAACAACTCTTTCATAAATTTAGCATAGAGAGGCATTTGCTCCAGAGCCTCTGCAAAAGGGATGTTGATCTGTAGCTTCTTGAAGACATCTAAAAATTTAGAGAATTGCTTTTCTTTGGACGCCTTCTGAAGCCTCTGAGGATATGGTATTTTTGGCTTGTATTAAGGGGCCTTTGGCAAGGTGGGATAAGTGTCAAGAGAGTCAGGAAATGGGTTGTCTGCACGTTTAGGAGGGGCGTGCTCTACTTCTTCCTTCTTCTCCTTTGGAGCTTCCTTTTCAACTAGATCTTCATTGACCTTAGTCTCAGAACCAGCTACCTTACCACTTCTCAATTGAATAGCTTTGCAATCTTCTCTTGGGTTCACCACTGTATCACTAGAGAATGTATTTGAAGACCTTTCAGGTAATTGCTTGCTCATTTGATCCATTTGCACCTCCAAGTTTCTAATGGAGGCTCTGGTTTCTTGCACGAAACTCATCATCATCTCCCACTTAGAATCTTCTTGAGATTTAGAATTTGTCTGCTGAGGTGGTTGTTGTTGTTGAGACTGAAATTGGCAGTTATTATAGTTGTTCTGTTGAAAACCTCCCTGAGAACTATTGTTGAAGTTCTGAGGTCTCTGAGGTTGATCTCTCCACCCAAAATTTGGGTGATTCCTCCATCCCTGGTTGTATGTCTTAGAATATGGATCATTGTTGGGATTCCTAGGACCACTTCCCATATAATTCACCTGTTCAGCAGAAGGTTGAGCATAATCATAATTATCATTTTGCATAAAGTTACCTGCCATGTTATAAGAGACTTCGTGTGGTGGATTTTAGGTGTTGATAGCTGAGACTTGCATGCCACCCATCTGTTGAGTAAGTAGATTTATTTACTGAGACATAAGCTTGTTCTGAGCAAGAAGAGCATTAACAGCTTCTACTTCCAACACACCTCTCTTTTGAGAGGTCTCAGAGTTCACAGGATTCCTGTTAGATGAGTAGAGATATTGGTTGCTTGCAACTAATTTAATCAGCTCAATAGTCTCCTCTGGTGTCTTCTTCTTGTGCAATGAACCGCCTGCAGAAGTATCTAAGCTCATCTTGGACATCTCACCCAAGCCTTCATAAAAGATATCCAGTTGGGTCCATTTGGAGAACATGTCTGGAGGGCATTGCCTAGTCAGTAGCTTGTATCTCTCCCAAGCTTCATAAAGTGTTTCTCCCTCCTTCTGTCTGAAGATCTGAACCTCTAACCTAAGCTTAGTCAGCTTCTTTGGTGGGAAAAATTTAGTGAGAAACTCTGTAACTACCTTGTCCCAAGTATTTAGACTCTCTTTTGGTTGTGAATCTAGCCATAACTTTGCTTTATCCCTCAGAGAAAACGGAAAAAGCATGAGTTTGTACACCTCTGAGTTCACTCCATTTGTCTTTACAGTATCACATATCTGTAGAAAATCAGATATAAATTGATTCGGGTCTTCATGAGGAAGTCCATAATACTGGCAGTTTTGTTGCACCAGGGTGACCAATTGTGGCTTCAACTCAAAGTTGTTTGCAGTTATAGGAGGCACCACAATGCTTTTTCCATAGAGATCCGCAGTAGGGGCAGAATAAGAGCCAAGCACTCTTCTCTGCTGATCATCCCCATTCAGATTTACCACATTGGCATTAGCATTATTATTTGCCATAGTGGATTCTGCAGCCTTGCAAAGTCTTGCTTGTTGTAAACGTCGCCTGAAAGTTCTTTCAGGTTCAGGATCAAAGTCTAAGAGATATTCTTTGTCTCTATTTATGCGCATACACAAGCAGAAAACAAGAAAAAATGGGACTCTCTACGTCAGAGTGCAGAGAAGTCCATGTGAGGTAACCTGTGTAAAATAATAAAATAAAAATACTAACTAAATAAATAAATAAAATTTCGAAAATAATAATTGAAAATAAATAAAAATTTTGAAAATTAAAAAGAAAAATTAAACAGGAAAATTAAAATAGAATAACCAAACTTAATTTCAGAAATTAAGAAAAAATATTAATACTAAAATATAAATTTCTTTTTTTTTTCGGAGGTTAAAAATAGAAATAAAATAAAATTAATAAAATATTAAAAAATAAGAAAATTAATACGAAGAAACAAAATGAAAATAAAAAAAATAAAAATAAAAAGGAAGATAAAAAAAATGGACGCAGTTTTGAAAACAAAATTCAAAGGTTAAATAAAGTATGAAAATTAAAACAGGGAACAGGGGAGGGGGTTGTCAACGAAAGAACAAAGGAAAAAGAAGAAAAAAAATTTTTTACGGGAATTAAAATAAATAAAAATTAATAATAAAGATAATAAAACTAATTAAAATCAAAACGTCTAATCTAACCAATCAAGTAACTAATAGTTGTTAATCACAGTCAATCCCCGGCAACGGCGCCAAAAACTTGATGCGGATATTTACAACCACACTTACTAACCGGCAAGTGCACCGGGTCGTACCAAGTAATACCTTACGTAAGTAAGGGTCGATCCCACGAGAATTGATGGATTAAGCAACAATAGCGTTTGATAGGATTAGTTAGACAGACAGAAAATAGTGTTAGGAGTTCAAAGACATTAAACAATATCAAAAATATTAAAGAAAGGCAAGTAAATACTTTGGAAAAAAAATATGGAGAAGATAGTTAAGGCTTCAGAGTTATCTATTTTCTGGATTGACTTTTCTTATTAACTAATTTTAATTATGTAAGATTTAATTCATGGCAAACTATTTGTGACTAGACCCTAATTCCTTAGACCTTCCTAGTCTCCTCCAAAATTCATTAACTGCCAATTCCTTGGTCAATTTATTCCAATTAGAGGGTGATGATCAAATTCTAGTTTATATGCCACAAGAATCCTAATTATCCAAATATAAGGGGATTATATGTCACGTATTCCGTTAAATACAAACAATTAGAAATTCAGGATAATATGTTTTCAAGCTATTGTTCAAGTAAAGAGCTTTTCCAAGTTTTACAAGAACTCAAATAGAACATGGGTCATACTTCCGTTCCACCCAAATTCATAAAATAAAGAACGAAAATAATTATTGAAATATAAATCAAAACATGAATTAAAATAGAAAATTAATATTATCAATCCATACAATAGACAGAGCTCCTAACCTTAACAATGGAGGATTAGTTGCTCATGAAATATGAAATGTAAATTTGTATGGAATAATGTTGTGGAAAATGTTCTTCCGGAACCACCCTATTGGGATCCCTTTTATAACTAATCCTAATAATTTAAAAATCAAATTTCTAAAATAAGATTTGAATTTAAAATTCGAATTAATTAACAAGTCTTCAGCTGATGGGTGGGACCACTTGATTTGTCCATTCTGCAGCTTTTAATCTGTGATTTCTGGGCTAAGAACTGGGTCAAAACAGCCCAGAAATCACCCCAGCGTTTTTCTACTTTTTCTGCACGTGGCGCATGTGACGCGTTCGCGTCGTCCACGCGTTCGCGTCATTTGTGCAGATTCCAATCCACGCGATCGCGTCATTGTGATTTTCTTCATTCCGCGCGGTCGCGTGAGCCATGCGTCCGCATCGGTATTCGCTGGTCATCTCCTTGGCTTCTTCTCTTTCTCTGCAGAAATTCCATCAAATTTCGCCAAATGCTACCTAAAATAAACGGTATTGTACAAAACTCAAAATAGCATCCATAGTGGCTAAAATATAATTAATTCTTAATTAAATTCAACAATTTAGATGCAAATTCACTAAGAAAAGATAGACAAGATGCTCACGCATCACTCCTTCCATCTTTGATTGTTCCAACCTTGATGCCTGTTCTCATTGTAATTTCCTCTTCCCTCTTCCTGCAACATAATTGTAACCAGACTCATAGCCAAAGGGGTGAGAGTTCATAGTAGCAAATAAAAATTAAAAACGAAAATAAAAATAAAAATAAATTTTAAATTAAAAGGTTATTTAAATTTTGAATTTGAAAATTAAATTTTGAAATTTTTGAAATTTGAATTTTAAATTTTTGAAATTTGAATTTTGAAATTTGAGATTTGAAATTTGAAAAATTTTTAATTGAATTTTGAAAATTTTTAAATTTGAATTTTGAAATTTGATTTTTAAATTTTGAATTTTTGAATTTAATAAGGAAAGAGAAAAACAATAAAATGACACAAAGCTTAAAATTTTTAGATCAAAACAAAGAAAATAACTAAGAACAACTCGAAGATCAAGATGAACACGAAGAACAATTCGAAGATCAAGATGAACACCAAGAACATTTTTTTTGAAAAATTTTTAGTAACTAAATAAAAACCAATAACCTCTTAATTTATGAAAAAGCAAAAATAAAAACAAATAAACAAGTAAAAAGTAAATATTTTCAATAACCAATAATAAGGCACACGTTTGCAATTCCCCGGCAACGGCGCCATTTTGAAGAAAGAACTTTTGCGTGGTCTAGAAATTCGCAGATAAATCCTCGTTGCAGGTATAGCTTCTAAACCAACAAAAGTCCTTTCTTACAAACGTTTTGATTGTCACAAGTAACAAACCCCTTTAAAATTGATAACCGAAGTATTCAAACTTCGGGCCGTCTTCTCAAGGAACTGTAGGGAGGTATGTTCTTATTATTGGTTATGAGTCTTGTAAATTAGGGGTTTTGGAGTTTGGGCAATGGGCACAGATATAATTATAAAGCAATAAAAATAAATAAGAGATTTTTTGTAATTAAATTAAAAGCCTTGATTAGGAGAGATTAATTGGAAGTTCTATCTTTGTTGGATTTTTTTTTCAAGATCAATTCATAATTGATGGTTGTTTCTACTTAGTCATCCTTTACCAAGTGAAGTAAAGGAAAGTCAAGTAAGTTGGGAGTCTACTTCTATTCACAAGTTCTAATCCTCTCCCTTGGGAAGGATTAGCGTTAGTGACTAGAGAGCCAGCAACAATAAACCCAATTACAATTTAACTCTTGAGTAATTCAACTCAAGGGTCTCCAAATATCAATCAACTCCAAAATTAAGTTGGGATCTAACTTAGAACATTAATTAATAACAAACAATGGAAGAAGTGATAAATCTGAAGTACCTCAAATTGCATTAAATAAAAGAAATCAAGTCAAACATGAAAATTTATAAACCAAATTGGAAAAATAAATAAAAGGAACATTGAATCTGTGATGAAGAAGAAATCCTAAATCCTTTAAGAGGATTCCTAATCCTAAATCCTAAGAGAGAAGAGAGAACCTCTCTCTCTAAAAACTACATCTAAATTATGAAAAGTGAATGTATAAGCTGATGATTATGAATGAATGGATTCCCCCACTTTATAGCCTCTAATTTGTGTTTTCTGGGCCGTAAATTGGATCGAAAACAGCCCAGAAATCGCTGGAGAAGAAATCTGCCACGCTGATTTTCGTCACTGCGACGCATCCGCGTGGAGCGCGCGTTCGCATCGCTTAGAGTCAGGAAAACTTTGGCATATTATATATCAGATCAAAGCCCCGGATGTTAACTTTCCAACTCAACTGGAATCGCATCATTTGGACCTCTATAGCTCAAGTTATGAATGTTTTAGTGCGAAGAGGTCAGGCTGGACAGCTTTGCAGTTCCTCCAACTTCTTGTATTCCTTCCACTTTTGCATGCTTCCTTTCCATCCTCCAAGCTATTCCTGCCCTGTAATCTCTGAAATCACTTAACGCACATATCAAGGCATCTAATGGTAATAAGAGAGGATTAAACATAGGGAACTTAAGGCCAAAGAAGCATGTTTTCAATCAAAGCACATAATTAGGAAGGCAAATGTAAAACCATGCGAATAGTATGAATAAGTGGGCAAAGAGTTGATAAAAAACCACTCAATTGAGCACAAGATAAACCATGAAATAGTGGTTTATCACTAACTTTCAGAACTTTCTAGAAATATATAATAGTCTATACCTTTCTTTGGAAATGACTGCCCAAACTAGGTGTTTAACGCCCAACTTACCCCCTTTCTGGCGTTCAACGCTCCAAGAGGACCAAAGCCAGCGTTGAACGTCCAAGACTAGCATTCAACGCCACCAAGGGAGCATCAAGGCAGTGTGGACACCCCCTAGTGGGCGTTCAACGCCTACTCCTCCAAGTTGGACGCCAAGCTCAACCCAAATACTCACCAAGTGGGCCCAGAAGAGGATTTTTGCACCTTTAGCTTAGTCTATTTCATTTTTGTAATTTTTAATTATTATTAATATCTTTTTAGTCTAGTTATTAGTATAAATAGAAGGAAGATCACCTTTTGTTGGAGGACTTTTTCTCTTCAGCTTCTCAGAACTGATCTTTTCTGTAAAATATGAGCGGCTAAACCTCCTAAGTTAAGGATAGGAGCTCTGCTCGTTCCCATGGATTAATATTATTACTTTTCTACTTTAATACATGTTTGATTCCATTCTATGATGCAGTTTCGTTCTTCATCCTTATGAATTTGGGATGGAACTGGCCTATGACCCCTCATTCTACATGAGTTCTTGCGAGTCCTTGGCGGGATAGTATTGAACTGCAGCTTGAGAATGCATCACGGGTTCCAACAAGTTATCTAGGCTAATTGGGATATGTGACATAAAATCTCGTTAGTCATGGGTAATTGAGGTCTCTGTGGTGCTAAGGCTAGAATCCTGAGCTTCATTCTCCGATCCAAAAGATCAGACCTTGTCTGTGGCGTTTTGAGTAGGATCATCAGAGATTGAATTGCTAGAGCTTCACTCTCGTTCAGATTAAATGACCATTGGCATGGCGTTTGATGTGGATCTGAGGAGATTAATGACCACTGGTCCTGACTTTAATCACTTACAGCCTTGCCATTAAATGAATCATTCGTTGTTGAAGTAGTTAGTAAGAAGTCTTAATCCAGAAGAACAAGCACCTCCGAGGCCTTAACTGATTTCCTATCATTGTTTCTACGTCTTTTCTTTATTGTTTTGTTTATACCCCTACAACAACAACAATCAACTTTTCATTCGCCTGACTAAGATATGCATAGTAATCACAACTTGCTCAATCTAACAATCCTTTTCGAGCCTCACTCACCTGAGATATTACTTGGACAATTCAGTGCACTTGCCAGTTTAGCTATGCGATTTTCATTTTTGCGCACTAGCTACCAAGGAGGCGATCGAAGCCCAAGTCATTTTCCTTGCTCCCGATTTTGACACTTCTACCATTGGGACCTTTAAGATGATCCAAGATGGAAAGATTGTCGATATTCCGACAAAGTGAGATCTTCTTGTAAAATGTGAATCTTGTACTTTGTAATCCATATTATTTTAAACTTTATAGAGCTTCCAAAATTTATTATCTATAATTTCATATCTTACATTTTAAGCTAAACCTATTAGCAAAGGTATTAATAAAAAGTTTGTCAAACCATCTAATTTTGTAGGTGTCTAAATTTGTAAAAACTTTTTTTAAATATATCGTTAACAATTTTGAGTTATAAAATATTATTAATAACGTAATTTAATAGATAATTATGAGTAACAAAAATTATGACTTGGCTAATCACAGGTCTTGTTTAATGTATTGTCTTTACTTAATTTAATTTAAAATTTTAGAATATATTTTTTTATTGGAAGATATAGGTATAGTTTTATAATATTATTATTTGAGACATATAAATAGTTATATTTTTAATATGTTTTTTGATGTAAATTTTTTTTTTAATTTACATCAATTTTATCATAGTTTTTTTTTATTTGTCTCCGACTAAAGTTCTTTCTTTTGGTAATATGTGAAAAAAAATTTGCTTTAATTTTTGTAAACTATTTAAAATTTATTTTCACATTCAGTAATTATAAAAACATAATGTAATGTTTAAATTGTAAATATTATTACTTCGGTTTAAAATGATAAATAAAGTATTTTTATTTAAATTTAAAAATGTGCCAGATATATAAGAACACGGTGTGGATATCAGAATTTAAAAATAAAATAAAATAAAAAATTTATAAATTAAATAAAAATAGCGTGACTAATTAATACAATAATTGTTTGGATAAATTAATTATATAATATAACATGACTTTTATTGGTTCTTTCAAATTTTAAAAGTGTATATATCGTTTAAAAGTACTAGTAGAGTAGTAGGTGATTAAAACAAATTTAAATAAAATACTTATCCTTCGAAAAAGCACAAATTCCTATTTAATAAATTTTATGAAATTCATTCTAAATCATATATATTGTAATATTTAAGGAGTGTTTGTAGATAATAATTTTTATTAGTAAATTTAATATGTCTTATTTATTATTCAATTAGTGTTAAATATATTAGAGCACACGCTAATATATATTGTAATTTTTGTTAAAAAATTATTTAATTATTATTTTGATAATTAAATTATAGAATTTAATTTGGTAAAATAAATGCTCCAATTAAAATATTATTGTATTATTTGCTAACACCAATAATATAATAATTACATGATAATTAAAAATATTAAATATAAATTAAGAATATATTTTATTATTAGTTTTTTATTTGATTTTTAATTAAATTTGAATAAAAAATAAATAAATTCAATTCAAATTGAGATTAGATATCTCTATTTTGAAATATGATAAAATAAAATTTAAAAATTTTGGTTGACATCATACTCTATATATCTATAGCAATAATAAAAGAAAGATACGTAATTCAATTCTTTTTATATATTTCTATCTAAACATGTAAGTGTAAACTTTAAAGAAAAATTTTGCGTTAACGTCATTTAGAAAATTCTCTCGTTTAAAATTCCACTGGTCAAGCTATTAATAGAAAACTTTGGTCTTAGTGTAAATATGTATATAAGTTATTATATACAAAAAATTAAAGGATAAAAAAATTTTTCTTAATAAATTAAGTCATTTAGATATTTATATCTAATATAAATTAAAGTTCTTAGTCACGTATGAGATTGTGCGAATAATAAGCCGCTTGAATTTATTTTTTGAAATTTAGTGTGTGCAATTATATATCTCTATTAGGACTCACTCACTATAACTAGGTGCATAATCTGGATCTAGTCCAAATTAGAGAAAGTTTTGAATATCAAATGGACAACCAAAATATATATATATATAATACATCATTATGAGTTATTTATTATGTTTGAGACTTTTTTTTTATATAATCTTAAGTGAATTAGAGATTAAAGAGATCAATAATCTAAATATAAGTGTATATTCAAATAAAAGTAAATTCAATATTTATATATAAGTGTATATTCATTATGTAGATTAAACAATCCAACAAATTAAATATAAAAAATTACTTCAAATAAAAGTAAATTCAATATTTATATATAAACAATATAAAATTATCTAGCAAATCAAGAAGATTGAAACTATATAAATAAAATTATCTACCAAAAAATCAAGAAGATTGAAACTACAGAGTAGTTTTATATAATTACTAAACAAGCATGTTATATGTAACACCCTATCACATAAAACTTTACGCTTAAGTTATAAAATAGAGGTGGTATAGTATTACGATCTTTAAAATAAAATACATACACAATAATATTGAAAAGGAATATAGTATACGAGGAGCCTCGAAAACGGATAAAACAAAATCGCAAAATAAAAAGCGCAATGCTCCTGAATCGGGATTACTTGCGTGCTAAGAAAACCAAGGTCATAAGTTTAACTAAACCGAAAGCAGGATTAAAAGGTCAAGAATATAAGATAACTGATAAACCCCATTTGTAAGGCTTATCTTGTGTTGAATCGAGAGCATTTTGTCAACCTTTTCTCACATTTACTCAATGAAATAGCACACTTTTGTGATTGTCTCCTAATTTTTGCTTAAGTGTGAAAACATGCTTTTAGATCCTTAATTTGATAATTTTAATCTCCCTTTGATTCCACTAGATGCCTTGATGTGTTTGTTAGTGATTTCAGATTGAAAGGGGCTAGGAATGGATCAAAGGAGTGAAGAGAAAGCATGCAAAGTGGAGAAATCATGAAAAGCCAAGGATTTGGAACGCGCCTATGGACGCGAGCGCGCACGGTATGCGTGCGCGCGGATCGCGCACTACTCCAGGGACGCGTACGCGCGCAGTACGCGTACGCGTCGATGCTCACGCTGACACCTTTAATGAAATCGCACCCAGCGATTTCAGGAGGGCTTGTGGCCCAGTTTTGAAGCCAATCTTTGGCGAAAAAAGGCTAAAAAGACCAAGGACTGAAGGGGGAATGGAGGAATCAATCATTGAATCATTCATTCAGAAATTAGTAGGTTTAGATGTAGTTTTTAGAGAGAGAGATGCTCTCTCCTCTCTCTAGGTTTTAGGGTCTTAGTTTTATTCCCCTTTTGATTTCTGAATTCTATCTTATTTCAAATTAGTTTCTCTTCTACTCTTAATTGCTCTAGTATTCTAGTTTATTTGTTTCCCTTATTGATTACTTTAAGTTCCAATTTAGTTTATGAATTCTCCATGTTAGATTCAATTCTCTTATTAATGCAAGTTGAGGTATTTTATGTTTAATACTCTTTCCTTCATTTGTTTTTATTGATGTTGCAATTGGTTGTTTAGATTCAATGTTTTCTTATTAATTTTCTATATTTTCATTTCATATCCCCCAAGTGTTTGACGAAATGCTTGAGAGGATTTTAGTTTAGACTTTTATGTTCTTGGCTTGGGATGGTAACTTAGGAACTCTTGAGTTACTAATGTCCAAGTAATTGATGGTTGGAGCCATTAACTCTAGTTCTCGCTAATTGGATTAGTGGAGAGCTAAGACTTATGGATTAGGATTGATATAGCCCATTTGACTTTCCTTTACTAAGTTGGAGGATGATTTAATGGGATTGATCCTTGCCAATTCTCATATTGTGGTTAGTGATAAGGATAGAGACCCTTGATCACCAAACCTTGCCAAGACCGCTTTATCATTTCAATTCATTACCATTTACTTTTTCTTGTTCTCTTACCCCAAAACCCCCAAAATATACAACTCATAACCAATAACAAGAACACTTCCCTGTGATTTCTTGAGAGACGACTCGAGGTTCAAATACTTCGGTTATTACTTTTAAGGGGTTTGTTACTTATGACAACCAAACTTTTGTATGAAAGGATTATTGTTGGTTTAGGAACTATACTTTCAACGAGAATATATTTGTGAATTCTAGACCACACAAAATTCCGTTCATCAAAATGGTGCCGTTGCCGGGGAATTGCAAACGTGTGCCTTATTATTGGTTATTGTAAATATTTGCTTTTGCTTGTTTGTTTGCATTTGTTTTTAATTCTTATTAGTTACTATGAATTCTCACCCCTTTGGCTATGAGTTTGGTTACAATTATGTTGCAGGAAGAGGAGATTACAATGAGAATATGCATCAAGGTTGGGACAATCAAAGATGGGAGGTGCCACGAGGATTTGATCGACCCTCTTGGCAACAACCCCTCCAATGCACTACGAGCAACAACCGTTCTATGATGCATATCAAGACAATAGTTATGGTGGATCCTTCCGTGACAATCAACGCCCACTATATGCCTATGAACCCCCTCCTCAACATAACCTTGAACCACCATACTCACAAGCCCCGTGTTACCAAACACCACCGTATGATCCTAACCCTTACCCACCATACCAACCACTTTACGAGCCATATGAACCATATATAGAACCAGCCCAATTCCAATCCAATTACTCCTAAAAACAACCTTCTCCATATACACCTCCCCCATATCCATCGATCCATGAGCCATATAATCCTAATCAAGTTACCCAAGAGGAATAAGAGCCAAGGAATCATTTCAAGGAAACTGTGGATCAATTTCATGCAACCCTTCATCAACTGAAGCGAGTGGTAAATCGATTAGCTCCCCAACGTTTGGATGCTCAAGGAACCCCCATGGCTTCATGTGGGGAATCTAATGAGAAACGTAGCATGAAGGAGACACTAGGAACTCCGGTGGACAGTGAGGAGCATGACTTTGTATTGGAACAATTGGAAGAAGCTATGCTCGCCAAAGAAGAGGAGGAAGTAGTTAAAGACTTAGGAGACACCGAACCTCCATGGGAATCGAAGGTTGTAGAGTATCCCTCTAAAAACCTTGAATTCGATGTCAAAGAGGCCAGTGCACAACCTCCACGGCATATTCCTTACGAGGTATTGGGTGGAATAGAACAAGAAACAAGTTCCCTTGGTAATGAAAATCCCACATTCCAACTCCCTAGCGATGAACTTGCATCCACAACTGAATCCCTTGATTTTGAAGAACCTTCCCCGAGTGAATCTGACGGTGATGCGGAGGTAGACTTTTCTCAACCTCCAACTTATGACTTGAGTGACGGGGAAGAATTTGAAGAATTTGATGAGGTTGTGGTTGCAGTTGAAAAGGCTTGCAAAGAGCTGGAAGAATTCCAAGAGGAGCACCATGGAGTAGAGCTTGCAAGATCATTAGAAACACCTCTCCTGAAGCCATTACCATCCAATACAACATTCAAGTGGGTAAAATTCTTATCCTCAACCTTTGCTTTCCCACTTGAATATGGTTTACTTGAAACAAATGGTCAACTTAGATCTCTGTGGCTTTAAGAGCAAGAGGGAAATGGTTAATGGTAGGAATTGTCATGCAAGGTTCAGTATGGTTGCACACTCCAAGTTGAAGTGTCAGGATTGGTGTAGAGCTCGATTGAATGGGTCTAGGAGGTCGTTTGGGTACCCCCTTGAGAATTCAGATTGCTTGCCATCCGGTTGGAACAATGATGATCAAAATGTAAACGGATGCAAAAGAAAGATTTGGGACCCCGGAATTCGTTCTAGAAATCAACACTCTTGGGGCCTTGTCACTTGCTTTACATTGATTGACGGCTGTATGCGCCTAGTTTGGGACCCCGGAGGTTTTCCAGTACAAATATTGATGGGGATTCCTGGACGAGTTTAAGCACAAGCCACCATGACAGGGAGCTCATCAAATGTCCAACTTAAGGACAATAACTAAAAGTGCTAGGTGGGAGACAACCCACCATGGTATGATCATTCAATTTTGATATTAGTTCTTTGTTATTGTCGTCCGTGTTAAGTCCTGCATAAATACATTTAGTCTGCACTTTGCATAAAAAAGGGGGGGCAATCTCGCGTGGGCATCGATGTCAATTTTGCCTCCCCCATCTAACGAACAGAAAGTTCTAATGGAATCATGCGGCTGGCGTGCTAGGGGCACAATTAGCCCCACGCGTACACGTTTTTTACGCGCACGCGTCCATTACAATTTTGGCACACCACGCGTGCGCGTGCTTGACGCGCACGCGTCACGCGTCACTTTCGCCCCCACCAACCTGAACAGAGAGTTGCGCCCAAACGGCGCTGGCAGCGTGAGTTTAGCACAAAATTCCCCCACGCGGACGCGTACATCACGCGTCCGCATCCATGAGCCTTTCCATACCCACGCGTAGGCGCGCCTGGCGCTTCCACGTCCACTTCTCCTTTCACCCACACACGCGGACGCGTACAGTACACGTACGCGTGGATTTGAAATCTATAACCCCCCCAGGGACGCAAAAGCCCTACCATTCGCGTCTTCTCCTTCCCCAACGTTACCCCTTCCCCCTCCAAACCTCCATTGCCACCCACCCCAAGGTCTGTCAACCGCCGCACCCACCACCGTCCGAAGCCGACCCCGCCGCCGTCAGCCCCCCTCTCTCTTTTCTCCTCTCTTTCTTCCTCCCCCTCTCTCTCTCCCTCTTACCATTTCCCCTCCCGACCCCCTCTGTTACCGCCGCGCTGCCACAGCCGCTGGCGCCCTCACCTCCATCACCGTTCCCCCTCCCTCGCTTCTCTGCCCATACAACCCCTTCCCTTACTGACCCTCCACCACCCTCTGCCCGCGCCGCCGAGCTGCCCTGCGCCGCCGCGACGCCCACCACCGCCACCACTGCTGCGCGACACTGCTATCTTTCCCCCCTTTCCTTTCCCAATTCTACTTCTGCATTCCAAGTTCCCGTGCCTCGTCACTGCCTCTCTGTTTTACTTTCTTTATTTTTTCTTGATTAATTTTAGTTAGCCTCATCATTCATTCTACTTGTTTGGTTAGATAGCATTGCATGCTCTTAGGTAGTTAGGTTGTGGTTAGAGAATTGTAAGCCTGATAAGTGCTCCGTTCCTGTTTACTCTCTGCATGCCAATTACTTGGTTGTTGTGTGGTAATGCCCTATGTCACTTTTGTTACTGCTTTGCTGCTTTTCCATGCTGCCTTGCTGCACTTTACTTGTGAAATTGTACTTGCTGCTACCTGAACTTATGCTTTAATGCCTCATATGTAATTTTTGCTGCTTTTTTGCTACCCGGGAACGTCCGACTTACAGCCGGAATGCTGCCCAAAATTTTTAAAAATTATTTTGTTCTCCACCTTGCACCCTAGGCATTGAACTTTGCACTTTTGATTTGGGATCTACCTATCTCACACCGAGCTCAATTCCTAGGCTACTTTGGTTAGCATTCCCCTGTCTGTTTTGCTTCCCGTGATATACTTTGAACCTTGAACATGGCTCATTCTTTTGCAATGATTGGTACACTTCGCGCTTGTGTAACCCTTCTCATTCAACTTGGTTCTTAACTTGCCTTCGTTACACAAAATGCATTTTAATTTTTGCAACACCAATTATTGCACATTTAATGACCATGGCGTTGTTGATGACTTGTTTCCCTTTTATATGCTGTTATGCACCAATTCTTATTTAATCAGCAATGATTGCATCTACTTGGCTTAATTGTTTATATCCTGCTATATCTGTTTTTCAGGATGGCTGACCGAGGGAAGGCCAAAGTTACCTCTAGGAAGAGGAAAACACCTCCCGCCTCCACTCTTTCTGCTCTCGCCCATTATGCTAAAAATTCGCTTTCAGAGAAGGACAAAGCGGATCAACAGCTGCCACCTACAGACACAGACAGGTTTTCTAACCTATATTGTGAGCTTCGTTTCCCCAACTATCGGAAGAAAAATCTTAACATTGAGAAGAAGCTGGCCCTTCCCGAAGACCTGAGGCAATCCATTGAGGCCCGCATTCAGGAGCTGGGTTTGGGCTTTGTTGACAGAGAGTTAGGTCGGGTGAACACCTCTTGGATCAAGGAATTTTACTGCAATTTCTTCAGAGGGACCCTTGAGTCGGTTTATCTGTGGGGAGGTCAGATACTAGTTACAGAGGTTGCCATTAAGGATGCCCTCCATTGTCTACCTCGGACCGGTGACACATGTGCATATCAGCAGGCGGAGATAGTAATGAACTGTATGACCTTTGACTATGACGCCCTGAGGTGTGTTATTGCCACCCCTGAGGCCCCTTGGGTGATGAATGCTGAGAACAAGAGACCCAAGGGGATGCTATTTGCTCACTTATCCAGAGAGGCTCGTACATGGCAGCAGATCTTTGCCTCCTATGTCATGCCTACTACACACTTCACTGAGATTCCGATCGACATGCTCGTCTTGATCGGATGTGTTATGGAGGGGAAGGAGGTATACTTCCTCCGACTGATCTAGCAGTACATGTGGCGAGCTCATATTCGGGGCTTACTCCCCTTCCCCACTCTGGTCACCAGGATGGCTGAGTTAGCCGGTGCTCCATGGAGAGAGGATGACGTATCACCACTCCCCCCAGACGACGGCGAGGAGGATGTTATTCTGTGGGGGACGTGGGTGCATGAGAAGCCCCCATCCCGGCGTGCTTCTAGAGCCCGCGCCAAAGCATTACCAGCAGCAGGTCCTTCTTCTTCCTCCGCGGCAGCAGGACCCTTAGCACCAGTAGCACCACCACCACCACCAGCACCCCAGCCGACGTATCTTGTGGTGCAGCGCTCTTCCGCTTTATGGAGTGGAGTGAGCGCCGCATCATGCGACGCCTTGACAGGATAAATCAGATGTTTGTCGCACTGGGCGTTGAGTTTCCCCCTCTCCTCGACTCTTTCACTTCTGAGGAGGAGCAGCACGAGGAGGGGCCAGCTCAGCCAGAGGCACCTCCAAAGACACAGGCCCTCCCGAAGCTTCAGCAGCCCCCTGCGGAGCCACAGCCTTAGCCCCAGTAGCCAGATGTGACCGTTGACCCCCATCCTGAGCCCGAGCAGTAGCATCGAGGGCGATGCTTCATTTTAAGTGTGGGGAGGTCACCATCGTCGCCGTCGGTGGATAGCTCTATTGTGGTGAACATTTTTTCTTTTCTTTTCGGACATTTATCTTTTAGTTCATGTTATTTTGCCTTATTTTGCACTTTTTGGATTATTGTATATATCAGTATTGTGGATACTTCTATTTAGCTTGTTGGATTTGCACTTTTGCTTTATACAACTGGTTTCAGCTTTTAGTTGTGATATGAAAAAAATGTGGATTATTGAGCCTAGTTTAGCCTTTTGCATATGAAGTTTGTGTTGGTTGAAAAAGGGGATAAACTAAAGAATTTTTAGAATTTCTCAATAACAACATTACATTTAGAATAAGCTTAGTCAAACAATGAGATTTTTCAAGGAATTTATCTATAGGGTATCACCCCAATTGATTGGAAACTTTTGATGAACTTGCTTGAATTCAGTATTTTGTGAAGCATGTTTTGAGCTAAGAACACACAACCTGTGAGATTTTGAGTTTGATTAGATGGTTACATTATTTAACCATGATTTTTCTTCTTGTATGTTTTCTTCTCTATGATTATAATCTCTGCTTTGCTTTATTCTATATGTCCATTGTTTAGTGTATATTCATGCATACATATGATTGAGGTCATTAATTGTTATTAGCTCACCTATCCTAAATAGCCTACCCTTTCATTTATCTTTGTTTGCCACTTTGAGCCTTTTTAACCCCTAATTGTTCTTTATGTTACAACATCACTAGCCTTAAGTGGAAAAACAAGTAATTACCCCAATTGAATCTTTGGTTAGCTTAAGATAGAGATTGTGTGTCAATTAAGTGTGAGAAAATGTGGGAACCTTGGTTGATGAGAGTATGTATTGTTTCATTGACAGATATTGAGAATTTAGGTGCTACTCATGTGAAATTATGAAAATCATATGCATTGGTTTACTATGCTTTCAAATAATGATGATGATGATGATGATGATGATGATGATGATGATGATGATGATGATGATGATGATGATGATGATGATGATGATGATGATGATGATGATAATAATATTTTTAATATAGGGGAATAAAATCACCCCAAATGTTAAGTTCAATAAAAAGATCAATGCATATGAGATAAACTAAAAGAGCATTCAAATACATGAGTATGTGAAAAATACAAAAGTGAGATTATGAGTTGCTAGGCATAATTTTAGAAGTACATAGAGTGTGTGTGTTAGTTGAGAGTTTAAGTTAGTCAAAGATTCAATTTACAGCTCACTTGACTATACATATACCCTCACCCTTACCTTAGCCCCATTACAACCTTGAAAAGACCTCATGATGTTTGCATTTGTACACTAGATATTTGTTGATTGGTTAGATGAAGAGAAAAGTTTTAGAAAGTATGACTAGAGAAGATTAGAGTGAATCAACCCCTAAACACTTGAGTGACTAGAGCGGATACACATTCGGTGAGGGTTCGATTGCTCAATCACATGTATTCACCCCTATTTTCTATATTCTTGCAAGTTTGTGAAACCTTTTGATAATTCAACGCAATTGTGGGTTGGATTTAATTCCTACTGCCTTATCCCTTATGCTTACATATGTTCTCTTGGAAGGTTGATTTGTTTTGGCTTAAGCATTTACATTCATAATAAGTAGTTGCATTTAGGTAGCTTGCATATAGTTTAGTTGCATTAAAAAAATGTCATACCCCTTGTTCCCTTCTTGGTTTAGCATGAGGACATGCTAAGATTTAGGTGTGGAGAGTTTGATAAACCCCATTTGTAAGACTTATCTTGTGTTGAATCTAGAGTATTTTGTCAACCTTTTCTCACATTTACTCAATGAAATAGCACAGTTTTGTGATTATCTCATAATTTTTGCTTAAGTGTGCAAACATGCTTTTAAATCCTTAATTTGATAATTTTAATCCCCCTTTAATTCCATTAGATGCCTTGATGTGTTTGTTAGTGATTTCAGATTGAAAGGGGCTAGGAATGGATCAAAGGAGTGAAGAGAAAGCATGCAAAGTGAAGAAATCATGAAAAGCCAAGGATTTGGAACGCGCTTATGGACGCGCAGCGTGCGCACGGATCGCGCACTACTTCAGGGACACGTACGCGCGCTATACGCGTACGTGTCGATGCCCACGCTAACACCTTTAATGAAATCACACCCAGCAATTTCAGGAGGGCTTCTGGCCCAGTTTTGAAGCCAATCTTTGGAGAAAAAAGGCTAAAAAGACCAAGGACTGAAGGGGGAATGGAGGAATCAATCATTGAATCATTCATTCAGAAATTAGTAGGTTTAGATGTAGTTTTTAGAGAGAGAGGCTCTCTCCTATCTCTAGATTTTAGGGTATTAGTTTTATTCCCCTTTTGATTTCTGAATTCTATCTTATTTCAAATTAGTTTCTTTTCTACTCCTAATTGCTCTAGCATTCTAGTTTATTTGTTTCCCTTATTGATTACTTTAAGTTCCAATTTAGTTTATGGATTCTCCATGTTAGATTCAATTCTCTTATTAATGCAAGTTGAGGTATTTTATGTTTAATACTCTTTCCTTCATTTGTTTTTATTGATGTTGCAATTGATTGTTTAGATTCAATATTTTCTTATTAATTTTCTATATTTTCATTTCATGCCCCCCAAGTCTTTGAAGAAATGCTTGAGAGGATTTTAGTTTAGACTTTTATGTTCTTGGCTTGGGATGGTAACTTAGGAACTCTTGAGTTACTAATGTCCAAGTAATTGATGGTTAGAGCCATTAACTCTAGTTCTCATTAATTAGATTAGTGGAGAGCTAAGACTTATGGATTAGGATTGATATAGCCTATTTGACTTTCCTTTACTAAGTTGGAGGATGATTTAATGGGATTGATCATTGCCAATTCTCATATTGTGGTTAGTGATAAGGATAGAGACCCTTGATCACCAAACCTTGCCAAGACCACTTTATCATTTCAATTCATTACCATTTACTAGGGGTTGTCACAAAATTAGAACTAAAATACTGGGAGTATGAATTCCAGGTCGTCTCCCAACGAGTTGCAGAAAGGTGTGCTATTTTATTAATCAGATATTTTATAAAATGGTTAGAGTTGATAAACAGGAAATTAAATCAGAGAATTTATGTAATTTGAATAAAAACCTTGACCGGGAGTAGATTAGTTGGAAGCCCTATCCTTGATGGAGTTCTCCCAAGATAAAAGTGATAATTGAAGGTTGTTCTGCTTAGTTATCCCTTACTAGGTAGAGGAAAGTCAAGCAAGTTGGAAGGCAATTTCTATTCACAAGTCCTAATCCTCTCCCTTGGGAAGGACTAGTGTCAGTGACTAGAGGGCGATCCAACAATAAACCCAATTATAATTTTTCTCTTGAGTGTTCCAACTCAAGGTTCTCCTTGCAATCATCTCCCAATCAAGTTATGGAACTACTCGCTCATTATGAATGTAAATTTCACAAAATAAGGAAGAGAAATAAAGAGAGACATGATAAATAATAATAATCAAAGAGACCAATTAAAAATAAAAATAATTCTTGTATTAATAAATTCTAAAAAAATAATCCAATGGTAACTCCGAATAAATTAAGGATATAAAAGAGTAAGTGATAAGAAAGGAAACAAACTAGAATGACGAAGTCTTGACGGAGGTAATAACTCTTCTCAATATCCCAATCCAAAAGCAATAAAATCAAAATCCTGAGAACTATGAATGTGTAGAGAGAAAACCGAAAGGAGGAGTAAAATCCGATCTAAAACTAAAATTATGCGGAATGAATGTTGTCTCTCGTCTCTGCATGTTTCCTGGCTCTAATCTGCTTTTCTGGGCCGAAAACTGGGTAAAAACAGGGCCCAAAATCGCCCCCAGCGAATTCTGCAGATTCTGCAGGTCGCGCACATCACGCGATCGTGTCATCCACGCGTTCGCATCATCTAGCGTTTTGCCTTGACACGCGTGCGCGTCGTCCACGCATTCGCGTCACTCTTGCAGCCTCCAATTCACGCGTTCGCGTCAGACATGCGAACGCGTCACTACAATTTCCTCTATTTCGCACGGTCGCGTGAGTCATGCGTCCGCGTCACTTCTCGCTGGTCATCTCCTCAATTTCTTGTGTTCCTTCCATTTTTGCAAGCTTCCTTTCCAATCTCCAAGTCATTCATGCCCTATAAAATCTGAAACACTTGACACACAGATCACGGCATCGAATGGAATAAAGGAGAATTAAAATACATAATTAAAAGTCTTTAGGAAGGTTATTTTCAACCATGGAGTAATTTTGGGAAGGAGTTGTAAATACATGCTAATTTAATGAATAAGTGGGTAAAGATTTGATAAAACCACACAATTAAACACAATATAAACCATAAAATAATGGTTTATCAACCTCTCCACACTTAACATTAGCATGTCCTCATGCTTAGTTGAAGGAGATAAAATAAATGAGTAGGAACATGTAAAACTCATGCAATGCAATGCAACCTATATATGTTAATGCAACTATATGATTCTTGTCCACTTGGTTAAAAGTAAATAAGCTCTTCAAGACAATAACAAATCAAATTCCACTAATTTAATTATTATACAGTAACAACAGATAAAAATGCAAGAAGGTAGCTCATGAAAGCGGGAAACATAGAATTTAAGGATTGAACCCTCACTGATGATGTATGTACACTCTAGTCTCTCTAGTGTATAGGGTAATCACTTTATCCTTCTCTAATCATGCTTTCTAATTTTTGTTTTTCTCCTAACTAATCAACAACATTTAATATACCAATGCAAATATCATGAGGTCTTTTCAAGGTTGTAATGGGGCCAAGGTAAAGGTAAGGGTACATATATGGCTAAGTAAGCTTATAAATCGAATCTTTGATTAACCCAAGCTTTCACCTAACACACATACATATATTCTATATAACTTAAATTTCATACCTAGCTACCCAGAATTTCCTTCTCACATTCCATACTCATGTATCAACTTTTATCTTAATTTTATCATATATGCATTGATACTTGAATTTTAACTTAGCATTGGGGTAATTTTGTCCCCTTATTTATTTATTGAATATTTTTGGATTTTTGTTTAAATAAAAATAAATATAGTTTATCAATGCACATAGATTTTTAATTTTTATAGTTTCACATGAGTAGGTACCCAAATTCCCATTATATTATCATGACACATTCCCTTATTATCTTTTGTTCCCACAATTTTCCCATACTTGATTAACACACAATTCTATCTTAAGCTAACTAAAGATTCAATTGGGATATATAATTATTTTTTCGCTTAAGGCTAGTAATGTGGTAAAATAAAGAACAAATGGGATTTAAAAGCTCAAAGTGGCTAACAAAGGTAACTTAAGGGGTAGGCTTAATTTGGATAAGTGAGCTAAACAAATAATGACCTCAATCATATGCAAGCATATAAATATATTAAACATTGGACATATAGGATGAAACAAAATATAGATTACAATCATAGAGAAGTAAACACACAAGAATAAAATAATTATGGTTAAATAATGTAACCATGTATTTAGGCTCAGAGTCTCACATGTTGTGTGTTCTTTAGCTCAAAAGCCGTGTTCCAAATACAACTTCAAGCAAATTTAACATAAAAGTTTTTATTAAAATTAGTGAAATTTTGTTCTAAAAATAGTTTCTTAGAAGAAACTTATTGTCTTTTCAATCAAGTAGAACATGCATGCAACTAACCTATTACTATGCAATTTATCCTATTCTACAAAAGAAAAACTGACTAAATATCCTATTTTATTGGTGTTAGGGAAGAGAAATTACCTTCGGAAGTCAGGTACTGACCGACCTCCCCACACTTAAGGCTTTGCACCGTCCTCGGTGCCATCTGTCAGGAACAAAGGTGGGCTGGTAGCAGTATCTCCACAGTCAGGACCGTCATGGCTCCCTGTGCTGGTAAAAGGAAGTGGAGTCTGGGGTGTCTGAGTCTCTGTATTTTTCTTTAAGTAGCTCCTTGAGGTATGTGAATTGGTGCTTGTTTCGGCGCTTTCTTAGCTTTGCTTTGCATTCCTGCCGATCCAACCTTTCAAGTATCTGATGGAGCAGTTGATTGGTTGTAGGTGCTTGTGGTGTTGAAAGAGGAATGTCTTTAGCTGGTTCAGTAGGCTGGCTTGTAGTGGCTGCTGGAGGTCTGATATATTTTTTATTAGGGATGTATTGGTCATCCCGTGGGAGCATGGCTTTGGTGTCCCCAGCTCTGTATGAGACTCCGGCTGCTGAGACGAGATCTGAAACCAAGGCGGGAAAAGGTAAGTTGCCCGCAATTTGTACGTGTCCCATAGCATTCCGGATGTGTCTTGGGAGGTTCAAAGGCTGGTCTGTAAGGATGCACCAAAGTAGAACGGCAATGTCTGCAGTGAAGGAGGACTCGTGGGTGTTCGGAAAGACGTAATGAGGCATAATCTGTGCCCATACGTGAGCCTCCAAGGTAAGTGCGGAAGCCGATATTCCCTTAGGACAGGAACGATGGTATCCGTAAATCCATCTGCTGCCAGGTAGTGCGATAACTCTGAGAATAGCGTCCCAGTCAAATTGGTACATCTGGCACTTGAGTGAGGCTTCTTGAAATATGTCCTGTCCTTCTGGAGTAGGGGGAAGATCTAGGGCTCGCTGAATGACCTCTTCTGTAATGGGGACTTGCTTCTGATGGACATAGACAGACTGCAGGGTTGGCAGGTGGAAATTAGAGTAGAACTCAACTACCCAGGAAAGATTAACCTGCCTGGCTATCTCTGTAGGAAACTCCATTGTCTTCGTTCCATTTGCAGCTCAACAAATTCAGCAATACGGGTCGGGAGGAGAAGAAGGTATTCGTTGTTGTAACTCCTTTCTGCCAGTATGGGAAACATCTGCTCACAGTAGCGATTGGTAAATCGTGCAGTGTCCTTTGCTGGGAAGGCTTTCTCTTTTTCATCAACCTTTATAATCCTCTTAATTCTTTTTGTTGAGGGCTTAACTGCAGTTGAAGATGGCTCTGCCACTAATGCTCTTTTTGTTCCTCTTCTTGCTGGTGGTGTGGGAGTAGCTTTCTCCTTGCTTTTTTTGGTGGCCATCCTGAAAGGGAAAAAAGAAAGTAGCTTGAATTCAAAGGGATAGAGCAAGGAAGAGAACGGGAAAGGTGGTAATTAATGCACATTAAAAAATGAAAGATGTTAACACATGGTCATGACTATATGTGAAAACTCATCAACGGAAATAGAGCAAGTGCATATGATGACAATTAAATGCAAGGTGTTTATTGGCATGCAGGCAAAGGCATGAGTAGCATAGATCAAGCATTCAATGTCCAAGTTAGATTACCAAGCCTTTCAAACTAATAACCTGTTTGTAATAACAATTATATTTAAATAATAAAATAAAAGAAGCGTTTTTGTGAAAAGCAGCAAATAGAGTAGTAGATTAAAAAAAATCTCAAAATAGTGCATAGTGTCATATGGGCGTTTTCACAAAAACATAGCATGCATGATAAATAAGCTATTGGAAGTATAAAATTGAACATGCAAGCAACCCTTAAAAATTAAAAAATAATGTATAATTGCCAAACAAGTCCTTAACAATCCACAAGCAAATCATAAGGAATAATAATGACCCTGATAAATTTTCAACACCAATTAAAAGAAAAAAAAGAAAAAGAAATCATGGATAATGTAAGTAAAAAGAAAAAGAAAAGGAGAAGAAAACATAAAAATAAAAAGAAGAATAGAAAAGTAAGGAAGGAAGAAGAAAAGAAAAACCTTGGTAATGGTGGTGAGGGAGAGAGAGTAGAGAGTGAGAAAGAAGGAAGAAGGAAGAAAAGGGAAGAAAGATATAAGGAGGGAAAAGAAAAAAAAATAGGATTTAGGGAAGAGAAAGATAAGATATTTGGCAGATTAGGATAAGCTGTGCGGCGCTAGTGACGCGGACGCGTGGGGTACGTGTTCGCGCGAATTCCGCTCATATGAATCGACGCGGTCGCGTCGATCACGCGGACGCGTGACTCGTTTTGTGCTACTGGCGCGAGGGCAGCCTCGCGCTCGCACAACTCTCTGTTCGAAACTCATTGTTGCCAAATTCCAGGTTGACGCGGTCGCGTGGTGGACGCAATCGCGTGGGTGGCCACTATTGGAATATGACGCGGACGTGTGGGGCATGCGTTCGCGTGGTAAGGCTTGTGCGTCTAGTGCCAGCCCAGCACCACTCCAGCACAACTTTCGGTCATGCACCCTTTCTTAGGTCGATTTTTAGGTCACGCGACCGCGTGGGTAACGCGGACGCGTGGTAAGCATTTTTCCCAAATGACGCGGTCGCGTGGGTCAGTTTGTGCCAAAGGCACACCTCCAGCCACGCTCCCGCGTGACTTTCTGTTCGATTTATTTTTCTTTCATACTCACCTGCGACGCGGCCGCGTCGGCGAAGCTATCGCATCGCGTGCCCCCTTTTTTTTTTTATGCAATTGTGCAAATGAAGATGCAAAATAAATGTGCTAATAAAGAGAAGAGTTATTGAAAAATAAAACTAAGAAGAAAGAAAGGAACGATCATACCATGGTGGGTTGTCTCCCACCCAGCACTTTGCTTTAACGTCCTTAAGTTAGACGCTCCACTAGCTCAGTCTTCTGTTGTGGGTGGATCCTCCAAGAGGAAGATTTCTAACTCCTTGTTTTTCGTCACCTTCTCACCATGATATAGCTTTAAGCGATGTCCATTAACTTTGATGAATTCAGATCTTGAAGGTTGACTCAGGTGGAAAACTCCGTATGGCTCAGCCTTCTCTACTCTATAGGGACCTTCCCATTTTGATCTCAACTTGTCTGGCATGAGCCTCAGTCTAGAGTTGCAAAGGAGGACTAAGTCTCCAAGTTGGAACTCTCTCCTCTTGATGTGCTTATCATGCACAGCCTTCATCGTTTCCTTGTACAGCCTCGAGTTCTCATAAGCTTCTAGACGAAGGCTTCCCAATTCTTGCAGTTGCAACTTTCTTTCAGCTCTGGCTTTCTCAAATCCCATGTTGCACTCCTTTACTACCCAAAAGGCTTTGTGCTCTACTTCAACTGGGAGGTGACAGGCTTTTTCATAAACTAAGCGGAAGGGACTCATCCCAATGGGTGTCTTGTATGCAGTTCTGTATGCCTAGAGTACATCTTGTAGCCTGGTGCTCCAGTCTCTTCTATGAGGTTTGACTATCTTCTGCAATATACGCTTTATCTCTCTATTTGACACCTCGGCTTGTCCATTAGTCTGAGGGTTGTAGGCTGTTGCTACTTTATGAATTATCCCATGCTTTTGCAGTAATTCTGTTAGTCTCCTGTTACAAAAATGGGTGCCTTGATCGCTCACGATTGCTCGTGGTGATCCAAAGTGACAAATAATATGGTTTCTAACAAAGGAAATAACAGTGTTAGCATCATCAGTGCGGGTAGGAATTGCCTCTACCCATTTAGAAACGTAATCTACAGCAAATAATATATAAAAATAACCATTAGAATTCGGAAATGGACCCATGAAGTTAATGCCCCAAACATAAAAAATTTCACAAAAAAGCATAATCTGTTGAGGCATCTCATCCATCTTGGATATATTACCAAACATTTGGCATGGGGAACAAGATTTACAAAATTCAGCAGCATCTTTACAAAGAGTAGGCCACCAGAATCCACGGTCTAGAATTTTTCTAGCTGTTCTTTGAGGGTCAAAATGTCCTCCACTCTCAGATGAGTGGCAGGCCTCTAAAATGGACTGGAATTCTGATTGGGGCACACACCGTCTAATTACCTGGTCAACACCACATCTCCATAAATATGGGTCATCCCATATATAATATTTGGACTCGCTTTTCAGCTTGCCTCTTTGATGCTTAGTAAAGTTTAGAGGAAAAGTGCGGCTAACTAGATAATTAGCTACAGGTGCATACCAAGGGACTACTTCAAATACTACTTGCAGGTTATCAAATGGGAAATTATCATTTATAGGAGTGGAGGTATCCTTAATGTGCTCAAGGAGACTCAAGTGGTCTGCCACTAGATTCTGGTTACCACTCCTATCTTTAATTTCTAAATCAAATTCTTGTAGTAGCAGTATCCAACGTATAAGCCTTGGTTTGGACTCCTTTTTAGCTAATAAATACTTTAGAGCTGCATGGTCTGAGTACACTACTACTTTAATACCAAGTAAATAGGCTCAGAATTTATCTAGAGCAAAAACAATAGCAAGAAGCTCTTTCTCAGTAGTAGTGTAATTAGACTGAGCTGTGTCTAAAGTCTTAGACGCATAAGCAATTACAAAAGAATCCTTACATTCACGCTGAGCCAGCGCTGCTCCTATTGTATGATTGGAAGCATCGCACATGATTTCAAATGGCTGGCTCCAGTCTGGTCCTCTCACAATTGGAGCTTGAGTTAGGGCGGTCTTCAGCTTATCAAATGCTTGTTTGCAATCCTCACTGAACTTGAACTCAATATCTTTCCGCAGTAGCCTGGATAAGGGTAGTGCTACTAAAGTCCCTAATGAATCTCTGATAAAAACCTGCATGGCCAAGGAATGAACGGACTTTCCTCACAGAGGAGGGGTAAGGTAAACTAGAAATAACATCCACCTTTGCTGGATCTACAGAAATGCCAGTATTAGACACAATATGTCCTAGTACAATCCCTTGTTTAACCATAAAGTGACATTTTTCAAAATTCAATACAAGGTTTGTACTGACACATCTATCTAATACTCTAGATAAACTATCCAAGCAAAGGCTAAATGAATCACCATAAATGCAAAAATCATCCATAAAAACCTCCATACAATTCTCAATAAGGTCAGAGAAAAGACTCATCATGCACCTTTAAAAAGTAGCTGGTGCATTGCACAAGCCAAAGGGCATTCTCTTATAAGCATAAGTGCCAAAAGGGCATGTAAAAGTAGTCTTTTCCTGATCTTCAGGAGCTATATGGATTTGAAAATAGCCTGTATAACCATCTAAAAAACAATAATGGGATTTACCTGACAGGCGATCAAGCATCTGATCAATGAATGGCAAGGGGTAATGATCCTTGCGAGTGGCTCGGTTGAGACGCCTATAGTCAATGCAAACTCTCCATGAATTCTGCACTCTAGTTGTCAGAAGCTCTCCATGCTCATTCCTTACTGTTGTGATTCCAGACTTCTTGGACATCACTTGTACTGGACTGACCCATTCGCTATCTGAGATGGGGTAAATGATATCTGCTTCAAGTAGCTTGGTCACTTCTTTCTTGACAACTTCTAAGATGGTGGGATTCAGTCTTCTCTGAGGTTGATGGACAACCTTTTCTCCCTCTTCTAGGAATATTCGGTGCTCACAAACTTGAGGGCTGATGCCTACTATATCCGCCAAGCTCCATCCAATTGCTTTCCTATGTTTCCTCAGCACACTGAGTAGCTGTTCTTCTTGTTGAGAAGTGAGTTCCCTTGCAATGATAACTGAAAACTTCTGCTTGTCCTCAAGGTAAGCATACTTGAGGTATGGAGGGAGGGGCTTTAGTTCTAATTTCTGCTCATGGCCAGGCTCTGGATCATCCGGAGCTGGTGATAATGGCAAAGTGCCCTCATTGTCCTCTAAAAGTGTCCCCGCACTTGGACCTTGTCCTGTATACTTCTCTTCTAATTATTCCTGGTGAACTTCAGCCACGGTTTCATCTATGATGTCACACTGGGAGATAGAATGATCATCCGGAGGGTGTTCCATAGCTCCATTTAGAATGAATTTTACTATTCTGCCATCTATTTCAAAAGAATAAGTTCCGGAAAATGCATCCAGCTTGAACTTTGAAGTCTTCAGGAATGGTCTTCCAAGCAGGATTGATGATGGCCTTCTTGAGTCATTAGGGGGCATCTCCAGGATATAGAAGTCAATGGGAAATGTGAGCCCCTTAATGCTCATTAATACATCTTCAGCAACTCCAACCACTGTAATAATGCTTTTATCTGCTAACACAAAACGAGCTGCCGACCTTTTTAAGGGAGGGAGCCTCAAAGTATCATATATAGACAAAGGCATTATACTAATACATGCTCCTAAATCACACATGCAGTCAGAAAATATCACATCACTAATAGTACAATTAACCATACATGGACCTGGATCACTACACTTCTCAGGTATACCTCCCATTAAAGCAGATATAGAACTACCTAAAGGAATAGTTTCTAATTCATTAATTTTGTCTTTATGTATACATAAATCTTTTAGAAACTTTGTGTATTTAGGTACCTACTGAATAACATCAAAAAGGGGAACAGTCACCTCAACCTTTTTGAATATTTCTACCATTTTGGGATCAAGTTCCATCTGCTTCCTGGGCTTCTTTGCAATTTGTGAAAATGGAATAGGGAGGGCATTTTCTGCAATGTCTGCATCCTTTGGTGCTTCTTTCTGTGGTTGAGCTTCTTCTTCTTCACCCATGTCTTGTGCGTCCTCTTCTTCTTCAGCATCCTCTACTTCCACCACCTCTTCAGCTGAGGCGTGTTCTGATGGGATTGGCTCTTCCTGATTCCTCTCTTGCAGTGTGGTTCCGGACCTTAGGGTGATGACATTGATGCCACCCTTTGGATTGGGTAAGGGTTGAGAAGGAATCCCACTGGAGCTTGCATATTGAGTGTTTGAAGTATTTGAAGTATTGGGTGATGCCAGCTGAGAGATGAGAGCTTGTATAGCGGATGCCAAGCCATTAACTGAACTTTCCACGTTCTTTTGTCCTTGTGCAATGAATTGAAGAGCCTCGTCACTCAGAAAGGAATTAGATTGAGTGATCTGCGGAACTTGTTGTTGGTTGTGCTATGGTCCTTGTGACTGCCTCAGGTGAGGTGCTCTGTAAGGCTGGTTCTGGTTCTGCTACCTATTGTTGTTATTATTCCACCTCTAATATCCTTGATTGTTTCTGCCTCCTCTGTTATTGTTGTCCCTCCAACTCTGGTTAGAATTATCTCTCCAACCTTGGTTGGAATTGTCCTGCCATCCATGGTTGTAACTGCCACCTTGATTGTATCCTTGATTGGGGCGGTCATAAAAGTTATGAGTGGCTGCCACAGTGTTGTCTTCCTGTTGGAGCTGTGGACATTCATCAGTATAATGGCTATAATCAGCGCAGATCTCGCACACTCTCTGTGGGACTAACTGTTGGCTTTGTTGTGCTTGTTGTTGACTCAACTGCATCTGCTTCAGTAAGTTGGTCATTTCACATATACTCTGAGTCAGAGCAGTAGTTTCCTTGCTACAAGATACCTCTGCAACAGCTTTTGACCGGCCTTGTTTCTGCCTGTGATTCCTAGTAGATTCAGCCAAGTCGCTGATCAATTGCCATGCCTCATCAATGGTCTTGTACTTTTTCATAGACCCATTGCTAGCACTTTCCAATGTGGTCTTATCTTGGGGCCTCATGCCCTGTGTGACGTAGCTGAGCAACACGATCTTGTCAATCATATGGTAGGGGCATGCTTCCAGAAGGTTGTTGAAGCGCTCCCAGTATTCGTAGAGAGTCTCAGACTCATCTTGAACAATCATGGAAATATCTTTCCTCAGTTTATCAGTAATTTCAGCTGGAAAGAACTTTTTCGAAAATTCTCTTCTAAGCGTATCCCAGTCAGAAACAGTTGCTGCGGGCTGAGTGTAGTACCACTCTCTCGCCTTTCCCTCAAGAGAGAATGGGAAGGCTTTTAACAGAATAGAAGTTTCCTCTGCACCATCACGCCTGCCAGTAGAACATGCTGCTTGGAAATCCCTAAGGTGCTTGATAGGCTCTTGAGCAGGTAAGCTATGAAACTTAGGCATCATGTTGAGCAGTGTAGTCTTTATTTCAAAATCTGTAGCCACTGCTGAATGATGCGCTTGAAACGGTTGCATTGTAAAATCAGGGGCTCCAGCCTCCTGGATAGTAACTCTTCTAGGTGCTGCCATGTCACCTGCACGTAAATCAACCGAATCAATAGAAAGGGAGCTTGTTTCTTCCTTACGTGACGTTTCAGATTTGCCCTGGGAAGGACTAACCGACGCCGAGCTTGCCTTATACGTAAAATAGTTCTTTCGATCTTAGGATCAAATACTGGCAAGCTTGGATCAGGAAGTGAACGCGTCATTTAACGAAAGAAACATGCAGCTCATAGTAGCAAAATAAAATAAAATGCAAATAAATAAATTCCAATTAATAACTTAGCACTCTATTGCAACTCCCCGACAACGGCGCCAAAAATTAACGTGGCAGAAATTGGCGAGTTAAGAATTCACTGTAAGAGATGCGTTGCAAGTATAGTTCTTAACCAACCAAATATCCACTTATCAATTTAGAAGGGGTTCTCACAAAATTAGAATTAAAATACTGGGAGTATGAATCCCAGGTCGTCTCCCAACGAGTTGTAGAAAGGTATGCTATTTTATTAATCAGATGTTTTCTAAAATGGTTTGAGTTGATAAACAAGAAATTAAATCAGAGAATTTATGTAATTTGAATAAAAACCTTAACCGAGAGTAGATTAGTTGGAAGCCCTATCCTTGATGGAGTTCTCCCAAGATAAAAGTGATAATTGAAGATTGTTCTGCTTAGTTATCCCTTATCCTCTCCCTTGGGAAGGACTAGTGTCAGTGACTAGAGGGCGATCCAACAATAAACCCAATTATAATTTTTCTCTTGAGTGTTCCAACTCAAGGTTCTCCTTGCAATCATCTCCCAATCAAGTTATGGAACTACTCGCTCATTATGAATGTAAATTTCACAAAATAAGGAAGAGAAATAAAGAGAGACATGATAAATAATAATAATCAAAGAGACCAATTAAAAATAAAAATAATTCTTGTATTAATAAATTCTAAAAAAATAATCCAATGGTAACTCCGAATAAATTAAGGATATAAAAGAGTAAGTGACAAGTAAGGAAACAAACTAGAATGACGAAGTCTTGACAGAGGTAATAACACTTCTCAATATCCCAATCCAAAAGCAATAAAATCAAAATCCTGAGAACTATGAATGTGTAGAGAGAAAACCTAGAGAAGGAGTAAAATCCGATCTAAAACTAAAATTATGCGGAATGAATGTTGTCTCTCGTCTCTGCATGTTTCCTGGCTCTAATATGCTTTTCTGGGCCGAAAACTGGGTAAAAACAGGGCCCAAAATCGCCCCCAGCGAATTCTGCAGATTCTGCAGGTCGCGCACATCACGCGATCGCGTCATCCACGCGTTCGCATCATCTAGCGTTTTGCCTTGACACGCGTGCGCGTCGTCCACGCATTCGCGTCACTCTTGCAGCCTCCAATTCATGCGTTCGCGTCAGGCATGTGAACGCGTCACTACAATTTCCTCTATTTTGCACGGTCGCGTGAGTCATGCGTCCGCGTCACTTCTCGCTGGTCATCTCTTCAATTTCTTGTGTTCCTTCCATTTTTGCAAGCTTCCTTTCCAATCTCCAAGTCATTCATGCCCTATAAAACCTGAAACACTTGACACACAGATCACGGCATCGAATGGAATAAAGGAGAATTAAAATACATAATTAAAAGTCTTTAGGAAGGTTATTTTCAACCATGGAGTAATTTTGGGAAGGAGTTGTAAATACATGCTAATTTAATGAATAAGTGGGTAAAGATTTGATAAAACCACACAATTAAACACAATATAAACCATAAAATAATGGTTTATCAACCTCCCCACACTTAACATTAGCATGTCCTCATGCTTAGTTGAAGGAGATAAAATAAATGAGTAGGAACATGTAAAACTCATGCAATGCAATGCAACCTATATATGTTAATGCAACTATATGATTCTTGTCCACTTGGTTAAAAGTAAATAAGCTCTTCAAGACAATCACAAATCAAATTCCACTAATTTAATTATTATACAGTAACAACAGATAAAAATGCAAGAAGGTAGCTCATGAAAGCGGGAAACATAGAATTTAAGGATTGAACCCTCACTGATGATGTATGTACACTCTAGTCTCTCTAGTATATAGGGTAATCACTTTATCCTTCTCTAATCATGCTTTCTAATTTTTGTTCTTCTCCTAACCAATCAACAACATTTAATATACCAATGCAAATATCATGAGGTCTTTTCAAGGTTGTAATGGGGCCAAGGTAAAGGTAAGGGTACATATATGGCTAAGTAAGCTTATAAATCGAATCTTTGATTAACCCAAGCTTTCACCTAACACACATACATATATTCTATATAACTTAAATTTCATACCTAGCTACCCAGAATTTCCTTCTCACATTCCATACTCATGTATCAACTTTTATCTTAATTTTATCATATATGCATTGATACTTGAATTTTAACTTAGCATTGGGGTAATTTTGTCCCCTTATTTATTTATTGAATATTTTTGGATTTTTGTTTAAATAAAAATAAACATAGTTTATCAATGCACATAGATTTTTAATTTTTATAGTTTCACATGAGTAGGTACCCAAATTCCCATTATATTATCATGACACATTCCCTTATTATCTTTTGTTCCCACAATTTTCCCATACTTGATTAACACACAATTCTATCTTAAGCTAACTAAAGATTCAATTGGGATATATAATTATTTTTTCGCTTAAGGCTAGTAATGTGGTAAAATAAAGAACAAATGGGATTTAAAAGCTCAAAGTGGCTAACAAAGGTAACTTAAGGGGTAGGCTTAATTTGGATAAGTGAGCTAAACAAATAATGGCCTCAATCATATGCAAGCATATAAATATATTAAACATTGGACATATAGGATGAAACAAAATATAGATTACAATCATAGAGAAGTAAACACACAAGAATAAAATAATTATGGTTAAATAATGTAACCATGTATTTAGGATCAGAGTCTCACATGTTGTGTGTTCTTTAGCTCAAAAGTCGTGTTCCAAATACAACTTCAAGCAAATTTAACATAAAAGTTTTTATTAAAATTAGTGAAATTTTGTTCTAAAAATAGTTTCTTAGAAGAAACTTATTGTCTTTTCAATCAAGTAGAACATGCATGCAACTAACCTATTACTATGCAATTTATCCTATTCTACAAAAGAAAAACTGACTAAATATCCTATTTTATTGGTGTTAGGGAAGAGAAATTACCTTCGAAAGTCAGGTACTGACCGACCTCCCCACACTTAAGGCTTTGCACCGTCCTCGGTGCCATCTGTCAAGAACAAAGGTGGGCTGGTAGCAGTATCTCCACAGTCAGGACCGTCATGGCTCCCTGTGCTGGTAAAAGGAAGTGGAGTCTGGGGTGTCTGAGTCTCTGTATTTTCCTTTAAGTATCTCCTTGAGGTATGTGAATTGGTGCTTGTTTCGGCGCTCTCTTAGCTTTGCTTTGCATTCCTGCCGATCCAACATTTCAAGTATCTGATGGAGCAGTTGATTGGTTGTAGGTGCTTGTGGTGTTGAAAGAGGAATGTCTTTAGCTGGTTCAGTAGGCTGGCTTGTAGTGGCTGCTGGAGGTCTGATATATTTTTTGTTAGGGATGTATTGGTCATCCCGTGGGAGCATGGCTTTGGTGTCCCCAGCTCTGTATGAGACTCCGGCTGCTGAGACGAGATCTGAAACCAAGGCGGGAAAAGGTAAGTTGCCCGCAATTTGTACGTGTCCCATAGCATTCCGGATGTGTCTTGGGAGGTTCAAAGGCTGGTCTGTAAGGATGCACCAAAGTAGAACGGCAATGTCTGCAGTGAAGGAGGACTCGTGGGTGCTCGGAAAGACGTAATGAGGCATAATCTGTGCCCATACGTGAGCCTCCAAGGTAAGTGCGGAAGCCGATATTCCCTTAGGACAGGAATGATGGTATCCGTAAATCCATCTGCTGCTAGGTAGTGCGATAACTCTGAGAACAGCATCCCAGTCAAATTGGTACATCTGGCGCTTGAGTGAGGCTTCTTGAAATACGTCCAGTCCTTCTGGAGTAGGGGGAAGATCTAGGGCTCGCTGAATGACCTCTTCTGTAATGGGGACTTGCTTCTGATGGACATAGACAGACTACAGGGTTGGCAGGTGGAAATTAGAGTAGAACTCAACTACCCAGGAAAGATTAACCTGCCTGGCTATCTCTGTAGGAAACTCCATTGTCTTCGTTCCATTTGCGGCTCAACAAATTCAGCAATACGGGTCGGGAGGAGAAGAAGGTATTCGTTGTTGTAACTCCTTTCTGCCAGTATGGGGAACATCTGCTCACAGTAGCGATTGGTATATCGTGCAGTGTCCTTTGCTGGGAAGGCTTTCTCTTTTTCATTAACCTTTATAATCCTCTTAATTCTTTTTGTTGAGGGCTTAACTGCAGTTGAAGATGGCTCTGCCACTAATGCTCTTTTTGTTCCTCTTCTTGATGGTGGTGTGGGAGTAGCTTTCTCCTTGCTTTTTTTGGTGGCCATCCTGAAAGGGGAAAAAGAAAGTAGCTTGAATTCAAAGGGATAGAGCAAGGAAGAGAACGGGAAAGGTGGTAATTAATGCACATTAAAAAATGAAAGATGTTAACACATGGTCATGACTATATGTGAAAACTCATCAACGGAAATAGAGCAAGTGCATATGATGACAATTAAATGCAAGGTGTTTATTGGCATGCAGGCAAAGGCATGAGTAGCATAGATCAAGCATTCAATGTCCAAGTTAGATTACCAAGCCTTTCAAACTAATAACCTGTTTGTAATAACAATTATATTTAAATAATAAAATAAAAGAAGGGTTTTTGTGAAAAGCAGCAAATAGAGTAGTAGATTAAAAGAAATCTCAAAATGGTGCACAGTGTCATATGGGCGTTTTCACAAAAACATAGCATGCATGATAAATAAGCTATTGGAAGTATAAAATTGAACATGCAAGCAACCCTTAAAAATTAAAAAATAATGTATAATTGCCAAACAAGTCCTTAACAATCCACAAGCAAATCATAAGGAATAATAATGACCCTGATAAATTTTCAACACCAATTAAAAGAAAAAAAAGAAAAAGAAATCATGGATAATGTAAGTAAAAAGAAAAAGAAAAGGAGAAGAAAACATAAAAATAAAAAGAAGAATAGAAAAGTAAGGAGGGAAGAAGAAAAGAAAAACCTTGGTAATGGTGGTGAGAGAGAGAGAGTAGAGAGTGAGAAAGAAGGAAGAAGGAAGAAAAGGGAAGAAAGAAATAAGGAGGGAAAAGAAAAAAAAAATAGGATTTAGGGAAGAGAAAGATAAGATATTTGGCAGATTAGGATAAGCTGTGCGGCGCTAGTGACGCGGACGCGTGGGGTACGTGTTTGCGCGAATTGCGCTCATATGAATCGACGCGGTCGCGTCGATCACGCGGACGCGTGACTCGTTTTGTGCTACTGGCGCGAGGGCAGCCTCGCGCTCGCACAACTCTCTGTTCGAAACTCATTGTTGCCAAATTCCAGGTTGACGCGATCGCGTGGTGGACGCAATCGCGTGGGTGGCCAATATTGGAATATGACGCGGACGTGTGGGGCATGCGTTCGCGTGGTAAGGCTTGTGCGTCTAGTGCCAGCCCAGCACCACTCCAGCACAACTTTCGGTCATGCACCCTTTCTTAGGTCGATTTTTAGGTCACGCGACCGCGTGGGTGACGCGGACGCGTGGTAAGCATTTTTCCCAAATGACGCGGTCGCGTGGGTCAGTTTGTGCCAAAGGCACACCTCCAGCCACGCTCCCGCGTGACTTTCTGTTCGATTTATTTTTCTTTCATACTCACCTGCGACGCGGCCGCGTCGGCGAAGCTATCGCGTCGCGTGCCCCCATTTTTTTTTTATGCAATTGTGCAAATGAAGATGCAAAATAAATGTGCTAATAAAGAGAAGAGTTATTGAAAAATAAAACTAAGAAGAAAGAAAGGAACGATCATACCATGGTGGGTTGTCTCCCACCCAGCACTTTGCTTTAACGTCCTTAAGTTAGACGCTCCACTAGCTCAGTCTTCTGTTGTGGGTGGATCCTCCAAGAGGAAGATTTCTAACTCCTTGTTTTTCGTCACCTTCTCACCATGATATAGCTTTAAGCGATGTCCATTAACTTTGATGAATTCAGATCTTGAAGGTTGACTCAGGTGGAAAACTCCGTATGGCTCAGCCTTCTCTACTCTATAGGGACCTTCCCATTTTGATCTCAACTTGTCTGGCATGAGCCTCAGTCTAGAGTTGCAAAGGAGGACTAAGTCTCCAAGTTGGAACTCTCTCCTCTTGATGTGCTTATCATGCACAACCTTCATCTTTTCCTTGTACAGCCTCGAGTTCTCATAAGCTTCTAGGCGAAGGCTTCCCAATTCTTGCAGTTGCAACTTCCTTTCAGCTCTGGCTTTCTCAAATCCCATGTTGCACTCCTTTACTACCCAAAAGGCTTTGTGCTCTACTTCAACTGGGAGGTGACAGGCTTTTTCATAAACTAAGCGGAAGGGACTCATCCCAATGGGTGTCTTGTATGCAGTTCTGTATGCCTAGAGTACATCTTGTAGCCTGGTGCTTCAGTCTCTTCTATGAGGTTTGACTATCTTCTGCAATATACGCTTTATCTCTCTATTTGACACCTCGGCTTGTCCATTAGTCTGAGGGTTGTAGGCTGTTGCTACTTTATGAATTATCCCATGCTTTTGCAGTAATTCTGTTAGTCTCCTGTTACAAAAATGGGTGCCTTGATCGCTCACGATTGCTCGTGGTGATCCAAAGTGACAAATAATATGGTTTCTAACAAAGGAAACAACAGTGTTAGCATCATCAGTGCGGATAGGAATTGCTTCTACCCATTTAGAAACGTAATCTACAGCAAATAATAACTCAAAAGTTAACACAATGGTATGGTGATAATTAATTGCGATTGGGATGAATAGAAGAAGAAAAAAAACATAAAACAAGGCAACATCATAATGATGATAAGAGAAATGATAGTGTATAATATGATGAGATAATATAATCAAAATGAAAATTAATAATTTTAAAAAATAATAAAATTAAAGATAATTAAAAAGGTTCAAGATAAGATTGAAGAAATATATTTTTTTATCTATTAGAATTATGGATGAAGATAAAGAATATTTTGGATATAAATTTTTAAATTTGCTTCTAATTAAATAGGATTGTGAAAATAAATAAATTTAATAATATTTATAAATAACTAATCTTTAAATAATATCAATAAATTTTTATATTAATTTTATTATACATAATAACAAATTAATATTTTTTAATCTTATTTTTTAATATAAATTTGTTTATTTTAATATTTTAGATGTTAAATAATTTAAGATATTTTATTTTTTATAATTTATTTTTAATCATTATTAAATTTATAATTTTAAAATAAAAATATAAAATTAATTTCTTAAACTCAATAAAAAAGTGGCTCAACAGGCACGATATCGTGCCTGATGAACCGCTAGTATTAATAAATTCAATTGTTATAGATATTTTTTACTTCTTATAAAATGTTAAAATACCTAAACTAAGTTTATTAATTTTTTTCACCGCAACCTAACAAATTATAAGAATCTAATGGTTTTTTTGAAAAAATAATTCTCTAATATATTTATCTAAATTCATTTTTTTTAATGCATGACACATATAAAATTATTAACAAGCTCTACATTGAAAATCAAAAAGAGAAAAAAGAATTATACTTTTCGGTGATTATTATTACTATAAATTGTATTAACCCCATTTATAATTTCATCTATTTTATCTATTATTTTATTTTGGGTCACTCATTAAAATTTTAGCTAAGCTGTGACTTCTATTTAATAAAGTAGCGGATGACTCATTAGTCATTACTCATTAGCCAAGCAAGCACCACAAAAGTGTCTTTTTTACTCTTATAAAATGGGATACTGGATCAACACATCTCTTTTTCTAGGTGTATTTGAAAAAATGAAGTTTATTCTACAAAATCTATCAAAATATCCACCATCTATATATTTTAATATATATCTCTAAACAACAACAACAACAACAACAACAAAGCCTTGTCCCACTAAGTGGGGTCGGCTACATGAATCAAACGACGCCATTGTGCTTTGTCATGTATCATGTCTACAGAGAGACCGTTACATGTAGATCTCGTTTGACCACCTTATGGATGGTTTTCTTAAGTCTTCCTCTAGCTTTCGCCCTTTGTCCATCTTCCATCTCATCCACCCTCCTGATTGGATGTTCTATCGGTCTTCTTTTCACATGTTCAAACCACCTGAGACGCAATTCAACCATCTTTTCCACAATGGGTGCTACTCCAACTCTCTCCCTTATATCTTTATTCCTTATTTTATCCAATCGCGTATGACCACTCATCCATCTCAACATCTTCATCTCTGCCACACTCAGCTTATGTTCGTGCTCCCCTTTAGCCGCCCAACACTCCGTACCATAAAGCATAGCCGGTCTTATAGCGGTGCGATAGAATTTACCTTTAAGTTTTAAAGGCACTTTTTTATCGCATATAAAACCAGATGCACTCCGCCATTTTGACCAACCTGCTTGGATCCTATGATTTACATCCTGTTCAATCTCTCCATTATCTTGTATGATGCACCCAAGATACTTAAAACTTTTAACTTTTTGTAGGATGTTTTCTCCAATCTTCACCTCTATATTAGGATTTTCCCTTCTTAGACTGAACTTACATTCCATATATTCCGTCTTGCTACGGCTTATGCGCAGAACATACACTTTTAGAGCTTCTCTCCATAACTCCAACTTCTTATTTAGGTCTTCCATTAACTCTCCTATAAGGACGATATCATCGGCAAAAAGCATGCACCATGGCACAGGCTTTTGGATGTGCTCTGTGAGTACTTCTAAGACTAATGTGAAAAGGTATGGACTTAAGGATGATCCCTGGTGTAATCCTATACCAATAGGAAATTCCTCTATCACACCACCTTGAGTCTTCACACTAGTTGTGACCCCATCATACATGTCTTTAATTGCCCGAATATATGTGATCCTTACTCTCCTCTTTTCTAAATCCTTCCATAAGACCTCCCTTGGTACCCTATCATACGCTTTTTCCAAATCAATAAACACCATATGTAGATCCCTTTTATTAATACGATACCTCTCCATCATCCTTCTTAATAGGTATATCGCTTCAGTGGTAGATCTGCCTGGCAAAAATCTAAATTGGTTCTCTGTTACTTGTGTCTCTTTTCTCAACCTCTGTTCTATCACCCTTTCCCATAACTTCATAGTATGATTCATAAGCTTGATCCCTCTATAGTTTCCGCAACTTTGTATATCCCCCTTATTCTTGTAGATAGGTACCAAGGTGCTCTTTCTCCACTCATCAGGCATCTTCTTTGACCTTAAAATCTCATTAAAAATCTTGGCTAACCAGTTGATGCCTTTTTCTCCAAGACCCTTCCAAACCTCAATCGGGATATTATCAGGTCCTACTGCCCTGCCATTTTTCATCTGCTTTAGAGCCTCTTTTACCTCGAAGTCTCGAATCTTTCGATAGTAGTCAAAGTTTTGATCTTCTTCCCTTGTGCATAATCGACCAAGGCTCGGAAGAGTCTTCTGTCCCTCATTAAATAACTCGTAGAAGTAGCTCTTCCACCTTTCATTAATCTTCTCCTCTTGAGCCAACACCTCTCCATCCTTATCCTTTATGCACTTAACCTGATCAAAATCTCTCATTCTTCTTTCCCGACTCTTTGCGATTCTATATATACCTTTTTCTCCTTCTTTCGTGCCCAAAGACTGGTAGAGACCCTCATATGCTCTTGTTCTTGCTTCACTTACAGCCACTTTTGTCTCTTTCTTAGCCGCCTTGTATTTTTCCCAGTTATCTGTGTTGCGGCGGCATAAAGACCACTCTTTAAAGCACTTCCTTTTTATCTTTATCTTTTCTTGTATACTCGCATTCCACCACTAGGACTCCTTGTCTCTTGGTCCTATTCCTTTAGATTCACCAAAACTTTCTTTTGCTATTTTTCTAATAACTTCTGCCATCTCCCTCCACATCTCTTCCGCGCTTCCATTCCTATCCCACTTTGCCTCTTTTCCTACCCGTCTTAGGAAGCTTCTTTGTTCCTCACCTTTCATCCACCACCACCTCGTCCTTGGGTTCTTCGTATGATGTCTTTTCTTCAACTTTTGCTCAACGCGAAAATCCATGACGAGCACCCTGTGTTGTGTTGTCAAACTCTCTCCTGGGATAATTTTACAGTTAATGTAAAATTTTCGGTCAACTCTCCTCAACAAGAAGAAGTCGATTTGAGAGCTTGTCATGCCACTCTTATAGGTTATAAGATGTTCGTCTCTCTTTTTAAAACATGTATTTGCGATGAGAATATCAAAGGTTGAGGAAAAGTCTAAAATAGTTTTACCCTCGGCATTGATCACTCCGAAACCATGGCCTCCATGAATACTCCCATATCCAGTCCCTTCTCTCCCAACATGGCCATTTAAATCTCCTCCTAAGAAAATCTTATCTCCCAAAGGTATGCCTTGAACCAAACTCTCTAGATCCTCCCAAAATCTTATCTTGTGTTGTTCGTCCGAACCCACTTGCGGTGCATAGGCGCTAATCACATGGAAAGCACCTCCCTCCACCACCAGTTTGATAGAGATGATCCGATCTCCCACCCTCTTGACATCCACTACGTCCTTCTTCCACTGCTTATCCACAATTATTCCAACTCCATTCCTATTCTTCACCTTTCCTGTATACCAAAGTTTGAAACCAGAAGTATCCAACTCCCTAGCCTTTGCACCAACCTATTTTGTTTCTTGTAGGCACATAATGTTAATCTTCCTCCTTGTCATAGTGTCCACCACCTCCATGGACTTTCCTGTTAGAGTGCCTATGTTTCATGTCCCAAATCTCAACCTTCTGTCGCTTCGACCTTTACCTTTTACTTTGTGAACTAGCTTATTTACCCTCGTCCGTTTACGAAAACGCGAGAACCCTTGCTCATTTAACACTACATCCAGGCACCGATGCAGCGGCTCTTGCTCATTTGACACCGTACTCGAGCCATACAGCGCGTTGCTTCCAGGCAACGACCTAGATTTAGCGCAATAATGTCTTTGATTCATGTCATGGGAGTTTAACTATATTTTTATATTGGTTGTCGAAGACCTAACACAATTCTCCTCCTTTATCCGGGTTTGGGACCGACTATATACCACAAGTATAACATACGCGGAGTTTAATATATATCTCTATGACTAAAAATAATCGAATAGCACATTTCACTCAAGTACATCGGTACATGTGAACATCTTCCGTATAATCAAGTTTGCATTAGTATTTTCATTAAGAGCTCTAATCAAATGGTGCCTTATATATTTATATAGTTTTACTTATATATTATAAGAATATGAAAAAAAGTTGATATAAATTCCTTTCTAAAATACCCTTATCAATATAAAATCTATAAAAAAAATATTTTATCAACTCTAACAATTAAACTCATGACCTTTTGATTTTATTATAAGATATTTATTATTTTGACTAATTTATAATTTATTATTGTTATTATTATTTAATTTATAAAAAAGGATTAAATACACTAATTTAATTAATTAGATTTGAGTGATGTAAAATATTATTTTTATTTTTAAATATTCAATAATAAATATTGTATCTCTTTAGTTTTTCATTTAAATTTTGTTTAATTATAATTTTATATATTTATTTAATTATTACTGAGTCAAACAATTCGACTAATAATCTTTTAATTAAACCAGTGATCCACTGATCCAGTACTTTAACCGAATCGATTATCGGCCAATTTTAATAACTATAGAAAAACCTTTTTTGTATACACAATTTCTTTATGCGGTTTTTATCGAACCGAACCATGTTGAACTGACCAATTTTAATGGATTTCACTGAGTTTGACCGGTCCAAATATACAGACGGTCCTTTTTTTTTTGGTCTTGGGCTATGCCCAAAAACCTTACCCGAACCCATAATCCAACCCGCCCAAATCCAAACCCCACTATGATCTTTTCCCTCTCAAGGCGTTGAACTGTAACACCAAGAGATAAGCTCCCATGGCCTCCACGCTAAGATCATGATTAATTCATCAATTTTTCGGTAGTCCAATTATAAAATATGATTTCGTGTCTGATTGGGTTGAGTTTTGGGAAAATGCCTCCCAGTAAAAATAATAAATTCAAATTCGACAAATGTATTCTTTGGGTTGAGTTTTGGGCTAGTCCAAGTCTCACACCCCTACTATTAACAAAGAGGAAAACATACTTTCTACGTTTTTTTCTTTTTTTTTTTCAAGTTTTTACTAAAAATGAAACTGAAGATGGGAAAATTAATCACATCCTAAGAAGTCTTTTACAAAAATGATTAGAGTCCAATTAAGGCAGCAGTCCAAATTTTTAAAATATTTTAAAGTGATTTCTGAATTCAAAATTAACTTAACTTCAGGTATGGCAGAACACCAGCTTCATATGCAAGATTAGGAGACGGGAGAAGAAACATTTACTGACGCCAATAGAATAACCACATTGAGTTCATAACCTTTGACCCTTAAGAATTCAAGATCACCCCACAATGAATTCTAAGGGCATCCTTCACAATCCCAACCCAAACCACCTACATTGTTGTCTTTTTATTTAGCATAGCAAGACAACCATCGCCATAAAAACAAAGCAGCATTTAAGTCTATAACCATCAAATTAAGCATTATCACGACATAATAACCGCTGCCACAAAGACCAACAAACAACACAGGCTACCTCAAACATCATCATGTCCTAAGATCGCCAAAAGCATTTTCTCGTAGTCTCCGGTGGTGTCCTTGGCGACGGCCTTATCAAGAGGGACGCTGCTCCTCCTCTGATACTCATCTGCTATTATTTTCAAGTCAATCTCGGCCCTCGTAGCCACCACTCTTGTAAGTGCTCCCTCATCGGTTCCACGTTTGTTGATGGCCAAACGAGCAGCCTTCTCGAAGTACCTTTCGGTACGGACCAAGCACTTGACAGTGGATCTCAGTAGAGCCAGGAACTCATCCTTTGGGTCAGCTTTCAGATCCTGCAACAATTTGGCTCATAAATTTCAATAAAAGAATCTAACAATAGGTATCAACTTTTCAAGGAAGAGAAGTTTAGAAATCATATTGATGATTTGGAAGTAATACGAGTTGTGTTATGTACCTTGTTGATATCTTTTCCAAATTCATCTTTATAGTGATTCAAAGTAGCATTTATCTGTGGTTTGCTCCTTGTGGCCAAAATCCTGATAAGTTCATCATCACTGTAAGCTTTCTTGGAAATTTTCTCATGCAGTAATTTTGCCTCAGTTTTTGCTAGAGTCAGGTTCACTTCATCTCCTTCGTAGCGATACGAACTAACCAAAGGCAGTAGGAGCTAGGCAAACAAAAGTTAGTTAATTTTGACCTTCTGAAGTGACTTACAAATATAATGTGAACTTTTTCATCGATTATCAAAATAAATTTTAGTTCTTGTTGGAAAACATATGATTCCACATCTTAAGTTACTAGACATGAAGGATTGCCAAAACATGCCCAGATTTATGCTTGCTGCTGGTGATTAAATTTGTTTAATAAAATATTCATGAGTCTTGTGAGTAATCTGTTCCTAGAGAAAAGTCAATTATTTTTATAATAGAAGGAAGCTCTCCAAAACATGTCTTGAAAACATGAGGTTTAAACGTCATTTGAGGCTGATCAATATTGCTAAATACTATTTGAGCAATTTTTAATTGGTGAATAAGTGATCAGTACATTGCTAATTAGCTATCTAACGTGAACCAATAGACTAAATCACAAGTCAAATTTGGAAATACATGATAGTTGATCATTCCATCTTTCAGTATCTTATAGCGTGATCTATTAACATAACAATTAACAAATGAAGATATCTAAGATGACCAAAAGAAATCAGAGCACTGCACAGCAAACAGGACCCAATAAACAATTAGAGAAAAAAAACTGCCAATGTCAATATACAACTTACCATAACTAATCCATATAAGTACCACACGCTTCACATTAATGTATGTACAATGTTTTACAACGTGCTCATAATTATGATCTAGAACTAGAAGCAGTACCTTACGGAACTCCCCAGTTGTGTGATGAGCAACATCCTCCTCGAGAGACTTCTTATAACGAGCATGATAAGCCTTCCTTGCGAAAAGCAATTGGTCAGAGGACCTGGTACAAGCTATTTCCATCAAAACCTGATTGCTTGAAGTCCATCTTTTGGTTGCTTCGTTGGCCAAAAACGCATCTCGCTCAGCAGGATCAAGTGTCCAAAGATGTACCAGCCTCTGGAAGAATAATATTCAAAGTGAATCTCAGTTTCAAACAATATAATGTATATATTGTCCTGTAGCCAAGTTTTGTTATCAGCTTTAATCATCAAACTTGTTACTTCCTCCATTCCCTTTTCCCTGTTAATGTAAAAATCTAGTAGATCTTTGGATCAATCAATTTGAACCTAGAACCAATGTAATTCAAGGCCAGACACATTGATCTAAGGATGTATCAAATTTTCATAGTAACAGATAAAAGGAAATGAAGTGAGTATTATTCATGCTCCCATGATCAGATTGATACCTTCTTGACCTGAGAACCCAGATATTAACTAAAAACTCTGTTCAAATTTCAATCAGCAAACAGACTTGATGAAACCAATTTCTTTTGCCATCTATATTGACACATCCTCAGTCAGATCTACCAGCAACACAAACCAAAAGATTAAAAACAAATGTCTCCATAATTCTATGGTACTGACCTCGAAGTCATTGCTGAGCTCCTTGTCCAAGGCCTTGAGGAGATCTTCTCCATAAGTCTCAAAATAAGTTTCTCGAATCAGCTTCCTCTGAGCAGCATTTCGATGACCCAAGATCGATATGATCAAATCCTCGTTAGTTCCCCATCCTGCAATTACATTTGATCAATTGCAACAATTCATCAGAAAACACATCAAATCATAGTTTGCACAACTGATAATCCGAATTACAAGACTGCATTAAAAAAAAATTAACACACAAACTGAATGATCTTTACAATAATCACATAAGATCAAACTACATAATGTTAAGTTGCTAAGACACAGATCACGTAGAAAAACCGAAGAAATCTCAAGAAGTGCAGAGGATTCATTTTCAAGCATCCAAAATGGTAACAAATCCAATGAAACCTTTACAGTCATCACCGTAGGTGCAACCATAGATCACCATAAACAAATTCAGCAAAAATTGAGGTCCACTCCAGTGAACCCTACTGTGTCTTAAAATCCACCAATAATTTATCTCAAATCAACACTATGATGAAGCCTTTCACAGGATCATCGGATTCATATATCAAATACTTAAATATAAACTGATCTAAGCATATATAAAATAAAAAATGTTATGCGCACGCAAAAAATTAGCCACTAAATTGTGATGACTGATTTTAGCGACTGATTAGAAGCCACAATGAAGTTCACGAAGGATGGTGTGAGAAGAAAAATGAGTGAAGAGTGAAACCCGCGAAGGCCTTGCGGAGCTGCTCGCAGTCATCGGCAACCGGAGGAACAGGTTGAGGAATTCTCAGAGTCGACATTGTTTCAGGGATCAGTAACGCGCTTCTTCTTTCTTTCCTTCCTTCTTTCAATTCTCGGTGAACTCACTCTCAGCTCTCATGTCTACTTAAAGTCAAACGCAGCTGTCCCACATAAAACGCGCCTTGGATCTAACCATTACACGCATCTACACGTAGCATGCAATCATGATTTTCTCGATCGGTTTTCCTTTTTCAGGAAAGGAAATTTTAAAAATATATATTTATCAAATAATAAAAAAAAAATCCTTGTCTAGATTCAATGCAGTACGTCCACGATGGCAAACAGATCATGGGTGGATGCCTCGATGGAATCATGGTCCATCGAAGTCACAGTAACATGAAATTATAATTGCTGGATCATTCTAGATTCTACGGACGTAATTTTGATCGATGGCATTCTGGCACATAAATTGTTGTATAATGGAATTTCCATTTTAGGGTCTTAATTTTTATTTTAACGATAAGATTTCATATGATCATATCTATATAGCTGGTGTATTTCTCGTAATGTACAGTTCTCTTTGGAGTTGAACTCATTATTTTTCCACATCAGCATGCTGCAACAGCACACATTGTTAATGTAAAAATTGATTTTTTGTAAAACAAATTTTTAGATTTTCTGCAATTAGAATTCTTAAAGTTTGAGAATTATGGTTTACTTCGTATTAACGAAGTGACTCAGATGAAATATATAAAAAAAGTTTATTCATAATAAAATAATATTTTTAATAAGATGAAAAATATTTTGTGAAGATTATTTTTATCTATTAGATCCAAATTTATCTAATAAAAAATTTTTACTAAAATTTTTTGATCAGTTTAGTTTTACCAAAATATTTTAGAAATATTTTCGAATTAAAATAATATATAATATCAATAATATCCTTACTAGCATGTATATGTGATGTATCGGAAATGGATTCTCTTAATTTTTTTTAACACTTGAGAGAATAAAGTGTAATCTCTCACCTTTAATTCTATAAGTGAGATTAAAATTAAATAAGAGAGAGAAAAATAAATGGTAGGATTAAACATTGGACACCATCCAATTTTTTTCTCAATAGAGAGGATCTATTCACGTATCTAGTACAGTAAAAATTAATAGTCAAATAATTACTACTTTTTGATAATTATTCTCCAAAAATTAATTTCAGCCACAAATTTTATTTTTATTCTCTTCTATAAATTATTAACCACTACATATTGTGGTGAATTTACCTAAAATAATCATGATTAGATCACTAAATATTTAACTACATGATCAAAAAATCACTCTCACTCCTCTCTCCCTCACTTTGGCTGAAATTTCCTCTCCCTTTCCACATAATCACATGATTTAATCATGTGTTAAATCATTTATGATGAAAATAAGATCAAATAAGAGAAAGAAACGACTATCACATGCTTTAAATTTCTCTCTCTCTTAATAACCGAATTCTACTCTTTCTTTTCTTCATTTATCATAAAAAATTCATTAAGTTAGCATTTAGAAAGAACAAAAAACAAAGAGAAAGAGAGCTAGCTAGAGAGAGCCGAGAGTGTGAGAGAAAAAAGTAGCATTTTCAAACTAATTTTTTCACCAAATTCTTCACCAAATTTCAAGAACAACACTTTCACTTCTCAAGAATAAAAGAATCAAGATCATTTCTCTCTTCATCTTTTTCATTTGTCACTTGAATTCTCATAAGGTTAGTGAAAAATATTCTTTAAATTCTTCTCTTCACTTGACCAAAATCTTTAAGAAAGTTTTATTTTTTCTCTTCATAATTAGCAAGCTACCCTTAGAAGTTTCAAGAAAAACATTTAAGCTAACTAATATCAAGCTCAAGAGGGTGAGAAATCACTCCATTTTCCTCTCTTAGCTTGATGGTTAGGATTAGTTAGAAGCCTCATATATTGACAATATGTTCATATTGATGTTTGATGATGTTTTAATGGTGATTTGGTGATGGATGATGATTTTGATGATGCTTGAATGTTTGATGAATCTTTAAATTGTGTAAATGATGTTTTTTATGAATTTTGATGGATATGTATTATAATGATGATGGCTGAATCCGGTTGAAAATCTTGGGACTAAAATATTATTTTATAAAAGATGGAAATCAAGAGAAGAATCAATAATATGATATTCATAATAATTAAAAAGAGTAAAAGAAGTAAAAATCTTAAGGAAAGACTCTAAAAGAGCATTAATTATGTAAAAGATTTGAAGATCGGAAAAAAAGTGATTAAAAGAGTATAAAAGTTTCATATGATTAAAGTTTTGGTCTATGAAAAATATATGATGCACCAACTTTGGTAAAATATGATTTAGAGTAAGAAGTGGGCCAAAATTATAAAGATTTAATTACTCAGTTGATCCCTATAGTTTTACCAAATTTTTAATTAGATCTATATATATATATATATATATATATATATATACATATGTATATATATTATAAAGGTTTAATTACTCAGTTGATCCCTATAGTTTTACCAAATTTTTAATTATATATATATATATATATATATATATATTTAATTGGCTCCTTGCACCACTTTTAATTTTGTAATAGATCCTTCCTAGTGTAAAAAATGTTATAATTAACTGAATATTTCTCTGCAAATCAAAGATATCAATAATTAAGAATCTAACTAGATCTTTGATAATGTATTTTTAGAAAAAATATTCTGTTAATTTTAATATTTTTGATGTGAAAAGAATCTAATTACAAAATTAAAAGCAATGTAGGGACTCAATTGAAAAGAAAAAAAAGTATAGAAACCTAATTATAAATTTAGTGAAATTATAAAGACCAACAGAATAATTAAACTAATTATAAATAATAAAAGACTAGGCTTAAAAACATGAACATAAAAGAATTAGGAAAAAATATAATTTTATAAAATATTTGGATAAAAAATATAATTAAGATGAATTTTCGGACACAAATAAAAATATTAGTAAAGTCTATGGATAAAAGTGTAAATATAATAAAATAACAGGAATCAAATATTGGGATAAAATAGTAATTTAGGCTAATAAGAATAAAAGTGTCATTAAAAAAATTATTTTAGGGTAAAATAGTAAAGTAAAAAGGCATAAGGAATAAATTGATAATTTTGATAAAAGATGATATTAAAAATGATTAGTTATGTAAACTAAGGGTAAAAGTATCATTATAGTGAAAAGATAAGGTTAAAATGAGTAGTAAGTGACTTAGGGAATAAAATGAGTATTTTGGTAATATATATAGGGTTAAACTAGTAAAAGTAGAAACAATAAGGGTTAATAATTAACGCAAAAGTATGAGTATATGATAAAATTTAAGATAAAAGGGTAAAATAGTCATTAGAAAAAAGAATAAGGATAAGTTAGTAATTTAAGAAATATTACGGCAAAACAGTCATTTAAGTAAATGTTAGGAAAAAATAAGCAACTTACAAGGGTAAAATAATAATTTAATAAAAAGATAAATTTAGATTGGTAAATTCTGAAACTTAGGAACAAATTGATCACTCTAGCAAGATATAAGGTTAAAATAAAAAAGTAAGAACATTAGAAATAAAATAGACATCATTGAAAATTGTAGGGATAATTTAGTAAAAGTTGAGTAATGAAAGATAAGATGATCATATCATAAAATAATAAAGATAAAAAGAGAAATTATGAAGAAAAGAAACATAATACAAATGTCTCACCAACATAATAAAATTTTGACAAACGTTTAATAATCGTAGATAATTTATAACAAAAAGAGGGATATATATGCAAATAATGATCAATCATTATATCACAAAGATAAAGAAACTAAGGAGCATAAAAGTCTTTAAGAAAAGATATAAGGACAAAGTACTAAATAACATAAAAGACATGTATGTAAAACGTACGATTAGACACGTATATAGAATGTACGTAGTTGGAGAAATCATATTCGGGTTCCGTCCTGAATAACGTTGGGTGCGGGTAATCAATCAATGTGTAAGTTTATGATCTGCTTAAGACAGATATGCATCATATTGTTTGTTATATTTTTTTTGTATTTGTGTACTTTGTATTTTTTTTATGACTTATGATTTGTCTGTTCTTAGTTTCTATGTTCTGTGTGTATTATTTGTTGGTTCTCTGTTTTGTCTAAGTTCTATAATAAGTCTATCTTCGTTCCCTATTATTGCTATTAGTTATTGAGGTAGATTAGAAAAGAACTAATAGAAAGCTGGAACCATGATTAATAATCAGATAATTGACAATGCACTTAGGCAAAACCCCACCAACTCTTATGACAATCTTAAAATGTTAGAACCGTTCTCTAGGATCGATATACAATTGTTCTCACCCCCTTCCCTCCCCTTTTCTACATATGAATCCTCTGGGAATGATCGTCGCAACGGGAGTTCTGTTTGTTGAGATGCCATATGTGTTTGCTTACAAGGACACCATGATGGAGGACTCTATCGTTTGGGGAGAGTCGCGTTCCTGGATGTCTATATTCCTCGACTGCCTTTTCACGGATCTGCTGTTTAGTCTGGAGTTCAACCCAGATTATCCATAAGATTTTTAGCTTCTCACTTAAATCCTGGACGTTTGCATCATGCTTTTCCTCCATAGTATTATCATGAGAAGTTTCATCTAGCATGATCACATGTTGGCCCTCAGCCAAAGGTAGCACCAGAGCCTTAGCCCGATCTCATACCAGATGATCCGCTAGCAGCTCAGTTTGACCCTTTGAGAGAGGCACTCGCTCTAGTGAAGATTGGTGGATTCATTAATAGTTCATTTGAGGAGAAGGATCCTAAGGAGGACTCAGCTTGTGAGTCTTATACAGCAACGAATGAGGGCTCTGATTCTCCTCTAAGTGGTGGAGCTACAAAAGATGGGTTGGGGATTGTTCGTGATGACTCCGATACGAGGATGGTTAACTGGTGGCTCTTGATCTAAATGACAGCGATGTGATAGTCTACTGACAAGTACTAGATTATGTTTTTCTCTTCTTATAGTATTTTCTGAGGGATAGGATTTTACTGTTTTTATATTAGTCTAGGTACCAGACTAGGGCCTCCAGTGTGGGCCGGGTTCTGGGAAGTCATATGTATAGTATGTATGTATAGATATGCATATATAATTATAATTATAAGTATATTACATACTAATTTTTGAACTGTGTTATGGGTTGAGTATATGGTATGATTTTTTATGATATCTTTTGATGTATGAACTGAGCCCTGAGATATTATATGATAGTTGCTTTATTGTATATTATGGCATGTGATTGTATAGTTTCATTTTAAATTAATCTTTAATTAAAGAAGCTAAACTTATAAAAACTCAGCTAACCCAACGCGACCAGGATAGCATGAGAGGCTCATATCTATATACATAATATAGAGTCTAGAGTCCCTTAGGTTGATTGAATAGTAACGCCTAACGATTGATAGTTGTCCATACATACTGAGAGTTGGGATGATATAATTAACACCATTGATGACTTTTGAACTAACATGAATTTACGTTTCTAAATGTAAGGAGTCAATTTGGTCATTTTATAAGGTCTTGGACTTAATTGGTACGAGTTAGGAATTTCAAGGACCGTTTGAAGCATTACCTTAATATATATTTGTGCATTTAAATAAAAAGTAACTTACAATAATTAATTAAACTATAATTACAGTCTCTCCTTTTTCTGATCTAAAGTTAAGTTTGAATTTTAAGGAGTAAAACCTCATCCTGACTTCTAACAATTTTTATAAGTAACGACCCACATCCTAACAAAATCAAAATGTCATTTCAATGACCGTCATTCATATGTTTTATTAGATATCCTAGCACCTTTATTAAACTCTCTGTAAAATGATAATGACATAATTCTAGCTGTATTGTTAGCTGTATACGTGTTACTGTACAATTTAGTTAGGACACATAGTCTCTTACTGAGTCATCAAAACGGCTCCATTCCCTTATTAATATCAGTTCTTTAGAATGACAAGAAAAATTGAACTTCTAAACAAAAAATAAAAATAAAAGAAAAAATTACCCTAAATGATTATACTTAAATGCTAGATAACATATGAAGTAAATACATAAATACTTTGATTTCAATAATTTTTTTTACCCTATATTTTTCAACTTTTCTCAAAGATGACTAATTTATTTACCCAAACTAAGCATTATACGGATAATAAAATTTTTCACCCAAAAAATAATTTTTCCATTTAATTTATTAATTATTAAGATGAATTTTTCATTATTTCTTTAAGAAAAAAGGTAACAAAAGATAAAAATAAGGGAGGAAATGCTATTCAAGGGTCAATACTAAAAGTAATAGTAATGTGGAGACAAATTAGAGTTAGGGGTGGCAAACGGGTTGAAACCCACTGGGACGGCTCGCATAACTCGCCAAAAAGGGCGAGTCTAGCTAGAAATTTGAGATCACACTAATAAAAACATCTGGCTAACTCGCATTGCCTAATCCATGGGCTTTGGCTGGTTTCGGCAGAGCAGGGTGGGCTTGTCCGGCGGGCCTGCCATTCCTTTTTTTTCTAGGTTATAACTTGGACATTGTTTGAATGATTAGAGACTTGGATAATGTCTATTTTGGTTTGGACAATATTTGTTGGATTATTTTGTTACAAAATACATGGTTGATGATTATATTTATTGGAAATTTAAAATTATAAAGACTTTGTTGTTTGTGAATTTAGAAATTATTGGGTTATTGAAATGTTTGTGGAATTGTATGCAGAAAAAAAAGAAGAAATTGGTGGACTTAGCCCGTCAAACCGCCAACCCGCCATTAGGCGTGGTGGGATAGAGATTCGAGATTGCCTCACTAGGAGGGTCGAGCCGGGCTAGCCCGCCAACAGGTGGACTTTTGATGGGGCAGAACAGACTAGCCTGCCTGCTACCCCTAATTAGAACTTGGTGCTTCTTTTTTGGCTGGTCTTTATAATTTTTTATTTCATCTTATTGCTCTCAAAATACCCACATTTTTATCACTATAGTGAGAATGCAAGTTCCTAATTGATAAAAACACATGCAATGGAGGAACTTTCCACAGGACCATAACAGAGGACCACACCATCGATTTGGATGATTTCAAAAACAACTATTCGCTGTCAAGAATCAAGATGATGTCCCACCGTCAACTATTCACCATCACTATATCATCAAGTCGTCGTTGGTCTTCCGTCAAGTGTTTTTCCACGGTGTCTCTTGTTGGTGCCAAGTGTGGTATCCTTAAGGTTTTGTGTAATTGTTGGTGTGAATGGAGGAGATGGTTGGGAAATCTCCTTCATATGAGGGTAGGAAAGTGAAACACATTATTTTGGGAATGGACAAAACACAACCATTTTGATTATTTAGCAGAGGACTATGTCTTAACCAAATTGGTTATTCAATAGAGGACTATACAAATTATTTGTTTTTACTTAAAATATCATATATTACATCTACTAAAATGTTATGATTTCATCCTAGTACAAAATCGAAAGTGAAATAATAAAAATATAACAAGTGTTTCTTGATTAATACTATCTTTTATAACTAAAAAAATATATATAAGTTATCAATCAACCACAAATTATACAAGAGAGTCATGAACTGAACAAAGACAAGAACAATTATATATTTATAATACAACAAGTTAACAAATTAACAAATTATAACAAATTACAAGGCAGAAACAATTAGCAAGTTATAGCAAATTACAAGTTATAGGCCAGAATTTTTTTTTGCCCCAACCATTTTTTTTGTATTTAAAATTGTCTCTAAAGTTTAACTTAATTTTGAAATCGTTCTTTTTACTTAAATCTTATAATTTATAACCAAAATACCCTAAGTGAAAAATTATAAAATAAAATAAAAAAGAAAAAATAGAAAGAGAACAACGAGAGGGAGAAAGAGAATCGGGAGGGGGGGAGGGAAGAAGGGGGAAGGAAAGGTGGCGACGTCGCCTATGATGGAAAGGACGGACGTCAACACCAGCAGATCAGCGAGGGAGGATGTTCGCTGAGTCGCCGTTCTACTCCTCCTCCTTACTAGTTCGCCGCGTCATCGTGCTCCTGCTCCTCCTCCTCCTCGCATGTCGCCGCTGGTCCTCCTTAGGGTTAAAAGTCACGATATGGAGAAATCTCTCTGTTACCTAGATTATTTTTTTTATCAATAGTAGATGTAGACTTATTTGTTATAATTTTATTTTTAGTGGGAGTACATATGGAGTACATATGGAGTACATAGTATATAAAGTGTAATAACTCAACAGATATTTTTAAGGAGATTTTTCATTCTCTTCAATAATGAGAATAACTTATTTTTTTCCCTCTCTTAATCCATTTTGGTTCATCAAACCAGCAATATCACAGCTTGAACAGTTTAGGACATGAGATTTTCTTCATGGTGCGGTGAGCGTAGAGAGCAACAAAGCTGTGAATCAAATTAAAAAAGTTGTGAATTGAGATCCAATTATTGCCAATTTTGCCATTTTCTTTCTTTTCCTATTTTTTCTTTTGATATTTACTTTCCCCCTTTCTTACCTTTTCCTTCAAACTCATTCCATAGAGTTTGATGAGAAGCTATTTCAAAAGATTCTTTCTTGATGAACATAGCTGTTTCGATCAACAAGTTGGAAGGAAGAAGATCTGAATCTTTATTACTCTGTGATTTATTGAATTCTCAAAATTGCAAACATGGTAAACAGATCCTCAAGTGGTGATTTTGACAATCAGAGCAATGTCAATCTCCTCTATCAACTCACAAATCTTTAATCTCAAATTTTGAAGAATACTACAAGTCTGATTCAATATCATTCAAACCCGTATTTTCTTCCCCCTAGAGAAAATCTAGGTAGTAGAAGTCTTGGAGCTACATTGGCATGCTCTCATTGTAACAAGCAAGGCCACACCAGAAGATGTGTGCTATAAGAAGCATGGGTACTCCTCCCATTTCTATCAACAGCAATAACATAACACCACCATCAATCACGTGATCATTGGGGGCATGATGATATACTCAGTGACAAGTAATCTCAGCCCAATTGTCTTCAAGAGAATACTGGAATATCAAGATCTGGGTTCACTCCAGAGCAAAGATTTGCCTTGTTAGAATTGATCAAAGATAAATGTGTGTAGCAACAACCTCATATTGCAAATTAAATTTTGACTAATTCCATTCAGACCTCCACTCTAGGTAAAACCATTA